>NC_140593.1:932053355-933257501 GCF_964204655.1 Triturus cristatus | reverse complement strand
TGCCATTCATCTATCTGGTGGGAGTAATCTAGGTCTCAACAATCATCCCTCCCCTTTAGCAAATGTTCCCTTACTGAGGCCTTTCTTATAATATTCATTCCATTATATCTACATCTGAATATCAAAATGTGGGATAGTGAACCACTATTGTGTTTTTCCCGTATCACAAGGCATGGAAACCTCAGATTAATGCAATTTTTCCTGCACACATTACATCAAGTTTCTCCTGTTGAAAATCATGGGGCAAAAACCCTGTGGGTGCAGTTACTACAGCAAAACTTGGAATCCTTGTTTGGGCTCAATTTCCAGTTTCCTACTAATGGGGATTTAAGGAACACTGGAAAAGAGTTGCTCATAGGTTTATTAGGTTCCGTTGGGTGAAAAAATTACTTTACGCATTGGGCATAGTCAAGCGTTATTCAGTTAATATACGATATTCTACTGTAAGCAACACACAAGACAGTTCATATGCAAATCAAATTCTTTATATATAAATTACGTCATTCATATATGTATGCATCGATATTTCATGAAGGGCCGTCAAGCAATAGTGTAATGATACAAGTGACACAGTGAATAATAAGTGCTCGGTGACAGTGTGCGTGATATGTACAGTAGTTTAAAATCGAGAATATTCGAAAGTGGCCAGAGGGTTCAATAGTAAAACTGCGTGATGGAAGAGTTCCTTTTGGCGCAGATTCTATGTAAAGGTCCACATAATAGTCGACGTTTCAACCCTAGTACTGCACTCTTGATAGGTCAGTGAGGGTCTTCATCAGGACTTGGATAATGGGTGACGGCCTTAGTAAGAGAGAAATTCAAATTAATCTGGGCCTGTGGAGTTGGTAAGCATCCAGCATGAATCTCAGGATGGGGTTCCAGTTAAGTATTCTGTGTTGGTGAAGGGCCTATGTTGCATGCGAGAGCAGTTGATTCACTGGTCCCGTAGCATTCGGGGCTCCACAGTTGTATCTAAAATTGGTTGCAGCTAATTTCATGCGAAGTGCTGTCTAAAATCCAAGCGCTTCTAATCCCTTAGTGTGGGTAATAGGCAAAGTTGCCCTATCTTCCGAATGAGTTAACTTCGGTTGAAGAGCCAACTCTTGGCTGGATGCTTACCAACTCCACAGGCCCAGATTAATTTGAATTTCTCTCTTACTAAGGCCGTCACCCTTTATCCAAGTCCTGATGAAGACCCGCACTGACCTATCAAGAGTGCAGTTCTAGGGTTGAAACGTCGACTATTATGTGGACCTTTACATAGAATCTGCGCCAAAAGGAACTCTTCCATCACGCAGTTTTACTATTGAACCCTCTGGCCACTTTCGAATATTCTCGATTTTAAACTACTGTACATATCACGCACACTGTCACCGAGCACTTATTATTCACTGTGTCACTTGTATCATTACACTATTGCTTGACGGCCCTTCATGAAATATCGATGCATACATATATGAATGACGTAATTTATATATAAAGAATTTGATTTGCATATGAACTGTCTTGTGTGTTGCTTACAGTAGAATATCGTATATTAACTGAATAACGCTTGCCTATGCCCAATGCGTAACGTAATTTTTTCACCCAACGGAACCACTGTTTACCTTCTAACTTACTGCCCAGGTTCTGAGGGATACTGGGTCACCCCATTATTTGTTTAACCATAGGTTTATTAGGGTCCTGCATTATTCAGAGTGATCAAAAATACTGATGCCACAAAGTGTTGTGTGTATCAGATACTTTATTACTACACCATTCTGAGTTTTACACTATGGAAAGAGATGTAATATATAGTATAAGAGTTTGTACACCGGCTTAGTGCCTCTCTTGCTTCTTTCCTGCTATTTTCTATGGGCAAATTCAGTCAGGGTTTTCCAATAATGTCCAGGCAAAAATTGTACATATGCAGACTAATGATTTGGGTGGAAACTCACATTTGTACCTAAATTAAGAATTACAAGCTCACAAAGAGGTACTAAATGTATGTCTGCATTGTCTAAAATGTTTGTAAAAAAACTCTTATCAATGTTATCTTAATAAAGTATTGGACTGTATTTCAATACTTAAAAGAAGCACAAAGAAATTAATCTTCTAGGCGTCTTTCAATTAGAAAGTCAAAACATCATAATGTTTGCTAATTTTATATATATTACACAATAGTGGCTGCCATTGTGTAGTTCTAGTTCAGAAGCGTTTTCCATTAAAAAGGTACTTTTTCTATGCCTATTACTTTTGATCCCATGTATGGATTAGCACCAAAATTGGCAGTCGCTTGGTCTAGTCACCTGCGGTGCACCATGCCGATCTGTGGAGGAGGAAACAGATAAGGTCTTTTTCAACATTAGCTCCCATTGGAAACTTGCTTGTGCTTACAGCCAAAATGGCTGAATGGATTTATACCAAATTGGAACTGTACTCTAATTTGTTTGATATGAATTTGTTGTGCAGCTTTGGGAAAAAGTGTGTAAAAAGAAAGCAGACTGGGCTTTAAACTGTTGACAGGTCTGTTTGCACTGTTTAAAATGAAGACTGAGAACATTGTGAATCCTGCCAATCCCATTTAATTTATTTTATAAAATCTAATTGATTGATGAAAGGGATTTCCTTTTTTCCAGCTATCTTGAAATTCAAAATAAAAACAAAAACACAAATTTTGCATTTTGGGGTGTTGACAGCCCCTGGTCTCTGACCCTGCCTCAGAACTGACCTCCATAACTTGAGTTAGGGCTTGGGCAGCAGTCATCCACCAAGACGCCATCTTGGATAATGACTTTAACCGTCCTTTTAAAACACTATCCTACGTAGAAGGCAGATTTGTTGTTCAAAAAAACTCATATATAAATAGATAGCATGTGTCCAGCTAATGGCTGTGAGTGGTTACAAAACCGATATACTCCTAATGCATTATGGACTAAATAGTTCACCTACCATAGTTTTCATTATCCCCACAATATATTTTGGGCCCTTACCTGTTGCAGGCACTTGGCCAACTCACACAAGTGAGGTAGCATTTTTATCAGGAAAACTAGGGGAACACTGGGTGGTAGGAAATCTGTGCCAACACGATGATCCCACAACTTCCGCACACAGAAATATGCAGAAAATGTGACTTTTAGCTAAATGTGAGGTTTACAGGGGATTCTGGTTAAGAAAAGGCTGGGGGATCCATGCAAGCCACACCTCCCTCGACTGCCCCGGGTGTACAGTTTTTAGAAATGTCTGGATTTGGTAGGTTTCCTTATATGACCGCTGAGCCTGGGTCCAAAAAACGCACTTGCCCCCTTGCAAAAAAAGTTGGTCTGTGATAGATAATTTTGATGTTTCAACAATACATTTGTGTACTTCCCTGTCGTGCCCACCCACACAAGTGAGGCAACGTTTTTCTCAGGAGACTTGGGGGGACCGCTGGGTTGTAGGAAATTTCCCCACAGATTCCAAAACTTTTCATCACAGAAATGTGAGGAAAATGTGTTTTTTTTAGTCAAAGTTTGAAGTTTGCCAGAGATTCTTGGTAAACAAAACCTGGTGAGAGACATGGAAGTCAGCCCACCTTGGAAACTCCTTGGTGTCTAGTTTTCAAAAATGTACAGGTTGTATAGGTTTCCCAAGGAGTCAGCTGAGCTAGAGTGCAAAAGATATAGCTACCCACATTGATAAAAAAGAGTCCGTTTTCGATGGAAAAATGTGATGAGTCCAAGTTGCATTTTGGGACGTTTCCTCTTACAGGCCGTGGGCCTACCTGAACAAGTGAGGTACCATTTTTCCCGGAGACTTGTGGGAATGCCAGGTGGATGGAAGTTTTTGACTATTCACAGATTCCAGAACTTTACATCACAGAAATATGAGGAACTTTTTTTTTTAGTTAAAGTTTGAGGTTTGCAAGGGATTGTGGGTTACAAAACCTGGTGAGAGCCATGCACGTCAGCCCACCTTGGATACCTTTAGATGTCTAGTTTAAAAAAAAATTACAGGCTGGATAGGTTTCCCTAGGTGCCAATAGAGCTATGGTCCAAAATCTTCAGCTACCCACATTGGAAAAAAAGGTCAGTTTATGGTGGAAAAATGTGATGTGTCCATTTTGGATTTTGGGTCGTTTCCTGTTGCGGACACTAGGCCCACCCACACACGTAAGGTACCATTTTTATCGAGAGACTTGGGAGAATGCCGGGTGTACAGAAGTTTGTGGGTCTTCAAAGATTCCAGAACTTTCTGTCACACAAATGTGAGGAAAATGTGCTTTTTAGTCAAATTTTGAGGATTGCAAGAGAATTTGAGTAAAAAGAAATCTGGTGAAAGCCAAGTAAGTTAGCCTACACTGGATACTCCTAGTTGTCTAGTTTTCAGAAATGTACAGGTTGGCTAGGTTTTCCTAGGTGCCGGCTTAGCTACGGTCCAAAATCTAGAGCTACCCACATTGGCAAAAAAGGTCAGTTTTCGGTAGAAAAATCCAATACCTCCATGTTGCATTTTGGGCCGTTTCCTGTTGCGGGCAATAGGCCTACCCCCACAAGTGAGGTACCATTTTTATTGGAAGACTTGGAAGACTTGGAAAAATGCCAGGTGTATGGAAGTCTGTGGCTCCCCACAGATTCCAGTTCTTTCTAGCACAGAAGTGTGAGGAAAATGTGTTTTTTTTAGTGAATGTTTGAGGTTTGCAAGGGATTCTGGGTAACAACAAATGTGGTGAGACGCATGCAAGTCAGCCCACATTGGATACCCCTAGATGTCTACTTTTCACAAATTTACAGGTTGGCTTAGGTTTACCTAGGTACCAGCGGAGCTAGGGTCCAAAACCTAGAGCTAACCACATTGGAAAAAAGGGTCAGTTTTGGTAAAAAAATTAAATGTGTCCATTTTGTGTTTTGGCCCGTTTCGTATTTCAGGCAGGAAGCCTACCCACACAAGTGAAGTACCATTTTTATCAGAAGGCTTCTGAGACCATAGAATAGTAGAACATTTGGTATTATCAATTGGATTTTGCTCCATTTGTGCCTTTCAAATGTAAGCCAGTGTACAAGAAGAGTGACATTTTGAAAAATACCGTCTATATCAAACGCTAGTAGAGGTACCCACAAATCCAGAGATGTACAAATAACCATTGCTCCTAAACTCCATATCTTATGCCCATTTCAGAAATACATAGGTTTTCTTGATAACGATTTTTCACTCTGTCTATTTTGCTACATGAATTGGTCTATTCTCGGTACTCAATAAAAAACCTTTGTACAGTGCAACTCATTTGTCAGCTCGGATACCGTGGGTTCTTGCACAGACTGCAAACCCTACATATCCCCACCACCCGAAGGGTCTACCGAACTTAATGGTATATTGCTTTTCTAATTCTGCCATCTTGACAAAAAGTTACAGATGAAAATGGTGTCACAAATGGCTTTTTTTCCCCACTCATTTTCAATATTTCTTTATTTCAACAGTTATTTTCCTTGAGAAAACTTTGAGTAATCTACACACATTGCTAAATTTGTCTGAAATCTATAGCTTTTCTGGATCACCCATGGGTTTCTTGTTGGTTCCCCCACAAACTAGAAGTGGATTGAGAGCCCAAAAAATAGGAAAATGGGCTACCTGATTGAAGAAAGGTCACACCTGTGGTAAAAAATGTGTTTTGTGAGTCTGCATCTTCCTGAAAGCTGGGAAGATGGTGACTTTAGTACAGCAAACTGTTCATGTATGCAATGTTTAGGGGAAAAAAACAGGCACTTTTATCTGGAGCATTTTGTTATCCTATTTTCCAAAAAAACTCAAAATGTAGCTATTTTTTGCCTATTTTCCTGGTCTCCACCAGGGGAATCCACAAACTCTGGGTACCTTTAGACTCCTCGGGATTTTGGAGAAAAACAATGCACATTTGGCAAAGATACCTTATGTGGAATAAAAGTTATGGAGCCCAAAGCACAAGTAGCCTAAAAGTGCTCAGCACTGTGGGGGGGGGGGGGGGGCTGCAGGCAAGTGGTTAAAAGATCTGACCATTAGGTTACCACCGTCTTTACACATAGTGGCTGAGAGCATAGCCCCTTGTGTAATGTGTAACAGCTAAATATTCAGGACAATGCATTTTAGTGCAGTGATTCTTCGACGCGCAATAAATTTGCTAAACTAACCAACAATGCATTGGCACTTGGCAAGACAGCAGGAAAGGTGGGAGAGTTTTCAGCTTCAGCACTTATGACAAACTTACATTTTCCCATAGTGCACTCCATGCACTTAAAAAGGCAATTTTATAGGTTTATTTTTGTAATTTGGGAACAGCAATATTAAGCTCCTTAAGATTGCTGTCTTAGGATCTCCAGCCATGCCACTTTGCCTTTGTTTGTTGGCATAGTCACTGATTTTATCTCTGTCCCAGGAATCAGTTCCCATCACTATCAAAAACAACATTATGTAGAATGAAAAAATACATATTAGAATTAACCTGATCTGATCTAACAAAACATTTGTATTTCTTTCTCGAGGAAAAAGTTGCTGCCATAACTATGTCACATCGTGTGGAAATAATATTGCGAAAATGTGTGTTTTCATGTAAATTCGGTCCCTGCGGTGCTATTAATGGTGCAGTAAGGTTCAATACCCTGGCCTCTCACTGTCGAGGCCTACCTGACCCCACTTTTCGACTTGACCTGGTTGTCCCTTTGCTGATTGTCTGGTATTATGAGTTGATTACCAGCAGTTGCGGTTCAAAGTTTTCCAGATGACTATCTCCAGGGTTCATTTTAGGCCATAGTCACGTCTGGATGTGACTTAGTAAGACATTTAAACGTACAAGCAGACATGAGCGCCCTGCAAAAGCTCGAAAGACATCTGCCACAAACTGCCATCCTGTGAAATGCCCTTTGCAAGTGTATACGCTCGAAGAGAATTTAAGTAAGCAAATGCTGGGTGATCTAGGTAGAATAAGCATTGGCAAAGCCAAAAGGCCCCATTGGTCTAACAGTACTTTTTTGCCATTTCTTCACAATGGACAGAGGACTGATTTATGGGAGCACAGGAAAAACGACTGGAGCAAGTACTGAATCCAGAGGAGGTGAAAGGTACTCTACTAAAGTAACCAAGGGTAGATGTAATTCCATTGGTGGACTCCCCTTTGGGTTACAAACTTCGTCCACAAAGCAGAGGATTACCTTCCGATATCAAAATCTAAATGAAACCAAAATAGTTAAGCAATGTCGTGCACCTAGAGTTATTTAGGAGGCATTGACACTTGTGAAAAGAAATGGGCTATTTCAAAAGCAGTTTGAACAGATGAAAGAAATAACTGGTACAAGTGCACCTTTAAAAATTTAAAATGATATTCGAAAAAGAATATTCACCTTTTTAAGAACCTTTTTAAGAACACCTCTCCTCTACGAACACAGGCATATAGCATTTAAAATTCACATTCTTGAAATAAATTGGAGTACATCAGTGGCACTATTTTTCTCACCTAGCGAATAAGCGTTGAGAAATCCAGTCTTTTTAGCGTCTGATTCGAATATACAAATTTTTGGTATGCAACATAAATACTTCATGGTACAGAAGTTCTGCAGTCATTAGCTCAGTATAACGCTCTGTCCACAGCCATGTCATTATCTCACATTCTGCACCCTTACCATGTCTGTGCTTGAATGAGAGGTACAGGGAGGATTCCCCAAAAAGTATTTTTGTTGAGTAGCAAAAATTTGTATATTCGAATCAGACGCTAAAAAGACTGGATTTCTCAACGCTTATTCACTAGGTGACAAAAATAGTGCCACTGATGTACTTCAATTTATTTCAAGAATGTGACAGTAGACATTAAGGCGAGACAAACACCCGTACCTGGTGGTGAAGTCTGGCAGGTTGCATGGAGACATGTTGGTGACCTATGTGAGGAGCCCGCCTTGTGCACCTTGGAGCTGTTAATAGTAGAGGCGCTCCAGCGCCCCAACATAGAGAGGTCTGCATCACATACTATGATCCACCACCACACCGGGGTGCACAGAGGAGATTACCAATGGTGGGTGCCGCCTCTCTGCATCATAGGCCGGATGATGTTGGGCTGGCTAGACGCTTTGGAGGGTGAGGCCCCTGAGCTGAGCCAAACTTGTGTGGCGGGAGCGCTGCAACTTCACGCCTAAGGGGGCCCTTGGCGGCGACAGCTGTCCCCAGGCATGTGAAATCCCACCTGGCTGAGGCTCCTGCTGGCTGAGCCACAGATTTGGAGAGAGAGCAGCGGATTGCGCCACAGTGTCAATGTCCCGGTAAGGAGAAGGTGGGACGCATGGCGCAGGACACCTGGGGGTCGAGTGGCCCAGGCATATCACACGTAGATGATGCACCACCAGTGGCGGCTCATCCGCTATGGCCGAAGAGCATCGCCCCACTGCTTTCAAGCAGTGCAGAAGAGAAACAATCATCACATGATGATAACTTACTGATGTAACCGTGCTATGTTTCATTTTGCGGGTGGGAGGGTGGGTAGGATTGTTTCAAGCATGGGGCAAGGCATGGGCGGATTGGCATGCCCACTTAAGTACGCAATTACTGTTTGGTTGGCCCACTCAGGCCACCCAAAGCATTCATACGCACTTCCCTGTTCATAATGAAGGCTGCATTACAGCCTGCAATCGAAAACATGCCCACCCCTCCAGCCCGTGGCTGCATGCCTTGTCCCATTGCCAATTACCAATCAAACCGTCGCATCACAGAGTTGTGATTGGCTCAGGGGAGGGAGCCTGGCTGCCTACTTCCAGTTCCTGGAAGCCGACGCAGGAGAGCAGGAGCAACGAAGACACGGGTCCCGGCTTCGAGGTAAGACTTCCCTTTTTAAAATATTTACAACACATCCCCCGTCCACGCCCCATCCAGTGTTCTTTCTAGCATTTACCATCTCACAGCTGTCCAGCCCCCCCAAGCACCTCTCAATGGTGGCCATTGTGCGCCCATGCACAGCAGGCATACCACTCATGTGCAAAAGTCAGATATGTGCTTGCGACGCATGCCATAACATCGCATTCCATTCCAATGCATACTAATACTAGACACATTGTAACAGTAAAGTAGGTGTGGCATAGCGGAGACTTTAATATCACTATTCCCACTTCAGTGAGTGCAAACCAAAACTAACCTTTGCACCCCAAACCCAACCGTGAACCCTGGCATTCCTTTTTGAGCCTCCATAACACACCCAAAAATCAAATTTGCCCCAAATGCACACTCCAATTTCCATATTTTACCCCAAAACACACCCAATTTTCATATTTTACCCCCAAACACACCCAAAGCTAAAAATTGACCCAAATGCAAACTCTAATTTTCATAATTTACTCCAAATTCACACCCAAATTTTCATAATTTACCCCAAATGCACACCCCAATTTTCTGATCAGACGCCTGAAACCCATACCCACACAAAAAAATCTTAAAATTACCCCATCACTGACCTCACAATGCGTTGTACTCAAATGCGATGTAAAGGCACCTGCGTTGTCGGAGTTGCATAGTTAAGGATGTACTGCCTGTGTTGTACAGGATGTCTCCCATGCCAAAGGCAACCCATAGGCTAGCCCGTTTGCGTCCGTCTGCCCCAAGAAGCCTTCCTCTTGAACTCTTTACCCCTATGACGCCAGCAACCTCCTCGCCATCAACCCTGGACGACACCTCGCCTGCCAGGATCAACCTCTGCTCCGGAACGGACATCGCCATCACCATCACTGACAGATGAAGTATCACCCTCAAGGAGCACCCCGACCGTCAAGCAAGAGGCATCGCCATCAACTACCGGAGCACACTCCGACTGACCACGCACACTAATGACCTAAGGGTGACCATGGAACACCTCAAATTCTGGATTCGGACCAACACCAAAACCATCCTCTGCGGCACACTCATCTGCAGGCCCCACAGGCCAAGGACCCCCATTCTCCGATAGCATTGTAAACCTCATTGAATACCAGGCTCCCCCATCCATCGACAACATCCTACTTGGCGGACTCGAGTTCCACCTGGACAACCCCAGTGACCAGAACAACACTCCCTCCTGGGGAAGCTCAACAACATCAAAGTCAAGCAGCTAGTCACCCCAGCAAGCAACACAGCAGGACACACAGTCAAGCAGGTCTCCTCCGCCAGCTGGACATTCAACTACAGCCACACCACCCACAGGACTCTCCTAGACCAACCATCATTGTATACATCACATCTTCACCATACCCACCGTACACCACCACCATCATCGTACACATCGCAGATGGATCAAGGCCACCAAAGTATGTCTCGTCAACTCCCACAGCACCATCACTACGCCTACGCTTACAGATGATGACAACGCAGCGCCCAAACGCAAACGATGGATATCCAACTGTGCCGACACCCAGGCACCCCTCATGGACAGCACTGCATCAGTACCTTACGCCTGCCTGATAGCAGGCGTAAGGGTGATGCAGTGCCACAGGGATAGGCTGGCCCCATGCATTGCTGGAGTTGCGTCATGATTGTGACACGACTGCAGCAATGCGTGACTTTAGCGCAGACAGATACGTTAGGATTCCAGTCGTATCTGTCATTACTTGCGTCATGGAGCGCTGTCCAGTGAATACAGAGCATCCGTGGTGTCGCAAGAAGGAGATAGTGAAAAGTGTTGCAACTCTGTCTTGTTGCAGCGCTGACACACTTTTCATGAGTGAGGCCAAGGAATGCGCACCATCTTATTGATGGTGCGCAGTCCTGCCCTGCAATTTTGTAGCAGGGCAGCGCAGCAACATTGCTTGCAGCGCGGTCCAGCAACAAAACCTGCTGAAATGAGGCCCCAAAGGTTAACTCCATTTTAAGACCAGATATTTTCTGGTCTTAAAAAACTGCATCTAGTTGCCTCTAGTTGCAGTTAGAGCCATTTTTTGTGGTCCTCTGGAATCCCCTTGTGAATATGGAGATGTTGGGTTAACGGCAGATTTTGCATGGGAACGCCTCCCTTGCATGTCATTAGCGATAACTATCACTAACTGAAGTTGCAATCTTTTAAATGGATGTTTTCCCCAAAAAGCCGTCGACAGCTTGGTAAAATGGCTATAATAATATCGCCGCATTAGCGGCAGAAAAGTGCCGCTAACGCTGCGATAAATCCTTGAGAATATGCCCCTGAGTATTTTAAATATTAGGTACATCTGCATGTTTAGATTTACTACTTGTAAATTTACTCTTACTCTTTTGAATAACTGTACTACTTTGAGGTATTCACAAAATCCAAGTGTAAAGTTACTCTAGAGCGTAGTCTTATGACTCTATCTCCTAAAACCGGGGTGGAACCAAATTTACAACTGAAGGGTTACTACCAAAATGGAGCAGTTGTACGCCCAGCACTACACATATTAATGCAGTACCCTCCCACAGAAAATAATGAAGGGAGGGACTTAAAATAAAACCCCTTAGAGGATAATGGTGTGATATATGAAGTTATTAAAAACAGTTCAAACTAAAAACAATTGTAATTTAATGTTTTTCTGCTTTATTTTAAAATATTTCAAAACATTTTGTTGAATTAATAATGAGTACAACATTATTTTTTATTAAAATAAAATTACATTTTATTGTATTGCTCTTTGTTTTTGAATCAATAGAAGCAGGAAACAACGTTTCTGAATTGCTGACTTGAAAGGAAAACAGCTTTGATAACTACTGCATTGATGGTGTGCCTTGTTTTTTAAATTCATTTGAGTGAACAAGACATTCCTGCTTCAGAGGCCACCACAGTTGGGAAATATATTAGTACAGTTATAGCGGTCTTCAGGGGCATAGCGAATACTTCTCAAAACCAGCTTCAGCGGGCGTCAGACTCAACTGTTTTTTTGTTGCCCATTATTGTCTTTTATCTGTTATTTGTAGGTCACAAGATAAAAACCGAAGCTAATAAATATTGAAGGAAAGAAAATACATAGCAAAGTTTTGGGGTCGAGCATAGGGGACTAAAGGGGGCAAATACGTGACATAAAGAACAAGAAATGATGGTAATTGCAAAAATATGCGTGAGGCTAATGGAGTGAGATAACAAGAAAGAGAAAAGGAAATAAGACTGTGAACAAGGAAAATGATCAGAATGAAAAGAAGCACAGTTGAAAAAACACACCAACGAAGAAAGGAAGATGGAAAAGAATGGGAGAGATAAAAGGAAAGGGAAAGAAAGTATGAAAAAGAAGTAAGGGTGGCTGGAAGGAAAGGAAGTAACAACAAGGCTCCCCCAAGCCCCGGGGACCGCTACCCCCCGGGGCTCTCATTAATAATATATTGGCAGGGGGCACACTGCCCCCCCCCCACAGCCCTGGGAACCACCGGGGCTTCTTTTAAAAAAAATGTTTTTACCTGTGTGGGGTGGGGGGGCTCCGGGGACCACCACCTCCCGTGGCTGTGCCATAGGTGGGAGGGGGGCCGCACAGCCCCCCTCCTGGAGCCAGTGATGGCCCTGGAGACCGCCACCCCCCCAGGCCTGGCTCCTGCAGTGTTCAGGGGGGCCCACCCCCGGGACACTGCTGTTTGAAATGACAGGGTCACGGCTCCCGCCCTGTCATTGCAAACTCTGGTTTGGTTTTTGGAAGAGAGAGCAGGTTCCCTGCTCTCTCTTCCAAAAACCAAACCAGATTGCTTTTCCACATGGGGAGCTGCATGTCAGCAGCTTCAATGTGGAAAAGCAATGCCGGCTCCCGCAGGAGGCGAGGAGCCGGCGGGACTGTGGGAGAATTGGGGACCCCCCTCATGGTACCCAATGAGAGGTCAGGCCCCGGCGGATGGTGTCCCTGGGCCATGAATGGCCCAGGAGGGGGGCCATGCGGCCCCCCTCTCCCATAATATTATTTTTTAAACAAAAACCACGCAAAGGCCGGCCCCGGGGGATGGGGTCCCTGGGGCCATAAATGGCCTGAGGAGGGGAGCCATGCAGCCCCCCTCCAATTATTTGTTTTAAAAAAAAACACTGGCCATGCCCCGGGGATGGGGGCCATGCGGCCCCCTTCCATTAAAAAAAAAAAAAGAAAATAGGGGTCAGGCCCTGGGGGATGGGGTCTCCAGGGCCAATAAAGTAGGAAAGGAAGGGAGGCCACTCAGCTCCCTTTCTTAAAAAATAAAAATAAAAGACCGGCACCGCACCAGAGGCCCTGCCCCCTCCCTGCAGCACTCTGCAAACGCGCCCCCTGGCACGTTGTAAGATGGGCAACTAATTCCCCTTGAATAGTGGGGGTTCCTGGGGGCCAACTGGCCCACCAGGAACCTCCAGTATGCGCCATGGAGCTGTGTTACAGAGAGGTGTTCAGAGGACACGCCTCTTTTTACACCTCTCTGCAACACAGCTCTGTGGCGCTTACTGGAGGTACCTGGTGGGCTAGTTGGACCCCAGGGACCCTCAGGATTCAAGGGGACTTTATCCCCCAACTTAAAACGCACCATAGGGCGTGTTTGCACACATGTCACCTCAGGCTCCGCCCCCTCCCTTCACCACTATGCAAACGCGCCCCCGCGCGTTGTAAGTTGGGGAATTAATTCCCTTCGAATACTGAGGGTCCCTGGGGACCAACTAGCCCATCAGGTACCTCCAGTATGTGGCAGGGAGCTGCATTGCAGAGAGGTGTTCAGAGGCCACGCCCCTTTTTACACCTCTGCAACGCAGCTTTGTGGTGCTTACTGGAGGTACCTCATGGGCTGATTGGCCCCAGGGGCCCTCAGGATTGAAGGGGACTTTATCCCTCAAATTAAACTTTGCACAGTGGTGAAGAGAGGGGGCGGGGCCTGAGGTGACATGTGTGCAAACACACCCTGTGGTGCATTTTAAGTTGGGGAATTAATTCCTCTTCAATTCTGATGGCCCCTGGGGGCCAACAACCCCACCATGTACCTCCAGTAAGCGCCACTGCGCTGCGCTGCGTTGCAGAGAGGTGGGCTAGGTCACGCCCCTTTTTAGACCTCTCTGCAACGCAGCTCTGTGGCACTTACTGGCGGTACCTGGTTGGCTAGTTGGACCCTAGGGACCATCAGGATTAAAGGGGACTTAATCTCCCAACTTAAAATGGCCACAGGGCGTGTTTGCACACATGTCACCTCAGGCCCCCCATCCCTTCACCTCTGTGCAAACGCTCAGCGTGTTTTAAGAGGTAGTTTTAATCCCCCTGCCCTATTATGTACTAGCATGAGGAGGTCATGCTAATCACAGGGTACCCCAACGCATAGTGTTCCCTAGTGTATGTACGTGTTTTCAGTGTGTTTTAGCATAGCACTGGCTCTATGCCTGGTTACTCAGAGTCAGTTACCACCAGTACCTGTCTGAAAAATTTGTGGGCACAGGATGATTTTGGAACAAGGCCTCTTTCTGCTCCTCTGTTGGTTCTTTCTGCACATGTCTTGCTTCTTCCTGCACTTTTCTTCGTCTTTGTGGACTTCTGTTGCTTCTTTCTGCATGTCTTTTGCTTCTTTCTGTGCGTTTTTTCCTCTTTCTTCACATGTACTACCTCTGTATGCATAGTTAGAAACTAGCATTTTTAAAACCTTTGAAATTCACTGAAAAAACCATAGGTTTCAGGCACGTTGTAGTTAGAAATTAGCATTTAAAAAACCTTTGAAATTCACTGAAAAAACCATAGGTTTCAGGCACGTTATAGTTAGAAATTAGCATTTGAAAAACCTAGAAATTCACTGAAAAAAACATAGGGTTTAGGGAAAGTTATAGTTGGACATTTCTCTCGTACAAAACCCGTTCAGACACTTATACACCCACTCATTCTTCAATAAGCCTTTCCCTATATATATTAAACATATTTAAACTTTACAGAAACACACAATGTCATTTGAGATGTCATTAGTGATGTCATCTGTGATGTCACTGACCATGTCATGAGTGATGTAATATGTGATGTCATCAGCAGTGCATTGCGGGGGCGCGAGTTATAGTTAGCTGAACTAACTATAACAGGGGAATTTCACTGGTTTTGTACGACAGAAATGTCCAACTAACCATAACTTTCCCTAAAACCTATGTTTTTTTCAGGGAATATATATATATATATATATATATATATATATATATATATATATATATATATATATATATATATATATTACCTACTGGCGGTCGCCAGTAGGTAGTTATAGTTAGGACCTATTATCCATAGGAAATCCGCAACATTCTATTTGGAATAACTTTGGCGCCTGTTGACGAATCTTCGCGAAATTTTCAAAACTGGTGGGGCGCTCCGGTCCGCTCCTATCCTGAAAGTCTTGGGGTGATTCGTCAAGCGGGGGCTGAGAAAAAAGGGGGTACCCAAAACGTGTTTTCCCCTTGCAATTTTCCATAGGAACCGTTAATCACAGCTGCAGCCCAAACTGCTGAACGGAATTACACGAAATTTGGCAAAGAGGTAGCCCTTGGCTCACACTCATGCCTTTTGGTTAAATGGTGTAAATCCGTTCAGTAGTTGCTGAGAAAATCAAAAGTAAAATCATAGATATATCTGGGCGGAGCCTAACCAGTAGTAGAGAGTGAGTAGTAGAGAGTGAGTAGTAGAGAGTAGTAGAGAGTAGTAGAGAGAGTAGTAGAGAGTGAGTAGTAGAGAGTAGTAGAGAGTGAGTAGTAGAGAGAGACTAGTAGAGAGAGAGTAGTAGAGAGTAGTGGAGTAGTAGAGAGTGAGTAGTAGAGAGTAGTAGAGAGTGAGTAGTAGAGAGCAGTAGAGAGTGAGTAGTAGAGTGAGTAGTAGAGAGTAGTAGAGAGCGAGTAGTAGAGAGCAAGTAGTAGAGAGTGTGTAGTAGAGAGTGAGTAGTAGAGAGTGAGTAGTAGAGAGAGTAGTAGAGAGTGAGAAGTAGAGAGAGTAGTAGAGAGTGAGTAGTAGAGTGAGTATTAGAGAGTAGTTGAGATCGAGTAGTAGAGAGTGAGTAGTGGAGAGTGAGTAGTAGAGAGTGAGTAGTAGAGAGTGAGTAGTAGAGAGAGTAGTAGAGAGTAGTGGAGTAGTAGAGAGTGAGTAGTAGAGAGTAGCTGATAGTGAGTAGAAGAGAGTGAGTAGTGGAGAGTGAGTAGTAGAGTAGTAGAGAGTGAGTAGTAGAGAGTGAGTAGTAGAGAGTGATTAGTAGAGTAGTAGAGTAGTAGAGAGTGAGTGGTAGAGAGAAGTAGAGAGTAGTAGAGTGAGCAGTAGAGAGTAGTAGAGAGTGAGTAGTAGAGAGTGAGTAGTAGAGAGTGAGTAGTAGAGAGTAGTAGAGTAGTAGAGAGTGAGTAGTAGAGAGCTAGTAGAAGAGAGTGAGTAGTAGAGAGTGAGTAGTGGAGAGTGAATAGTGGAGAGTGAGTAGTAGAGAGTAGTAGAGAGCGAGTAGTAGAGAGTGAGTATTAGAGAGTGACTAGTAGAGAGTAGTAGCGTGAGCAGTAGAGAGTGAGTAGTAGAGAGAGTAGTAGAGAGTAGTAGAGAGTGAGTAGTAGAGTAGTAGAGAGTGGTAGAGAGTAGTAGAGTGAATAATAGAGAGAGAGTAGTAGTAGAGAGTAGTAGAGAGTAGTAGAGAGTGAGTAGTAGAGAGTAGTAGCGAGTGAGTAGTAGAGAGTGAGTAGTAGAGAGAGAGAAGTAGAGAGTAGTAGAGGGTGAGTAGTAGAGAGTGAATAGTAGAGTAGTAGAGAGTTAGTAGAGAGTAGTAGAGAGTGAGTAGTAGAGAGTAGTAGAGAGTGAGTAGTAGAGAGTAGTAGAGAGTGAGTAGTAGAGAGTAGTAGAGTAGTAGAGAGTGAGTAGCAGAGAGTGAGTAGTAGAGAGTGAGTAGTAGATAGTAGTAGAGAGTAGTCAATCAGTGTCAGTCTGTGTCAGTCTGTGTCAGTCAGTCAGTGTCAGTCAGTGTCAGTCAATCAGTGTCAGCCAGTGTCAGTCATTCAGTGTCAGTCATTCAGTGTCAGTCACTGTCAGTCAGTCAGTGTCAGCCAGTCAGTGTTAGTCAGTGTCAGTCAGTCAGTGTCAGTCAATCAGTGTCAGTCGGTGTCAATCAGTCAGTGTCAGCTAGAGCAGCTCTGCTGACCTGGTTCTCTGGCTCTAAAGCAGCTCTGCTGACCTGGTTCTCTGGCTCTAAAGCAGGTCAGCTGACCTGGTTCTCTCCCTCTAAAGCAGCTCTGCTGACCTGGTTTCTCTGACTCTACAGCAGGGCTGCTGACCTGGTTCTCTGGCTCTAGAGCTGCTCTGCTGACCTAGTTCTTAGGCAACAGAGCAGCTCTGCTGATCCGGTTCTCTGGCTTTACAACAGCTCTGCTGACCTGCTTCTCTGGCTCTAAAGCAGCTCTGCTGACCCGGTTCTATGGCTCTAAAGCAGTTCTGCTGACATGGTTCTCTGGCTGTAGAGCAGCTCTGCTGACCTGGTTCTCTCCCTCTAGAGCAGCTCTGCTGACCTGGTTCTCTCCCTCTAAAGTAGCTCTACTGACTTGGTTTCTCTGGCTCTACAGCAGCTCTGCTGACCTGGTTCTCTGGCTCTAGAGCAGGTCTGCTGACCTGGTTCTTAGGCTCTAGAGCAGCTCTGCTGACCTGGTCTCTGGCTCTAAAGCAGCTCTGCTGACTTGGTTCTATGGCTCTAAAGCAGCTCTACTGACTTGTTTCTCTGCAGCTCTGCTGACCTGGTTCTCTGGCTCTAAAGCAGCTCTGCTGACCTGGTTCTCTGGCTCTAAAGCAGCTCTGCCGGCCTGGTTCTCTGGCTCTAAAGCAGCTCTGCTGACCCGGTTTCTCTGGCTCTACGGCAGCTCTGCTGTCCTGGTTCTCTGGCTCAAGAGCAGCTCTGCTGACCTGGTTCTTAGGCTCTAGAGCAGCTCCGCTGACCTGGTTCTCTGGCTCTAAAGCAGCTCTGCTGACCTGGTTCTATGGCTCTAAAGCAGCTCTGCTGACCTGGTTCTCTGGCTCTAGAGCAGGTCTGCTGACCCGGTTCTCTGGCTCTAAAGCAGCTCTGCTGACCTGGTTCTATGGCTCTAGAGCAGCTCTGCTGACCTGGTTCTCTGGCTCTAGAGCAGCTCTGCTGACCTGGTTCTGTGGCTCTAAAGCAGCTCTGCTGACCTGGTTCTCTAGAGCAGCTCTGCTGACCTGGTACTCTGGCTCTAAAGCAGCTCTGCTGACCTGGTTCTCCGGCTCCAAAGCAGCTCTGCTGACCTGGTTCTCTCCCTCTAAACCAACTCTGCTGACCTGGTTTCTCTGGCTCTACAGCAGCTCTGCTGACCTGGTTCTCTGGCTCTAGAGCAGCTCTGGTGACCTGGTTCTCTGGCTCTACAACAGCTCTGCTGACCTGGTTCTCTGGCTCTAAAGCAGCTCTGCTGACCCGGTTCTATGGATCTAAAGCAGTTCTGCTGACCTTGTTCTCTGGGTCTAGAGCAGCTCTGCTGACCTGGTCCCTTGGCTCTAAAGCAGCTCTGCTGACCTGGTTCTCTCCCTCTAAAGCAGCTCTGCTGACCTTGTTCTATGGTTCTACAGCAGCTCTGCTGACCTGGTTCTCTGGCTCTAGAGCAGCTCTGCTGACCTGGTTCTCTCCCTCTAAAGCAGCTCTGCTGACCTGGTTCTCTGGCTCTAGAGCAGGTCTGCTGACCTGGTTCTCTGGCTCGAAAGCAGATCTGCTGACCTGGTTCTCTGGCTCTAAAGCAGCTCTGCTGACCTGGTTCTCTGGCTCTAGAGCAGCTCTGCTGACCTGGTTCTCTGTCTGGAAAGCAGCTCTGCTGAGCTGGTTCTCTGGCTCTAAAGCAGCTCTGCTGACCTGGTTCTCTCCCTCTAAAGCAGCTCTGCTGACCTGGTTTCTCTGGCTCTACCGCAGCTCTACTGACCTGGTTCTCTGGCTCTAGAGCAGCTCTGCTGACCTGGTTCTCTGGCTCTACAACAGCTGATGTCATCAGTGATGTCACTGACCATGTCATGAATGATGCAATATGTGACATCATCAGCAGTGCATTACGGGCGCTCGAGTTATCGTTAGCAGAACTAACTATAACGGAGGAATTTCTATGGTTTTGTACGAGTGAAATGGCCAGCCAACTATAACACCCCTGAAACTATGTTTTTTTCTGTGAATTTCTAAGGTTTTTTAAATGCTAATTTCTAACTATAACGTCTCAGTGAATATATATATATATATATATATTCAAAAACGTCAGCACAATTGAATACCATACTGCAGATAGAGACTTTACCAGCAAGCTCTCTGATTGGTTGTACGAGCACCAATAGGATGACATCTAACATTCAAATCAACTCTGTGAAACACAATGCTGGCAATGAGGAAGGCATTCGCCGAAACGCGTCTGCCAGGTGTTTCATTTTGTGACTTTGTACCAGTCTGAGTGGTGAATAAAGCTTACCTGGAGAGGTCCCGAGCATGTGACAGACCCGTTTCTATGGTAGAGGCGGGATTGGTCCTGGATATTGTTGCAGCGGTCGGCGCGGTATTACTGACACGCCTCTCGTTCTGGAGCTCCGCCGATAAGCCGACAAGCTGTTTGGGGAAAGTGCTGAATGCACACGGCGGCGCCCCCCTGGCCAAGACAAGGATTGAGGTATCGGGGAGAGAGCAGCAAATTATTGCTGAACGGGACACCTCCAGGCGAATATTATCGCCATTTATGACCCCGCAACAGAAAGTGGGCGGCCTCACAGCTGACATAGTCAGTGCATTACTAAATGCGTGAACCGGTTACTGAACCTACGTTCGCTGAACGGGACTGCCTACATGCGCTGTTTGATGGGAGTTTTCGGATGTCACTTGACAGCAGGGGCTTCAAAAACGTCAGCACAATTGAATACCATACTGCAGATAGAGACTTTACCAGCAAGCTCTCTGATTGGTTGTACGAGCACCATAGGATGACATCTAACAGTATGAAAAAGCCCCATTCAAAACAACTCTGTGAAACACAATGCTGGCAATGAGGAAGGCATTCGCCGAAACGCGTCTGCCAGGTGTTTTATTTTGTGACTTTGTACCAGTCTGAGTGGTGAATAAAGCTTACCTGAAGAGGTACCGAGCATGTGTCAGACCCGTTTCTATGGTAGAGGCGGGATTGGTCCTGGATATATATATATATATATATATATATATATATATATATATATATATATTTCATCGTTTCACTGCTAAAGCATTCCCCATGCCTACGACGCTGGTGCCGTCAGTGGTAGCAGTAACCACTCCAAATGATTACGATCCTGTCCTCAAAGTATAAATCCAGAGGAAAAAGGGACAGCACACCAGGAAACAGCACAAAATAACTTTATTTGTGCACTAGCTTAATTCAGGACGACGCGTTTCGGCGTTAGCCTTTGTCAAGTAACTTCCTGTGTTCCCACAGGCCGTAGAAATACACGGACATGGTTGATAGACATGAAGGAAATACTGCTATTGATTCAAGCATAGCGTAAGACTTGCATAAATTAATTCTATAATTCAATTCACATCCATCAATGACAGTCGCAATCTATTTACAAATTCATAGACTGAAATTATTCCAATGATACCAAAATATTGTCGTAATTCAATGCGATCATGTACTATAAAAATAGACAAAGTATTGAGTCCCTCATGATCATGACATGGCCTAATATAAAATTACATTAGTGACTCATGCAAGTGTATTCGACAGGGAATGGCAATATAATTGTAAGCTATGCCCCATCTGACAACCGTTTTTAACAATTTCCTGTACAATAAAGTTATACAAATTCAATCAAACTCGATTTCAACATGAATACGTATGCTGCTTTTGTCTTGTTTCTGTCATTTTTAAGGATTATTATGCATACATTTACTTTTATGATATAAGGTATCATGGTAAGAGATATCTGCGTGGCAAAGTACATCACCAGTGAAGATAAATAGAGCATATATCTCAATAACGGGGTAAGGGCGCAATTGCATGAGTCACTAATGTAATTTTATATTCGGCCATGTCATGATCATGAGGGACTCAATACTTTGTCTATTTTTATAGTACATGATCGCATTGAATTACGACAATATTTTGGTATCATTGGAATAATTTCAGTCTATGAATTTGTAAATAGATTGCGACTGTCATTGATGGATGTAAATTGAATTATAGAATTAATTTATGCAATTCTTACGCTATGCTTGAATCAATAGCAGTATTTCCTTCATGTCTATCAACCATGTCCGTGTATTTCTACGGCCTGTGGGAACACAGGAAGTTACTTGACAAAGGCTAACGCCGAAACGCGTCGTCCTGAATTAAGCTAGTGCACAAATAAAGGTATTTTGTGCTGTTTCCTGGTGTGCTGTCCCTTTTTCCTCTGGATTTATACTTTGAGGACAGGATCGTAATCATATAGATATATATATATATATATATATATATATATATATATATATATATATTTGCAGCAGAAAAACGACGCATTTCGATCTCAGCCGAGATCTTGGTCACATGACCTTTGATAAGTTCCACACATATTTAAAGGTGCAGTTCAAATGCACGATGCAGCGTGCATGGTGACATAGAAAAAATACTATGGAAAATCAATTCATTTTGTTCAATTTGATTTTAAACAAAGAAAAATAATACAAATGTTAATGTCACAATGTGTTTAAAAATATTCCACTGTTTACGTTATAATGGACATTTTAAATTGAGTACATGTATAGTACATATTCCCTACAAACAGAGTGAGTGGCGCTTGCTTATGGGTCTATAAATTATATTGTATATCAGGTGCCCATGCCTTGTGATATCTAAGGTGTAGGTGATTAGGGTGTAGTACCCTGTTGTTCGACTCATTATTTTATTACATTTGTGGGTCTAGTTCTCATGCATTGGTAGTGTGGTGCTCCTATTGGTGATAGTTATTGCTGTAAGATCATAACGCTAACATGGTCAGTAGTGATATAGAGATGACAGTTCGAATGAACATGCTGGATCTCATGTGCTCTTATCGATAACTCTGTGGCTATTCTCCTCTCATGTTGCGTTACCCATCTGTCAGAAAAATGAGAAAACATAGGAATGTTAGGGACAAAATTGCTTGTGTTCTTGTTTGCCCCTCCACTTAACCGATAACAACAAAATTCTTCATTTAAACACAAGGCAATACAATTTTAAGGCATTTAGACAATTAATTGAGTTTCATGTGATGTACCAGAACAGTGCATCAGTATCACATTTGAAAGTAAGGAATATCAACTGACAGTGAACAAATATTAAAGTTTAAAACTGAACAATATGCAAGTTAAACAAATATGAAAATAAGTAAAATTAAAATAAAAAACTCTTATAATTCTGCTGAAGTAGGAACTAATGGATTGATTGACGGGAAGCTTCTAGGTGTTATAGATGTACGTATAATTCTTCATCGTTGTTCATACCCATGGGGAACATACTGCCAGCCAGCAAAATTAATCTGGACTCAAGTCTACGTAAAGCCTGTGCTCTGTTTCCTCCTCTAGGACGTTTAGGGATAGTCGCTAGACCTAAGTTTTTGCCCTTGGTCCAGTCGCCCTCATGTGCCTCATTAAAGTGTCGAGATGTACTATAACTGAAGTCTCGGTTAGTGATCGCTCTCCAGTGTTCTAAGATTCTCTTCTTGACTGGGAATGTGGTTGAGCCTACATACCATTTGCCACAAGGACAGATGATGGCATAGACTACAAAGTCTGTCCCACATGTTATTGGTTTGGTGATTCTCCATTTTCTTTTTGATCTCTCCAGTTGCACTTCCTTTACATTCTCACTATGGCTGCAGGCTTTGCATTTACTGCATTTGTAAAAGCCTCCCCTTTGTTCTAACCAAGTTTTCTTGTTTGTCTTTAGATAACTATTTACCAAAATGTCCTTAAGGGATGAGGTTTTCCTGTATGTGATTGCAGGTGACTGCCCTAACTTTTTTTCAAGTGACGGATCCTGAGTAAGGATGTGCCATCTTTTCTTCAGAACATTTCTTAATTCATCTGCCTGTGTGCTGTAAGTAGTGATAAACCTTACTGGTGCAGCCTCATTGTCTGATTTGTTAGGAGTCTTTGGGGGAGTGAATAAGGCGTCATTGCGGCTAACAGAGTCCGCTTTTGTGATACCTCTACGAAGCATCTTAATCGGGTACCCCCTGTTCTTGAATCTCCTGACCATATCTTGTTTGTTTTTCTCATAACAGATTTCTGTGCTACAATTTCTTTTTGCTCTAAGGAACTCACTATATGGAACACTCCATCTAAAGTTAGGCGGGTGGCAGCTAGCTGAATGGAGGATGGAATTCCCTGCGGTCTTTTTTCTGTATAAGTCTGTTGTCAATTCACCGTCTTTTACGGTTAACCTGATGTCAAGGAAGTCAATGTTTTGCTGGCTATGTTGCATGGTGAATTTCAGATTCATAGTATTGCAATTCAGATGTCCCATAAATTCAAGGAGATCACGTTCATTTCCCTTCCACACAAAGAACACATCATCTATAAATCTTAGCCATAGTCCGATGTTGTTGGACCATGGTTCCATCTCCTCACTCCAGAGTACCTGCTTCTCCCACCAGCCCACCACAAGATTGGCGTAGCCGGGGGCGAAGCAAGTACCCATCGAAGTGCCCTGTAGTTGCTTATACCAATTCCCATTGAACATGAAAACATTTTCTGTTAAGCATATTTCGATCATTTGTAACAGCATGCGTGTATGTTCTAAAAATTCAATGTTCCTGGCTTTAAGGAAGTGTTGACAAGCTCTAAGGCAGTCTGTATGTCTGATACTTGTATATAGACTTTCAACATCTAAACATACCATCCAATGGTCACTCTCCCAGTGTAGGTTTTGGATTTTCTGTAGGAAATCCTTTGTATCTCTCAGATAGGAATTGAGATCTCTGACATATGGGAAAAGGAAGTGGTCAACGTATTCAGAAGTTTTTCTAACAAACTGTTCTTAGAAGATACAATAGGGCGCCCCGGAGGATTTACCGGGTCTTTGTGCACTTTAGGTAAAAGGTAGAAGGTTGGTGTGGTGGGTGTCTCATTGAGTAAAAACTGTCTCTCATCCCAACTTAGGAGTTTGTTGTCAAACCATTCTTTGAGTTTACCATGATATCTGGTCTGTAAGATGTTTAGATATGTTCTATCTACCCTCTCATAGCAAGTAGTGTTATTAAGCTGTCTAAGGGCCTCCTGTATATAGCTTTCCCTGTCCATCACCACAATGTTCCCCCCCTTGTCTGATGACTTAATGACGATTTTCTCGTCTTTTTGTAGGTTAGAGACTGCCTCCCATTGCTCTTTACTTATATTTTTGAGTTTGGGATTGGTTATGATGAGTTTTAACAAATCATTGCTTACTGGCTCATGGAACAGATCAATATTGTCCTTTGGTGTCTGGGGTACATATTTGGATCGTGCTCTAAATTTAGTTAAACCAGGAGCCCCTATGTCTATCCCCAATGTGTGTAGAGTGATGTCATTATGCACTGGATTCAGGGGATTTTGGGATTCTGTAGATATAGAGTTTTGGTCCTGTAAATCCTGCATGATATTAAGTATGGGGATGTCAGCAATCGCTAGTGTTATATATATATATATATATATATCTGCATATGAACATTAGACTCAGACAAAGATCCAGCAACATGCGGAGGCTGAGGACTAATTTGACAAAAACAGCACATCAGCAAATGAAATTTACAATTGCCTCCTAGAAGGATATTGCACGGACACTGGAGCGAATACGCCTTCAATTCAAGACAGACTATTTGTGCTCTCACGGAAGTGCAGGTTTTATGCCAAGACCATGGCAATGACCTTCCTTATTGTTTTTATGGACAAGAACGGTAGTTCTTTACCTGTGGTCCGAGGACCCCTGGGGGTCCGAGAGCCTACTCGGGGGTCCACAACTGTGTTACCAAATTAAATATTATTAAAATGAATACATAAAAATTAATAAATGAATAATTATATACAAATATAGAAGTAAAATTTAAATGTGAAAACATTTTTTTCTGTTCGATTGTGAATTTAACAAAATATCTCAATATTAGAGCATGTTTTGCGTATACTTGCTTTTGTATTTTTGTGTATTGTTTTGAAGCTGGAATTAAAGAAATTGCTTAGGCAGGGGCTCAACAGCTTCCAAATATGACTTAGTGGGGGGTCCCTGGATTCTAGTAATGAGTTAAAAGGTCAAAAACAGCTGGACTAGGGCATTAAATACTGTAAGTGAGATTACTGGAGTGGTAATAGGTTTTCCTCTTTGGGATTGTCCTCGTGTGCTGTTCTCAGATGTGCTGAAGCCACAGTAGTGCTTCGTACGGATAGTTACAGTGAGTGCCAAATGTATGCCGAGTGTATAGCATTGCGATGGTGGATGAGCTGATTTTCTTCGTTCAAGGATTTATTTACCAATACGCAGCGACAAGAAGATGATTACAAAGACTTGTTCATGCAGCATTTTAACTCAATTTAATATTGGGTGAATTCAGATCTTATTTGCTATGCTCAGGAGATGCTTAGGTTGTACCTTGATGTATAGTTAGTTGTATTATGAGTTAGCAAGGCAATATTTCTGGGACTGTGTGTATCTGGAAGCGTATCAGTAATGGAGGGGATGTTAGTTGAATGAAACTTAGTTACATGCTCAATAAAGTTTCAGTGTAACCTTTTGGTCTGGCTGTAGGCAAACATGAAGATGTGTCTGTGTTTACTATTATTGTCATTTCTTAATTATACTAAAATAAAACATTTCTTTATTTTTCATCAATTGTGTGGCACTTCCAAAGCTAGTGGCAGATTTTAATGGTAGGATTAACGGGTGCAGATAAATGCAGTTATCAGTTTGTGGACGAAAATCAATCCTACATAACAGTTGGACTCCTCCTGCAGTGACAGGGCCGGCCAGGCCATTTTGACTCACTAGAATTTTCCCAATTGTATTCAGGCTAGTGAGTGACTGCTCTCAGGGCAGGATGAGCTGCAATTTTTATTTATTTTTTGTTGCATATTTATATAGCATGATCTCGACCCGAATGTATAGGAGCGCTTTACATTAGAACCGTATTTACATTACACATTCAGGCAAGGGGAGATTAAGTGATTTGCCCTGAATCACAGGATGTGGACGCGACCTTGAGGCTCGAACTCTGGCTTCCAACACCAAAGTCGGCAGTTTAAGCCGACGGACTACATCTTCTCCCCAATGCGTGTGCAATGGCAGGGCCGGCTTTAGCGCTGGTGGTGCCCTTGATGGAGCGGGCAGTACAACATTTTGTATACCCCCTATTTCTGCATGATTCATATTAATCTAAATAATCTATTAATTGTAACAATGTTGATCTGTTTGAAGTGATATCTAATCAGTAGTATTAATGAAAGAATTACACGTGGGATTTGCATTTGCATAGCTAAAATAATTTGTAAACTAATATATGTACGCATATTAATGCTTGAAAAATTAGAATATTGCATGATATATGTTGCTTTTGTAACGTAATTGTAAGTCGCACCAGACGGCATCGGTGGGTGAATATAAACACTTTAAATGTTGCCATTATGCTAGATAATTACATACACATAATGGAATTAGTGAGGGTTAAACATTTTATTAGTTATTTCCATGTTTTAATTACATTTTGCGTTTGTTTTGCTTAAGTTGACCAATTGGGCCTACGTCAAGATGGCCGACTTTTAACATGACGGGACTAGTCACCATTTCCATGAGGTGTTGGGTGAAGTGCGCCTGCGCCACCGCGAGCAACAGTGGCCTCGTCCTAACCCCATGCAAGATGTACCCATCAAGGTCATAATGGGAGAATTGCCAGAACTTTAAACAAAGGACTGTCTTTTAAACCCGAACCAGCAAGTGTGATGACCTAACCAAATAGACTATGTGAGAACTTCACCGAACGACCCCAAACCCACCAATCAACTGATGGTATTTTCCTGACGTTATGCTTACGGAGAGAACTGTGACACTGCTGGACAGCTGTTTCCCTGAATCTTTGACAGACTGAAATGCTACCGATTCTGATGAATTAAAGATTTTCACGAATTGATTGACTTAGAGGGCGACTAATAGCCAGATTAGGTAAATATGATGTTCTGTGGCTTGCTCAACAATTTACTATAAACTTGCAATTAATTAGATAAACAAAATTATTATTTTAACAAAGAAATGTGTTGGGTTGTTCATTGATAGAGAAAAGATTGAGATTAAATATAAGATAAGATGATTGAGTCACCATTATCTAAAACAACTAATTTGGTCTATCGACTAAATGGAGGGAATATCTCGAGGTTCAGAGTTTAATAAAGGTAATCAATGAATGTTTATGTAAATATGTTCTTTAGGTCAAAAGGTATTCCTTTCGTGTCAGCGTTTGGAAAACCTATCCCTCCCGTAAGAGCAGATCAGAAATGTGTAAGTGTTGGTGTTATGGGCCCCACCAGTGAATGTATTGAGTGAATGTGCTAGTGCGATATTAGGTCTGTGCCGAAGGGGGTATTTGAAATTCCACGCTGCATCAGTTTTTCTGGTAGCAAGATGATGGTTTTTATTGATTGGTTTGGTGATTATTGCTTGTAAATTGCTTATCGATATTGGGTTATGTACTAACACTCTATGTTGAGTTGCGTCGAGTTCTATGTTGTTTGCACGACTTCTGGGATGTAGGAAGTCGGAAGTTTGTAACAGTTCTGTAGTAGAGCAGAGGTCAGCGCTGCTCTCGGGAAAGACGGAATTGTTGTTGCCCTGTAAGTATACGGGGAAAACGTGCGACGATTGGAATTGCACGACGTATTGTCTGGGTTCGGTTTGGTAGCATCGTCGTGTGTTGCCACTAGAGACATTTTCTGTATGAAAGAAGTGTGTATGATAGCGAAGGTTACCTGTGAAATTCTGGTCTTAGGTACCAGGAGGCCAGAAGGTACTCTGATAACGCTTATCACTGGAAAGGTAGCAGGTGTTCTCTAAGCTTGTTAGAAGGACAGAGTAGAGGGAAGTGCTACTTTGTTAACGAGTGTTATAATTCTGTAGTAGGACAGACTGTTCGCTGTTCTGGAGAAAAAACAGAATTCTGTGTGAATGTACTACAATTTTCCTGTGTGAAAGTGCGTGAAAGAAGAAAGGCATTCCGGTTAATTGCGAAACTCTGGTCTTATTTCTCAGGAGCATCGGGTCTCCAACTAAGTGTCTTAATTCTGGAGAAGCAGTTAGCTAATGTTTGCTAGAAGGGTAAGGTAGAGGGATGAGCTACTTTATCAACGGAAGTAACGATTCCGTAGTAGGGCAGAGGTAAGCGCTGTTCTCGGGAAAGACGGAATTCTTGTCAGAATGGTCTATTGCTATTCCTTGGTTAGCGAAGCGGACAATGGTGGTGTTTTTGTGTTGTTACTAACAGACTTGTAAATTTGAAACAAAACTTACTGAGTGAAATTTGTAAAGGAGGGGTAGACAGGAGCAGGAGCGGCGGCAGCGGCTGCTGTTGTCAGAACGACCGCGCTGGGATTGGCCAGTCAGTTGGAAATGAAGAACGCTCCTGATTGGTGCGTTAGTGTACGCCATGCTAGGAGTGGAGGGTCACAGGGTGACGTAGACGCTCCTGATTGGTGCGTTAGTGTGAGCCGCGCTGGGAGTGGAAAATTGCAAAGGTGACATAGATGCTCCGGATTGGTGCGTTAGTGTGAGTTGCGCTACAATTGGTCAGAATAGCGGTACAGTCGAGAGGAGAGACTAGTGATACATGAAGAGACAGAAAAGATGTATTACGATCCACCAGAAAAGGAGTCCTGGTTCGGGAGAATTAAGAAGTGGTTTAAAAAGGACAAACCGATTGTGACTAGGGAAGGACAATTACTTCCTCCACCAAAAACCCCCGCATCCTTTATGGTTGCGAAATATGGATATCACACCTGTATTTGGTTGGACAATTGGGTAAAGTACACTAGAGATGATGGAGTCTTGGCTTTTCCAGAACATGGCTCATTTAATTTAGCAGTTTTGAGAAATTTAAGGGAGAAAATGATGAATCTAGAACTGAGACCTAGACCGACACAATTTGAAGCATTGACAGAATGGGCAGATGAGATGCATGACCGAGAAAGACAGAGGAGTGGCGGAAGGTATAGGTACATGTTTGGTAGATCATACGGACATGAGAATCATGATGATCGAATGAGAAGGTGGCGGAATGCGAGTATGACTGAGGGTTTGTTTCCCGTAAGAACTGCAGAAGAAAATGAAGGAAGAAAATGTGCAGGAAAAAGACATAATGTGGAATCGAGAGGGTATGGAGTGAGTGAATCAGAGGATGATGTTCTTGATGACATGTTCAATAAAAATCCACCTCCGTATTGGCCAGAACCAGAAATATTAACACCAAGTGCCCCAATGAAAGAAACTTTACAAATCTTAAAGTCAGAACCAGAGTCCCAAGATTTAGAGAAAAATAATTCCATTAGAGAGGTAGAGAGGAAGTCAGAAAGCAGAATAAATGGTGAAAATTCTGCAGAATTAGCAAAGACAACCTTAGAATTAACAGAGAAAATAAGAGAATTGACTAAAAATCTGGAAGCTATAACAGTTCCAGTAACGATAGGTCCAGTAATGCCTATTTTTGATCAACAGAAAGATAGTGAACATTGTTTAACGGTTCCTTATAAAAGCAATAAACAGGTTGAGCAGCCAAAACCGAGTCAAAATGAAAATCCATGGAGACAGACAATAAGTATGATTGAACCAAATGTTTCAAATAACCCGTTTATAGGCCAGAATTTTGCAGAAAGACGTATAACAACAATAGAGTCAATATTAGAAACATAAAAGGATTCAGAACAAGGTAATGTAGAGAATCAGTAGGACCATCTACAGAAGAATTAAGCGAGTGGTTGAGAAGCTTGCAGAGAAAAGTCAAAGAATCTCAGTCAATAGATGTGGCCAAATTACGAATGGTACTGGAAGAGTTAATAGTAGGAACTATCCCTACAGAGAAATTAAAAACTTACCAAGATGAGGAATTATTATGTTTGTGCAAAAGTGTGACATGGAGAGCGAAGCATCTACATGAACGACTAGAAGAAGTAGCAAATTAAATGGGTATAGATATTGAAAAGGTAAAGGCTTTGCAAAAACCCTATCGAATTGATTTTACCGAAAAGGATATTGAAAACTTGAACACCACAGGACGGATAAGTCAGATTAAGGAAATAATTATCTTGTTAAGGAAATGGGAAAAAGTGGACAAATGGAGAAGCAGGTGGTATCGAAAACGAGATGATGCCCCAGATAAAACGGTTGCAGCATTCCCTGTAAGAGAAAAAGAAAAGGTAGTAACAGAATGCCCTATGAGAGAAATTCCAGGAGGAGGATATGTGCATGTCCCATGGACAAGACAGGATATTTTGTCCTTTACAAATGATTTCCCTTGACTACGCGAAAAGCCTGTTGAGTGGTATAGGCAGGTGGGCAGATTTGTGAAATTGTCTAAAGTATTATGGATTGACCCGAATAGCCTATTTGATATAATAGTACCAGCGGATCTATGGACAGAGTGCAAACGCATGATGAATTGGCCGACACAAGAATACCCAAGGGATCCAAAAACAGGGGCTCCAGGCCCCGAGGTAATGAAGAAATACGAATAGGTTATTGCCTTTCTGAAGAATAAGGTTCCACCTAAAGAGACAGATTGGGTGAAAAGTGACAGAACACATCAGGAAAGCAAAGAGTCAGTACATGCATATTATGAGAGGCTGCACTTGGCCTTTAAACAGTTTAGTGGAGATGAAAATCTGAGTGAAAAGGATCTAAGTCATTTTGTATACAGGTTTGTATATGGTCTACGTCCAGAAATTAGTGAGATGATAAAACAACTTACTGTAGATTGGCAAAATAAGAAAATAGACGAAGTATTGAGACATGCTAATATTTCAGTGATGAGATTGAAGCTAAACAGCGAAAATTGAAAGAAAAGGCTATGTGGGCACAAGTAAAGGTAGCAGAGAGACAGGAAGCTCAATTAGCGGAACAAGCGAATAATACAGGATCAAGACAAAAATTCTGTCCTGGGAAAGGTAAAGGAAATATAGAGGAAGCTAAGAAGAAATTCCCATGTCATAATTGCGGTAGAATAGGGCATTGGAAATCCGAGTGTAAATTCCCCCAAGTACTAACAATGAAAATGCATCATTGAATCCACAGGTGCAGAATGAGGTGAGTGGTCAACCGCAGCTACAGCAGCAGGTTGTTACCCAACAGAATCAGGTGCCAAAACCACCTTTTCCACAGAGCAAAAACTCCCAGAAGTATAGTAGCGAAACGGGATTCTACAACGAAGAACAGGTAAATAAGCTGCCACGCGCTTGCGCTGTTTCACAGTATTGGCTGCAACGCAATGAGAGTGATTCAGAAGAGGGTTATTGACGGTGCCGAAGGGAGGAAGAAGAGTGTGTACTTGGCGCAACTCTAGAAGTAGACCAGACAGGCCCATTTGTAGATGGAAAGATTAATAATGAAAGTATTACTTTCCTAGTTGATACTGGTGCTACTCGATCAACTGTCAGATCAGCTGATGTTAAGAACCTTCCTCTCTCGAATGAAACGATCCAAGTAGTTGGTGTATCCAACAGGCAGATTAAAACTTACCTTACAGAGCCGGTGAAAGTTAGCATAGGGAAATTTTCTGAAATGCACCGCTTTGTCGTGTGCGATACCAGTCCTGTGAATTTGTTAGGTAGGGATTTGTTGTGTAAAATGAACTGCACTATATTTTGTGCATGGAAAACTGAGTAGACCAATTGCATATTTTTCATCAATGTTGGACCCAGTAGCTGTGGCCCTACCTGGGTGTTTGAAAGCAGTAGCTGCTACATGCCGAAGTTTGGAACAGAGTGAGGGAATTGTGATGGGATATCCTGTGAAAGTGTTTGTACCTCATGATGTGGCAATCCTTTTAACCAGGAGTCGTACTCAGTATATGACACATAGTCAGCTGACTAAGTATTAGAAAGTTATACTAGGTGCAACAAATGTAAGTCTTGTGAGATGTTTAAATGTGAATCCTTCAACATTACTGCCTGATGCTGAGAATGTGGAAGTCAGAGATGAAGCAGATCATGATTGTCTGGATGTACTTGATTTCTGTACAAAACCACGACCTGACATAAAAGATGTACCCTTACCAGAAAGTGATTTCGTCATGTTCGTAGATGGGTCCTGTTTGAGATCAGATGATGTAGTGTTAAGTGCAGCATATGCGGTATGTACGGTTGCAGCAGTAATGGAAGCATCATATCTGAAAGGAGTAAAATCGGCACAAGTAGCTGAACTTGTTGCTTTGACTAGAGCATGCAAGATTGGGAAGAGTGTGAGAGTGACTGTGATAACTGACAGCCAGTACCGATTTGGAGTCGTACATGACTTTGGTCAGATATGGCTGAAGAGAGGATTTTTGACATCAAGTGGAACTCCCATTAAGAATGCTGAAGTGGTTGGAAAATTGCTTGAGGCGATACAGCTGCCTAGGCAATTGGCTGTTGTGAAGTGTGCTTTCGGTAGTCAAAGTGGTGATTATATCGCCGCTGGCAATAAATATGCAAATGACATGGCACAATACTGTGCACGAAATCAGAATTCCATTAATCGGGCTAAGGAAAAAGAGGTGATTTCTTGCTCCTTGATGTTTACTAACATTGTGGGAACATGGGAAGAAGTGAGACAATTACAGGAAGAAGCAGGAGATGAGGAAATGAAGCAGTGGGTAAAAGCAGGATGTGCACCAAGAGAGAGGGATCATGTGTGAGTCTATCGGGATGGAAGACCAGTTATGCCTGATAGCATGATGTCTGCCATGGCACGGATGTATCATGGTCAGGGACACATAGGGAGAGATGCCATAGTCAGGTCATTTAAACAAACCTGTTACAATGCAAAATTCAGACTTGTAGCAGAAAGTCTTTGTCAGAGATGCCTAATATGTCAGCAATACAATCCAGGAAGAAAGACAGTAGAGAGTCTAGGAACAATAGGTCGAGAAGGAGGGCCTTTTACCAGAATGCAAGTGGATTTCATTGAGATGCCTCCCTGTAACAGACTGAGGTATGTTTTGGTTATGGTCTGTCTGTTTTCCAGATGGGTAGAGGCATTTCCAACAAGAAGAAATGATGGGATGACAGTGGCAAAATTACTTTTGAGGTAATTTATTCCTAGATTTGGGTTCCCAGTGACAATTGAATCAGACTGAGGAGGACATTTCCATAATGAGATCATAAAACTGATTTGTGAAGCATTGAATGTACTACAAAAACTACATTGTGCCTACCGACCAGAGGCTTCTGGTGTGGTGGAACAGATGAATGGTACTATCAAAAACAAGATAGGGAAAATGTGTTTAGCCACAGGTATGAAATGGCCTGATGTCTTGCCTCTGGTACTCATGACTATTAGATCAATTCCAGATAGAACTACAGGGTTAAGCCCCCATGAAATCACCATGGGACGAGCCATGCGGCACGTGTTTATACCAGTCAACAAGTTGATGACTATAACTGATGACATGGTGTTGGAATACTGTAAAAGCCTTGCTGACGCAGTTCATTCTGTGTTTCATCAGGTGGAACGGATGCCACCACCCTTGAAAAGAAGCCAGCCCATGATCTAAGCCCAGGGGACTGAGTGAGGATAAAAGTTCACAGAAGAAGAAACTGTTTGGTTCCAAGGTGGGGAAAACCAAGACAAGTCTTCTTGACCACAACAACAGCTGTAAAGTGTGCTGGATTAAAAAACTGGATCCATGCAAGCCATACATTGAGAATTCCAAATCCAGTGGACAGCATGGAAAAAGAGTATTTTGATGAATCAGAATCCAGTACTGAGTCGGATGACGGAGAGACAAAAACAAAAGAAAATCCTGAAAGGGGGGAAACAAAAGTCTAACATTTGTTCCCAGAAGTATTTCCCTGAGAAGAAGGTTACAGATCTCTGATACAAGTTCAGACTCAGAGACCGAACAAGGAGCGCAATGTTCTAGGAAAAACAGGGGAAGACCAAAGAAAAAGACAGTGAAGAGACAATAAAAGAAATTCATGAAAAGGAAGTGCCAGATAAAAGATTGAGAGAGATTCCACCTGAAACAACACATTTAGATGGACAAGTGCTAGATACAGAGAGAGAGGGAAAGATTATTGCGGAAGACCCCCGAGGAGGTGTAGGGAACTCCAACATCCAGTTAGAAGCAGGGACAAGTAGTCAGCAGGAAGATTGCGTGTCGGAGATTCGAGAAGGGACAGAAGTAGGGAACACAAAAGAAGTGGTGGAAAAAGAAACTGTTAAGAGTAAAAAGCAAGTTGAAACAGTCAGAAGAAAACAAAGATGAAATACCTGAAGGTTGAGTTCTAAGAAAGAGAGCTTGGAGAACTGAAAAGAATGATAAAGGAAGTAAATTGAAAAGAGCAGCCAAAGACGAAGTTTGGCCGAATAAAATAAAAAGATTGAGATATCGATTGACACAAGTAAATTCACCAAAGGCTGAGCAGGTGAATGAAGTGACGAGTCAGGAGAAATCAAAAGACGAAGAAACCATTGTAATTAAAGAGAGTAAAAGAACAAGAAAACCTAACCAGAAGTATAAATCACCAGAATGGACGTATATGGTTCTGCCTGAAGTAAAAGAAGAGGCGGATAGCCAAGGAAATCCAGAGGTGATTGTACCAGAAGTGGTTGAGGAAGACGAAGAATCGGAAATCCTGAGAGTTATCTTGTCCGATATTGGAGAAGCGGATGTTCAGGACATTCTGTATACAGATCACAAAGGAAAAGTGAAAGATGATGAAATGCCAAACTGAATGATATAAGAAAACTACTGATGGAAAGACAATAAAATACGGAAAAAGACAAAAACTGTTAGAACCAAGTAGGTGCTTAGAGCCTTGGGTTAGAAAACTAGTTGGGAAGTAGAAGAGTCTAAGTCAAAAGACACTATCCATTTTAGCAGAAATGGCAATCACAGATGATAGAAAAGGTAGATGTACGCTCTTGAAAAGATGGTGTAAAATGTGTTGCTGTTGTACATGTTTACTAAAGCTTTTGTGGAGTGTACTTGCTCTCCTGATCTCATTTAAAGTTACTATAGATACAATAGAAGGACATAGTGAAAACAAAACTAATATAGGAAAGATTCAAAAGGTAGTTCCGACTAGAATAGATAAAAACTATTTACATAAAGACAGGTCTATAACTAATTTTTCTAATAATGTGTTTTCGAAATTGTTGCATGAATATGTAAAGACAATGGATGTAAGGGACTGCTATGTCTGTATGCAGTTACCTGCCTCTGTATCGGAGGGAGTGACTTATCACCACCTTCCAGTAACTTATGGAATAACATGTAGTGTAATAGCTAGTTTATTTTACCAAATGGGAAAATTAGAATATTATTTTTCAGATGTAGATAACATATTTTCACAAGTACCATCAGTTAATAAGCTAAACAAGGTAAAACCTGCAAAGGTATTAGGTGAATTTTTCTTAGAGTCTAAAGAATTAACATTAGAATACATATTTGAAAACAATTTGACTTGCAGTTTAAAGAAAGAGGAAAAGATATTTTTAGATATGGTTGAAGAAAGGAGACTGAAAATGCAAAGAAAGGCATCCGAAGGAAAGGTGGAGAAAATAGTCTGGGATGTAGAAATGGAAAAACACTTGAAAGGGGAAACTAGCCCAATTATGGCTTTAGATTGGCCTCAGAAAGGAAAGAAAAGGAGTGCCATGATACATACCGAATAATGGGTGGATGGGGATTTAAAGGAGGAAAAGATCCAGTTTTTCCTGGGTTATGTTTCATTTGTGGAAACAGGGCACATTATCGTTTGTTAGACCATTGGTATGGCACATGTTATGTAGGCCTGGTTTTTCCGAAGATTTTTCACATGGATAGAGGAGAAGATGGTGTACATAGTTTAAATAGTTATTTAGCGCGTAGTAAGAGAGAATCTTGGTCAGAAATTGTGGGTGACATTTTTGGAGCATTGATACCAGCAGTGGGAATATCTCTGAATGCAAACAGAATTAGAAGACTTGCAACAGTAGTAGATCGTTTGTCAACAAGCACCGCTGGAGGATTTTTATTGGTAATCACTGAAATGGTTGCCATGCCTGCCATGGTAATGCTTGCCCTTGATATATTATTGGCAAAAGAGGGTGGAGTCTGCGGAATGGTGTAAGTTCAACATTGTTGTACTTACATTCCTGATGAAAGTAAAGATTTGAGAATGTATATTAAAAATATTACAGAATTGCATGATGAAATTGCACCACTGGAGGATGAAGGTGTTTGGGAGATGATTGGAAAGAAAATATCAGCTATTAAAGATTTTTTAATAAATTTAGGTAGTACCTTTTTAGGTAAAATATTATTTCCATTAACTTGTGTGATTTTCATAGTATTAATATAAGATTAGGGTGTATCTGTCGTAAAAAGGATAAAAAACTGAAAAAGTTAAAAAGAGAAAAATTAAGGAGAAAAGACTTGAAACAAGAGAGAGAATTTGATGAGATAGAATTAGAGGAAGTTAAGGAGAGTATGTACAAATCAGCAAAAAGAGAAGAGACAGGGGAAACTGAATTATGACTAAAAGCAAGAAAGCACTTTAAAATTCAGTAAAGGAGATTCAAAAGTTTTGATGGTGTGGTGATATAATCACCAAAGGGGGGATTGATGGAGCGGGTAGTACATTTTGTATACCCCCTATTTCTGCATGATTCATATTAATTTAAATAATCTATTAATTGTAATAATGTTAATCTGTTTGAAGTGATATCCAATCAGTCGTATTAATGAAATAATTACACGTGGGATTTGCATTTGCATGGCTAAAATAATTTGTAAACTAATATATGTACGCATACTAATGCTTGAAAAATGAGAATATTGCATGACATATGTTCCTTTTGTAACATAATTGTAAGTCGCACCAGATGACATCGTTGGGTGAATATAAACGCTTTAAATGTTGCTATTACACTAGATAATTACATACACATAAGGGAATTAGTGAGGGTTAAACATTTTATTAGTTCTTCCAAGTTTTAATTACGTTTGGTGTTTGTTTTGCTTAAGTTGACCATTGGGCCTACGTGAAGATGGCCGACTTTTAACATGACGGGACTAGTCACCATTTCCACGAGGTGACGGGTGAAGTGCGCCTGCGCCACCGCGAGCAACAGTGGCCTCGTCCTAACCCCATGCAAGATGTACCCATCAAGGTTGTAATGGGAGGATTGCCAGAACTTTAAACAAAGGACTGTCTTTTAAACCGGAACCAGCAAGTGTGATGACCTAACCAAATAGACTATTTGAGAGAACTTCACCGAACGACCCCAAACCCACCAATCAGGACTGCCTAAAACTAATTTTTGTTACATTTTGACATTAAAATTATTATAAAAGTTGGTAGAATAGTGAGTCGACATCTATCTTCCTGACAGACGTACAAACTGATGGTTATTTTCCTGATGTTATGCTGACGGAGAGGACGGTGACACTGCTGGACAGCTGTTTCCCTGAATCTTTGACAGACTGTAATGCTACCGATTCTGATGAATTAAAGATTTTCACGACTTGATGGACTTAGAGGACGACTAATAGCCAGATTAGGTAAATATGATGTTCTGTGGTTTGCTCAACAATTTACTAAAAACTTGCAATTAATTAGATAAACAATATTATTATTTTAACAAAGAAATGTGTTGGGTTGTTCATTGATAGAGAAAAGATTGAGATTAAATATAAGATAAGAGGATTGAGTCACCATTATCTAAAACAACTAATTTGATCTATCGACTAAATGGAGGGAATATCTCGAGGTTCAGAGTTTAATAAAGGTAATCAATGAATGTTTATGTAAATATGTTCTTTAGGTCAAAAGGTAATCCTTTCATGTCAGCGTTTGGAAAACCTATCTCTCCCGTAAGAGCAGATCAGAAATGTGTAAGTGTTGGTGTTATGGGCCCCACCAGTGAATGTATTGAGTGAATGTGCTAGTGCGATATTAGGTCTGTGCCGAAGGGAGGATTTGAAATTACACGCTGCATCACCCTGTGCGACAATGTTTGTTGGCACCCCCCCAATGACCACCTCCACCACGGATTCTCTCACTACCACCCTTTAACAGTGACAAAGTCTCCATAACCACTCTCTCTCAGATGCATTGAATTAGTTATATAGCTCCACTCATACCATTGTAGGGTGTCAGAGCACTTTGCAGCACACGCACATTACACAGAGACAATCAATCATACGTGTGTTAATCAGTGTATAGGAAATGTTACATAAGCCAATGGACTAAAAGTGTAGGAGTCACATGTCATCCATACTGGTAGGCAGTATAGTTTAAGAGTGCTTGGTGTGGAGAAGCACAAACTTAGAGTCCAAAAAGAAACAGCATAGTTGGGAGTTTTCTTTAATAATAGGAATCGATTTCTAGCCAAATTAGCCCTTTTGCAATATTAATCAATGTTCTAATAACGTATATTTTGCAGTGTGTCTGCAGTTCTATGATGTAAGTTAATAGCTCACTGTTCTATATTAGGACTTTAAGTTATAAATTGCAAGTAACAAAATAATGTCTCTTTTAAAAGCAGTAACCTCCTGATCTACTCACATTATATGCACTCTGCAATCTACTTGGTACACATTCTTTGCAGCAGGCATAATAACCCTCTGCTTTCACATAAGTCAAAACCTCAGCTATACAAAACGCTCATCTCTCTCAAGGAAGATAAATAATCACAGGAGTGATCTTGACATTTTTGTGAGGCTTGATAATTGCCGGAGGAAAGGAACGCTGCAGCAGGTGCTTCAAAAACATAATAAACTCGCAAACACGGCGCCCCCAGGAAGCCAGCACCCGGTGCGGTGGCACCGGTCGCACCGCCCTAAAGCCGGCCCTGTGCAATGACAGACGCATAAAGCGTGCCTGACCCCTTCTAACCGCTGAGAATCTGAGTGGGAATGCTTAATGAGAGTTGCTGAAGCTCAGTGTGTAGGTGCGTGAAGGTAGCAGCTGATTAGGTGGGTGGTTGAAGGTGAGCGAGGTGAATGTAAAGAAAATGAATAACACCAGAGCCGCCCACACTTGATACCAGCAAGGATGCAATATTGTTCTGAAGATAGCTTCAGAGACACATGGTGGAAGGATATATGAACGAATGAATGAATGTTAATTTATAGAGTGTAAACAGTTGCCCTAAAGTTTATCCATGCACTATGAGACATTGAATATAGTGAGGGCACAGGTAATAATTATTCCAGGTTTAGAATTCATGCATTCAAGTTTTTTTAAGCACATTAATGTAGCCCCGCAAGGAAGCAAATTTCGTCTTTTGGTAGCCAAAAAGGTAAATGCACGCCCTTCCTCTATACTGGGTATAGTGGTAAGTATTAGGTGCATGGTTAAGGTTTCTTATCACTTTATCCAGTGAAAAGTATGGGTCAGTCTTCTTTCATGTTCCTCGTTGGAAATCATAACTAAGTCCATAACGTAGCTAGTCAATATGCATAGATTTCTTAATGTCTCCTGAAATATTTCTAATTTCAATGCACCAATTTGGTGGTGACATAGTTTACCAATGCCACTATGCAAGATGCACTCACTCGTTGCTCCCTCAGTCACTCGCAGCATGTGCATCGTTAAGAGTATGCGTAACATGAAACGAGAACATGCTCTGAGGACGCCCTATACTGCAGGCCTATGCCACACTCCCTTCATTTCTAAAGATACTCTTCTTCTGTGCTGTAATAACCTGATCTGCACATCTATCCACTTCACAACAAGGACTGCTGGTCACCCACCTTCTGCATCTAGGTTTGCCCCCACCTGAGAAGGAAGATGAGGGCTAGAAAGAGATGCATGCCCACACAACTTGCTACCACTGAGAAATGTTGTACAAGCAGTCAGTGGACACTTCTTTCCCTCAGCTCAGCTGGTGAGCACATTGGCCTGCAGAATGTATGCTGTCACTGTAGTTTCTTGTTGGAAAGCTTGGGAATAGCGTTAGTAGGTTAGAAATGGTGAGGTAAAGTGGACAAGCTAATGCCGACAGGGTCTGCAGTGAGGGTGTTAGAATACCATGCCTGCAAGGAAAATGATGCCCCTAATTACGAGAGGCCCAGTCTCAGATGTCATAATTAATGGAGTTACTAAAATCTGACACCACTGACATTGGAATTTAATAGCTGAGAAATTTACCATCTATTCATCCCTGCAAAATGAGAAATAATGTGTGCATGTTGGTGCAACTGCACCAAAATCCTCATGTCCTGCTATTTTTCAAGTCTTTTTTTCTTCAAAAAGTTTGGCAAATTTGCCCTGCTGAAGTTTACCTGGTAAAAATTGTGGTGATGACGAGCTAACAACATAATTCAGAATTCTGGTAGTAGGATAACAGGTTCATTACATGCATACTGGAATTAAGCAGGACTCTGCAATTTTCATGGACTGTGCTACTATGCTGATAAGGTCAAGACAAGAACTTCAAGGACCAGAGCCAAAGATGAATCAACTGCTCTGTTTGCCTCTAGCTGCTGCCCTACTAAACATAGTTCATGTGGATAGGGGGAGGGTGGGTGTGGAAAGAAATACCGTTTACAATGTTGTTATAGAAGCATCAAATGACAGTTGCACATCTTGCCAATCACAACATAGTCCTTTGTGCATATTGCCTAGCCACAAATGCAAATAATGTAAACTCTACTGCGATTCTGTCGCTGGCCTTACCACCTGCTCTAGCAACACTGTGTGATCATCCCACACCAGGGGCCATATTATAGATTAGAACATTGGAATGTTGGGAGCTCCATTGAAGACAATGGAGTGCTCCCTGCTTCTACGGGCAGGTAATGGCCCACAGAGCAAAATTCCAATGTGTTACCAAGGCCTCTCGGAGCTCGAGGGGAGATTCGAGAAACCTTTTGTTTAATTTTTTAGAACATTCTGCCCACTAGTGGCAGAATGTTCTAATAGCCTTATAGCCCTTCGTAGCAGGGCTATACCGGCTATTAAAGTCCCGTCCCTTGTTAAAGTCCCTCGCCTTTGGCTCAGGCCTTTAACGCCGGAGCGGGCCTTTAATAGCTGGTATAGCCCACCACGGCGGGCTATAAGGCTATAATACGGCGCACTCTCCTTGTTAGCTCGGGGTGCACCTTTCAAAAGGTGCGCTCAGTGCTAACAAGGAGAGTGCACCATATTAGTTTGAATTCGCTGCCCCCAGGGCAGCCCCAAACTCGTGCAGCCCTGAGAGCAGCGCATTCAAGTGAAATACGGAGTGCCTTTGAAAGCAGCTGCTCGATGTTTCACTGTGCAGGTGACAACCTGCCTGCACTTTTAAGAGGAGAGAGAGATACCCTTGTTGGTGGTGCAGTGCGTGGCTGCACCTGCCTGCAAGGGGCTGTTTAGGGGGATCATAGGACCCTTCACCCCCTGCAGAGGTCTGCCATCAGGGGGCACACTGACAGTGTGCCACCTTTTAGGTGGTGCACTGTCAGTGCACCTCCTAACAGCTTCTTTGCCTCTGCGCTAGCGTTTATCATACGGCACGGGTGCACAGGCAAAGAGATTTCCTTATTTGCATGGGCCCACACACCCATTCAAATGAGGGAACACCCTCTGATGATAGCGCTGGTGCTATATGTGCACCAGCGCTATCTGTATTGAAGAAGGGGCCGCACAAGCGTCTGCGGACCCTTTTGTAATTCCAAGGTGCCCTGGGGGTGCGCAAAGTGGGTGCAAATGTCCGTTGTGCCCATGAGGCCCTTTGTATAATACTGCCCAAGGTCAATGTGGGGCCAGTGAAGATGAGCCAGTGCATAATTTGAGTCTGAGGTTGCAGATGGGACTCAGCGGCACTCATTTTTGAGGAGTCACACATATTTTTCCTCAATAGACTTTGATCTAGAGCCAGATAGAGAAAAACGCAAAAAGGGGAAGGAAGGAGGGAGAGAACGACCGAATAACAATTATAAAGAGAGAAAACAGGGATTTAAGAGTGACATAAAGAGGCTGAGAGCGTGTGGTGTGTGTTAAAGATGCATGAAGTGAAATCAAGACCACACAGTATTGGTATTGGGTACCCTGACTTTGATGGTGCCTTTCTCTCTTCTGAGCCAAACTTTGGACCCTGGCACTTATTCTCTTACAAATTAAGCACTGGCATGGCCCGCTAAGCTATCCACAGAGACTGACTCGTTTAGCATGCAGATTACTACTGTAAAGAGCGGAAACTCCATTTGTCATGACTAGCAGTTTAAAATACCAGTCGCCTTGGCGGTGATGTGGTTAATCCAACATGTGAATGACACTTTAAATGAGCTGTCTCTGGCAGACTTGAAAGGGCAGCAGCAGTGAAAATAGGGCATTAGTCAAAAGCCTTCTCTAAAGCATTTTTGAAAAACCTTTTCCCAAGCTAGTCATGATATTTTTGCCAGGTATCTTCAAACGTAATTATTGTTATAAAACTAGCCACCCCCAAATTAATTTGGGCTTCCTAGCGGATCGCTATCATAAACAATATTTTAACACTTAAACTATTACTTAACTTTCTAAATCGCATCTGCTGAAAGGAACATTTTGATGACACCTTGTCCCACAACGTGTCACTCATTAACACTTCTGGTGCTAGCCCTCGGTCCTCTGAGTAGGCAACCGCAATGTGTCTCTGAGCACATATCAATTTACTTTTATGTAGGAGGCTTTTAGGTGCAAGCATCTTCAATCTAAAATAACGGCAAATGATGGCTCCCAAAAGCCAGGTTTACCCACATGGTCCCCACAAGCATTTGTGCGTGTGCGCACACGCTCCCCACAAGCATGGGTGTCTGGGTGCATGTGTGTGCGTGCGTGTGTGTGTGTAAACGCATGTGTGGGTGGGTGTAAGTCTCCTCAAGGTAACGTGTAGGGTTTTGTTACATATTACCTACACCGTGACGCCTAGGGGGCATATCAGCAAGGGCCGGCGATAATCATCGCAAATGCGCACTTAGCACGAGGATAATTATCGTCGGACAACTCTGAATTTTATCACGAAGATAGCATATTATCAGCAACTCTTATCTTCAAAGCGATAAAATTCAGAGCGCAAGCTGCCAATTGTGCGATTATTGCTGGAAATCCAGCGATAATCGCACAACTTTTGGCGATAGCTTGCTGATATGGCTACACATACTTAGCCATGATATCCACCTTCCATAGGATATCATGGCTAAGTCAGTTTCAAAGCAGGCGTAAGGAAAGTAGCGATAACAGAGGTTATCGCTACTTTTCTTGTCGCTATGCTGCTTTGCGTGAGGCTTGATAATAGGAGAAATGTCGCTTAGCGACATTTCTCCTGTTATTCTGGGGAGGAACGCCCACTTGGCATCACATTAGAGATGCAAACCTGGGCGTTATGGGAAAGTGCGAAGAAGCATGGATTCACGCGTTAGTGTGTCCTTGCTAATAGGGCGTTAAAATTATCGCCGCTTTTCGTCCGAAAACCGACGCAAAAGCGGCGATAAATTTTTACCGCCTCGTTAATGATATGCCCCTTGGCATTTTACACAGAAAAGTTTTATAAAAGCGAAAACATCTCAAGTGGTGTTGTTCGCAGAGCATTATTCAGGACGTGAGGGGGGGGGGGGCAACTTGCAATGTAATTATAAAAACAGAAAACCGTGAGCGGCAACAACATGTCATCCCTGGACAACACATTGTACAGTTAGTGGCCATGTTAAAAAATGTTTACATTAAAATATTTGCAATTGGAGGCACAGGGAGATAGAGCCATATACCAACAGTCAGCATGATTTTTGGTGACGTGACAAAACTAGGACCAGAGCCCAGGTCTGAAGATTCCATGGTCAAAATGAGAACATTTGAATATAGCAATATTGTGAAATGGTTTCTCAGGATGGAGGTAGGATGCAGGAGCTTGTCGCTAATTTACATTTGAATTATTAGCAGTTTTATATTGGATGAAGAAGAGCCAAAAGCTGTCAGAGCACTTTAAAAGATGTAACATGGTGGGAAAAGGTGTAACTAAAACAACAAAGATAAAACCAACCATTACAGAAGTATTAGCCGCATCTAACGTGGACATAAAAACTCTTAAGGTCGGTCCTTGATTCCACCATGGGCCATTCATGTGAAGAAGTAACACCTTTCAATATTCGCCAGAATGGACGATTGAGAAGAACATACATACATATTTCCATCATATAGACCTGAAAGTCTTACTGAAGAGGGATGGCTGGTAAACTGTATGAGAAATGGCAAAATGTAAAATACATTTGACCTAAAAAATCAGCGAAGACTGGATAGGTTTTAGAAGCACCTCTAAACAAATGTGGATACAAACTGGGACACGCCGGCATGAATACCTCATAATCACATGAGTAAGCACTGCAAGGGCTATAAAGGAGCCTAGATGAAGCAGCATGGCAATTGTCCATTTGGGGTAGCACTTTGGGGAAGGTGATCAGAAATCTGCCCCATCCCATACTAGGTTTGCCCATCCAGTGCCATATTACAATAAGGGCCTGGGGGCGCAACAGGCTTTTGCACCAACTTTGCACGCCCCCGGTGCACTTTTATATTACAGAAGGGGGCGCAGGCGCTTATGTGTCCCCTTCAGTGATACCGATAGCGCTGGCACACTTAAAGCGCCTGCGCTACCATCAGGGACCAGTCCCTCATTTGCATAGGGGCGTGCCCTATTGAAATGAGGGGATTCCTTTGCCTCTGCGCCATATAACAGACTCGGGCGCAGAAGCTCTGGAGGGGCGCATTGTGAATGCGCTCCTTCAGAACAGCCCACTTGAGGGGACAAAGGGGGTTCTATGGACCCCCCCAGACATCCCCTAAAGGATCTCTAATTCCCTTTAAATGTGCAGGTGGGTTACAGCCTGCACTGTGAAAACAGAGCAGCTGCAAGCAGCCGCTCCGTGTTTTCACATGAATCTGCTGTCCCCAGGACAGTGCGAGTTTGCGGCTGCCCTGGGGGCAGCGCATTCACCATAATGGGGTGCATTGTCGTTGTTTGCACCCTGCACACCTTTTAATAGATGTGCTGGGTGCAAACAATGACAATGCGTAATACGGCCCCTGTTGTTGTGTAAATGGGCAGTCTCCAAGAAAATCTTGTCCTAAACGATTCATGTCCTTATACAATATATACGGTTGGATGACATCATGAACAACCAGGCTGGAGTGCAGCCAGAGTATTTTAACTAGCCTGGCATATGACTTCGACCCTTTTAGGCCCCACTACATACAGAAGTTTGAATAACTGTCTATATTGAGGGTACAGCGTAACAGCAACAGCTGCAAAGCTCCTAGAGCTACAAAGACACACAGTAGGACAAGCCAGTGGATAAATACTTTTTTGTTAAAAAAACAATTTTCAAAGAAACAGAAGTACATTAACAGAGGCCATTTGTCAAATGAAACTTGGTTTGTCTTGGGGCAAGGTAGAGCTATTAAAGAGTGGAAATTCAATCATCAAAATATTTACGAAATAATAAATGATGCAGTAATTCTAGTTTTTATCCAAAACCAATACGAAACCGAACATTAACCATTCTTTATTTAGATTTGTACTGTATGCTCAATTTGAAAGTACTTCAATAAATGTTCCAGACCTAATATATCTTCATTCAGGCACTTCTTTTCTGGTGACAGCAAGCTGCTGAAAATGTGAAACACAGAGGCAAGAAAACCCGAAGGGCTGCAGTGTCCTTTGGCAAGTGATTGCAATACCTGTCAAAACTGATAATTAAGTTGCTGACAAGGTAGGGACCTTTGCACAAATAGTGAGAAACAATATCATACTGACATTGCAATCAGCAATTGTTTTGTGACTCCCAATGTTAACATTGTGATTCTTTGTGATTCGCAGGCAAAAGGCCAGGACAGCTAAGGGACTGTTGTCCCCTTCCTTTCAATTTACAATGAACAATCCCAACTAATACCCCGGTGGCAAATCCCTAGCAATTTACTAGCTGTCCTTGGCAGTCAGTGACCACTTGCACAATGGAAGCTGACAAAACAACTGCTGTGGATATTACAGGAGGAGGTGCAAAGAGCCCCCCATTGACTACTGCACACTCCCCTCCAGGGTCTCATTCAAAGTAGAACACTTTGTTTGGTGTGTAATCCTGTTGGACCTGACCCTTTCTACTGGGTTATCCCCAAGCTTTTGTCTTCCTTTACCTATTTTTATGACCTTCGTTTTGTTGGCTTAGGACTCTGGGCACTTTACCACTGCTAATCACTACTAAAGTGCATGTTCTCTCGCCTCTAGACATGGTCTGATTGGTTGACACCTGTTTGGCCTATAGGATTTACTTATAAGTCCCTTGTACAGTGGTATACCATATACTGAGGGCCTGTAAATTAAATGGTCCTAGTGGGCCTGCAGCACTGCTTGCACCACCTACAGAAGTAGCCTTTCAAACCTTTCTCAGGCCTGACACCACAGGGTCTGTGTGCACAGTTTACCGCCACTATACCTTGACATTTAGCACTACTTACCAAACCTTACACTCCCCTTTTATTACACATAGGTCCCCCCTAAGGTAGGCCCTAGGTAGCCCTATGGGCTGGGTGCTGTGTAAGTAAAAGGTAGGACACATACCTTAATGCATGGCATGCCCTGGTAGTGACAAACAGCCTATTTCATTTTTCACTACTGTGAGGGCTACTCATCTCATAAGCTAGCATTGGGAATTCCCTTATATAAGTTTAAGTGATAATTCCTGATCAGAAATAAGTGACATTGTCCTGTTTGGTATGTTTAGAATAGTGGCGATAAATCCCATTTACTGGTGGAGTTAGATTTTCTATTCCTAGTATAGAAATGCCTCTTTCAGAAACTGGTCATTTCTCTGTGCTTATGAATCTTTGTGCTTTGCAGCCTGACTCCAATACATGTATGGGCTGGGTGACAGCTACATTTGGTGCATTCTTTCCAGACAGCCACAACACAGGAAGGATTGAGTGTGATAGGGGACACTCTTGCATTCATCTGCATACTGATAGTCTTCCTGGGCTAGGAGATGGAGAGGTGGTTCACACTTTACATTTCTATAGGTTGTGCCCTGCCCTCACACAAAGGGCTGTTATACACCCACCTGATTGTCTGAAGCCAAGGATTGGGTTGAAAGCCATTGTTGTGCACTTCTAAGGGTTCCTTTGAAATCATCCCTTGACCAAAGACATTCTTTAAGTATAAGTACTGGGGCTCTGACCCCATGTTCTTAGACACTGTGTGGACTTGTAACCAGATGCTGCTGGGTCTACAAACTGCACATTTCCAGAGGACTGCTGTGCTGCCAGGAGGAAGGAACTGTCATTTGGATGACTTGCTTTACCGAGCTGCTGGAGGCACTGCCACTCTGCAAAAGTAACTTTATGTGCTGGTCTGCCTGCTACCTGCTTTGTGCCCCCAGTGTTCTCCAAAGGCTTGTTGGCTTGCCCCCCACTCTGTTTCACCATCTCAGGGTCACCAAAGGAGGCACCTTGAGCACCTCTACCATGGGACTCTATTTCTGTGAGACCGGATTCAGCATGCTCTCATGTGGAGCTGTGACTGAGGGCACTCCTAGAAAAGTTGCTGCAACCCAGTGCATGGTGAGCGCTGGATCTCACTAACCACCGATTTGCTCACTGTGTTCAGGCCCCCAAATCAGTGTGTGGTGAGTGGTACTCATTGTTCTGTGTCGCCCAGTCAGCACGTGGCTGATCCAGAGTGAGGCACTTTCTGGGGCATCTAGACACTGCCCTGCCAAGAACTTGATTGTCTCCCCATCCGCGGGACTTGGGTTGTGCACGCCGACCGCCTTGTGTTCACTTGACATTGACGAGGCAACCAGGAGAAGCCTCACATTGTCCGTGCTGCGGGGACCCGTGACTAAAGCACTGCAGATGCTCCAGGCATCACACTGAGAAGCCGCCCCCCTCCCCGGCCAATGCCCAGGTCAGAAGCCACCTCACAGGCATCCGGGCCGAAGGGGGGTGCATTGTGTTTTTGGCAGCTGCACCGCGCACTTGCGGGCAGCTTCATTTGACTATTCTGCATGCAGGGGACCCAATGAGGTCTACCCACTGAATTCTGCAGCGTGTGTCCCCCTATTGGGATGTACCTTGGGGGCACTTGGTCTATGGTGGCATTACGGGGAGAGATCTAGAGAGAGGACCCCAGAGCGCAGCATGTTACTGCCACCAGGAACTTACTGCATTTAGGAAAACTGCCTGGATTACAGTAAAATAGGTAATAGGTGCGCTGGGACTCATGTGACCTATGTGCAATACCTAAGCACCATATAAAGTTTAGTAGTAATAGCTCAGATACGTCATACCCTATGTGCAAAGCATTTACTGATCTATGTCATATTCATTCTTGCCTTGTACAGGATAATGAGTGCTATCTGGGTAATTGCATAATATGCACAGTATTTATGATTCATGTAATTTTGGTCTGGTTTTATGTGCAATATACTATATATATTTCTAAATATTCCGGTGTGACCTCTCTTTTGTGGTGTATTCATTGTGTTTCTGTGTCGGTGTGTTGCACAATTGCTGTATATATTGTCTCTGATGATAAGCCTGCCTGCTCTGCACCAAACTACCAGAGGGTGAACACAGGTTATCTTTGGTGTGTAGCTGACTTGCCCTGACTAGAGTGGTGGGTTCTGCCTGGCTAAGGTGCAATCAGAAACTCCATTTCTAAAAATTGGTGCTCAGCGGTGAGGCTAGGCCTTGCGGTTGCGCGATACCACTGTAACTCGTTGTTTCCATACATCTCTGTACTAAGACCATTATGTGTTTTCTTTCTCCTGTTCTCTCACATTGGTAATCTTTATTGCTTGCTCCAACCTCATCTATTACACCTGGGACTCTTGTTGTTTATACCAGTTTTGTGTACCTTGCCAAAATGAAATCTACCTTTGATCTCATTGACCTGATGTATTACAATTTGGGGGAGTTAAAGGGGTTCTGCAGGAGAGGTGACTATTTATGAGCGGGGAATCCCCTGAGTGGGACCTTCTGAGAGCTCTGTTTGATTTTGAAATGGTGCACTGGGGAACAGCCTTAAAAGAGGACAAGGAAGGTGGTGGTTCTAGGGAAGACCTTAGGAGTACCCATAGATCAGTGAGGGCTCTGAGTGGGAGGATTCCCAATCAGCATCCCTAGAGAACAGTGATCCTGAGGAGTTTGAGGAGGAGGGATAGAATTACTGGACCGGGTCCAGTAGTAGAGAGAGAGGACCCCATAGGCAGGGACTCCCTTGCTGGGTCTAGTGCCAGGAGCAGTATCACCTCCCACACCCAGTTTAATGAGGAGCTCAAGGATAGGCAGGCTGTGAAGGACCTGAGGTTGCAGTTGGACAAGCTGGGTGTGGAGGAGAAAAGGGCTGAAAGCAGACAGAGCCTTAGCTGAGGAGAGGATGGCAGAGTCTGAAAGGGCCGTCCCCAGAGAATTAATTGCTCTTGTGGAAAGGATACTAGACCGTGAACGTAGTTTGAGAGTTCTGGGCTTACTGGAGGTGGAGTCTAGTGGTGGCAGCAATATTGAGTCAAGTGTTAGAGATATTATTCACATACCCACAAACTTGGTGCCTAGCTTCAAGAAGGGGAATTGCATACATCAGTGGTTTCAGGAGGATAAGAAAGCTCTAGAGGTGCACAGGATCACTTAGGAGGATTGGGGAACTGGCCTGAGGAATTATATTCCTGAAGATGGGAAGGATGCCCTACTGGTCCTAGAAGGAGTGACAGGCAGAGGTATACCCCTTTGAAGGAAACCCTAATCAGAAGTACGGAATCTCCACTGAAGAGTATAGGTTGAGGTTCAGGGACAGGCAGAAAATGTTTCACCAGTTTTGGGAGGAATTTGTGGAGAATTTCTGCAAAGGACTGGATGGTTGGATGAAAAATAGCACAGTAAACACTTTTGAAGGGCTGTACAGTCTGATTTTCAGGGAGCACATGTTCCGTTGTTGTTTTACAGGGCTATGCCAACACCTGTTGGATTGTAAGTTCTCTGACCCCAGGGAACTTGCAAAGGAGCCAAACTTCGGGTGAGTACCAGAGCATCTAGAAAGGCATTTAGGAGTGATACTAAAGGGAGTGGCTCAGGTTCCCCCCACCGAAGGGTGGCATAGGTTCACAGTAGCCCAGACTGGTCCCAGGGTACTAGGGTGGTTAAAGGATCCTATGTCCCTTCTCAGAGTAGGAGGACAGGTGGTGGTGGGCAAAGTCACAGGGTGCCCTATGCCCAGAATCTGGATAGTGCCCCAAGGAGGGGCGTCCAGTCTGAACCAGAGAAGCATCCACAGAGAGGGACTCTATAGTGTCAGGAGAACTTGGGGGGGGGTGAGTGATACCAGTGTCCCACCAGTTTTGATATCTGGCATTACCACTCCATGGAGGAGGGTGCAGAAGCCCAGATGGAGGTGAGGAAGGATTTGCCCATGACTCCTGTTCAGCCGCATGCTACTGACCATGGTCTGGAGGACCAGTCTTAGGGTACCACACCTGAACTGGTGGGAGGTTAAGTGGAAACAGGATGTGATGCACCTGGGGCTACTGCCCTTCACTTTGAGAAACCACAGAGGGCAGAGACCCCTGGGTAGTCTGGGTCCTGGCTCTGGACACTGACATCTGTCTGTTGCCCCTGCTAGTTTCTTTCCTTGTGGACAGAGTTTTCCTTAGGTTGGGCACAGAAGTCAGACTCAAGGGGTAGAATGCTCCACATCACTTAAAGTTAGGCACTTCACAGGTGGGGGCCACAGGTCAGGAGAAGGATTCCCCAAGGGTTAGCTTAGTGGTCCCTGCGAGTTTAGACAGAGGGATCCAAGTGGGATCGGAGAGGCATAGAACTGGCCCGTGCACCTGCAGTAGTGGGCCAGGGTCCATGTTCTATTGCCCTGAGCAGGGAAGCCCATCAAGGTATTGATTAGTGTACCCTGGCTTTAGTATGGAAGGGGATGTGTTGGGCCTGGCCCTCTCTACAGTGTTATCCCCAAACCTTTTGTCTTTCTGTGCCTATTTTTCTGACTTCTTTGTTTGCGGCTCTGGCACTTTCCCACTGCTCATCAGGATCTCCTGAGACATACATTTAATACCTAAGTACCATATAAAGTTTAGTAGGAGTTCAGGTATGCAGTGCCCTATGTTTTTTATTGTGATTCATGTGCTTTCCTTAATAATCTACCCTGCATCACTTGCAAAGCATTTACTGATGTGTGCCATTTTCATTCTTGGCTTGTACAGGATAATGAGTACTCTCTTGGTCATTGCATAGTATGCACAGTATTTATGATCATGTCGTTTTGGTCTAGTTTTATGTACAATTTACTTATTTTACTTTACTTTATTTTTATATAATCCTGTGTGAAGTCTCTTTTGTGGTGTATTTCTTGTGTTTCTGTTTGAGTGTGTTGTGCAAATGCTTTAAACATTGCCTCTGATGATAAGCCTGTCTGCTCTGCACCAAGCTAACTGAGGGTTAGCATAGGTTATCTTTGATAACTGATTTGCCATGACAGGAATAGTGGGTTCTGTGTAGCTTAGGTGCATACCCTAGCCAATCAGAAACCCTATTTCTATCAAGTCCCTTTTCCTTTAAAAAATAGCCGCTGTACAAATTCTACAATAATTACAATACAAAAATTATAATAACTTTTGGGAGCATATTAGTTCACAAAACTGATTTAGTCAGAGTTGAGTCAAGCCACTTCCTTTTTTTCAAACTTTTAGAGGATTTTAAGGAGCAACATTTTTACTCATTATTCTTACCTCTAGGAGAAGAAAAATGTGATAAAGCTCATCACTGTCACAATAAAATACGCAATTTTTTCATTTGAGACGTGTCCTTAATGTAACACTTGTTAACATTTTAAATATAGTAAAACGTGAACATTTTAACTCCCTCAACTATATGAGAAAGACTCCATGTCACTATAAAAATTACCCTCTATGAATGTGTAGGAATTTTTTATTTCTTCAGAACACAACCATATTCTGACATAGGGCGTTAATTTGTTTTGGCAGGTAACAAGACAATATTCCAATTTGTGAATATCTTTATAAACCAACTCTCAACAATCTTTCTTCCTGTTTTCCTTTGATGGACATTATTCATTAGTCTATTGCCAAACAGATATATAATTTCTTCCACAAATAAGCTATTTTCTTTTATGACTCGATGGGAAATATGGTTCAAAGTTCCTCTGGTCGAAGAAAAACATAAGGGGGTGGGAGGGTCATGTGTCACGGAGGGGGGGAAAACCCTTGTTGGAACTAGGGCTCTCACACACCCAGCAAGCTAGGTGTCATGCTTCGTCATTTGAGCCTGCCCCTCGTCAGGTCGGCGCTGCAATTCCTGACGGGCTCCCAGTAATGGGGCTCTTTAGCGGGGATCTTTTGTTCCTGCCAAAGGGTGCTGTGGGGGTAAGGGGCCCTAGAGTGTGTAGATGTAGTGGAAGTATTAAAATAGGTACTGTTTGTCCACGGATGAATATTTATTAGAGTGGTGAACAGCCTAATTAAAATAAATGAAAATTGAGGTGGGTATAGCCACTAGTGGTTATGTTACTAGTTATGTATGCCCTACGCTCAAGAAGATCAACATGTTTCATGCCTAGATAGCCAATAAATGGTCACAGCAATTCATCAGGATCAAAAATATGAACTATCTACAGCAAAGGTGTGTGGATTCTACATACCTAATAGGTGCTCAGAAGTAACCTATGATACTGACAAGGCAATCTTGCAGCAGTGACCGGCGGGTAAAAGGACTCCAACGTGGGTCCTGCGTCGGTTGACGCGTGTGCTCATAGACCTACCCCTGCCGCCGGACCTGGCGGCAGGGGTAGGTCTATGAGCACACGCGTCAACCGACGCTGGACCCACGTTGGAGTCCTTTTACCCGCCGGTCACTGCTGCAAGATTGCCTTGTCAGTATCATAGGTTACTTCTGAGCACCTATTAGGTATGTAGAATCCACACACCTTTGCTGTAGATAGTTCATATTTTTGATCCTGATGAATTGCTGTGACCATTTATTGGCTATCTAGGCATGAAACATGTTGATCTTCTTGAGCGTAGGGCATACATAACTAGTAACATAACCACTAGTGGCTATACCCACCTCAATTTTCATTTATTTTAATTAGGCTGTTCACCACTCTAATAAATATTCATCCGTGGACAAACAGTACCTATTTTAATACTTCCACTACATCTACACACTCTAGGGCCCCTTACCCCCACAGCACCCTTCGGCAGGAACAAAAGATCCCCGCTAAAGAGCCCCATTACTGGGAGCCCGTCAGGAATTGCAGCGCCAACCTGACGAGGGGCAGGCTCAAATGACGAAGCATGACACCTAGCTTGCTGGGTGTGTGAGAGCCCTAGTTCCAACAAGGGTTTTCCCCCCCTCCGTGACACATGACAGTCGTACTGACAACATAACCCTCCCCCCCTTATGTTTTTCTTCGACCAGAGGAACTTTGTACCCTTTTTGTATTACTAGTTGTCAGGGTATGTACATTGGACCTCTTTAAACTTACCCTCCTGTCCCTTATTTTGTTGACCTCGATGGGAAATATCCGATGAGTAAACTGAAAGAAAAGTGTTGATAATTAGGCTGTCAGTGTAAAACAAAATGACTAAGATACATAATATCATGATTAAACATAGATGAGCTCTATACTATCTTTGAGACCAACCAGAAATCTGGAACAAGGTCCACTGGGAGAAAGGACTCTAACATTTGTCACCTTTGGTAGAAATCTCCTGCTCACTGATCAACAAGACGTAGGAGATTGTAATAATGTTTGGAGCAGTGGTGTACAGCATAAGAAAAATAGAGCCAGATCCATGCATTCTTTTCAGGATAACAATTGACTATCTAAAAGAGTACTAATGAGATAAACACTATGCAACTATATTGTATTTGAATTTCTTGAAAATCTGACATGGATTCAGCCCTATTGCACCTATGTTGAACTCTAAGCATAGTTCAACTACTTGCATAACGTAAATGGAAACATTAATATGATATTCTTGCTTACATTGCTATCAAAAAGCACTAGAGTTTTCCAAAAGCTGGTAATTTCTTGTGTTTAAATTTCATATTTTCCAGTTGTTTGTGCCTATACTTATTGATGTTCATGTTAGTCATACTAACGGAATTGTTTTCTTTATTGCGTTTTCAAAAATGGCTGTATCCAGCATTCCATATATGGCAACTACGTCTGATGTATGGCTAGGATAATACCTTTATACACTACCGTCGTTTAAGAAAAATTTTGTGACATATAATATTGGAACACCTAAAAAAGCAGATTATGGTACAATATACGAAATAATGTGACACATAGTTAATCTCTGTTGATGTCTTTAGTTCTAGAATTCATACACTCATCTCTTGGTAACTCTAAGGATTTGCTGGGAGACATCTTCAGATTTTGTACTGAAAGGAAATTAAGGGGCATATCAGCAACAACCGGCGATAATTATCGCTAAGCGCACTTAGCGCTAGGATAATTATCGCCGGCTATCGTGGATTTTTATCGCTGAGATAGCGTGCTATTAGCAACGCTTATCTCAAAAGCGATAAAAATCCTAGCGCTAACTGCCAAACATGAGATTATCGCTGTAAACCCATGAAGCTTGGCGATAGCTTGCTGATAGGGCCTCACATACTTAGCCATGATATCCACCTTCCATAGGATATCATGGCTAAGTCAATTTCAAAGCAGGCGTAAGGAAAGTAGCGATAACAGAGGTTATCGCTACTTTTCTTGTTGCTATGCTGCTTTGCGTGAGGCTTGATAATAGAAGAAATGTCGCTTAGCGACATTTCTCCCGTTATCCTGGGGAGGAACTCCCACTTTGCATCTCATTAGAGATGCAAAGATGGGCGTTCGGAATTCAGGCGATAAGGCAAGGTTTCACGCGCTAGTGTGACCTTGCTGATATAGCGATAAAATTATCGCCACTTTTTGGCCGAAAACGGCTGCAAAAGCGGCGATAATTTTTTATCGCCGCCTTGTAGATATGCCCCTAAATCTTTTGCCCACTTTATCTCTTTCAGTTTACAACATTCAACTTCAAAGATTTAATCATAGAAAAACAGTGTCCAGGCAAGCTGCTTCATTCATCAACACTACCTAAGCATTTGCCAGTTACACTAATGTGAGATTCTTTAACTTTAGCATCCGAGTGAGTTTTTGATAGACGTTTAGAGCCACATGCATCAAACTTAGGAGTTGCGATTCTCAAATTGCGATTTTTAAGAAATCGCAATTCCTTATGCAAGTAGGAATCGCAAAAAAATGTGAGATTCCTACACATTCCTTATTTGCGACTCGCAACTTGCAATTCACAAATAAGGAATGGCTTCCCATTCTTTCCTATGGGCCTAGAGGCCCATAGGAATCAATAGGAATTGCATGCGCAATTTGCAAGTACCAAATAGGTACTTACAAATTGTGCATGCAATTTCAAGGGTGCCAAAAGGACACCCTGATGCACCCCTGAAAGTGCAATTAAAAAACATGTTGCACACACACATGCCCCAAGAGCATGTGTGTGTACAACAGAGAACTTTGAAAAATGCACTTTTGTGCATTTTTCAAAGTTTCGCAAATTACCATCAACTTTAAGATGATTTTAATTTGCGTTTCTTAAAAGCGAAATCTCTATTTTTTTTGCATTGCATTTAGGGAATCGCAATTTGTGGTTCCCTAAATGCAATCGCAATTCAAGCAATCGCAAATTTTGTGATTACTTAAATAGCGATTTTCGCATTTGGGGTGATGCATCCCAAATGCAAAAATTGCAGTCGCAAAGGGGCAGATTCTGCGAATCTGCCCCTTTACGGCCGCAAATAACAATGATGCATGTGCCCCATAGTTATTTGTGGCAACACCTAGTTACTGGCTAAGCTTTGATGGTATAAAACGAGATCCACTATAGCTTTTTTTTTCACTACGTAGAAGAATAATTCATTGTTGCCCTTGCTTTCTACTGTAAACCTGGGTGGTAATTCTGCATGGTGTAGTACCAGAATTTGATTAACTAAATATTGTGATGCAGAACTATTGTGGCCAAAATATTGACTACCTAAATATTGCTTCTGCTAAATATTTGTAGGTAAAAATAGGCTTTCTAAACTTAAATACACATAGATATACCTTGACCATATATACATCTTCAAGGTAAGTGTATGTGAAGTTAATAATAGTAAATATATATTTACCTTATTTACCTTCATAATATTTTGGTACGTAATATTTAGGCTGTGATGTTTTGTAGCAGCATATTTCTGTCTTTGATATTTTGAAGATGCCACCATCCTGATTCGACTGACTTACATGTTACATCTCTTGACACCATTTTAAGAATAACATTTTTAATTGTTTAATTGTTTGATAGTGAAAACAACGTCATTATGGCAGATTGGGATAGCCATTAGCATCACAAAAGGATGAGAAGCCAACGTTGCTTGCAGGATACAGTTAGACATCGTTACATGAGGCAATTAGGTGCTTGAAAAACTAAGAGGTTCATTTAGACCTTAGAACACCTCATGTCCATTTTGTTTCACCCGAGAGTTCGGCTCCTGAAATCACCAGGTGAAATAGATGCGGAAAATGAGGAATTACATATAGAATTGTATATAGGTAATGGTGAGTTACAGGGATGTTCTTCACAGAGACATTCTAAATGACACCAAATAGACAATGAGACCGAAACTCAAGTTGTCTATGATGTCACTCAGAAGCCTCAGATGAAAAACATACCCATAACTCACAGTTACCAATGTATAATTTACTGTTATGTATGAATCCAAAATCATCTGCACCTGCCTATAACTACTAGGCTGAGGCAAGGGAACAATAGGGAGCTATACATGACATTGCCTCTTATCCCTGTTCCAAATGTGAAATAATTCCACTGCTATACAGAACTGCTTCAAAGATTTATATTTTTGTGCATCATTAACAATTTGCAATATGCATTTACACACACAATTGTATATCTCCAGGGGGATTTAATAACATTTCTTTTGAAGTGAGTGATGAGCGGAAGTGTATTTATTAATGTGTTTTTAGGCCACATTTCTATGAAAAACAACTTTTTGAACAAGATAGAAGTCATCTCTGTCACTCACTCATGCTTCCAAAAGGAGTGCACATCCTCTCCCCACGGACTCCGCAGCACACAGTCCAGCTGAAGTCATAATAGTTTATTTCTATTGCTGCTAATGTTCTGTTTATGATGAACCTTCCACAGTTGTATAGAAATGTGTTTTATGTAGCTATATTTTCCATTTCTTCACTGGATCTATTCATTCAATCATTCAAAGAAAGTGTTATTTTCACTGTTTCATATTTGTTTGGCCACCTTCTGAGGACATTAGAATAGAGGATGCTGAATTCAAGAAAATGTAAGGAGGTGTTAAGCTAATGATGTTTATTTTCAATGTGCTCTAATTTGCTAAAGAAATGATACATTTGCTCACACCATGATGAATCTGCCGAAATGTTGATTTAATATGCAAGGATTGTTTATAACAACTCCTTAGTTTCCTATTCTACTATGGATGCTGTCATTTTTAGGTCAAGCCTAGGCAGTACGCATGCGCTGCCTGCAAGACCTGTTGTTATCTCCTCTATCGGCGTTTGGCATGCCCATGAATTGCCATTTGTTCGTTGTTGTGCTATTTTGAAATACAGGGTTTTTATTAGTGCACTGGGTCTGATTCTCCTGCCTTTGCATGCTTGGGTCACGCCCAGGCGATTTCACTCATTGTTTGCTTGCGTTGGCCATCCCAATTCGTCTGCGGTTCCTCCTGGTCCTCCTGATCTGCCTTTTCATTTTGTAGGCTATCAACATCATTTTAGGCTTTCAGGCCATTTCACGGAGTAATCCTCTGATCAGCACCTGAAAGTGCTATTTTCTGTCCGGTAGTTGTTGCGCTACGCCAATAGCCCTAACACAAAGAAAATGTGAGACCTATTGCATTTCTAATGCTTGTTACTAAGAGTTTTACTGCTCATTGGGACTTAAAAATTTTCTGATTTTTGCATAATCTGCATAACTGTACCTTTAAGAACCGACATTGCTTCTGTACTGCTTGTATTTGAATTTTGTAACCCTTTGCCTTTTTATTGATCTGGAATTCAGTTATTGAGTGTGTCCAAATTATTATTGAATTTCAATTTTTAGCAAACTGTATTTTGATAGATTTTTGCGTTTTGGGAGGTGCCTTAATGAGGGGACACATTGCCTCATGAAACTGAGGGTCAACACCATCTCTGATCCAGTAAATCATGGGAGGACCAGTTGAGGTAAATTTTGGGGTGTCTTAATTTTAGAGTACCCTTGATTTGCTCCCACACCTGCCATCCTAACCAAGCTCCACCACCTTCCCTGCCTTCAATTCCCCTCCTGTTGCCGTGTATTCTGCTTTCAGTCAAAGCAGACAAGCAGTGCTGCACTGACAGGCTTTCAGAGAGCCCTGTCAGCCTGGCTTGGAAGGTCTTTCTGACAAAGCAACAGTGGGTAGTGAGTTTTATTATCAACTGTTGCTATGTCATAGAAGCGAACTAACAGATCTGGAATCTGAAATAAATGATAAAGGCTTATGTGGAGATGTATTGGAACATAGAATGGGATGATGGTTATAGAAGGGTAATGGTAGGAATGTTTTAATGAAGTCAGTTGTCTTTGAAAAGCCACGCTGGGGGTTCACCACTTGTTCACTTCTTATGTCAATAAAGAAGCATATTGGAAGAAGAGTTTCAGCATAAGCTACTACATAAATTGGCGGCGAGTGTCTGTGCAGGGGGCAGACTGTGGGTGGTGACCTTCACCCCTAAAAAGGTATCATCTACTGGAAAACCAAGCAATAAGAGAGAAGGAAGAGCAAATTAAGAAAAAGAAAGAAATTAAGTTTTATGAACAAGAACTGTAAGTAAATTTTTAATTCCGTATCCTAAGGGGGTTAGTAGTTGACCAACTCTTGTAATCCCAACTCAGAACTGAAATTGGGCACATTATCATCTGATTGTATTTTTTTACCCCCTTGAATATGTATTGAAATTCACCCGAAAACAGAGTGGGGGATTGGAAAAAATTAACTGTTTAAAGATTGACGAACAGCTAATTTATGAGTGCTACACACTCTGTATTGTTTACTGCCATTGTTAAAAAAATGTCGAATTGCCTGCCTGTACTTTCTAAAGCACATTCCTCACGCACTGCATATATGGGTGGACAGGCAACCTCTGCCTAATATCACGGAAATGTTGAGCATAATGGGTGAAGGAAAGGTGTTTAATGTTCTGGATATGTTGGCAGCCTACCATAAGGATAGCTTACATCTGGAATCAAGGCAGATAACCGTACTTATTTTGTAGAATGCAATTTGGTTTTGTGTCCCGTCTGATGTCCTTCAGAGGATAATGCAAAAGAATGAAAGGTGTGGACAAGGTATTCTGTTTCCAAGATGGCATTATAGTGGTGAGTGAGTCATTGGAAGAGAATGATATATTACTGGAGTAGGTGTTGCTAAAGATTGGTAGCCAAGGATTAACGATAAAGAGAGAAATATCAGCTGAGGAAGGAGCAGTTAAATTATGTGGGGCACAAAATATTTGGAAGTAGTATAAGGCCAAAGAGAAGGATTGCAAAGGCCATTGAAGATATCCCTCAACCCATGAACAAAGAATAATTGAAGTCCTTCTTAGGGCTTGCTGAGTACTGTTAAAAATGTACATCTCATTTTGCTGAGGAGGTGGAGCCTATGAGAATGCTTTTGAAAAAAGGGTGCATGTTTGAGTGGGTAGTGGAGTGTGGATCTGCATTTAATTACATCAAGAGGTCCATTGTTCATGCACCTGCACTAGGACATTTTGATGTCACAAGAAAAACCATCATTGCAACTGAGCAGTGTAGGTCTTGGAGCAGTGTAATCATAGAGGGTGAATGGGAAAGAAACAATATTTGGTTTCGTATCTCGTCAACTACAAGAAGATCAATCATATTCAGCTATAGAGAAAGAGGCATTAGCATGTTGGTGGGCCACTTCCGATATTATATGTGGGGATTACCTTTTGTTCTCAGAATGGACCACAAACCATTGTTGCACATATTGAGTGTGGTCAGGGGTTGGAAGGCAGTTTGACACCTCGAATAACAAGATGGGTTATGTCATGGATTTAAATTTTACTATAGAGTATGTGAAAGGCAAGAAAGATACTGTGGCTGATTGTTTATCAAGATTGCCAGTAGAAGATGTTTTACTCACGGAGAAATGGAGAATAAAATGATCTGAGTAGAAGGAGCATTTGCTCTTAATGAGGGTGAATGGAAAGAGGTTACAGCAAGTGATGAGGTGTATGGTGAGTTAAAACTGATCCTAAGAAATCAACTTTTGCCCCGTAGGAACAGTGTCTGTCAGGCTGAACAAAGGTCCGCCTGACAGACACTGTTCACTTTCAGTTCAAGCAGCCTGCTACCAGGCATGTGCTGGCTCCTGACTGCCTGAACTGAAATCTGCTGGGCTGAGAAAGTCACAGCTCCTGGGGCAGTGACGTTCTCTGCTGAGCAAAGGTTCCTGAGGCCCTCCCCTCAGTGATGAGGGGTGGGATCACTGATTTCCTTGCACCTGGGTGCTTCAGTTTTGAGTCCTGAAGAGCCCAGGGTCGAGTGTCAATCAGTGACACTTCATCACAGAGTCAGTATTCTCACTGACCCCATCCCACTCTTTGATGACATTGGGATGGCTGCCATCCCTCATTGGCTGACCTTACATCAGCCAATGAGAGAAGGCAGCTGTCCCAAGCCTTCTAAAACCACTGTGGCAGCGCAGAGCTGGCTGCAGGTAAGTGTGTTTTGTTTTCTTTTTAAATTGTTTGGTGCGTGTGTGCGTGCATTTATGAATGTTTGGGAAATAGTGTTGTGAATGCATGTGTTTGTGTGTGTGTGCGCGTGTGTGTGAATGCATGGTTGTGAGTGTTATGTATATGTGTGTGTGTGTGTTCGATCCATCCCCATCCCTCCAAAACTTATCAGCAGCCCCTGTAAGAAATGGATGGGAACAATCAGGTGCAACAAGTGAAATCATAAAGCAGTATGCTGTAGTACAAGATGAACTGAGCATCCAAGGTGAAAAACTTCTAAGGCATGATTGCATTGTTCCACCTAGCATGTTAAGGACAAAATTGATGAAGATTGTGCATGTGGGACATTTAGGTAGAAATATGACAATGAGAAGGTTGAGGAAATAATTTTGGTGGCCTAACATGGACAGAGAGGTGGAAGAAGTGGTTAGAGACTGTAGTGCTTATGGTAATAGTGACAAGTCCAAGGTGATTAGGCAATCATCTCTAAATTGTATGGAACTACAGGGCAGGACGTGGGAGAATCTGGCTGTGGATTTTATCAGTTCAATAGATAAACTATGAAGAAGAGATAGATTTCTGGTAGTTCTGGTGGACTACTACAGTAAATGGTTTGTGGTCAAGTCAATGAAACAAATTACCACAAGCAATGTCATGGCGTTGTTTGAGAAAAGTGTTCATGGCGGAAGGAGTGCCAAGAGTGTTAGTGAAATTTGTTTCGACATCCATGTCAGAGTTTTAGATGAGCCTGGGCATCAAACATGAAAGTGTAACATTGTTCTAACTACAGGCCAATGGTCTAGTAGAAAGAATAAATCGCATAATAATGAATAACATGCAATTGTCTTTGGCAAATGGTTTAATGTGTAAGAATGATTTGGATAAAATATTTTGGCCAAACAGAGTGACACCTTATTCTATGACTGGAGTATCTCCGTTCATTGCTCTCAAAGGAAGGGAACCAGTCATAAAAGGAATCTCATATGTGGCTACAAAACAAGAACCAGGTATTGGTTGATCTCAAAAGTATAAAATTGAGAGTGGCAGACTTGCAGAGAGCTTGTGAGGAAAATTATGAGAATCTGAATGGTGTGCACAATATGAATTGAAGTGTGGAGATTGGGTGGTAGTTAAGAAAACTGCCTATGTGAATAAAGTAGAAAGCAAGTTCTCCCAACCACAGAAAATAATCAAAGTGAACATATCAGAGGTCACTCTCAACAATTGGAAGGAATGGCGTTTTGGAAGCTTATGCAAGATAAGGGAACCCGAAGAGTGCTAGCTGTATTCTTTGTAAAGTTATTAGATATCAGATACATTTTCCTGTACTGTTGTGAATGTATAAAATGTATCAAACATTAATTTTGATGTTAATTGTATTTTTAAATAGTTTTTGTTGGTAAGCTTCATACATGTACGAGTGGAAAGGAGGGAGATGTGTGGAGATGTATTGGACCATTGAATGGGATGAAACTTATGGAAGGGTAACGGTAAGAATGTTACAATTAAATCAGTTGTCTTTATAAAGCCACCCTGGGGTTTCACGACTTGCAATAAAGAAGCATATTGGAAGAAGAATTTGTGCTTAAGTTACTAAAGCTTCTTATTGAAGCCAGGCATAGCAGAGGGAAACAGGCATGAAATTTAAAGATTTCCCCGGTAATTGTTAAGTGGACGTTCTGATTCCACTTGCAATTGCCCAGTGATTCTTGGCATAGAGCCTTAGTTACAACTAACACAGTGAAAGTGACATATGATGTCTCCTTTATAATTTTGGGAGAGACCTCTAAGACTCATACTCATTGGCCTCGAGCTGAATGCCCCCTGAAGGGTTGGGGCCCCTCTGAACTGCAGCTTCTGCAGGGACATGTGCTATGTCCCTGCAGGTTAGGTTGTTCTATCAAACCTGGTCATGTTTAGAAATAGGATCAAATCCAGCATTAAATGCAATGTACAGTTTCCTTTTCAATGACTGTTAGTGCCTAGAGGTGATCCATTTTTCTTTGTTATAATGTTCATTTCTACCCAGTCATTTTAAGCAAAATTCTGTTCAAGAAAATATCAACAAAGTTGGTATTACATTTCGTATTATCAACACATAGCCCATTGCTATGGGGTCTTTTCTTGTAACCTGAATAACCATAGAACCCGAGAAGATTGAAATGAAATTTCCACCATTACACTTTAATTAATGCAATGCATTTTAGTGCCTTGTAACAATGGTTATGACAAATAATATTGCAATATTCTATCAATCTGCATACTGAACTGTATACCACCTTTTAATATTTCAAGTTTATTTTTTCTACCAATTTGCAGATTATGTCTGTTTTACTTCATGCCAAAAAGAGAGGGAAGCCACTGATTAGCACTCAAAGGAAAGCAGACATCGCCTTTGAAAGTTCAATACCAAATCTGGGATTGGATCCAATAAGAAACCATATCTACTCAGAGCACTTTGTTCATGGTTTTAATTGTAAAAATCCGAGGGCCTGTGATTAGAGTTGTGGCTTTGCAGTTTTATAGCAATAAGGTTTGATTGTAGTGAAGTCTTTCTCAAGTTTGGCAGTTTATACACTGGAGGGCTCAGGCACGTGTTCCAAGGGGCAGGAAACATCATGGTCAATAGAAATTCCATTGAAAGATGGAGCTTTTGCCAAACAGTGTTTTTCTACCAGATTGCACTGATGATACTTTGTAATAAAACAAGCAGAAGGGAAAGTGGCACAGCAAGGGTACCATGTAACATACCAGGTACAATCAAGGAAAATAGGAAAATAGGATCCAACTGTTAGTTGGATAGTATAATATATAGAATTATAGGTGGGTGTTAGACCTGGCATCCTTGTCATGGTTTCCCCATACGTTTTGCATTCAGACCTTGTGCTTTGCTGTTTTTGCTGACTTCTTTTTTAGTGGCTTTTGTACTAAAGTGTATGTGCTCAATACTTAAAACATGGTAACATTGGCTGATCCACAATTGGCACATTTAATTTACTTATAAGCCCCTAGTAAAGTGTACTACATGTGCTCTGGGCCTGTAAATTAAATGCTACTAGTGGAGACTCATTTTATGAGCAGGGAGCGAGGACCACAGCTCGCAGGTTCCAATGCGCCGGCCCACCCACCTGCACACCGCATCCTTTCAGTGCCTGGAGGAGCATAAAGGTTCTTCCAGACCCCCGCTGCCGGGACCCATTTTACGAGCTGGGAGCAGGGAGCGAAGAGACAACAGCTCCCAGGCTCCAAAGTGCCAGCCCGCCCACCCACCGTCACGCCGCATTTCTTCAGCGCCCAGAGGGCCATAAAGGTTCTGCCAGGCCCCAATCTTGGAGCCTCATCGGAACTTTCCCCAGCACCCCCTCCGGCTAAAAAAACTGCCAAGTAAAGGCCGTTGATGATTAAGAACACTAACAATGGGGGGGTAAAGAGTCTTGAAGCAGGCCTGTCGATCCGGATCCTGAGCCTGTTATAGTTGATGAGGGTTCTGTATCTCGACTAGAATGTCACAATAGATTTGAGGTCCTTGCTAAGGCGGAGGTTGTGGCTATCGGAGGTGGTTTTGATGGTCATTGTCGAAATTGTAAAATCCTTGCTGGTGAGTTACAGGCTCTAAAATTAATTGTAGTCCTTCAGAGATGAGGTAGTCTCTTTGAGATTGGAGGTCGCTGATCTAAAGGGGAGGGCAAATTGCAATAGGGCCACCCCACGGGAGTCTAGTTCAGAATCTTTGCCTGGTGCTGTGAATGGAGCTGCTGCCATACGCTTGGGGTCATCAAGGGTGAATGATGCCAGAATTTTAGAGGATGGGCCTCTCGTCCCTAGCCCATCCCCCACTTCTCCCCCGCCAAAGCGGTTGTTGTTCCAGCAATACCTATATCAACATACCATGGGCCCTTCAAGGTAGGTCACATGCTGGAGGGGAGGGGAGGAAGATGGACAAAGGGAAGGTTCCAATAGATGAAGTGTGGTCCTTCCAGGCTGGCTGTGGGGGAACACCTTGAAAGGGGGTAGTGAAGGATGGTGTCTTTATAAGACGTAATGCACAGGGCAACAATGCTGTGATCTACTTAGCAGAGGTACCCAAACCCCGCAAAGATTGGTTTGAAGGTACGGGTTCCCTTAAGAATACAGTCATTCACTGGTTCAGGTCTACCCAGCATTGCTATTCAATCATAAGAGACGACATCAAGTATGTCAAAAGATTATCTTTCCCGGGGAGGCCAATGGACGTGGTTAAAGTTAGTTTTTTCCACACAGCCACAGTTGATGACCTAATGTCTATTGACTCCCGTACTATTTTCACTGCCAATACCTCCATTTCTATTAGATACAGACCCCCGGAAAGGCTCGATACAGGGTTTCTCCGGTCAGCCTTGTTGGAAGAGCCCCTAACTGACAAAGGTGATACAGGAAAGCAAGGGTGACTTCAGATAGAAGACTTGATACCCCCAAATTAATCTGTTTGGCCTCCTGGCCCCAATGTGATTGCGAATCACTCTGAAGTCCTCCCCCCTTTGGGATTGGCCATCCATACTGAGGGCCATTGTGTACCATCTCTCTTAGGTTTAAGGAGGGAAGGGCCTGCTATTCCCCCTGCAACTGAGGAAGGCGAGGAAAGTGCAGACCTTAGCACGGATCTTAGTGGTGCTAAAGCATGTCGACACCTAAGGGACTTGGTTTGGAACGTTGCAGGGATATCAAAACTGTTAGCAGATCCTGATTGGTTTTCCTTTGGGGCCTCCATGATGTGATACTATTTCAAGAAACCTGGAGTCTGTGCACCCCACATAAAAGTGGGTTCTCTGCATATCGCCTAAATGCCACTAGGAAAAAGATGGGTAGACCATCAGGAGGTCTAGCAATCTGGGTTAAAACTGCCCTTGGATCAAAAGTGAAGCCGATTTATGTAGATTCCCATGACATCCTGGCAGTAGACCTGGCATTATATAGTGGTCGGAAAGTTAGGATTTTTAATGTCTATAATAGAGTTGTCCAGGACAATGAGGAACCAATACAATTCTAATTCTGGATCATGTCCTATCTGAATCCCTAGATAATGTTCCAATGCTAGTGGCCGGTGACTTTAACTGCACCTTTGAACCTCTTGCCCTTACTCCCCTAGATTTGACTGAGGATTGGGACCATGCTTGGCAAATCCCAAAGCTAGATCTACCCCCAGTCAGATGGACTAAGAGAGGAGGACAGGTGTTGGCTCTTACACTACAACATAACCTAACATTTAATAGACCTGGTTACACCAGTAGAATTGACTATTGCTTGATTTAATACAAACTCCGGCCTCTAGTGCATGACATGGTAGCGGTCAAAAGAACAGATAGCGACCCTAATGCTCTTGCCCTTACCCTACTTAATCCGGGAGAACATATACCTGATATAGAGAGTAGGCCTGACTTGGGTGTCCTATCCATTACGAACAACCAGAGAACCATTAGATGGGGCTGAGTGGAGGAACACGCAGGGCTCTGGATATAGTCAAAGGCAAAGTTTGCATGGTGATGGAAGAGCTGGCCATCATACCAAAGAAGAAGTAGTCAAGTATCTGAGCACTTGTCATGAACTTCTCTATAATGAGATCTGGGATTTGTTGGCCAAACCATGTAAGGGGCAGAAACAGGCCGAAGATAAGACACAGCTGTGGCATGATTCTCAGGTAGCCTGGTATAACCAGGATTGTAGGAAAGCAAAGGGGATTTGGTGCAGGCAGTAAAGTCCAACATCCGCACAGATATGGTGGCATGCAGAGCAAGGTACAAGTAATCTATAGTGACAGCAAAGAAGAACTGGGAAGACTCTCTATGGTCCTCCCTCCAAAGGGCACTGACATCCAAAGACTCTAATATTTTCTGTAAAGAAGCAGCCTATTGGCTCAAAGGTAGTAAACCAGCATTGGAGTCTACAGTATAGCCTGATGAGTGGTTGCCCCACTTTGGAAACCGCTATATGGCAAGCACTGGAGAGGCAGAGGACTCTGCTGAAAGGGGGGAGACCTAACTAGTGTGGCAGAAGCCCTGTTTTTTTCTATTGAGAAACCCAATCAGTGATTCACTCGTGTGTCCCAGCCCGAGCTCCATGCCCCAATAGAATCCCCAATTATTTGTAAAGAGAGGATCCATCTGTCTGGGGCCCCTACATTAATATGCTATCCAATGCCATTGCCTCAGGTATGAGCATTCCCACATCGTGGAAGACAGCAGAAATCATTCCCACATATAAGAAGGGTGACAGAGCTACTCCAGTCAGCTATGGACCAATAAGTCTTATTGATTCTCTCCAGATTTTTTTTAAACAGCTACTGGGACTCCAGGATTGGATCCTTGAGTCCCATATCTTGAGTGACTATCAGGCAGGCTTTCGCGTTAATATTAGTACACTGGACAAGGTTTTACCCTTTTTGTGTATTTACTAGAAGGATGTGGCTATCAAAGGTGGAAAGTTATATGTGGCTTTCGTTGATTTACAGTCCGCGTTTGACTTAGTACCCCGAGCTAGTCTCTGGAGAGTATTGAAGGAGTTGGTCCTACCATGCAACCTCTTAGAAATCCTAATTCGACTACATCTATCAAACACAGCTCAAGTTAGGTGGGGGGCGAATAACCAAACAACAGAGCAATTCCCAATACAATGTGGAGTGAGACAGGGATGTGTGCAAGCGCCCACCCTTTTTCCCTTATTTATTTATGGAGTGGTAGACTATCTCGATAGGGATGGGTGCGATGCCCCTAAAATAGGCAAGAGAAGAGTGCCTACACTCCTCTTTGCCGAAAATACCCTACTAGTCTCCAAATCTCCACAAGCAACTTTTGACTGATTTTACATGGCTTTGTGAGGAGCGGCCTGGTCCTAAACAAGGCTAAAACTAAATATATGATTTTCTCAAGAGGGACCGCGAAACAACCCAACAGACACCTGTATGTAGGTAGCAGCACTTTAGAGGAAGTTGCTGCGTTTGACTATCTGAGTATTCAGAAAAAGATAACAAAAGGGGGAGTAGAGAGGTGTATAGATAGAATCTACCTCCAGTATAAATTTTCATAAACAATATGATTCTACCCTGTATAAATTACATTTATGTAATATTTTTCAGTTTTTTAGTGATACTAAATAAGGTGTATTAGTGATCCATGAAATGTCACGGAAAAGCACTAAGTGTTTTTTTTAAAATACCCCTCACACACTATGAATCCCATCGTGTCATGCTTCATCATAGCGGTCTTCCCGTCCCTCTACGGGGCGGGGCGTGCTGCAACCTGCGAATACGCGGGAGCACTGTTGTTGTGAAAGAATAGGCTATGTGTAGTGTTGGAGTGAGAGTGGTAGGGTTAGTGAAAGTTACATAAAATAAAAAATTCCCTGGCTAGTGGAAAAAACAACTTTATTCATTTCCCTGGCTGAGAACATTAAGAAAGGGGATGTGTAGGGGGTGTATCTTAATGCGATACCCCCTACTGGGTCAACATGTTTCGTAAGCAGTCCCCACTGCTTTACTCATCAGGACCTAGTGTGATCCCTACTGCACTCAATATTATAATACTTGTTTATATAGGTTGTATGCCTATTTCTCAAAAGCCAAACCTGCAAAAATGTGCAAGTCTGGAATGTAAAAGGTACAATGACCTCTATGGTTTCCTATAACTGATTAGGTATCTGAAATGATAAGAAAACATAATGTAAACAACCCTTTGATTGTTTATTTGAACACATCACCATACAGTGGAATCACTTTGTTAGATTAAATTTCGTGATATATTTTTCTCTGTTGTTTTTGGCAGCGTAGGTTTATATTCTGAAAGCCAGTGGACTGCTGCCCGTTATTTGCGGAACATAATGGCAGGTTTGTTGAAGAAGTGCACTTAATTAGACAAGAAACAACAGTCACACACATTCACCCCACTCATCCTACGTTGTTCATCAATGTTTGTAAATCTATAAAAAGAAATGAATCGTTCATTCATAAAAACAAACATGCCGGTAGAGATAGGCTGATCTTTGCTCGTTTCAATTATACAAAATGCTTCCTTACGTAAAAATTGGCTTTGTACATACACTATTAGGAATGATAATCAGGCTTCATGAGCTTGCACCGGAGGGGAGGATGCCTTGAAATAATCAATGAAAAAAGATCTGTCCTCACCTCTGTATGCCTCCGTGCTGCTCCGTGGAATGTAGTAGAGGCGTTGGCACAGAGTATTTAACTGATTAGCAAATGGGACACACCGGGAAAAAGGATCCTCTCAGAAGAGACTAGAGCGTTAAAATTACTTCAAAATGGCTACTCTTTTTGTGCCGAGATGTGGATCTGGGGAACATCACTTCCTGGTGTTGCGGGAAATGCAATGACTGCGTATTAGCCTTAGTTAAAAAAATAGACTAGAGCGTTGAATTGATAAAAATGGCTGCTTTCTTTGTGCCGAGATATAGAACCAGGAAAGGTTACTTCCTGGTATTGCACATGGAGATTGGAAAAAGAAAAAAGGGTGTTATCCTGGTGTTGCGGGCAAGTCAATGACCACGAAATAGCATGTGTTTCAAAAATGAAGACTAGAGTGTTGGATTACTAAAGAATGGCTACTCTCTGTGCCAAGATGTAAATCAGGAAGGGTTACCTCCTGGTTTAGCGCATGAAGATAGATCGGAAAAAATTAATGTCCTGAAAATAAGACTTAGGTCTGTATGGAGACCCAATGAATTGTCAATCATGATATGAAGGAAAAGTTCTTAAAAATAAAAATAAGGAAAATTCCCTTTGTGGTGGTTGCGTAAGGGAATAAGAGGAGTGTTTTCCATAGTTCCAATCGTTAAATTATTTCATTATAGTTGAAATGAGCAGCAAGCTGTCTTATACTTGCAGTTACTCCTCAGTGTTGTTGACATTTTTGGAGACACAAAAAAATGTGAAAATTATGGTGGTCTCTTAAATGGGGGTAACATGGTGCAAAATTAGGTGTCTAAATTATAGTTTGGTCATAATTGGCCCCATGGAATTTCATTGTTCAATCCTCTGGTGTTTGTTTTTAGACGAAACACCCATCTTTGTTCTTTTTCGAGAAGGTACATTTCATTTGGGACTTGTTCGATCACTGTCCAGGATATATCTTCTGGTGTATGGCCTAGTTCCAGGAAATGTGATGCCATTCTTGTGGTGCCTTTTTTGCACTTAATATTGCTTTTATGTTCTCCTATCTTTGTTTTCACTGGTCGTGTTGTCATACCCACATATTCGAGTAGGCATGGACAGGTGATAAGATATACCATGCTGCTACTATTACATGGGGTGAATTTTCTCTGTTCCCATTTGGTACCATTAAGGAAGGTGATTTCTTTGCTTTTCTTTGTAAGAGGGCATACTTTGCATTTCCCACATGGATGATGTCCATGTATGCTGGCCATTGCTGTTGATTGGCCTGTTGGTTCATTCTTGCGGGGTCTTGTGTGTACAATCATGTCGCGAATGCTTTTCCCTCTTCTGTGCGAGAAAAAAGATGTCCTCGTACTACTAGAAGAGCTCCCCTTCGACCCCCAACATCAACTTCTAATTAGTTGTGATGTTGAGAGCCTATATACCAGTCTCCCTCACACTGAGACCTTAAACATCATTGAAGAAGTCCTCTTTGACACTGAATGGGAATATCAAACCCCTAGAAATGTTATTATGGAATGCTGCAACTTAGCACTAAGAGAGAATTTCTTTGAATACAGCCAAACCTTGTATCTCCAGAAGCACGGGACCTGCATGGGAAGCACATTTTCTCCCAGCATGGCTGGACTCTATGTACACCACCTGGAGACAACGAAAATTCTACATCCCAACAACCCCTTTCACAATCACATCAATACCTGGAAACGATATATAGATGATATATTGATCATCTAGGATGGCAATGAAGGTACTGCAAAACGTTTCATCACTTGGCTCAACTACCAAGACGAATTCCTAAACTTCACCAGTACTATTTCTAATAAAGAACTGGTCTTCCTTGACCTAAATATATCACCCAAAGATGGGAGACTCATGACCACAACACATTTCAAAACTACATCTAAAAACTGCCTCCTTATGTACCAAAGTTTTCACCCAAAACTTCTGGCGGATAATCTCCCCTATGGACAATTTTTACATCTTAGACGAAATCCGAAGATCTCAAAAAGAAACTGGAAAAAAGACAATACCCTAAGCAAGTTCTAGAAAAAGCTTACAAAAGGGCACGTAACAACTGCAGGGAGAGCCTTCTTGAACCTGCTAACCCCTGCTAACCCCAAGCCAGAAGAGAGACGGCCATTCTGTATCACAACATACAACACCAACTCTAACCAAGTAACAAAGATCATTAACAAGCATTGACGGATCCTCAGTAGTGGAGGTTTGAATCTCCCCAAACCAGTTTTCTCGCACAGAAGAGGGAAAAGCATTTGCGACATGATTGTACACACAAGACCCCGCAAGAATGAACCCACAGGCCAATCAACAGCAATGGCCAGCATACATGGACATCATCCATGTGGGAATGCAAAGTATGCCCTCTTACAAAGAAAAGCAAAGAAATCTCCTTCCTTAATGGTACCAAATGGGAACAGAGAAAATTCACCACATGTAATAGTAGCAGCGTGGTATACCTTATCACCTGTCCAATATTAAGTGCAAAAAAGGCACCACAAGAATGGCATCACATTTCCTGGAACGAGGCCATACACCAGAAGATATATCCTGGACAATGATCAAACAAGTCCCAAATGAAAAGTACCTTCTCGAAAAAGAACATAGATGGATGTTTTGTCTAAAAACAAACATCAGAGGATTGAACAATGAAATTCCATGGGACCATTTATGACCTAACTATCATTTAGACACCTAACTCTATTTTTGCACCATGTTACCCCCATTTAAGAGACCACCATAATTTTCAAATTTTTTTGTGTCTCCAAAAATGTCAACAACACTGTGGAGGAATAACTGCAAGTATCAGACAGCTTGCTGCTCATATCAACTATAATGAAATAATTTAACAATTGGAACTATGGAAAACACACCTCTTATTCCCTTACGCAACTACCACAAAGGGAATTTGCCTTACTTTTATTTTTAAGAACTTTTCCTCCATATCACGATTGACAATTCATTTGGTCTCCATAGAGACCTAAGTCTTATTTTCAGGACATTCATTTTTTCCGATCTATCTTCATGCGCTAAACCAGGAAGTAACCCTTCCTGATTTACATCTTGGCACAGAGAGTAGCCATTCGTTAGTAATCCAACGCTCTAGTCTTCATTTTTGAAACACATCCTAGTTCGTGGTCATTGACTTGCCCGCAACACCAGGATAACACCCTTTTCCCTTTTTCCAATATCCACGCGCAATACCAGGAAGTAACCTTTCCTGGTTTTATATCTCGGCACAAAGAAAGCAGCCATTTTTAGCAATTCAACGCTCTAGTCTATTTTTTTAACTAAGGCTAATACGCGGTCATTGCATTTCCCGCAACACCAGGAAGTGATGTTCCCCAGATCCACATCTCGGCACAAAAAGAGTAGCCATTTTGAAGTAATTTTAACGCTCTAGTCTCTTCTGAGAGGATCCTTTTTCCCGGTGTGTCCCATTTGCTAATCAGTTAAATACTCTGTGCCAACGCCTCTACTACATTCCACGGAGCAGCACAGAGGCATACAGAGGCGAGGACTGATCCTTTTTCATTGATTATTTCAAGGCATCCTCCCCTCTGGTGCAAGCTCATGAAGCCTGATTATCATTCCTAATAGTGTATGTACAAAGCCAATTTTTACGTAATGAAGCATTTTGTATGATTGAAACGAGCAAAGATCAGCCTATCTCTACCAGCATGTTTGTTTTTACGAATGAACGATTCATTACTTTTTATGGATTTACAAACATTGATGAACAACATAGGATGATTGGGAGGAATATGTGTGACTGTTGTTTCTCGTCTAATTAAGTGCACTTCTTCAACAAACCTGCCATTATGTTCCGCAAATAACGGGCAGCAGTCCACTGGCTTTCAGAATAGAAACCTACGCTGCCAAAAACAACAGAGAAAAATATATCACAAAATTTATTCTAATAAAGTGATTCCACAGTATGGTGAAGTGTTCAAATAAACAATCAAAGGGTTGTTTACATTATGTTTTCTTATCATTTCAGATACCTAAGCGGTTATAGGAAACCATAGAGGTCATTGTACCTTTTACATTCCAGACTTGCACATTTTTGCAGGTTTGGCTTTTGAGAAATAGGCATACAACCTATATAAACAAGTATTATAATTTGAGTGCAGTAGGGATCACACTAGGTCCTGATGAGTAAGGCAGTGGGGACTGCTTACGAAACATGTTAACCTAGTAGGGGGTATCGCATTAAGATACACCCTCTACACATCCCGTTTCTTAATGTTCTCAGCCAGGGAAATGAATAAAGTTGTTTTTTCCACTAGCCAGGGAATTTTAAATGTCTCACTAACCCTACCACCCTCACTCCAACACTACACATAGCCTATTCTTTCACAACAACAGTGCTCCCACGCATTCGCAGGTTGCAGCACGCCCGGCCACGTAGAGGGACGGGAAGACCTCTATGATGAAGCATGACACTATGGGATCCATAGTGTTTGAGGGGTATTTTAAAAACACTTAGTGCTTTTCCGTGATATTTCATGGATCACTAATACACCTTATTTAGTATCACTAAAAAACTGAAAAATATTTTAAAAAATTCATTTATACAGGGTAGAATCATATTATCTGGGAATTCACCTGACATCCAGTCTAAACTGGGCACCCCATACAGAGAAAGCAAAATTGTCACTAATCCAACAGACTGCCCATATTATCAAAATCCATAAAGCTACGGTGTCCAGGAAAGTGGCCCCAGCACTAGAAATGTATAACATCAAGGTTCTAGGGGGGCCCTCAATGGGGCGGGACTTTGGGATTGTAGGAATATAAATTGCCTTACCGTCATTGAAAATCACTTCCTCTGATCTCTACTAAATTTACCTCTCAGCACCCCTTTCACGCCATTGTACCTGGATTTGGCCCAAAGACAATTGGTCCTCAAGATGGATTACAAACTACTAATGTTTTGGCACCGTTTGTGGTCGGTTGAAGAGCTAGCCCCTTATCGAGTGGCAGTGACTGGCCTCTTGAAATTGCCCCATCTAACATCCATTCCATGGTTTAGCCGCCTGAGAATTTTACTTAGGAGGCTTGGGCTAGAGGTGTATTGGTCTAATCCCGAAAGCCTGTCTCTAATTCCAAAGGCTAGGATAAAAGTGATTCTTTGGGTAACAATAGCAGAGAAGGAGATGTCAAAATTGGTGGGTACACTGAGCAATGATTTTATTAGTTTTAAATGTGTCTTAAGTTATGAGGATACCATTGCCAAAATTGTTCCCCCCTTGGCACGTACTCTATTCATACAATTCCGCTATAAGACCCCATCGACCAAACTGTTCTGTAACAAGTGGCGTTGTAATGTCCCCTCTGATGACCTATGTCCATTTTGTAAACCAAGTCCAGAATCTATTGTACACCTGCTATTTTTTCGTTCCCATTACAAATCCTTGAGGGGTAAGTGGATTATGCCCCCGTGCAGACTGGTCGGTCCTGGCCACTAACTTGAGGTGATGAGAATTTTGCTCACGGACACACGTAGGGTAATAGTATTTGGATAGGCCAAATACTGGTATGCACTATGGATCCCGCGTTTTAAATGTATTGTATGAATTGCTTACTTCTGCTGTTACTGTTTTTTATGGTAGCCATGTGCTCTTTTAACAATGGTTTTTATATTTTTTATCCTTAAACTGTTCTATTTTAGCTTTGTGTTGTGTACTTTTTAAGATCCTTGTGTCATCGAAATTAGGATATACATGATAATGACTAGTGGGGTTGCAGCACTGATTGTGCCACCCACTGAGGTTACCATTTAAACATGCCTTAGGCCTGCTATTGCAGAGCCTTTGTGTGCAGTTTTAAACTGTCATGTCGACCTGACATGTTGACCCTCTTGCCAGGCAAACATTCCTTTTTATTACACAAAGTTCACCCTTAAGGTAGGTCCTGGATATCCCATGTGCAGAGTGCACTTTGTTTAAAAAATAGCAGGACGTAGTTTTTAAGTTTCACATGTCCTGGCAGTTGAATACTCTTAAATTCATTTTTCACTACTGCAAGGCTTGTCTCTTGGTGTTTATGGAGTCACAATTTTAAAAACACAACTTATGGTGAAGATGCATTTTCAATTGTAATTCTGAAAGTGTCACTTTCAAGAAAGTTGGCAATATCTTACTGTAACCATTTGTTGCCTGCCTCTGAATACACGTCTGGGGTGGTGACTGCTGGCTTTGTTCATTCCTTCTAGACATCCACACCTAAAGGGAGCTTAGGTGTGACTGATGGGCCATCCACATCTTGATGGGTCATCCTGGGCAGGATGGAAGGAAGTAGCCGACACTTACACCTGAAAGGGTTGTGTCTTGCCCCACACAACACGCTGCATTCCCTGTGTAGTGAGTCTGGAACCATGGCAAGAAAGGCAGGGACTTGTTATCTTCAAAGGCACCTCTTTGAATCTCCCCCACTTCAAAGGCCCAACTGGGTATTAGAACTAGACTTCTGACACCCCCAACTCAGAACACTTCTGGAACTGAGGACATTCTACCAGGAAAAAGTCTGTTGTGCTGCAGGAGGGACTTCCACTGTGCTGGACTGCTTTATTGTGCTGGCCTGCTGCCTGCTGACCCCGTGCCTGGGAGTGAGAAGAACTGGACCTGCATCTCTACAGCACAGAACCTAGGTATCTCCGAGGACTAGCTTGCTTGCCTCCTGTTCCAAAGGACATCAAAGACTTCTCTTCAACCTGCAAACAGCACCTGGACTTTGCTGCTGCAATTCTTGCTCTGCACAGTGGTGCTAGCCTAATCCTTGGCCCTGGGAAGTGAGTAAAAAGTGCTGCATCTGCCAGAACCCACGCATCGACTCTTGCATTGATCTGAACCGATGTATGGCCACAATTGCAGGAACCAGATCGATGCATCATACTTGTAACTGCAACATCGGCTCTGTAACCGCCGCTTTGGACCCAGTGCATCACCGCCACTACATGGACAAGATCTAGGCATAGCCTCTACAGTGCGGGGAAACCGGGGCATCGCTCATGGAACCGAAACATCACTGCCTTTGCATGGAGAAATCAACTCCTTAAGCACTGCATCTAAGTACTATTTTTGTATTCAATATTTAAAGAGTCATTTCCAGCTTCTATTTATTGGATGTTTGTTGTTTTGGTCTAGTTTTATTCATAAAATTATTCTCTATTTTTCCACACTCGTGTGGAGTTTTTTTGTGGTGTTTTTACTGTGTTACTTTTTAATGTGTTGCACAAATACTTTACGCATTGCCTCTTAAATTAAGCCTGACTGCTCTATGAAAGCTACCAGAGGGTGAGTGCAGGATAAAGTAGGGTGTGTTGTGACTTACCCTGACTATGATTGTGGTTTGTGCTTGGACAGGGTGCATGCCTTTGCCAACCAGTAACCCATTTTCTAACAGTGGGTAACACTGCATTCCAGGGATGGTTTCTCACAGAGGAGTGACATCAAATAGACAATGAGAGCAAAGGTTGACTTGTATATGATGTCACTCAGAACCCAGAGGTCATAAACATACCCATAAATCACCTTCCACTCATCTATCATTTTATGTTATGTGTGCCCCCGCCCCCCTAAATCAACTGCCCTAGTATCAATTTTTATGCAGGGGCAGAGGAATAATAGGGAAGCCATACATAACATGCGATTGTTTTTCTGACCCAAATGTGAAACAATACCTTACTTGACATCCTTAACCAACCCCCATCAACTTCTCTCCCTTCTTTCCCCTTCTGCAGCTGTGTGTTCTATTTTTGCTTAAATCAGACAAGCAGCACTGCACTGACAGGCTCTCAAACAACCCTATCAGCCTGACCTGGAAGGTCTTTATGATGTAGCAACAGTGGGCAATGGATTTTGTTATCTACCATTGCAAAGTCATTTAAATGAGTTACCAGATTTAGAATCTGGTGTAAACGATAGCGGGACAAGTGTACATAACAGCGGCCATGTTAGATAGGTCTTCCACATTGCTCCTCTGCATCCGCGTAGATTTTATAAGCAGGGAAAATACACCAAATCGCCACCAAAATACAGCGCTATGTCCCCTCCTGTGATCTTCGCTCGTCAAACATGAACTTACTGACCCCCTGCCCATTCAAACGAAAAAAACACGGTGGCCTAAGATTCTCGACTCTTGCACCCCAATTCTGGAACGCCCTTCCTCCTGAATTGCGTCTGGCCACCTCCTACCCCGCGTTCAGGAAATCCCTCAAAACATGGCTATTTGCCCAGGCTTACAATTAATTCCACTACTTCTGTCCGAGCAACCGTCCCCGCTCAGCACCAAGAAACCGTCTGGTGAATGTGCACTTAATAAATTATTTTAACATAACATAACAGGGACAGGTGATTTGAGGGGCCATACATAACATAAAATTATAGATGGGTAAGAATTGAATTACGGGGCAGTTTTTTACCTCGGGGTTACGAGTGACTTCATAGACAACTTGAGCCTCGCTCTTGTTTACTACTTTATGTCACTCAGCACCTTTCTGTGAAAAACATCCCTGTAATTCTGTTACCCACATATATTTCTACATGTTATCAATTGCTCGTGTGTCATAGCATTAGGTAATGAGATTCAGAAAGTGAAATAAATGATAGTGGCTCTCTATGAGAAACATACATACCAAAGCAATAATCAGATTTCTGTGGCCCCTCACGCTTCTACCTCTGTTGTTAAGGCAGCTGCTGTAACATTGATAGCTATGCTCCTTGTTTTACTTTATTAACATGAGTCAGGGTGCACCTCTCACAGCTTGGATTACCCCTCCTTGCATCATCTCATATCTGTTTTACTATTCCGATCCCCCAAAACAAGCCTTTCTGAACCCTTCCCTGACACTTCCCCCTCTACCTCCCTTTTACTCATCTCAAGCCTCCCCCTACTGCTAAAACTCCAAAACAAACAAACAAAAAAGATTTCTAAATCCTTCCCTCTCCTATCACTCCACTATCCTTTTCAATCCAAAAAACAAACTAACATGTCTACCACTCAAAATAATTCCATATTTCACTATACTAAGTCACCACTAATCCTGTATGGGTTCCAGAGTAGCGTGCTGCTGGCAAAAAAAGCGCTTCAACACCACACCAGGGGTAGCAAGCACCATATAAATGCAAACCTTTTCCCTCTTTTATGCCTCCACTATCCTTCTCAATCCAATAACTAACTAGCAAACCCACCACTCAAATTACTTTTATATTTCACTCAACTAATTCATCACTAATCCTTTATTGGTTCTAGAGTAGCGTGCTACTCGGTGAAAAAGCGATTTGATGCCTTGTCAGGGGTAGTGAGTGCTATATAAATTCAATTACAATACAATACAATACAATGTAGTAAAGGTGTCTTGAACCCTAATTCAAGCAAAGAAAATGTCTTCCTTTTACCATAGCTGAATTGGAAAAGACAGATATATTTTATGTTTGGTGAGCCACTAGTCCTGACAAGCTCCAGTGCCACTGCATCTGCTGTCAAAAGTGACAATGTAATGACAGCGGGTAATGGGGGTAAACAATGATTCAGGGAGCCGCCAACATTCTCACATGCATTCACAATTGTGCTCAGTAAGTTTAACACTACGTGTAATTAAAAGTAACTGCCCTGTAACATTCAAACCTAGGGTGAGCAAGTGAGCTATTAGCCAGTTACAAATCTTAAACAATTCATAGAAAACCACAGGTGAGACAAATGCTTCCAGCACTATTTCTAAATTATTGGGACATTTTAGTGCAGGAGTCCCTTGATATTTTGTGTTCTATGGAGAGTATAGTTACGTTTGGATTTATTTCCTAAAGATATGAGACGATTTTATTACCATAGCTGAGCCTCTGTTTGATACAGTTATTGAGCTACCAATAGCAGTGTTCATAGCTGCCAAGGTTTCAGATTACTACGCGTGACATTTTAATAATTTCAGTGCAATTATGAGTGACATTTCAACAAATATGAGTGTCACTTTCTCCCAAGCAAAAATAGAGCAATTAAACATATAGGGAAACATAAATATCAGAAGGACACCCATTTGAGCAACAAGAAACTCTAAGAAGTAATTGAAAATGTAAGTAAAGTGCACTAAAGGGGAGGGGGGGTTGGGGGGGGGTAGGTTTGCAAAAAGCGACGGCGAGCTGCTGCTCTGCCAATCAATGCGCCCGGGCTGAGTGGTGGCCTGAGTAAAAGCATATTGAAAACTAAAAATAAGCCAAACATAAGCAAATGCTTGACTTACAATATGTGTGGAGGGAAGAGCCAGTGTGGAAATCAGCATATTCAGGACAATGTCGGCAACTTAGCCACCCATTATACCACCCCTAATACAAACAAAGTTATCCTCCAAACAGAGTGATAGTCAGCAAACTCCTCATAAACAACACAGATGGAAACAATCATTTTAAACATGCGGCGGAGTTAATCTAGAAACACCTGACTGCAAGCTGCGCCAAGAAATATAAGAAATACGTGACTCTGCAGTTATACGGTGCTCATTTACCATGTTTACTACGTGAAAATGAAATGCAATGCAAAGGAAAAGTGATAATCACAACAATTGTAGAAAGCCCAAAATGCAGTGATGGCTGCCTAAATTAACAATAAATGATGACCTTAAACCTGATGATGCATTACCCTCACAATCTCAATTCAAAATATACATGATGAAAAGACTTTGGTAGTGCGTCAGAAACAAATGTTTAAATGCACTCTTTCGTTGAAAACAAAACGAAAATGAAAAATGAAACAATGCCCCATGCATAATTATTCACCATTTGCTGTTGTATAAAAATGATTCCTGCTTATGCACAGAATACAACTCGATTTTTCCAGGAGGCCTCGTAATATGTAACTGCTATTTCAAATGCTCAGGGTGCAACATAACCAGGCGGGACAGAATAAGAATGAATGATGGTTGAATACGCTCAATTTTTTCCCCAAATTCTTTTCTTACATACTCGAAGGCACGAATTTCAGGAACAAGACCCCAACATGACCGCCGGCGTGATTTGTGAAGTGTGCCCCGCAAGCCTCCAACAAATGAGCAGATGAATAAAAAATTAGCTAGCATTCGCGCCAAGAATTTTCAATTCTATTAAGGACACGGAGGCGAGGATTATGCTTCTCTTTCTTATTTATTGCTACTCACAGCAGCCAATGAAAACTTTTCTTATGTAAAACAAACTACATTTCCCATGATGCATGCACCACATCACTTCCTGCGGAGCCCCATAAGAGCCAGTAATACCGGAACCAGTCCTCTTTCTTTGCTGCTCACGCAGACAGTTAAGTTGAGATCTCCATTATTGGCATTGCTAATGTGTTATGTTATGATTGATGCTTTAATTGCTGCAAGTGGCGCACTGTCAGTATTACAGAGATTAACTAATGCCGCTTTGCTTCTTAAATCGACTGCCTTGACCGCTGTGTAGGCGGGTCGGATTTTGCGCCCTTGGCGCTACGGGGCTCCAGCTAGGAGCGGGGATGATTTACGAGCTTTGCTGAGTTCCCCGAGTACAGCGATCGATGCGGGTGTGCATCGCGCCGATTTTACGATAAAAGACGTGGCGCTTGGCCGCTTTGTCATTTTAAGTTTCAGCGCGTTTAGCGCTTAGACAGGACATTGGGCACGGTACCGCCCTGCCTTTGGCGGGTGAAATTTACCTTTGGAGATAGCGCGAAGGCTCCCCTCATATGCTGGTGCGCTGGGAGCCTGTTACTTTTACTTTTGTTTAGGTTTCCACGTGCGTAGCCCAATTGGGCTATTTTGGTAGGATTTGTGCTACGCACGTCGTAACTGCCCGTTTTCTGTAGTTTTTCTTTCGTTTTTGCCACTCCAGGCTGCTGTGAGTAGCAATAAATAAGAAAGAGAAGCATAATACGAAGCCTCCGGTCCTGTAATAGAATCATAATCTTCATGAACTGGCGAGGGGCAGTTAAGTAAGTGTGCCCCCCTGCGCCAACATGCGAAGGTCTGGACAGGTGAATGTTGCGAGTGTGGGTGGGCCAAGATTCACGAGTCGACTCCAACATGAAAACTAAAACCCGCCTCCTACCTCATAGTCGACATGTCCAACAGAAGTCTGTCAGAGACGGGCACGCTAGGAAAATAAAACCTGCCGCCCGCCTCCTAGAAGGTCAACTACCCTGCATGCAGTAATCACAAGGAAGCGTGCCTTGAAAAAACATCGATAAGCTGCAAAAGACAGCTTGGATGTGCTGTTGATTATTGATTCACCAGGCTTCCCTGCTCTCCAGTTCACCATCTATTTAAGTTCCTGACACAGTCAGACACAGGCACACTTTATATAGTACAGTGAGCTCGCTGTTGCAGCACCTTGTTACAGCATGCCTGGGGGTGATCGGGGGTCCCTAATTATGCGTGACTAATGCATTTATTGCGGTGATGCAGACACCAGCACTGAAATGCCTTGGCGTCACGCCTGATGCGTGATACTTGGCAGGGCTGAATTTCCCGCATTTCCTATGATTAGACTCACGCGTTGTGTTTTTTCTGCCAACTGGTGCTACTTCATCCTGAGTGAAAATTAGGCCAGAAAATGGATATGCTGTTTTCTCCAGAGTTACCTTTTTCTTTTGTTTTTGCAGATTTATATAGAGCAAACTCGACCCAAAGGTATTGGAGCGCTTTACAAGAGCACCAGTTACGTTACACAAGGACACATTCATGTTTTTGGTAGGCACAGGGAGATTAAGTGATTTGCCTAGAATCACAGGATGCGGAGTCGACCCCGAGGCTCAAACCTTGGTTATCCGGCTCCAACGTCGGCAGTCTAGCCGTAAGAGAACATCCTCTCCCCTCTCTTTGAATCCTTGACCTTCTTAACTCTGAACTGGATGGGTTTTGGCAACCAATTATCTTGCAGTAAGTGAAAAGGGTAACGAAATACCTGATTTTATTGTGAAAATCCACATGCTGAGAACCTTTTTGCCAATAGGAATCGTGCAACAGAACATCGATCCAACTTCGCACACACTTGACAGATTTATGAATCCCTTAATGGTTGTAACTAGAGACTTAAGTTAAGCTTCAATGATAAATCCCAGAGGGAAAAAGTATGTATTTTATGATCCTTTTTCTTTCCTACAGAGGGGACATTGACCAGCAGACCTGACTTAGCCTGATGAGAAAGAGTTACAATAGCTTATATATCACCTATTCACTTCTATAACGGAGCAACCGAGCTAAAAAGGATGGAATGGAATGCTAAAGGTGGCTAACCTAGAATCTGATGAGGTTAAGAAGTGTTAGACGTGTTTCTATCTCACAGTTTGCTGTCCATTCAGGATCTCTAAAACAGTGGGGAATGCAGACTTACGCTAATTGGTTACTGTGCCTTAAGGCTTAAGTTGAGCTTCACTTTTGGTGGCAATTGATGCAGAATTACCTCTTAGGCTATGTATTGTCACTAGGTAAAAGCCAGGAGATGCTTTGGCATATAATGCACTATAGAAGTGTTTACCAGCACAGCTTAGTGAACTCGTTAGGAGAAGGCCTTGCAATTGTCCAAGAGCTCTACTTTTGGGATGGGGTGGCACTGCAGTGCACATTGCTTGTCCACTTCTGCTAGATAGTATAATTGAGATTTAAAAAATGAAATACTACATTGTGCACATAAAAAGTAATTGCCTTAAAGGTTTAGTATTGGGCTTCTGCAATTACATGCTATTTTGTTACTGTTGCGGTTGGGCAATAGTAGTGTGTGGGAAACATGCTGAATTGCAAAACACACAAGATGATGGACGGAATGTTGCACATTGGCAAAACATTTACCCCCAGTCAGAGATCTGGGTTTAATCCATCATTATTTTGCTCACCACACCACCCCAGTTCAGACATGGCCATATGCAAATCAGTCTTGACCCTGTGCCTCATGGGAACAGTCCAGCCCGAACTGCCTAGCAATGTCTTCCCTGGACCGGAATCAAGCATCCTAGGACTGGTTTCGGGGTTTCATCCCTCTTCAGCCAGGATAGCTTGACTCCAGTTGCGTAGTGAGCATGGGACCCACGTCTGGGTATACCCTTCCCACATAGGGCAAACAGCAAAACACACAAGATGATGGACGGAACGTTGCACATTGGCAAAACATTCACCCCCAGTCACAGATCTGAGTTTAATCCATTGTTATTTTGCTCACCACCCCAGTTCAGACATGGCCATATGCAAATCAGTCTTGACCCTGTGCCTCATGGGAACAGTTCAGCCCGAAATGCCAAGCCATGTCTTCCCTGGACCGGAATCAAGCATCCTAGGACCGGTTTCGGTGTTTCACCCCTTTTCAGCCAGGATAGCTTGACTCCAGTGGCATAGTGAGCACGAGACCCACGTCTGGGTATACCCTTCCCACATAGGGCGAACAGCAAAACACACAAGATGATGGACGGAATGTTGCACATTGGCAAAACATCCACCCTTAGTCACAGATCTGGGTTTAATCCATCGTTATTTTGCTCATCACGCCATCCCAGTTCAGACATGGCCATATGCAAATCAGTCTTGACCCTGTGCCTCATGGGAACAGTCCAGTCCGAACTGCCATGCCATGTCTTCCCTTGACCGGAATCAAGCATCCTAGGACCGGTTTCGGGGTTTCACCCCTCTTCAGCCAGGATAGCTTGACTCCAGTGGCGTAGTGAGCATGGGACCCAAGTCTGGGTATACCCTTCTCACATAGGGCGAACAGCAAAAACACAAGATGATGGACGGAATATTGCACATTGGCAAAACATTCACCCCCAGTCACAGATTTGGGTTTAATCCATCGTTATTTTGCTCACCACGCCACCCCAGTTCAGACATGGCCATATGCAAATCCGTCTTGACTGGGGTGAATGTATGACATTGTTCTGCATTCTGTCCATCAACTATTGTTTTTGCATTTGTCACCCCGAGTGGGAAGGGTATGCCCAGACGTGGGTCCCGTGCTCTCCATGCCACTGGAATCAAGCTATCCTGGCTAAAGAGGTGTGAAACCCCGAAACCGGTCCTAGGATGCTTGTTTCCAGTCCAGGGCGGACCTGGCTAGGCAGTTCGGGCTGGACTGTTCCCATGAGGCACAGGGTCAAGACTGATTTGCATATGTTAATCAAAAGTTGGTCGCACTCTGCTCGTCACACCAGCAAGTTGCCCCAAGGAACTGTGGTAAATGTAGTGGCGACGGCAAGTACGCCTATGCCACGATGTATGTAAAAAAGTATGTGTCGCATTAGCCATCCCTGGACACGTGTTTCGAGGTAGTTGCCTCTCGTCAGCAGGGAGCAGGTCAGTGTAAAGGGGTGCCGCGTGGACTGCCAAAATGTAATTAAAACAGGTGAAGTACCTCTCATGGCGCGCAGGTGCAGGTCCTCGAAACACGTGTCCAGGGATGGCTAACGCAACACATACTATTCTTTATACATCGTGGCCTAGGCGTACCCGCCGTCGCCACTACATTTACCACAGTCCTTTGGGGCAACTTGCTGGTGTGACGAGCAGTGTGCGACCAACCTTTGCACAATTTATTACGGCTCCCTTGAGCCAACGGGCTGACGAGCCTTGGATCTGCACCTGCGCGCCATGAGAGGTACTTGACCTGTTTTAATTACATTTTGGCAGTCCACACGGCACCCCTTTACACTGACCTGCTCCCTGCTGACGAGAGGCAACTACCTCGAAACACGTGTCCAGGGATGGCTAACGCAACACATACTGTTCTTTATACATCGTGGCCTAGGCGTACCCGCCGTCGCCACTACATTTACCACAGTCCTTTGGGGCAACTTGCTGGTGTGACGAGCAGTGTGCGACCAACCTTTGCACAATTTATTACGGCTCCCTTGAGCCAACGGGCTGACGAGCCTTGGATCTGCACCTGCGCGCCATGAAAGGTACTTGACCTGTTTTAATTACATTTTGGCAGTCCACACGGCACCCCTTTACACTGACCTGCTCCCTGCTGACGAGAGGCAACTACCTCGAAACACGTGTCCAGGGATGGCTAACGCAACACATACTGTTCTTTATACATCGTGGCCTAGGCGTACCCGCCGTCGCCACTACATTTACCACAGTCCTTTGGGGCAACTTGCTGGTGTGACGAGCAGTGTGCGACCAACCTTTGCACAACTGATTTGCATATGGCTGGGTTCAAACTGGAACGGCATGGTGAGCAAACAAACGATGGATTTAGGCCCAGATCTCTGTACTGGGGTGAATGTATGACATTGTTCTGCATTCTGTCCATCAACTGTTGTTTTTGCAAACAAGCTGAATTCCCATCATTCACAAAATGGGTGACTAACAAATTACAGAAGATTGCAATGCTAAATAATGTTCTGGGCGACTGCCACTTTGGTTTCTACTTTACTGCTGCATCAAAACAGTTTACTGCCTGTCTTGGCAGAACTGATTACAATTCAAGACCTGCTTGGTTGGCACAATTGTACTCCTGCTTAGTTGCCTGCTATTACAATTCACTGGAAACTACTATGAGGTGGTAGAGTCTTCAGATCATTTACTTAGTATAGAAAGGACTTAAATATTCTCTGCCTTACCACAATAATGATCATGGATATAATCTACCATTATATGTTAGAAGGCCCCGTACTGCAGCAAGCTGCCTCCAGAACAGATCCTTCTTCTTCTGTGCTTCCAAGGGGTTGCCATTTTGTTCTCCTCCTGTCCCTGGAGTTTCTACCTGGACAAGTCTTACCACATCTGATTAGTAATGTTCCTTTCTTCATGTTGACAGCAGTGTAACAGATTTTATAACCCCCTCAATAGTGATGGTTGAGAGGTTTCCTGTGACAGGAGAGGAATTGGCCTAACGGCTAGGGTGGTGTACCTCGAATCTGGGGAACCGGGTTCGAGTCTCGGCAATGACGCTGAACATCCTGTGAATCTGGGCAAATCACTTAATCGGTCTCAGCCAATCACCGCACAGCCTTGGATGTTTTGCCCTATCACTGATGGGCTTACTTTTCTTCTCCGACCCATTGAGGTCCCTTCTTTTTGCTTATATGTGCCTCGCTTCAGGTCTCTTCACTTCCTGGACCCGGTGGCTTGAGGCATTGCAGGTTCCTAGCGGGTGCCGAGCAGCGAGGGCGTAAGTAAACCTCCCGACCCCTGTCTCCTTAAGGTATTGTTTTCAGTTCTTTACGGCATGTGTGCGTGTTACCTAGCCGCTCGCGGCCGTTTCTCCTTTCTTTTCCTTTCTAGGGTGTGCCATATTGCTCGCACCCTCACCCCGGGATCCCTGAGGCGACGAACGGTCTTGCCTCACAGTAAGAGTCTTTCTCCACCCTCTTGCATTTCTACTTCCCAGGAATGCTACACGGGCCACGTTCATTCATTTCCCGGCCCCCATTTGTTTTAGACTCTCACGTAGTATCGAATCTCCACGTTCATTTCGGTATACAGTATTAGTCACGCTATTCAGGCGAAGTCCTGTTTACTTCCCTGACACGAGTATCTGGCTAATTCTAGGTGCACGGACAGCACTACTATTTGCACCTGAGGTACTCATTATTGGCACAACCCCATCCATGCACTATGTTTGAGCCTGTAGTTGTGGCGCTTTATAATGAAATGACCACGCACATTTACGATTCTTTTATGTTTTGTCCTGTGTTTGTATGTCCTTTTTTTCATTATAGAGTAAACTCGTTTCTCTCCACCATTATATCACTTGGCGGATTTTGAACTGTGTTTATATATCTTTTCACACAGCAGCCCACGGTAGGGTGAACCTTAGCGCGTTCATACCACCGGGGCTCCCACACTCCCACTCTGGTCCTGATGAAAGCCTGTCGAACACACATAAAGGCAGAAACATGTTGACCGCCATGGAGTGAACCCGGTCTGTTATTTTTTGACCCTCACTCCTTTTTATTTTTTCCAATTAGCAAAACTATTAAATTATTTTTTTTGACTCAATTGGGAATTTTAAATTCACTGTCACCTCACACAATCCCGCTCCGCAGTAACCTGGCGTTGCAGCACACTGGGATGGCATTCGGCCATACCCAGTGGAGCCCGATGATGAAGCATGTCACCAACCAGGTTGGTGAGTGAGGGCTTTCATACATAACTTGTATTACCTCCTTAGGTCTGTTTTCCTCCCTATAACACGTCGGGCAGGTTCTGACTCTGGAGACCCGTGCCTTTTGGATGGTTAGTGCCTTGTTGACACTACACTGACTTCGTTGGTTTGTAACCTTTCCCTTGAGGGGACTAGTCGTGTTATTACCCTTCCTCTTCTGTTGTTGATTTGCAAATCACTTAATCTACACATGCCTAACAAAAATGAATGAGTCCTAATGTAACGTAACTGGTGCTATGTAAAGCGCTCTGATACCAGATACCAGGTCAAGTTTGCGCTATATAAAAAGTTTGTAAAAAAACTACAAATATATATATATATATATATATAGCTTTCTTCCCCTTAATACCTTACACTGAATTAACCCAGTTGTATTTTGTGGATATAATGGTAAAGGATAATAACTCTTGAATACCCAGTTTTCCATTGTCCTTGCCTGTGATTACTATCTGCAAACATTTGTGTGGTCTTTTGTTAACATGGTCTACATGAATGCCCTACATTTACTTTCTCATTTCCCAGACAGCAATAGTGAAAACATCCCAGAAAACCATGTGAATATAGATGATAAAATAGCTCCACAAAAGTGATGAAATAACTACTACACTAGTTAGGGTTCTCTTGTACCTATGAATCAAAAGCATTAAAAAAAATCCTGAATAGGGCATGTGTTGAACCTGGCATCCTTGATGTGTTTTTCCCCTGTGTTTCTGCCTCTGCCTCCTATGTTTTTGATGTGAGCTGAATTTAGTTTTTGCTGGTCTGGATGCTTTGGACACTTTGCCACTCCTGATCAGTGCCAAAGTACAAGTGATCTATATATAAATTGTGAATATGGATTGGTGTTTCCATGATTGGCTTGTTTGACTTACTACTAAGTCCCTCGTACAGTGCACTGTGTGTGCCCAGGGCCTGTAATTCAAATGTCATCCCTAAAGTAGGCCCAAGGTACCTCTGTGGGCAGGGTGCAGTGTATGTGACAGGCAGGATATGTACTGATGTGTGTGACGTGTCCTGATAGTGAAATACAGTGTATTTCGTTTTTCACTATTAAAAGGCTTTCTGCCCCATAGGATAGAATGGGAGTTTAGCTATAATTTCTCATAAGTATAACTTCCACTTGGAACAAGATAGAAAGATAGAGTTTAGTATGCCTAAACTCAGAATATAAAAGTGCATCTTTTAGTAAAGATGACTTTTATATTGTGGGTTTGAAAATACCACTTTTAGAAAGTGGGTATTTTCTTGCTTAGCCATCCTCTGTGCCTCTACTGGTTTGTGGATTGACTGTTTGGCGTGGGAGTGACAGGGGCCGGGGATGTGCATTCACTGTAGACAGCCACTGGGGGGGGGGTTTGAGGTGAGTCCTGTCTTTCCTGGATGAGTCAGGGCTGGGCTGAATAGACCTGGGCTGCATTTAGACTAGGGAGAGGAGATTTCCTTGCACCTAAATGGGCCTGGTCTGCCGTACAAAATGCTGTCTACACCTCCTGCCGGGAAGCTGGGCCAGAAAGGACAGAACTGGTTTTGACTGAGCATAGAGCCTCTCTGCCACAAGAGAACAAAGAGAAGTGCTGTAAATATATTAGGGTCCAGACGCCAGAACTTTAGAATACTTCTGGACTCAAGAGGAACCTCTGCCAAGGAGAAGAGCTGGGAAAACTGAAGGAGAAGTACTGCCCCTGTGCTGTGTTCTGTCTGGGGTTGTCCTACAGTGACTGTTTCTGCCAAGGAGAGGACAAACACTTTGCTGTGTGCTGTGTATCATCCTTGAAGAAGATCGCCAAGGGCTTGAAGTACAGCGTGCTTCCTGTTCTGAAGACTCAGAGACACAAAGGCTTCACTACCAGTTTCCCTGGAATTCCTTGCTGGAAGTTCTGACCTGCCAATAGGTGCCTGTTACTGTGTTGGGCCTCTGTAGGTTGTTCCTGCTGTTGGGAGCTAGAAAAGAGATGCAACTAAGAGAATCCCGATGTATCCGCACCCGTTTTTGACGCATCGCTGCTGTGCTTCTTAATAAACCAATGCAGTCCCTGCCCATGGCTAGAGAAATTGGCGCACGCTGAATTCTGTGCACCTATCTCTGAAGTCCGAGATCACCGCACCGATTCTGACGCAGGCCCTGCTGTGCGGCTGCAAGAAACAACGCATCGCCACATAGAGAACTGACTCATTCCAGATGCCCATGCATCGCACTGGGGTGCCAAGTCTACAAGAAAGCTTAGGCTGCAGTAAGGACCCGACACATCTCCTCCCCTGCGTGGCAGTAAGGAACCAATGCATCTCCTCCCCTGAAATAAGGAACCAACGCATCACTTTCCCTGGGCGTAAAGAACCAGTGCATCACCTTCCCTGTCACTGTTTTTGTTTATGATTGTGACGCATCCAAGGTACTTTGTGTTGAAACTTTTACATCAATAGTTTGCTATGCACAGAACTGTTTTAGCTTGCTAAGGATTACCTTTTGAGAACTGAATTGTGGATTTTTGTTGTTTTGGTCTTGTTTTGTGTAGATAAAAATTACTTACTTTTCTAAACTGTTGTGGTGTCCATTTGTAGTGTTTTCACTGTATTACTGTATGTGTGCACAAATGCTTTACACACTGCCTCTGAGATAAGCCTGCATTCTCGTGCCAAGCTACCAAGGGGGTGAGCAGGAGTTATTTTAAAAGTGTATCCCCCTTAACCTGACTAGGAAAAAGTTTCCCTACTTGGACAACAGTGCAAACTATTGCCAACTAGAGACCCCGATTTCTAACAGCATGAATTATCACTCAATTATCAACATGAAATGCAATATTTTCACTTAGGGTAAATATTTTACATTTCCACAAACTGAAGCTTGTCATTCCCATGATGAAAACACAGTGCAACTCTTTCAAAGTAGCAGATTTTCACCATGCACTTTTATGGATGAACAGATTCTGCCTTTTTATTCATTTATCATCATCAACAACTAGGCATATTCATCTTATGGTAGAGTTTTCACCACCATTGTTCTAGGCAGGTTTAGCCAACTTATATCAAGAATGACCATAACTAAGTAAGTGATGTATTTCATTATAATGGCATGACCATAATGTCACAAAAACCTAAAATTATGTCAAAAACATATGCAATATGTTATGGATAAACTACTATAATATGAAAGATAGCCAGGATGTTTCAAAGAATAGCCCCATTACATCAAATAGAAAGCAGCCTTATGCCAGAGGTAGCCAGAATGTTGCCTAGAATGACAATATGTAAGGGATGAACTACTAATATGCCAAGGACAGCCTGAATGCAGCCAAGAATGTTCCCACCTTGTGGAACATGGACCACCAATACGCCAGAGATAGCCTGAATGCCACCTGGAATTACCCTTCATCAGCCAGGCTAGCTTGAATCCAGTAGCACAGTGAGCAAGGGACCCACGTCTGGGCATACCCATCCCACTTAGGGTGAAAAGTGCTATGCAAACAAATGATGGATGGGCTAGACTGTTTCCATGAGGCACAGGGTCAAGACTGATTTGCATATGGCTGGGTTCAAACTGGAATGGCATGGTGAGCAAACAATGATGGATTTAGGCCTAGATCTCTGTACTGGTATGAATGTAAGACATTGTTCTGCATTCTGTCCATCAATTGTTCTTTTTGCATTTGTCACCCCGAGTGGGACGGGTATGCCCAGACGTGGGTCCCGTGCTCTCCATGCCACTGGAGTCAAGCTATTCTGGCTGATGAGGGGTGAAACCCTAAAACCGGTCCGAGGATGCTTGTTTCCAGTGCAGGGAGGACCTGGCCTGGCTGTTCGGGCTGGACTGTTCCCATGAGGCACAGGGTCAAGACTGATTTGCATATGGCTGGGTTCAAACTGGAATGGCATGGTGAGAAAAAAAACGATGGATTTAGACCCAGATCTCTGTACTGGGGTGAATGTAAGACATTGTTCTGCATTCTGTCCATCAATTGTTCTTTTTATATTTCTATGATAGGCAGGCCACTGTTATGAGAGGGATAGTTCAACTATCACAAAGCACACCCACTATTTCACAATCATTAACCACTATTAAACAAGGAATAGCCAGACCATCAATAAAATGCACATTATATTATAGGGATGGACTGCTATTAAGCCGGTATTTAGCGAGGGTTAGCCAGAATGTCACCAGGAATTCCCACTTTGGATCAATGACAGGTCACTATAATAACTAATATAGATAGAATTGTCCCACGGAAGAGCGTGGAGACGCACCTGGAAAGGAGTCCACTGAGGACCGCTCGTGAGCTGGAGGATGCAGTAACATCCCTGGAATCTGGAGAGACTGTCGGAAGAGACCGATACCGCGCTAAGTCCCGCCACACTCCAGGAGGAGGGTGGCTGGAACAGATATCCCCTTGGTACACTGAAGTCCAGCGAAACGCCGTGAGGGGAACGGCTTACCTTTGCACCACTCCTGCTCCCGCGAATGCCGTGAGGGAAACGGCCCGCATTTCACCTCTCCTGCATTTACCAAAGCCGTGAGGGAAACGGCCAGCGTTCAACACAGGACTACTAGTCCCGGCAGCCCTTCAGCCCTCCAGCCCTCCAGCGGTGACGCGGCAAAGTGCCACTTAAGCCGTGCACGCCTCCCGCAGTGCGGGTCCGGAGAAACGCCGTGAGGGGAACGGCTTACCTTTGCACCGCTCCTGCTCCCGCGAACGCCGTGAGGGAAACGGCCCGCATTTCACCGGTCCTGCATTTACCAAAGCCGTGAGGGAAACGGCCAGCGTTCAACACAGGACTACTAGTCCCGGCAGCCCTTCAGCCCTCCAGCCCTCCAGCGGTGACACGGCAAAGCGCCACTTAAGCCGCGCACGCCTCCCGCAGCGCGGGTCCTGCGAAACGCCGTGTGGGGAACGGCTTACCTTTGCACCGCTCCTGCTCCCGCAAACGCCGTGAGGGAAACGGCCCGCATTTCACCGCTCCTGCATTTACCAAAGCCGTGAGGGAAACGGCCAGCGTTCAACACAGGACTACTAGTCCCGGCAGCCCTTCAGTCCTCCAGCCCTCCAGCGGTGACACGGCAAAGCGCCACTTAAGCTGCGCACGCCTCCCGCAGCACGGGACGCGCGTGGGCGTGCCCGGGCCAAGGGCGGGCCCGGCCGCGCCCGTCAGAGGCCGGAGTAGGCTGGGCTGGGCAATCCTTCTAAGAAGTGAGGTGAGTGTACAACTGAATCATGGGAAAACGCACTGTGATGTCATCTGCCCAGGGTTCTAGAAGTTCCTCCATTGTTCCGCCGTCTTTTGAAAGCATGCTCGAAAATGCTTTCATGCTGGTCACATCCGAAATTGAAAACACCGAACGGAGATTATCCCTGGGCCAAACAGCATCGTCCCTACATATGCCTGGTGGCTCTGAGAACGATGACCTCACAGTCCCTGTGCCGTTATCACCAAATATTACAATAGTTAATCCCACCTCTCACGAAAATCCATCTGTAGCCTTGGTGATCGATAAGAACATCATTGACTGTTGACATGGCAGATCCCCAGCAGGTCACTGAAGTTGATTTTAGCATCACTAACCCGGCCCAAAACTTAAAGATCGCGAGGGGGAAAGGAAGAAAGGCAACATCCTGATGCCTATCAGCAAGAGGAAACAACCCCCTCGCAATAACAAAACCCAACCAACCCCCCAGAGCATGTGACTACGAGGAAAAACCACATTAAGTGGGGTGTTATCTAGCACGAACACACAACTAGATGGCCTACCTAATAGTCCTGTTGATCTGAATACAAGTACAGCAGAATCCAATTCTATGTGCACACAAACTGAGCCAATATTTGTAAATGGCATGCAAGGGGGGCCAAATGAGAACTTAATTGACACCATAGTGGACTCCACTTTTAAGCATTTGAAAAGTCTAATGGATAAACAGTTTAATCATATTTTTAAACGTTTGGATAGATTGGAAAGCCTGGTGAAAAAAGAAGATACGAAAAGAAAAGGGACTATTATTATTGACCAAAACAGGGGTGAACGTTTATTGAAAGATATGGAGACAATTAACAAAGGCATCGTAGGGGGGAGCGGCAACTGTATTATTCCTGGTGCAGACAGCATATGTGAAAAGTGTAATGGTAACAAGAAGAGCTTGCCTTGTAATCCCATGCCTAGCACCTTGGTTAGTACATTGCCCTTGTTAAATGCCCCTGTGGCAACCAAACCTTCTTGTCACATTTCATTGCCAATAGGGGCCCCTCCTACCCCACCTGCGGCAGCACATACAAAATCAATGCCATACCCAAACAACGAGCCTATTCTTGTTACTCAGGTTAAAAAGCATGCCGATATTGTACTGAATTTGCCGCCACAAGCATGTCCTTATGTTTTAGTCTTAGCTGGTGTACCCCCCTGTATGAAGACCAAAGTGAGTCTTGGGACCAACTCAAGAATAAGTGCATTGATTGGTTATCCAAGTATAAGGGGATGGGCATGGAGACTGTTAACGAAATCCTGATGGTGCGACGGGTGGCATGGGTAGGATCCTCAACTAAAAATATTATGGGCGATTGTATAGTTGTGAATTTTAAGCACCCCCCCATGGTGAAAGGCATCTTAAAACGTAACACTAACCTCTTTAGCACTCCAACGGCCATAACTTCATTACCACTTGTTTTTTTTTATAGACCACCACAAAGAACCCATCATTCAAACACTTTGTCTCAATTTGTACATAATCGGTTTGCCGCCTTGTCTGATCTAGAGGAGCAGGACTGACTACCGAGCGAACCCTCAAACAGTGCAGCACAATCTTGGGATACACAAATGGGTAACCAGGTCATGTTCAAACCCAGCTCTACCGGGAACCCTCAAAAGTCTAGCCCGGTTAAATTGTTGCCCTTTTGCCCCGTCACCAGTGAACCCATGCCTACTGAGCAACATTTAAAAATACTGAGCTGGAATATTGCTGGTCTAAAATCCAAAATGAACATAGTAGAGTGGACTAACATGGATAGCAGTTTTGATGTTTTGATGTTTCAGGAAACATGGAGTACTGCAATTTGTTTCTTGAGGGTTTTGTCTGCTATAATAGTACTGTTCCAAGCCCTGAAGTTGGCCGACCTAGTGGGGGATTATCCACATGGATAAAGATCACTGCAGGGAGTAGTACCAAACCCTTGGAAACAAATGACAGTCACCTCCAGGCCACTCTCTATTCGAATGGGATTACGTTATGTTTTATACATTTTTATAATAACGATTTTAGATCACTGCCCAATAGGAATTTTATTATTTTATTTGATTTTATTGATAAAATGCTGGAAGAAAAAAGGTTCGGTAAATTGGACGGAATTTGTTTAGGAGGTGATTTTAATGCGCATCTGCACAAAAGAATGGACAATACTATAGTTACATCAGTCCCGCTAATTCCGTGCAAAAGAGGGGAAGAATTGTTTAATCATCTATCGACCAGGGATTTAGTTAATGTTATGGAGAAAGTTGGTTGCATGTCCGATAAAAGTCCACTGCCTACCTTTAGAGGTCGTGGCTGCTCATCAACCATTGATTATGTTTTTTTATCCTCATCCCTTGAGAATTGTTTAATTAAGGCGGAAGTTTTATGCACTAGTTATAGTGACCACAATCCAATTCTGACAATTATCAGTTTTGTTAATAAATTTACTAAACAAAAAGAAATAGGGGCACAGAATCTGGTGGCATCCACCGACAAACTCAAAGTAATTTGGAAGGGCAGAGATAACAAGGCCCTACTTGCACAAATTATAAAATCTTATCCCTCACTTGTGGAGACGTGCCTGTCTAGTGGATGCCCTGATATAGAGATTATTCAGGCCTTTACTGGGTTATGTGTTGGCATTAAACAGGAAATCTCTAAGCCTGTTAGGATACAAAGTAAGAACCCCAGATGGTTTAACGGCATCTGTTCATGGGCAAACCGTGACCTCCGTGAGGCATTAGCCGAAAAACCCAGGGACATGACCTTGGTTAAAACCCTGAGAGGACGCTATAAGAAAGCAATTAAATTACGAACTGAGGAGATATTGAAGGAGAGGTGGGACTCCCTTGCATGTACTGCTGCAACTAAAGATGTAACTGGGTTTTGGGGCGCGGTGAAAGCTATGAGGTCCATTGGATCAAATGTAACAGCTATAAATTGTAACATACCTAGTAAGTCTTGGGAGGAGCATTTTGCAAGAATATATACAGCTCCAACAGCAACTATTGATTATCACTATCCAGCTAATAAGGTTGTTATAACTATAACTGAAGTTGAAGATGCCATAAATCAAAGTGCAGGGAATAAAGCCCCAGGCCCTGATGGGTTATCAATTGACCTTATTAAATCTGAACCCGATTTTTGGTCCCCTTTACTTTGTAATGTTTTTAATAATCTGTCCAATACTACAATTCCGAAAACCTGGTCAACCAGTATCATCGTGCCCATCTTCAAGAAGAACGATAGATCAAATCCCAGTTGCTACCGTCCTATATCTTTAATAGATAACACACTAAAGATTTTGGGCAGAGAGATTTTTAATAAAATTAGGAATTGGGCAGAGGATAATCACATTTTCAATTCTTGTCAGCTGGGATTCAGAAGCAATGTGGGAACTGTAGAACAGTGTCTAAACCTAAACCTTATATTAGGCAAATATACCATTGCCAAAAAAGTCCCCTTGCATTTGGGTTTTATGGACTTATCTTCAGCTTTTGATTTTGTTAACCGTTCACGATTATGGGAGATTTTATTAAAATACGGGCTGGATAAGTCGCTTGTTTATTTTTTGGCACATTTGCACAGGGACCTAAAAGCTCGGGTAAGGATAAACAATGAGGGAGAGGTCTCCGGGGATATTTTAATTGGTAGGGGGGGTCAGACAAGGTTGTGTCTTGGCCCCCCTACTTTTTATTCTGTATTTAAATGAATTAAATAAATCCCTGTCTAAATCAACATGTGATGTACCGAAAAGCAATGGTAAACTACTTCCCGTACTCTTATATGCGGACGATGCGGTCCTGATGGGCCGCACACCTAAAGCACTCCGTGTCTTAATTATGGATTTTGTTTCTTTCATGGCAGATTTGGACTTGTGTACCAATTTAAAAAAATCATACATTATGTCTTGTGGGCCCAAAAACATCGTATTAATCATATAGTGTCAGGAGATAATGTCTTAAAAAGCACTGGCACTTTTCCGTACCTGGGGTTAGTTTTTTCAGATTCTGGATCATTGTCAGCACACGTGGCCCACGGGAAGGCAGTTAACTCAATTATTAGTTTACAACAGCCAAAGCGGGCTGAGGTAGTGATACCTTTATTACAGATCTATAAATCACAATGACGACCAACTGCAACCTATGGTGCCGAGGTGTGGGGGTACACAAATTGCAGTGGTATTCAAACAGAAGAAAATAGATTTTGTAGAAAGGTATTAGGGGCTCAAATCTCTTCACCCACCTACATATGTCACAAAGAACTAAGTTTGTATTATGTCGAGGATTTTATCAAATCTCAGCCTGCATTGTTCTGGCTAAAGATTTGGCGAAATCCAGCAGCAATTTTAACTCAGGAAATAATCAACGACTGCCTTAAATGCGACAGGGGTAGATACATACCTTGGCTTAGTACTGTTAAGAAAAGTCTAGCCAGTGTGAAATTGGAACATATTTTCTCCCATCCCCAGAATACAGACGGTATGAATATAAAAACCGTGAGAAAGGCATTGTATGATTCATACCGAAGGGCCAGAGGACATACAGAGCTCTTCAAACCTTCAATAGTTAGATATACTTCCATTTTGACTTTCCCAGGCAATAAAAATGACACGCCACAGGATTATCTTAAGAAAAATATCGGAAGATGGAATAGGAGCTTGCTCTTTCGTCTTAGGGATGGGAGCATAAAATACTCACTTTGTTTCCCACTCGGTTTTAATAAAGACCTAGAGAACCTGCTCTGCCCATGTGGAACTGGTCATAAACAAACAATTTTACACTTCCTGTTTTTTTGTAATTTCTATATCAGATACACTAAACAGTATTTGATCTCATATTTTAAATCACATGCTATTATTGTCTACAAATTGGCATTTGATGAAATATTGCGGCTAGGAAGTGATGACATGATTTTCAGAGTAAGCTCATTTTTGCAATCTGCGGTACGATCGAGAAATACTATGAACATTTCTTAGTTCAATATCCACGCACGGCTATTTGTACATCGATATAGCTGGGTTAGTTGTCTGTATAATGTATATATTGAACCTGCTAGCACTTTATCGCTATTTTGTACAACTGTTTTGTGATTTACACACATTGTACTTACCTGCACTTTATTGCTATTTTTGCACATTTGTCTATACTATTAATAATGTTGATTCGATATTCAACTTATTTTCATATGTGTGTTTTATGTTATTGTGTATTGTATCCTATTGGTGGTGATGACTTGTACTTTTATGGATATTCTATATCCGAATAAAGACCATTTGACTTGAGAATTGTCCCAAGAAATGCAACAATAGGTAATCGTGGGGGCTACAATAATGAAAGCAATACATAGAATGCATTGAAGAATACCCATAATGTCAGGTTGATATGAACACCATTATGTTAAGGTGAGCCACCCCCCACAGTCTCATCCCCATACCCACATTTTACCTGCTAACACACACCACAACCTAAACCAGCACAAACACACACATAAGCACATAATCAAAACACTCATCTAAATATGGCACACCCACAAGCACCCTCCTCTTCAACTTTGCATCTCAGAAGGTAATTTTCCACCCTTGTCCCCCATACTGAACAATGACAACAGCAAGGCAGCAGGATCAGACAAAAGCTGTCATGATTGGCAGCTTCTCTTGGGCCCTATTACCTCTAACAACCAGCAGCCCAAAACTGCATAGGTGAAGGGCTCAAAGGAGGGCTTTTCCTGAAGATGGGTTTGGGTGGTACCACCTATCAATTGGGCCAATATTAGAAGGTTCATCCAGCCTCCAAAATGTCATTTACAAATGCAAGGTAATCATTTACGAAGCTGGCAATCTGTAAGTTCACACAAGACCGATCAGGTTTGTTGGACAGAGCCTCTCTGCAGGGTCACACCAGGTTTGCCTTCCATGGCAAAACACATATTAGATGTGTATTTGGACCCTGTACATGCTAATCAGTGATAATGGACCTATAAATTAAATGCTACAAGTAGGCATCAGCACTCATTATGCCACTCAGTAAAGTAACACTGTAAAACATGTCTCAGGCCTGTACTGCAGTCTGTAGTGTAGTTTTAAACTGCCATTTCAAATAAATTGCAGAAATTGGGTTATTGTAGGGAAGGTGAACCACCAAAGCCACTTAATTAACTTGTGCCTAACCCTCAGGTAGCTTGAGACAAAAATAAACCTGTTTGCCAGGCCTAAACTTTCCTTTTTTAATACAAATACACAACCCATAGGGCACTGTGCATTTAAAAAGCTGGATATGTACTTTTTAAGTTTTACATGTCCTGGTAGTGAAAAACCCTTACATTTGTTTTTCACTGCTACAACATCTAACTCTCCCATCGGATAACATTGAGTTACCTTATTCCATTTACTAAGTGGTAACTTTTGTTTGGGAACACGTAGAAATGTCATATTTAGTGTCTAAGGAATTGTTATTTAAACCCTTTTAATGGTAAAGTTGGATTTAAAATCTCAATTCTGAAAATGCAACTTTTAGAAAGTTGCCATTTTCTTGTCCTAAACATTTGGTGAATGCAGCCTGTATCCTGAGTCTCCTGACTAGGTGTAATTGATAGTTGGTCTTTGTGTATTCCTCGCAGACAGTATCACAAAGAGGGACTGGATGTTGGCAGGATTGAACATCCTGACCTGATGGGATGGGCAGACCTGTAACCTAACACATTTGCACTAGAAAGGAGCTGCCTCACCACACACACACACAAGAACTTCACACTAGCCTTTTTTGGCCCCAGATGTCCTAGGACCAAGGCAGTGGAAGGAAGGAAATTTCAGAACTAGGGGCCTCATGTAGGTAAATAAATTTTACCGGTTCGTAAATACCGAGCCGTACCGAATCGGTAAATTAGAATCGGTAAGTTATATGTAGGTAAAAATTCGGTAACAGTTACCGATTCGGTAACATTCGGTAAATACGAATCGGAATCCACCGATTCGGTAAATACCGAGGTGATAATTACCGATTCGGAAAATACCGAGGTGGTATATACCGAATCGGAAAATACCGAGGTGGTATCTACCGAATCGGAAAATACCGAATCGGTACGTACGGATTCGGTAAATAACATCACATGACTTGACGAAACAGCTAATCCTGTGCAACGACAGCCCACCCAACCAGGAACTGCCCACACCCAGGCAGGTGTACACAATTAGCCGAAGTGGCCACACCCAGGCAGGTGTACATAATTAGCCGACCCTGGAGAGGCTCGGAGTGCAGAGGAGAGGCAGGGAGCAGTTGCATGTGCGAGCGGGAAACGAACAGCATGTCCAGCCAGAGAACACAGAAAGACGGAGGGGAAAGGAGGAGGAAGCTCAAATTCAGCCCCAAGGAACTCCAGGTGCTGGTGGAGGAGGTGGTGAAGCAGCACCAGAAGCTGTTTGGGAGGCAATCCCTGCAAGTGCCTGAGGCCGAAAAGCGCAACATATGGCTGGCCATCCAGGCGCAGGTCAATGCTGTGGGAGTGACCCACAGGGACATTGAGGTCCTCAAAAAGCGCTGGTATGACCTGAGGATTGTGACCAAGAGGAAGATGGGCGACATCCAGAAGGAGGCCAGCCAGACCGGAGGTGGAACCAACAGGGCACCTGCCCTCACCGAACTGGAGGAGCTGGTGGCGGCCACACTCGAGCAAGAGAGCGTCGTGGGTCTTGGGGACGCCGACAGCTCTGCCAGAGCCGCAACACAGCAAGGTAAGACGAAAGCACAGCAATGTAGCCGCCCCTACCCCTATCCCACATCCCCCATTGTGAAACGAGAATCACACTGCAGTCCACACGTGTCAGTGCAGACAGGCAATGCATTCCGGGAGATGTAGTCAGGGCAACACTAACCATGACGTAAATGTCACAGGGCAACAAGGCATGTCACGCACTCGAGGCACAAGGAGACAGAGGACAGATTGGAATGTGAAATGATTTATTGTGACGCTTGCAATGCAGCCCTTCGGGGACACTGAGCCAATGTTGTTTTTCTGTCCACAGATGTGACATCATGCAGTACAGGGCATGCTGCAGGGGAGACGGCACACCGGCCACAAAAATCACCTCTAGCCAGCACGAGTTCAGACCAGGGAGCAGGCCCACTTGCAGCCGCACCACCTACGCAGCCAGCCTCGCCGCACACAGAGCCAGCATCACCTCACCGAGAGCCAGCATCACCACCACCAGAGCCAGCATCGCCACTCATGTTCGATTCACCGGCCACATCTCCGCTTGCAGGTGTGAGAATGAGGAGGCGTCCAGCAGCCAGGCTACGAGCCTTAGACACCTCGTCAGACGACAGCATGGGCCCAGAAGACCGCACCGGGCCCCAGGAAGGGAGCCATCCCACTGTGCCCCACACCTCACAGGCAGCACAGACGGGAGCAAGAGGGCGCCGCAGGTCGCGTGTCCAGAGTCCACCAGCACCCACTGACGGCCATGGTGTCTTCTTGGGGCTCGAGGGCCAAATGTTGAAGCAACAGCGCCTGCAATCAAAGGCAGTAATGTCAGTCCAGAGGCACATGCGGGTGATGAGGACAAGCTTAGTCAACATGGACACAAACATTGGCGGCATGGCTGCGGGCATTCGGGACATGTCCCAGTCAATCCAGCAGTTGTGCAGCAAATTAGATGCTGACATCGAAGCACGGCGCCGGGAACGCCAGAGAAGGGACACTACCAGCAGGGCACTCAACCGTCTGGCAACTGCGACTTCCCTACTTTGCCGGCGCTCTGTGACGATGCAGGAGGGCCTAACACAGTGCTGCAGCGACCTGTCTCGGGGGATGGTGCAGGTGACAAGTGCACTAGGGGTGCTATTGACTAGTCAGGCGTCGACAACTGCTGCAGGGGATGCTGCGGAGAGCATCGACACCAGCAGCAGCATCACACCCCCCGTCCCAGAAGCACGCAGGAGCAGCAGGCGGCTTGGGGTTGGCTCTAGTGAGGATGCACAGGCCGTGCAATCCACCACTGCAGCGCGTATGCGCAAACATTGATGTGGCCCTGCTTATCCACTTGCCATTGGGTGACGTAACCCTGGACATACTCATTGTATAGATGGCATATTGCCAGATTGGCCTGTTCATGTGTTCATGGCGTGGTGCCACATTAAACTACGTCATGACTTCTCACAACTCGCTGTGTCCCCTCACTTACTCAGAAATAGTTGCATGTGATCTCTGCCCGTCTCTCTCTCCCATCGATTGCAGTTGGCACTCTAGCTGCGCTGCCCTCTGGCTGGCCTGACTCATCCTCGTTGTCCTCAAAATATGTTAGTTCCACATCTGTACCTTTTTTCGTGGCAAGGTTGTGCAGCATTGCACAAGTGGCAATTATCTTGCAGCAGGTGATGGGTTTGTACTGGCGTGCGCCTCCGCTCTTGTCGAGGCAGCGGAACCTGCTCTTCAGCAGTCCAAACGTGCGCTCCACCACATTGCGTGTAGATTTGTGGGCCACGTTGTATCGTCTCTCACTCTGGGTTGCTGGGTGTAGGTAGGGAGTGAGGATGAATGAACGGCATGCATATGCACTGTCGCCTGGATGAGTAAAAGGGAACCATCAGTTACATGCCTCTATTCACTCTGATTGGCAGGTTTCAAGGGGCGTCACTGTTACTTACCCAGCAGGTATCCCTCTCCGAATTCTCCGGCTCTCAGTCGTGTGTAGATCCCACTATTCTGGAAGATGTAAGAGTCGTGGGTGCTCCCAGGAAACTTTGCAACAATATCTGTGATGATGTTCCCTGCATCACAGATCACCTGCACATTGATGGAGTGGGTGGACTTCCTGTTCCTGTAGATGTGCTCTGTCTCAGCTGGTGGACAGATTGGGATGTGTGTACCATCAATACAGCAGATGACATGGGGGAACTGTGCCATGTGATAAAAGTCTGTTTTTGTTTTCTGCAGTGCAGCCTGTGTGTTTGGGAAGCTTATGTAGTGGTGCATTCTCTGCATCATGGCATCCAGGAACTTCCTGAAGAAACGTGACAGGCAACTCTGGGATACCCCACCCACCGCAGCTATCACCACCTGATAACTGCCGGATGCCAACAGATGTAGGCTGCAGAGCACCTGCACATGTGGGGGTATGGCGTGCGCCCTTCTTATTGGCTGGTCCAGGAGTGGGTGAAGGTCCCTGATTAAGTCCATGATGGTTTTGGGGTGTAGCCTGTACCTCTCATGTATCTCTGCATCAGTCAGCTGGAATAGTGTGATGCGCTGTCTGTAGATTTGTTCCTCCCGTCGCCACACCCTCAGTCCTGCTGCCTGTAGACGTAGGCGCCTTGCAATGACGTACATGGCGGCCATGTTGTCCACGCTGTTGCATTTTGGGATTGCTTATGTGCATTGTTGATGGTTACCACCTGCTTTCCATCCGTGTTAATTACCGACTCTTATTTACCGATTTTCCTGGATTTCTTAATTACCGACTGCTCCTACATGTCATTTTAAATTTTTACCACTTCATATTTACCACTTCATATTTACCGATTCGTTAATAATGTATTCGGTAAATATGAATCGGTATTTTAGAATTCGGTAACTATGAATCGGTATTTACCGCCTCATATTTACCGAAAAGTGGTTTTTGGACTCCTACATCTCACTTGTCTGAATACCGGTCGGTAACGGCATATTTACCGAATTTCGGCCGTTACCGACCGGTATTTCGCTACCTACATGAGGCCCTAGATGTGGTGGAAAGTTTAGAAGTTTCTTCCACTTCAAAGCAGACACCAGGTATAAATATTCGACTCACAGACCAACTCTTCAGTACACTCCTTTACCTATAGATACTACAGAAGAAGGACTGGCCTGCTCTCAGAATACTGCCCTGCTGCTGGAAGCCAGCCATGCTGTTTGAGAAGAAAGACTGGGCCAGCTCCTTTCATCACAGGCTACCTAAAGTGATCCAAAGGGTCAGCAGGCTGACCTCATGTTCAGAGCTACAGTGACATAACAAGCTCCAGAGACCTACCTGCAACTGCCCAGCTAACCTGCTGCAACTGGACATGCTTAAACCTGTCTGAACACTGCTGGCCTCTGCAAATGTGGGTCACTGGCCCCCAAGAGGTGCCTCCACAGGTCCTGGGCACTTGGTTGGCATCAAGATGCACTTTTCTGACTTCAAAGAAGAAATCCTGAAGTTTTGGGCTCTTCGCTACTGCAAACGGGCCCATTCATGCTGATATCTTGCCACCCACGGTGACCACCAACGTAAAGCTCAAGTGGACCCAACTCTTCGTGCTACAACTACGGCCAGAGACGATCAGCAATGCCAGGTCTGCACTTCTTTCTACAATGACAACTACCCACAATGATTGCCAGTGTGCAACTGAAGCAAACACCATCTGTGGTCCGACATGGTATTTGCACTACAGCAATGGCTCTCCAGGATACCCGGTCTGCTCTTCGCTGTACAGAAATGACCTTCTGTGATGCTCTCCTCATGGCTTCCTCCACCATGTACTGGACTCTTCATGCTGGACTTTGAAAAGGTAACTTTTTCAGCAGGACTAATCTGGTCCCTATATTTGACCCACACACCATTGCAGTCAGTCAAAACATGTGATTCTTTTCTCAGACTAGCACAACCAGCTAACCATGAGGGGCGATTTGAGCTTTTAGGCGCTATACTTATGGCAAATCTTTGAAATTACTTGTCTCCAGTTCCACTGATTGGATTTTTGCAGTTTTGGCATCAAATGATTTATGGAATTTACTCTACTTTTCTACATTGGTGTGGGATTTTCTTGTGTTGTGGTTTCACTTTATTGCTGTTTGTGTGTTGCATAAGTACTTTACACATTGCCTCTAAGTTAAGCCTAACTACTTTGTGCCAAGCTACCAGAAGGTTAAGCACAGGTTAATTTGGTGACTTATTGTGTTTCACCCTGACAAGAATTGTGGTTGTTGCATGAGTAGGGTCTCATCCCCCTCAAACAATAACACAATTTTCACCACTTTCTTAGCACAAATCCTGGAAAATTGATTTTAAACCCAGTTCCAGCTTTTAATTGAATAGCCCAACCTACCTGTAATCTACAGTCTGGTTTTAGTTTTGGCTGCAGCACAGAAACAGCTATTCTCTAACTCACTGATGACTCACTAGATCTACTGGACAATGGATTTAAGGCATTACGGGTTTTGATCATATCACTCCAGAATACTTCACCCTCAGTTGGATCCCCATAAAAACAGGAAGAATATCCAAAATGGATTGCATCACTCACAAGGCCATGCAATGTGGAATCCCGAAATCGCTGCTATATTATTAACGTACCACATCTGGACGTGCTGTTCAATTTGTAATGCTGACTCCATGGTCCTAGAGCTATCCAGGTTTAGTAAATAATATCGAACTGCACGCAAAATTTGCAACTCAATGTTGTGCACAAATCTCACTTTTGAAGCATTCAAGAATGACATAAAACACTTATCTAAAAATACATTTTACAACTACTACCATTACCACCTTATATCCTCCATGAATAGCTTTGGTTAACTTACTGTGCATTATATGCAACTCTCTGGGAATCTGGATGTGGTGATGATGTTTCCCCAGTTTGTATCCCTGTGTACAACTTCTCCTTCCTCTTGTAAAGTGTCCTGACAAGTGCTATATAAAACTTCAAAGTAAATAAATAAATATCCTGTGGCTAGACTAATGAGGCACATTAAAATATAATTGGGTCAAACTGAGGAGAAAGGTTAAACGGTTCCTGCCAGAAATGTAGATGAGCGACTGATGAGGACCACAGGCATCTGGGTCCTCTCAAGATCACTCTTAAGTTGCCTGCTCCTTCTGAATGTTTCACACACACTGGGGATGCACTGAACCTCACTCATCCAGGGCAGTTTCTCCTTCTAGCTGACTTGTTCCCTCTTTCAACAGGCTGACAGGCCTCTAGGTGCTTTAGACATGGTCCACTACTTTGCCAGTAGTATGTACCGACTTCAGGTGATGTCCTTTACCTCTGAGCAACTAGGTGTCAGTCAGACATCAGCCATCCTACCAAAGCGGAGCACTCCCTTACATGGCTTACCGACCTTGGAACTAGAAGAAAGAGGGGTGATTTGTTTCCTGCTTTCAGACAGGGAGTGTGGATACTAAGTCTCAACCGCAAAATCTTTTTTGGGTGATTCTCCTTTCAGGTGTCCACGTTAGGCTACTCTCCACACACAGCCTTCGTATGTAGTGATGCTTCTCACAGCCTGTAGCACTGGACAACCCACAACAAAAGGCACACAAAGGTGTGAGGTTTTGCCCCAACTGAAAGTCTAATCAGTGCAAACAAAAAGACATGCCTCACCGAGTATGCAGTTCCACCCATCATTCCTACCATCCACCAAATGGCAGTACTCAGGAAGATAAATCAGCAGCTCCTTACTAACCAAAAGGCTCATGAAATTTCTAAAGGGAGCCCTGCCACAACTCTCCTCATTTCAGTGTCTGGGTCTCCTTCTTCCAGCTACACGAATGGAGTCAATACACTTTCACTGTCTGGGAGCACTGTCCACACCCTTCATGTTGTGCTAGGTCAGGCCAGGGATATCCAAAATGGATTCAACTAGTCTACAATACACTGGCTCACATACACACCATGCATGCAATATACTTGCTATAGATGCATACATGCTTAAGATGAACTTGGTTGTCAGCGCAGTGGTCTGGGTATTAACGTAGAAGTAGACCGCTATGTAGGTGAGGCACTAAAACCTCTGCCTTGCCATACAGATAAAAAATATCTGGCCAAACTATTGATTTTCTTTCTCTTTGGTCTGCCACCACCACTCTATGCACTATCCCAACAACAGAGACAGTGTTCCACTGTCACTAATAGGAGCATGCTTGGTGCTCCCCTGCCAGTCACAGGGCAGGTTCAGGACCTCACACAGTTAAAGACAGCCCTAGACCTCTCATGTTTAGATTAGTGTGACACCAGGGTAAAAACAAAAATTTGGGCTATGCATGCAGTTGGGCACTCAGTGTTGGGAAACATACAAATGCGCATATAACATGCAGGGGACATTCCTGTCTGAACATATACTAAATTACATAACAATGTCGAGATAGAAAAAATAAAACAGCATGCTTGATTTAAAACAACTTTATCTATGGCAGGTTAGCAAATTACAAAACAAATACATCAAACATATCAGCTTTTTATTTTCATTTGTTACACCAGATATTATTTTTCTGCTTTATGACATTGTATTTGTGACAAAGTAGTCACAATGTTACTTAGCACCTCAATGCAACCTTGCAGTATTTACTGACAATAAATTTGTTGGTGAGGAACTCTTCTTCACCAACATTTTAAACTCTAGTCCGCAGTCTTACAAAATACCCTTCCAACAATTTCCTACAGAGGAACAAGAGAGATGTGTGCTTTGCTTCTCATGTACCCTTATTTTACTTATATCCACATACACTTGCCTTTTTTACATGTTTTTACAACTTGCGACTTGTAACCTGTACAAACCTCCACAATTTAGTTGATGTGATGCGCCATGGAACCACACATATATGCACACACACGCGCGCACACACACGCACAACTCCCCGAAACTCTTTTACTAACGAAAACCCAGGAATTTTACAAACTACTTCAACCACTTTTCAATGCTTCCCGTTTCTAATGGCTGTAAACAATATATGCTGCATATACCCATGTAATGATCACCAGGACCCTGAGCTTGGAAGTTTGGAAGGAAGACATGCTTTTCTGGCATTGGGGCTTATGACCTACTTTTCACAGCAGAAAGAGTCTCTGATCTGGCCAGAGAACAATGACCAGTGAATTCACTTTGGATTTATAAGACATTTGCCATTCTTCTTCTCTTATTAATTATAAAAAAGGGAAATGCTACAACGTTATTAACACATATCTGCTTCTAGGATGATCTAATAAGATTCAAGAATGTTCATAGTCACATTATTTCCTATATCTTCTGGATTTCTTATGTCAGTCTCCTGATTATTCCACCTCGTCATTAGCTGATCAGTTTATAAGAAGCTGCCTGGATTTAATCAAATAACATTTTTCAATAACATGGGCGCCACCTGGTTATTCTTTATGAAATTGTAATTATATGAAAACACATTCCATGTGTCCTGTGGCTTGTTTCAAACCACACACATTTAACCAATTACAATCAATTCTTAATGGTTTAAAAATGGCAGAACAGCTATGCTTGATGTCTGAAGAAATATTGCACATAATAATATATTTCTTAAGAAAAAATTACTGTTACGTCTTTTCCTTTAAGCACACATTGTAAATATTTTCCAGGAAAATAAGCTCAAGGTCAACGAAAAAAACAGCCAAATGTATGCATATTTTCTTTAAGCAATTTAATATTATGAATATGTATTGCTCTCTAAACCCTGCACTATTTTGCTCTTTCAAGCTATAACCACAGATATACATTTAAATGCAGAAATTGGATGCAGTTAAAGACTGCCAGAGCTATTTAGAAGGATCATTTCCCTGCCTAGGTTGGTAGCAAAATGATAATAGCTGTATTTATTCCATTAGGGCTACCCATTTAGCCAGGACCGGCTCAGGGATGCAGCTTAGTGCTTGTACCGTTTACAAAGGTAACACCATATCCAGTCCCTTGCAGAGGAAAAGTAAAAGTCAATTTGATTCCCGATATGACAGTATCTCTGAGGCTCAGACTATTTCAGAGGTAGCAAGGAGAAGATGTTGTTGCACGTCCACAACAAGCAATATATTGTTTCTAAGTTAAGTGGTCTGTAGAATCGCAAAAATAGAGGGTACCCTAACAACGAAAGATTTTGCTACCAATAGTGTTGATTGTAATGGTTGGGGATCAGCCATTCAATTAGTTAGATATCAACAATCAGCTATTCACTCAATTTGGTATGGATGATCAGATTTTCATTAGAATCAGATAATCAGGGTCAGTTAGGGTTTTATAGGTGTTATGAGCCCCAAGCATAGCCGCATAGGACATGCTTAAGTCCCACACTTGTGAAGGAGTTTTGGACAGAATGGCATAAATGCCTGAGTAGTGTATGCTTGCTGGAGTTATTCAGGAAGGTGTTTAGAGGCAGAATGGTTGGTGTTGTCTTTAAAGGCGTGCCAGTAATTCCTTCCTAAATTGTTGGATGGGTGGTGCCTAACTTGGATGAGGAGAGCTTGTTCCAAAAATCTTTGAACATATCTAGAGAAGGCTTGGCTATTTGTGCAATCCTTTCAGATCTTCTGGATCTTAGGTTTGAATAATGTGGTGGTCCATGAGGTGCTGAGCTTGTAAGATGTGCAATGCAATTAGCCATTCTGATGCTGACAGTCTGATGCAGAGAGTTTTGAATTGGATGCGTACTCTAATCGATAGTTACGTATCTACATACATAGACATTCTATAACTCAAAACCCTATGAAACAGCATGAGTGGAGGATGAACCATACTCTGGAATCCATGTTCTGTTTCATTTAGACCCTCAACCATTTTCCAGGCAACATTTTGGATAATACCTAATGGGGTAAATAGTATAAAAATACCTTAAAAGCATCCAGTTTCCTTTATTGTTGGTGTTTTGGGTATGTTTAAAACGTGCAATAGCGAGTTGCACAAGGATAAATTATCTTCCTTACATTCTGTTGTATTTTGTTGACATGTTTCAGCCCTACGTCAAAAGTCACTAGGGGTCCTAGCTCCTAACTTTAATACTACTAAACTGACATAAAATCCTAAACTTACTACTTTTGGTGTTCACTGAAGGCATTTAGTAGTAGTAATGTTAGGAGTCCTAATTTTACAACTACTAAATGGCTTCTGTAAATACCAGAAGTAGTAAGTTTAGGATTTTATCTCAGATTAGTTCTGTGAAACGGCCCCTGAGTTTATTGTCCTCTAAATGTCAGTCAGACACACTGTTAGCCAACAGTACAAACATATATAAATTGCAAGACTACTTGCTATGGTACTGGAAAGACATATTATTGCTTCTGGGTCAACAAGGGTGCTGCTTCGAAGAAATGCATGGGAGGTCCCTATAGTCACACTTGTGTTAAAGATACTGTACCAGTAATTCACCTATATGTAGACCCCGCTGCAATGCTTGTCAAAACAATGCATGTTTATTTTCTGTAAAAGAAGATGTCAGTACTAATTCAGAAGTCACTACATTACGAAGAGTAACAAGAACAACTGACCCACAAACATTTTTAAAGGAAAAATTAGGAGACAAACGGGGCAATGTAGTGAAATAGGCTGCAGTCCTTACAACATGGAAAACTGAAATGCTTCTTTAAGGATGCACACTCCGCCAGTGTCCCTTCATGCCTTGTCAATGGCAGTTGCTGCTGTTGTTTTTTTAATCAGACTTAGGATCCCCAACCTTAGACTGATACGCAAACTATGTGGTAATGTTTTCACTAAGGAAAATTGAGGGCTACCTTTGATTGCAGTAAAAACTTCTCAGAAGGAGAACTAAGAATACAAGTAAGCAACGTTCCATTTTCCTTCAGGGCATCTCCGTTGATAATCATGAGCAATAAACAGCAGAGCAAACTGATCCCATGCTTGATGCAGTGGAAGAAAACAATACCTATCCTGATTTATGCACAAAGATGACTTTTAACAGGCTTACCCAACCTGGGCATGTATCTTTGAATCCCAGTCAAGACAATGGTGCCATATCAATGTAAGAACTGAGGGCCTTGTGTCTGGCTTACAGATCTCTGATATGGGAATACTTCTCAACATGGCCGTGGTATAACTTTGCCCTGTTAAAACTTGCCTATTGGTTTCTTACTAAGGATGTATTTGCTTTTTGGTTACAAAGCACAATACAAGAGACAATCCATCTGGATATGAATTATTTTAAGGTGTCCCAACCTGTATGAGCAGGCACATAAATTTACAGAATATATTTTGTCTTATTGAGTCAGAATATGAGAACTCTTTTCACACCCACAGTGAATAGGATCTTTCAGGTGGTGAAGAAGGATTCTAAAATGCGAGTACTTTGCGTAGAAACTTGGATATGGACTTGTGACCAGTTTGGTCTTATGAGCATTCTGTAGGGTTCCTGGGAGCCTAGGGCTTGAACCTCACTTTCTCTACGAACAGAGATGATTGCCACTAAGAAAGTAGTCTTCCATGAAGCATACTATAAGGAGGCTACAAGTATCGGTTTAACAGGAGGACCCATGAGCTTTGCAAGGAGCAGATTGAATTGTGAATGGGAGAAATGTTCTTCTAACTAAAGAAAATAATTACTCATTACCTTCCAGAAAACCTTTGATTACAGGAACCCAAAAGCAACAGATTTGTAAAGGACATTGCCTGCAACCTCTAATAGCAGTAAGATATACCTTAAAGAAGAGAACTGCAAGCCAGACTCGGCCAGAAAAGTATGCAAAGTAGTACTGCTTCCTCTTGACAATTCGTAGGAACAATGTGCTTCTCCATGCCAGCTGCAGAAGCTCCTCCGTTTGAAAGCTTAATAAGCCCTTTCAGTAGACCGCTTGGCTTCCATAAGATGTGTAGGGTTCTGTTTTTAAACTTTTTGGAAAAAATCTGGTCAGCAGTTAAGCCTCTTGTATGGTTATTCTGACATGTGAAGAAGATTGGCAAGCAAGTACTGGTGCAGCCAAAATCGTGCAATAAATATCATCCATTTTCTGGAGTATGTTAGCTTGATGAAGATTAATTTGATTAGGGATAATGAACGAAATGCTTACAAAATCTTCTGAGATCATTCTCTCAGAAGGGTATTCCCATTTGTTCCTGGTTTGTAGTACAAAGAATAGAGATCTGGGCATTTCTTGTTTGTAGCATATGCAAAAAGGTCTAGCTAAGAACAAACCTGCTTGTTGAAAATGTGGCCTATTATATCATCATATATGTCTCACTTCTGACTCTTCTGAAAGAGTCTTTTAAGAGAATCTGCCTCTGCACTTTGCACACCTGGGAGTGAACTGCAGCAAACTGAATTTCTCTGACGATCCGCCATCTCCCGATTGCTTGCACTCCAAGGGACAGTAATTTAGATCAAGAACCTCCCTGCTTGTTGAGGTAGAGCATTGTTGTTGTATTGATTGACTGTAAAAGTAAGGTCCTTGTCCTGAAAATAAGGATTTGGGGAAGAAGGTGGGCTGCTCTCAGTTCCAGTACATTGACAACACAGGACTTTTCTTTCTGAGACTGTGCCCCTTGGACCTGAAGTCAATCCATATGGGTTCCTCAGTCCTGTAGCGATGCATCCATGACAACTGTTTTACTTGAAATGTCTTGGTGGAAAGATCTCCTTTCAGAAAGTTTTTTGCCATTCAGTGCTAAAGGAATTATTGAATAAAAGATGGTGTTTGACCTATTTTTTGTTCCTGATTACGCCGGATTCTTATCTACCTTACCATCCCCAAGATTCCTCTCAGGTCGCCAGGATCTGTTTATCTGCTAAAGAGTGTAGAGGGGAGGAAATCAAAATTTGAACACATAATCAATAATTGAATTTATTCTTTTAAAGGACCACTGACTCCAAATCTATTTTTTTAGGAATTTATTACAACCAAGAATAACTGCACATACAAGCACCTCAGTACAAGGTGAAGAAAATAAATGGGCACTGATACAAAATAGATTCTACGCAGGAGTCTCATCCGACTCAGAATAATAATAATAATCAATTCCAGTAGCATTAGAAATGCGATAATTACTTCAGTCTCTATGTTAGAAGTCATTAGCTTAAAAGAAAATCAGTTAGTCTATCCCTACTCTATCTCTAATGTGACATCCCTACTTAGCATTTTCCCTTCCAGGCAAGAGAGTAAAAAGCTGTCAAAAGTGAAGGCTTCCTTAGAAGTGCACTCACTTAGTCAGAGCTCGTTCTAAGATGCTCCTTCTAGCTTCCCATCTAAGCCTCATCTGCTCAACCCTCGGGGCACTGTCCCTAATACAAAATCCCCAAAACATAGAACACGCCCTCCGGCACACCTCTTCAGCCAGGTCTTCTTCCAGTACTTTTCCAATGAAACTTGTATCCCAACCAACGACGGTTAGCTTGACCTTGGGTCCCAGGCACCTTCTCTGCCGAAAGTATGATCCCTAAATTCCGGTGTACCCCCATATTGGCTTCTCGGACCATCCTAACTCCTAAAACAAAGGCCTAGTCTCTCTAACGAGTTAAGTGTCCTTGCACCTGCAACAGAAACATGAGACAGGAAACTTTCCACTTCTCCAAGATTTTCTAGCATCCTGAAACCTAAAGCCTTACCAAGGGAAATCATTTTCGGCCTACAGCATTTAGCTAACAAAAGAAATGAACAGACCTTCATCTTTAAACGTATATGCGATCGGGCCTTTACCCAGTTTAAACACACACACTTCTAAAATCATACTACAAGTATTAACTTCATTACACTTTATATATGAATAAGCAAACTACATGTGCAGACTCTAATATGGTGCACGTTTAAACCTAATGCATCGCATTACATGAAAACCAATCATTATGCGTTAGCTAAAGTACATTTGCAGTGTACTACGACATTGCTCTTCATTAAAAGCATGGTTACATTTCTAATCATACTAATATAAGCAGATTTGAGTGATACATTACTAAGTCACACTTTGATACAATTTCGATTAATATGTGGGTGCGGACTAACAGTGAAAACGATTCACCCCTACAATTTTCTGAATAACATGGCGCTCTATCATTCCCATCCAGTAACTATTGAAGAAGTCTCATGTGAAGTTGAGCATAAGGCACTCAAAAAAAAGGAAGAAGTCATTAACCCCTAAAGCGGTGATATCAATTGAGCAGTGTACCTCAATGTCTTCAGGAGATGCTGACACTTATAGGGGATGGAAAAGAGCCTCTCCTCCGAACGATACACTGTAACTGCCCAACTATCAAGCGCTGTATCCATGTAATGTATGGACTGAGGCTGACATTGAACTTGCGTGGTTGACTTGCAAGCTGAGGCTGCTTGGAGTTTATAACATTTTCTGAAATACTAGCATGGCTACCTCTGTTTTAATAGCCGGACATCTAGGTATGGATAGATAAATATTTTCTATTGTCTCAGGTAAGCTGCAAATAATGCCTTGCACCTAAAGATTCTTGGGGCAGATTTCAATTCAAAGGGAAGAGCTTTATATTGGTAGTGGGTGTTCCTCAAATGAAATTGTAGGAACTTTACGTGTTTTTCCACTATTGACAATTTAAAATATGGATCTTTTAGGACTTTAGTGTGTGAGTTATGGTCTGCATGGCTGTTGCACAAGTTATGGATTGTGGTCCTAACCATAGCTTGGGAATTTCAGGGGTTCTTTTGTTTTAAGTCATAATCTTAGCTCCATTGTAACTGGGTTTTGGTGAATTTCTGAGAATTTTTCAAATGTATGTTATGGAGCTACAACAAAGCCAACCATAATTTAACTATAACCTTTGGGTTTTTCTCAGCGTAATTTTGATCATATACCACGTCCATGAATTCCCTGAGCACAAGCCTGTACAGGCCTTCATGCTACCAACCTCCCCTACGCATGGCCTTCATACATGAGCAGCAGGGTTAACCGCAAGATGTGGTCTCTATCAGTGCACAACCAACTGGAAGCTGGCCAACCCCTGCTGAGCACAGTCTCAGGTTAGCCCTTGCCCCCATCTGCTACCAGCAACCAAAACCCTTACCCTTAACCCTTTATCCTCACCCCTTACCCATTACCCTTTTCCTTTAACTTTTCTTCACCTTTAATCCCTTACCCTTCAGCCACCTAGCCCCTTATGCAAGTGCCCTCTACATGCTTAGCTCCTTACCACAAGCCAAACCATATCTTAAAACCTGCTAGGCCTATACGATTACGTATATAGTTTTCATTATATTATTTACAGCATAAGAAAAATAAAATAAGCATTAGCCAATACAGCTTTCTGTAGGTTCTGAAAAAATGGTTTTGCTAAACCAAACTGACTTTTCGAAAGAAACTTTCAATGGTAATATTTTTTTTTTAAGTGCTTCAGATTCCCATGTATGAGCTGGACTGTCCAGTGGCTATGATTATCAATGGAGAGTCCAGAAGGAATTATTAAGTTACTGGTACAAAGCCACCAGAATGTTTGTGAAGTGTGGGAGTAAGATTTCAGACTAGGGTGTGCGAAATTGCATATTTGTCTCACAAAATTTCAACACCATGATGCAAAGCTACATACATCTTCAAGTAATTTGGCTTGCAGGTATTTTGATAAAAATATCACACGAGTAAACGCCTTGCATAGAAAATCACCTGAGATACCTGAAAGATACTACCGTGAGCAGAAAATGTTTCTCATTCAAGACATGTTCTACTCAAATCAGTCTCCAGCAGCTACAAATTGCAAAAATATAAATCGCATAATGCTAAATTTCTGAGCATTTTGTGCAATTAACATAACACAATATTCACAAATGTCCCCAGTGTAAATCAAACTTCACCCAGACATAATTAGCATACAGAACAATAGTATGCTTTCTTTAGTTTTCTGCACACCCAGGGACCCTATCCAAGCTCATTTTCCCCTGACAAAGTATGATATAGGTAGACAATCTTCCCCTTCCAGCAAACGTGCTCAGTGCTACAGCGGTTAATAAAATAATGGGGCAGCCGCCAAACACGTGTTAAACATGCAGAATCATATTTGTAATATATTTCCCCCTGGGGCCTAAAATGGTCGAGAAGGCCCTCCATTAATTAGGTTTTTCTATCCCCCTCTCCCGCCCGGGGTCATGTAGCTGACACTCTTTCCATAAACAATTTGTTAAGCAACCCACACGCTCGCAAGACATTCTGGAAACAATCCGAGAATCTAAAGCCAAGTAGAATAGAAAAAAAAAATATGGATGTTGGCAAACTGCTGGAGTCTAGCAATCACAAAATCATCAGATAGGGAATGAACTTCACAGTGCACTTTGACGGCTAGGCAGGATCACAAGCAGCCCTTTAAATAAACCAGGCCTTGAACGCATGTGGAAAAGCTTGAAAACGCTGCTTGCCGCTCATTATTGTTTTGACGATTTTACCGTGGAAAAATTCTGAGATCTTTAACAAATAGTTGGAGGGGTCCAGTCCTGTGTGCCAATAAAAATCGTAATGCAGTGTCCAAGAAATAAGAGGTTAGAGACACAGCAATGCTGGAGTGGAACAAAGCTGCTAGAACAAAGGCAGAGGTTAGGAATACATTTTTGTAGGTGCAGCTCACTTGGGCTCACCTGTACACTCGCCAGCTTCAAAGGATAATGGGTCTCATGTAGGTAGCCCAATACCGGTCGATAATGGCCGATTTTCGGTAATTATACCGTTACCGACCGGTATTTAGGCTTTTGCTATGTAGGGGGATAATTTCTGTATTCGGTAATTTACCGAATCGGTAAAATTACCGAATCGGTAATTTTACCGATTCGGTAAATACCGAATACAGAAATGAGATGTATGGGCACTGTGCGGTGGGTGTGGGGATTCGTTATTTACCACCAACTAATAGTTGGTGGTAAATGACGAATAGGCGTGAAAATGCATTTTTGTGCACTGTGAAGTGTGCAATGTGGCAGACATACATGCCCCTAGGGCATGTATGTGCGCCACATGTGCACACATGGACGAATCAGGGGTGCAACAGGGTGTCAATGTGACACCCTGCCACCCTTGCATGTGCTCCCCCCATTACCGAATCGGTATTTACCGATTCGGTAATGAGGCATACCTTCCCATTGATTCAATCAATGGGAAGGTAGGCCTCATTACCGAATCGGTAAATACCGATTCGGTAATTACCGAATGACTCCGATTCGGTAACATTTACCGAATTATTACCTACATACACTTTACCGATTCTTAAATACCGAATCGGTAAAATTCGGTATTTAAGAATCGGTAAAGTGTACGCCACCTACATATGGCCCAATGTCTTTTTACCTAACATTGTGAGGACCCGGATGCAAAGTGCTAAACTGACTTGTCTTGTGTGAGCTCTTCTGCAAACATAATAATGTAGAGCACAGTTTATTCTGCAACAATAGATATCATGGTCTATAGCTTCCTGTATGTGTGTATATACTAGCCCGTCCTTGACCCCGGCACCCACTATGAAAAGAGCGCTTTCCTTGGGGCGATTTGGTGAAATATATATATATATATATATATATATATATATATTCACTGAAAAAACCATAGGTTTCACACACGTTATAGTTAGGAATTAGCATTTAAAAAACCTTGCAAATTCACTGAAAAAACCATAGGTTTCACACAAGTTATAGTTAGCGGACATTTTACTGATAAAAAACCATTGAAATTCCCCCGTTATAGTTAGTGCAGGCAACTATAACTCACGCGACCGCAATCCTCTGCTGATGCTAATACTGTATTTAGACACTTATTTACCCATGTCTTCTTCCATAAATTTTTAGCTATACATATATTACAAATATTTTTTTTTCATAAAGACACATCTGTCATCAGCAGAGGATTGCGGTCGCATGAGTTATAGTTGCCTGCACTAACTATAACGGGGGAATTTCAATGGTTTTTTATCAGTAAAATGTCCGCTAACTATAACTTGTGTGAAACCTATGGTTTTTTCAGTGAATTTGCAAGGTTTTTTAAATGCTAATTCCTAACTATAACGTGTGTGAAACCTATGGTTTTTTCAGTGAATTTGTACGGTTTTTTAAATGCTAAGTTACTTTACGCCGTTCGTGGCGTGCGCGCCCACTTTACGCAGTTCGTTCCGTGCGCACACGGTGCGTTTTGCGCACCGTGCGCGCACAGTGAGCACGCGCACCGCGCGCCCACTTTACGCAGTTAGTGCCGTGCACGCAGGGTGGGCACGCGGTGCGCTGCGCGCACCGCGTGCCCACGTTACGCTAGATGGGCCATGTACGCACGATGCGCTTCGCGCACCGTCCGCACACGGAGGCCGTATTAGGCGCATCGTTGTTAAAGGTTATCTATTGATTGGTCTTGAAGAAAGATATGCCATGCACAAAAGGTGCACTTCAGGCACCTTTTGCACACGGGGTGTGGAGAACGTGGATATTGTTTGTTTTTTTAATTTGTTTTTTACCGTACGCGTACGGTAAGCGTAATCGGCGATTTTTCGAAAATAAACAAAATTAAATTTTTGCCTTTGTGGGTGCTTTGAGAACACCATTAACATGACTGGGTGGTTGGGAGCTGTCTAGCAAGCCTCTTTTATAGTTTTCCGAGTTTGCTTTTCCTCCACTCCCCTCAGAGTGCGAGAGAGAAAATGGCGGCCGACACTTCCTGGTTTCGACCGATTCGAATGTTTACTAAGATCTAACAGCCAATCAGAATCGCGCTCGTGCACGTCACCGTGCACGAGCGGTCAGCTACACAATCAATTTTTCAAAAACAAATCATCCATTTAGACACTTATATACCCATTTATTCTTCCATCGACCTTGAGATATACATAAATAAAACATATTTAATTTTCAGGAAAACACACATTCACTGGATGATGTCATCAGTGATGTCATTTGAGATGTCATCAGTGATGTCATGAGTGATGTCACTGACCATGTCATGAGTGATGTAAAGTAAAATGTCCAGCTAACTATAACATGTGTGAAACCTATGGTTTTTTTCACTGAATTTCTAAGGTTTTTTAAATGCTAATTCCTAACTATAACGTGTGTGAAACCTATGGTTTTTTCACTGAATTTCTAAGGTTTTTTAAATGCTAAGTCCTAACTATAACGTGTGTGAAACCCATGTTTTTTTCAGTGAATTTGCAAGGTTTTTTAAATGCAAATTTTTTTTTTTCTTCTATTTTTTCTAACATATTTTTATTTTAATTTTCTTACCTTTTATAAAGACTATGATTAAATTTTTAAAATTCTTTAATATGTTTTTTTAAATATATTTTTTAAAATAAACATGTAAAATTTATTTGCAGTACTTTTTTTCTATTTTTTGTATTATTTTTTTAGTACGCGTACCGTAAGCTCACGGTAAGCGTACGGTTTACGCTACGTCCGTAATTTATCCACGCAGCTTGCGTATAGTTACGCAATTTGCGTAGCCGCGCGTACTCCGCGTGGGACGCGTACGCGTGTACGCTACACGCGCACGTTACGCGGAAGTGCCGGGGAGTGACTGTTATGCGCATGCGCGCAAGCGCGTGTCTTTTTTACGCGCATGCGCACTTTTGCCGTAAGCGTACCGTAAGCGTACGGTAGGTCATGTGATCATGAAACACAACTTTTGATTGGTTGAAACTACTTTCAGTTCTAGAACTCTCCTACACCACACCCATTCCCCTCATTTCTGCTTGTGATCCCTTAGGAGAAGGAGCTGGGTTGTCTTTGTGATACGATGGCAGAACAGCAGAGCTCTTCTGAGAGTGAGGCTAGCACTAGCAGCACTGTCTTGAGGCAGAGAGCGAGGAAACAAAAGCCCTCTTATGTATGGGATTATTTTACTTTTCCTGAAGGCCAGCAAAAGGTGAATGCACCCTTAGTAACTTGCAAGCTGTGTAAGCGTGTACTTTCTAGAGGTAATCCTGACAGGAAGTATTCCTTTGGGAATCACACCATGAAGAGACACCTCCAGGATGTACACAGAAGGACACATGGTCATCTTTTTGGAGGTAACTCTTCAGAAAGACAAGCAAGTACATCCACAGCAGCTCAGCCTGGACCATCATCTGCAGAGCTGACTCCTTCTTCTGCAGGTCAGGTGAGCCCTTCATCTGTGGGGGGAGCATCTCCTTTTGCTGGCCCTCTGGAAATGAACCCTCGATTTCGAAGGGTTGATATTCGATGCACCTTTTGTCAAGATCTAATTTGCCATAGGGAGACCAGTGTTTCCCTAGTGAACAACAAAATAGATCAGCACATTTGTCGCTTTGAATAATTTTCCCATGCTTTCTTTCCTCTGTCCCTGCATGAACACAACGGTTCTTTTAAGAGCCAACCTTATCTTTCATCTTTTTTTTACATATGTTTTTAAAAACTTTTTTTTATTTTTTTTTTACCGTACGCGTACTTTTTTTTTTTTTTAAACACTAAAAATCAATTATCACATTACAAGGTCCTTGAGAGACTACAATTATTATTATTGACTTACCATACTCACTCAAAAAAATATTTATTCATTTGTTTTTTAAAAAAATAGCTTTAAAAATGGTTCTAGTTTTCGAAAATTTTCTATATCAATCTGAAAAAAAAGAAAAAAGTATTAATATTTTTAAAACATTTTATAATACAGTACACATATTTACATTTTTTTCCCAAAAATATTTTTGCTGTTTTCAGAATATATTGCATTTCACTATAAATTGTGAAAGCAATTGCATTCATCATTTTACAGCGGGCAAAAACAAATAACAATCACAAAGATTGTAATAAAAAAGCCCAGAATCTCTTTTTACTTAAACACAGAGTCATGTTTTCACATTAGTCCTAAAACGAAATTTCTTTGCCAATTTGAAAGCACACTTACTGCTCTTTTTTTTTTGGCAAGTGAAAATCACTTTTACAGACTGACACATTATGAAACCACTTTTTTGATTTTCTTAAATGCACATGTCCAAACTGCTTTTTCAGACCACCACCATGTGTAACCTGGGTGGCTGCCTACACTCCAGCAAGGGCAACCAGCCTTAGTGATGCTGAATGTATTTGCATTACAGACTGAAACCTGAAAACCCCACTCGCTTGTAAATACTGTGCATGATTATACATGGCAAGCAGATGGGTGTGTGCTAAGAGTCTGCTTCTTCCCCCAAAAAATCGCTCCCCCTTTCCATCTAATGCAACTGTGAAATCACCAGAAAAAAACGCAATAAATCTCTGCCTATAATTCCTCTTTGCACACAGAGTCATGTTTTCACATTAGTCCCAAAACGAAATTTCTTTGCCAATTTGAAAGCACACTTACTGCTCTTTTTTTTTGGCAAGTGAAAATCATTTTTACAGACTGACACATTATTAAACCACTTTTTTGATTTTCTTAAATGCACATGTCCAAACTTCTTTTTCAGACCACCACCATGTGTAACCTGGGTGGCTGCCTACATTCCAGCAAGGGCAACCAGCCTTAGTGATGCTGAATGTATTTGCATTACAGACTGAAACCTGAAAACCCCACTCGCTTGTAAATTCTGTGCATGATTATACATGGCAAGCAGATGGGTGTTTGCTAAGAGTCTGCTTCTTCCCCCAAAAAATCGCTCCCCCTTTCCATCTAATGCAACTGTGAAATCACCAGAAAAAAACGCAATAAATCTCTGCCTATAATTCCTCTTTGCACACAGAGTCATGTTTTCACATTAGTCCCAAAACGAAATTTCTTTGCCAATTTGAAAGCACACTTACTGCTCTTTTTTTTTTGGCAAGTGAAAATCACTTTTACAGACTGACACATTATAAAACCACTTTTTTGATTTTCTTAAATGCACATGTCCAAACTGCTTTTTCAGACCACCACCATGTGTAACCTGGGTGGCTGCCTACACTCCAGCAAGGGCAACCAGCCTTAGTGATGCTGAATGTATTTGCATTACAGACTGAAACCTGAAAACCCCACTCGCTTGTAAATACTGTGCATGATTATACATGGCAAGCAGATGGGTGTGTGCTAAGAGTCTGCTTCTTCCCCCCAAAAATCGCTCCCCCTTTCCATCTAATGCAACTGTGAAATCACCAGAGCAATACGCAATAAATCTCTGCCTATAATTCCTCTTTGCACACAGAGTCATGTTTTCACATTAGTCACAAAACGAAATTTCTTTGCCAATTTGAAAGCACACTTACTGCTCTTTTTTTTTGGCAAGTGAAAATCACTTTTACAGACTGACACATTATGAAACCACTTTTTTGATTTTCTTAAATGCACATGTCCAAACTGCTTTTTCAGACCACCACCATGTGTAACCTGGGTGGCTGCCTACATTCCAGCAAGGGCAACCAGCCTTAGTGATGCTGAATGTATTTGCATTACTGAGTCCAACCTCAAACCCTTAAACTATTCTTTTTTTTTCCAGTACACCTTAATTTATTGTGAAAACATAGTCCATATTATTTTACATGTTCCTCACATTTAAATTTCTCCCAAAACAGAAAATGATAAACGCAACTTCAACAAAAAGAATTTCCATTTCTATTATTCATTTCTTAAGTTACCACATACATCCCCTCTCAAACTCATAACTCACCTTTAAAATTAGTTAGTTGTGAAAGAAATGTGGCACTCAAACAGCAGATTATCAGAGCCAGGATCTCTGTTGTGTTCACCTCTCTCCTCTCAGCAGAACCAGATAATGGCAAACTTTCCCTCTATTTTTCCACACATATACATGTAAGTTTCAAATCTCAGTGCTTCCCCCTTTTTTTCAAATGTAATCACACATTTCTATTGGTTGAAAACCAACCCTTTTCCAAAAGTACCCTGCCCCCAACTTGACTTCTGCCTAGTACCCTTCCCCCAACTTGACTTCTGCCTGCTACCATAGCAACAGCTCATGGAACACTGCTGTGTGGAGTTAGGTCAGAAGTTCGCCACACAATGTTTCAATTCCACAGAGCAAGAGTGCTTGACTTTTCAAACCTAACAGCAAATCCATAGTACTGTTCTTTGGTTACACATTTTTTTGTACCAATACAAAACATGCTTCTATTAATTTACACATACAGCCTAGTTTTTATTCTAGAATGGTATGAAACAGCCAATCAGTTCTTTTTGTTTTGAAAAAAATATGTATGCCTCCATTTCCAAACTGTCTTTCTTTTCATATTGCCATTCTACTGAAAGACACCTCCTGAGTGCATCCAGTTCTCCTTTGAAGATGTTCACAGTGTGGATTGTAGGGCACAGCTATGTCTTCTGGAGTGAAAAGTTTGCAGAGAAAACAGATATGGTGAGAGACCTTGCTTTGCCAAATGTAGACATTAAATGGATTGGTCAGAGAGGGTTAAAGTGGCACCAATTGATGCCATTGGTGAAATCCTTCATGCAAATCCAACACCCTGACCTCATAATAGTGCACTGTGGTGGCAATGACCTAGGCACTTTGACTGGGGTAGGTCTGGAAATGCTTATGAAGGACACCTTTGCACAACTGTTTTCACTTTTCCCTAAAACTGCCTTTGTGTTTTCCAACATATGCCAAAGGCAAAAATGGAACTGGTCCAATCATTTCTGTCCGCAGATTGACAAAGCAAGAAAGCACGTCAACAAATCTGTTTCTGCTTTCCTCCGTGACTATGGTATGGGTGCCATTTACCACAACAACTTGCGTTATGACATGCAAGACATTTATAGAGGAGATGGTGTGCACTTCAATGATGAAGGGAACAGAGTCTTCCTTTTGAACCTTAGACTCTGCATCGGTACTTACTTGTAGGTACCACTAAAAAAATGACTTCATAAACACAACAGCTCTTTTTAGAGCTCCCTAATATCTAAACTCTTAATTCTGCATTTCATTTATTTATTTATTTTTTTTTTTTACCGTACGCTTACCGTACGCGTACCCCGTGATTTTTTTTAAAATCAAAAAATGTTTTCTTTGTACTTTTCTGTCCTTCTTTGACCCCCTTACAAATGTTAGGGGGTCTGTAACTCTCCTCATTGCCCCCTTTTCTTGTTTTCACTCTTTTTTTTCAGAGTGAAATACACAAAATGGCGTCCGCCGCTTCCTGGTTTCGGCCGATTCGAATGTTTACTAAGATCTAAGGGCCAATCAGAATCTCGCTCGCGCACGCCATTTTTCTTCCGTACGCTTACCGTAAGCTTACCATACGCGTACCCCGTGATTTTTTTAAAAAACAATAAATGTTTTTTTTTGTACTTTACAGTCCTTCTTTGACCCCCTCACAAATGTAAGGGGGTCTGTAACTCTCCTCTTTGCCCCCTTTTCTTGTTTTCACTCTTTTTCTCAGAGTGAAATACACAAAATGGCAGCCGCCGCTTCCTGGTTTCGGCCGATTCGAATGTTTACTAAGATCTAACAGCCAATCAGAATCGCGCTCGCGCACGCCACCGTACGCTTACGGTAAGCGTACGGTAAGCGTACCGTAAGCGGGCTCAGATATATATATTGATTTAAAGGCTATTTTCTCAGAATCTACTGAACAGATTTACACCAAACCTACAAAAGGCACTTCCTTGACCTAGGGACTACCTCTCTGCCAAATTTCGAGTAATTCTGTTCAGCCGTTCGGGCTGTAGCTCGTTCTAAAGGTCCTACGGAAAAATGCATGGGAAAAACGCGTTTTGGGACCCCCCTTTTATCTCAGCCCCCGCTTGACGGATCCCCCCGAGACTTTCAGGGTAGGAGTGGAGCGTAGCGCCCACCTATTTTGAGAAATTCGCGAGGATTCGTCAACCGGCGCCAAAGTTATTCAAAATAGAATGTTGCGGATTTCCTATGGAAAAGGGGTCCTAACTATAACTACCTACTGGCGACCGCCAGTAGGTAATATATATATATATATATATATATATATATATATATATACATATATTAACTAGTGGCGGTCGCCAGTAGGTAGTTATAGTTAGGACCTATTATCCACAGGAAAGCCGCAACATTCTATTTGGAATAACTTTGACGAATCTTCACGAAATTTTCAAAACTGGTGGGGCGCTCTGGCCCACTCCTATCCTGAAAGATTCAGGGTGATTCGTCAAGTGGGGGGAGGAGAAAAAAGGGGGGTCCCAAAACGTGTTTTCCCCATGAAATTTCCCATAGGAACCTTTAATCGCAGTTAAAGTCCGAACTGCTGAACGGAATTACACCAAATTTGGCAGAAAGGTAGACCTTGGTTCAGGGTCGGGCCTTTTGGTTAAATAGTGTAAATCCGTTCAGTAGTTTCTTAGAATATCAAAATTACATATATTTCTATGGCCGCAGTGGATCCGCGCACTCTAAGCGCACCCTGCCGAGCATGAGCTGTATGTTAATTGGCTGTCAACACTCTAAACCAAGTGTTGGCAGCCATCTTGTGCCTCGGTAAAACCGAGGCACAAGAGAACCGAGGCACAAGAGAAAATTAAAACAAACGTGCAAAACGCAAAAAGGGGGCAGGGTAGAAACACCCTGACCCCCTATGCCTGCTCAGGGGGTCCCACAAGGACCCCCAGGGCCCCAAAAAACATTAAAAAAATAAATAAATCGTCGAGATTCGCGCACCCAGTGCGAATTTCGTTCGAATTTTTTTTAAAAAAAAGAAGAGCGGGCTCCCGCGCTTCGTTGTTAATTAGCCCCGGGGGGACCAAGTCCTGGGGGCAATTTGCATAATGTAATGGGGGATCCAGAGGGGCTCCCCAGCCCCAGGGACCGCCAACCCAAGGGGCTTTATAAAATTATGAGGGGAGGCTCTCAGCCCCCAGGCTTTTAAAAAGATGGGTGGGGGCTCAGAGGCCCCCCCAAGCCTCGGGAACCGCCACCCCCGGGGTTTTTTGTCAATATATGCGGGGGGATCATGGCCACCGGGGCTTTAAAAAAAAATAATAATAGAAAACCTGTGTGGGGGGGCTCAAGTCCCCCACAAGCCCCGGGGACCGCCACCTCCCCGGGGCTCTAAATATTCAAATTGGGGGGTCTGTGACGGACCCCCCAGCCCCGGGGACCACCGACCCCGGGGCTTTGTAAATTGTGGGGAGGGCGGCTGCGCGGCCCCCCACCTGGAGCCTTGTCATGGCCCTGGGAACCGCCACCCCAAAGGGCCGGCTCCTGCAGTGTCCCGGGGTGCCCACCCCCGGGACACTGCTGTTTGCTATGGCAGGGTGGGAGCTTCGCGGCTCCCGTCCTGCCATAGCAAAATGCTTTGGTATTTGGAAGAGAGAGCAGGAAACCTGCTCTCTCTTCCAAATTCCAAAGACGCAGGAGGCGGGGAGCCAGTGGGACCGTGGGGGGATTGGGGTTCCCCCACGGCCCCCAACGGAGAGGGACAGCCCCAGAGAATGGGGTCCCTGGGGCTTTTAGTGGCCCAGGAGGGGGGCCATGCCCTCCTCCTCAAATTAAAAAAAAATAATTAAAAAAAATAAACAAAGGCCGGCCCCGGGGGATGGGGTCCCCAGGGCCATAGATGGCCTAAGGAGGGGGGCAAACTAGCCCCCCTCCTAACATTAAAAGAAAAAAACCCAAAAAGGCCAAGCCCCGGAGGATGAGGTCCCCGGGGCCAATTATGGCCTTGGGAGGGGGCCACGCGGCCCCCTTCAAAAATAAGATTAAAATGAAAAGGTGTCAGGCCCTGGGGGATGGGGTCCCCAGGGCCAAAATATTAGGAAAAGATGGGGGGCCACACAGCCCACCTTCTTACAAAAAGAAAAAAGACCGGCATCGCGCCAGAGGCCACGCCCCATTCTTGCAGCACTCTGCAAACGCGCCCCCTGGCGCGTTTGCAGAGGGGGAACGAATTCCCCTTGAAAACTGGGGGTCCCTGGGGGCCAACTAGCCCGCCAGGAACCTCCAGTATGCACCAGGGGGCTGCATTGCAGAGAGGTGTTCTGAGGCCACGCACCTTTTTACACCTCTCTGCAACGCAGCTCTGTGGCGCTTAATGGAGGTAGCTGGTGGGCTAGTTGCACCCCAGGGACCCTCAGGATTCAAGGGGAGGTATTCCCCCAATTTAAAACGCGCCACGGGGCGCGTTTGCACAGTGGTGAAGGGAGGGGGCGGGGCTTGAGGTGATATGTGTGCAAACACGCCCTGTGGCACGTTTTAAGTTCAGGAATTAATTCCTCTTCAATCCTGAGGGTCCCTGGGGGTCAACTAGCCCACCAGGTACCTCCAGTATGCACCAGGGAGCTGCATTGCAGAGAGTTGTTCAGAGGCCATGCCCCTTTTTACACCTCTCTACAACGCAGCTCTGTGGCGCTTACTGGAGGTACCTAGTGGGCTAGTTTGACCCTAGGGACCCTCAGGATTCAAGGGGACTTAATCTCCCAACTCAAAACGGACACAGGGCGCGTTTACACAGGGGCGAAGGGAGGGGACGGAGCCTGAGGTGACGTATGCAAACACACCATGTGGCGTGTTTTAAGTTGGGGAAATAATTGCCCTTCAATCCTGAGAGCCCCTGGGGGCCAACTAGCCCACCAGGTGCTTCCAATAAGCGCCATTGTGCTGCATTGCAGAGAGGTGGTCCAGAACATGCCTCTTTTTACACCTCTCTGCAACGGCGCTTACTGGAGGTACCGAGTGATCTACTTTGACCCTAGGGACCTTCAGGATTCGAGGGGACTTAATCTCCCAACTTAAAACAGACACAGGGCGTGTTTACACAGTGGGGAAGGGAGGGGACGGGGCCTGAGGTGACGTGTGCAAACACGCCCTGTGGTGTGTTCTAAATTCAATCCTGAGAGCCCCAGGGGGCCAACTAGCCCACCAGGTGCTTCCAGTAAGCGCCACTGCGCTGTGTTTCAGAGAGGTGGCCCAGGCCGTGCACCTTTTTACACCTCTCTGCAACGCAGCTCTGTGGCTCTTACTGGAGGTACCTAGTGGGCTAGTTTACTAGTTGGATCCAAGGGACACTCAGGATTCATGGGGACTTAATCTCCCAAATTAAAACGGCCACAGGGTGCGTTTACACAGTGGTGAAGGGAGGGGATGGGGCCCGAGTTGACGTGTGAAAACACACCCTGTGGCGCGTTTTAAGTTGGGGAAATAATGCCCCTTCAACCGTGAGGGCCCCTGGGGGCTAACTAGCCCACCAGGTGCTTCCAGTAAGCGCCACTGCGCTGTGTTTCAGACAGGTGGCCCAGGCCATGCCTCTTTTTACGCCTCTCTGCAAAGCAGCTCTGTGGCGCTTACTGGAGGTACATAGTGGGCTACTTGGACCCTAGGGACACTCAGGATTCAAGGGGACTTAATCTCCCAAATTAAAACGGACACAGGGCGCGTTTACACAGTAGTGAAGGGAGGGGAGGGTGTAGGAAAGTGGCTCTATATGTACTGGACCAAAGAAAAATCAGCCGAACTATGAATTCCGATTTACTCACCTGTTATCAGGAGAGACCTCAGTGCTGCATCTTTGAGCCCAGTACTGATCCTGAAAAGTAAGTCTAACCGTACTTACCAGTAACTTGAATTTCCTTCCGTAGGATATCATTGCCTGCTTTTTGCTGAAAAAGTTTCTAAGTGTTGATTTTTGAAACTTACAAATATTCCTCTAAAATCAGCCAAACTCCGAATTCCGATTTACTCACCTGTTATCAGGAGAGACCTCAGTGCTGCATCTTTGAGCCCAGTACTGATCCTGAAAAGTAATTCTAACCGTACTTATCAGTAACTTGAATTTCCTTCGTAGGCTAACATTGACTGGTCTCACTTGGAAATTCGTCTAAGTGTGGAGTATTGGAACTTACAAATATTCCTCTAAAATCAGCCGAACTACAAATTCCAATTTACTTACCTGTTATCAGGAGAGACCTCAGTGCTGCATCTTTGAGCCCAGTACTACGATATCAGGGACTGCTTTTTGCTGAAAAAGTTTCTAAGTGTCGATTTTTGAAACTTACAAATATTCTCTAAAAATCGTGCCAACGATAAAAACGTAATTACTTGCCTGTTTTAGATAGAGGTCCTAGTGCTGAACCTAGGAGTCCAGCACTGGATTAAAAAAGTAACGTGAACATACTTTACATTTCCATTTATATTAAAAATATATAATGTAATTTAAAAAATAAAATATGTAAAAATAAAGTTAAAAAACTGTAGAAAATCAGTATAAAAAAATAAATATATAACTTTTATTACATTTAAAAATTATCATTTAAAAAACCTTCAAAATTCACTGAAAAAAACATAGGTTTCAGGGCTGATATAGTTAGCTGGACATTTCACTCGTACAAAACCATTGAAATTCCTCCGTTATAGTTAGTTCTGCTAACTATAACTTGCGCGCCCGCAATCCACTGCTGATGATGTCACATATTACATCATTCATGACATGGTCAGTGACATCACTGATAACATCATTGATGACATCTCAAATGACATCACTGATGACATCATCCACGTGACAATCAGATACACCTCATCATACAGTAGTATAACCTTTCATCACTCAGTGCAAAATACAGAGTACCATATTTGAATCCATTGACACACCAATACAAATTTCTAAAAACCCACTCAGTGATTCCTAGATCTACACACACATCTAATCACTTACCTATAGATTCACTCATACATGCTGTCAATGATCAATAGAACACTATCAAATATACTTATACACCTATATCGACATTACACACCAGCACACATCCTATTCACTTATGCAGTCATCTTACTCACTTATGCGAACAATGGATCATAGTTACATTTAGTCAGCTACACACTTAAACAAACACCACTTCATTTATTCCTATAGATAGTAACTCATACTTAGTGTGTTATAAAATCACTATTACAAGTATACAGTTATCCATACAGTCACTCATACAATCACTAAGTCTTATGTATACTTATTTATATACAACATCTGTCACATACACTGCCTTTTATTTTTCTCGTTTGTTGGACATGTACCATTGAGAGATATATTTGCTCATCACCACACCCATAAAGATATTCACTCACCCAAACAACTGTTATAACATGTAGTCTTAACCTCATAGACCTACTGAATCAACTATTCACACATCTTTGGGCAGTCACACCCCCCCACCGAACCACACACACATTCACTCTCCCATACAAATACTCAGTTAACTAATCAATAACTAATATAGACTTTCACATAGCTAGTAACCAACTGGTGCAGCAGTTTACACAACAAGTGACAAAGTGACACAAATATTCACACAGTTTAGTCACTATCCAATATATTTAGTGAGACACTATAAATTAGTCAAGTAAACAGTCAATCACACTGATACTAAATCCTCCATCTAGATATTTATATATCCACTCATTCTTCAATGCAGATTGCTATATATATAATACACATTTAAATAACAAACCAAACCACATTCACTGGATGATGTCATCAGTGATGTCATTTGAAATGTCATCAGTGATGTCATCAGTGATGTCACTGACAATGTCATGAATGATGTAATATGTGACATCATCAGCAGTGGATTGCGGGCGCGCGAGTTATAGTTAGCAAAACTAACGATAGCGGAGGAATTTCAATGGTTTTGTACGAGTGAAATGTTCAGCTAACTATAACAGCCCTGAAACCTATGTTATTTTCAGTGATATATATATAATATATATATATATTCACTGAAAAAAACATAGGTTTCAGGGGCGTTATAGTACAAACCCTAGAAATTCCCTCGTTATAGTTAGTTCAGCTAACTATAACTCACGCCCCCGCAATGCACTGCAGATGACGTCACATATTACATCACTCATGACATGGTCAGTGACATCACTGATGATATCACTGATGACATCTGAAATGACATCACTGATGACATCACTGATGACGTCATCCAGTGAGTGTGTGTTTCTGTAAATTTTAAATATGTTTAATATATATAGGGAAAAACCTATGGAAGAATGAGTGGGTGTATAAGTGTGTGAATGGATGATTTAGTAGGTGCGTGACTGACTCTATAAGTGAGTCATTAAACGTATCTTACTGCAGACTAGTGACTAAAATGTGTGAATGTCTGTATCTGTCTGTCTGTTGGTGTATAAGCGGCTGCATGGTTTTGTGAATAGCTATATGAGTGTCTCTATGGGTTATTGATTGGTTGTCTGAATATCTGTTTGGGTGCCTGAGTGTTTGTGAGGGTGGGGTGTGTGTGACTCTGTGCATACATGTGTGAGTGGGTGATTCTATGGGTGCATTGTTTTAAGAGTGCATCTGTGATGGACTGTATGGTTGGGTGAGTGTATGTATGGGTGTGTTAGTGATTGAATGTATATCTCAGTGGTACATGTGTGAGTAACTACATATGTGAAAGGCAGTATATATGTGTGTAAGAGTATATAAGTGGGTATATGTGAGAGTGTGTGATTGTGAGAGTGGCTGTATGGATGAGTGTGTGCTTGTATCAGTGATTGTATAAGAGCGTAAGAATGTGGTACTATTTTTATGAGTAAGTGAACTTGTGTGTGTATAACTGCATAGGTGAGTAAATGGGAGTGTGATTAATTATTTGCATGACTGACTAGGTGTGAGAGTACCTCTATGGATGATTGGTGGTGTGTGAGTGTCTATGTAGGTGTATAAATGCATATGATAGTCCGGTACTGAGTGACTGTAAGCATGAGTGACTGTACAGGTGAGTGAGTGGATGTGTGTGTAGATCTAAGAGTCAATGAGTTGGTATGTAGTTATTGGTATTGGAGTATCTATGGTTTTGAGAATGGACGTCTGAAATTTTGATTGAGTATTTCAAAGGGTGTGAGAATATGCACTAATTTATCACATGGATGACGTCATCAGTGATGCCATCAGTAATGTCATTTCAGATGTCATCAGTGATGTCACTGACCATGTCATGAGTGATGTAATATCTGACGTCATCAGCAGTGCATTGCGGGGGCGCGAGTTATAGTTAGCTGAACTAACTATAACGGGGGAATTTCTAGGGGTTTGTACTATAACGCCCCTGAAACCTATGGTTTTTTCAGTGAATTTCTAAGGTTTTTTAAATGCCAATTCCTAACTATAACGCCCCTGAAACCTATGGTTTTTTCAGTGAATTTCAAAGGTTTTGTAAATGACAATTTTGGATGTATTAATTGTTATACTGATTTTTTTGATACTGATTTACTACATTTTTAAAACTATTTATTTTTAGATATATATTTTTTAATTATTTTATAATTACATTATACATTACAATACAAAATATACTTTCTCAGAATGAATTACTTTAGTTTAAATACTTGGCAAATAGGCAACAGACTTTTAAGTACAGTAGTTACAGTTGTTGCAATGGGCAACACAATTTCAAACACAAAGCAACATTGAGCTCAATGTGAATTTCTAGTTAAATGCAATTAGTTACTTTATGGATTACTTTTCTAACCACAGGACTGGATCCTAGATTCAGTCCTTGGACATCTCCTGTAAACAGTTGAGTAAAAGCGCTTTGGTTACAGTAGTGATTTTTAAGGAATGTTATCATATTTTAAAAGTTGACACTTAGAAATTTTTTCACATAGAATCACCAATGTTATCCTATGGCAGAAAATTCACTTAGCAGGTAAGTAGTGTTATCGTTACTTTTTCTTACTCAGTGGTGTATCCTGGATCCAGCACTGGCCAACCTCCTGTAAACAGTTGAAAGAATGTGTTTAAGTCATACACACGATTTTTTAGGAATATATTTAGTTTGTGAAAATAGACACACTGAAAATTTTCTGGTGAAAACCACACAATGGATTCCTATGGAAGGAAATACAAGTTACGGGTAAGTACGCTTAGAATTACTTTTGAGGGTCAGTGCTGGGCTAAAAGATGCAGCCCTGGGTTCTCTCCTGATAACAGGTGAGTAAATCGGAATTCGTAGTTCAGCTGATGTTAGAGGAATATTTGTACGTTTCAAAAATGGACACTTAGAACATTTTCTGGTGAAAACCACACAATGGATTCCTATGGAAGGAAATACAAGTTACTGGTAAGTACGCTTAGAATTACTTTTCAGGGTCAGTGCTGGGCTAAAAGATGCAGCACTGGGTTCTCTCCTGATTACAGGTGAGTAAATTGGAATTCGTAGTTCGGCTGATTTTAGAGGCATATTTGTACAATGGTGAAGGAAGGGGGAGGGGCCTGAGGTGACCTGTGCAAACACACCCTGTGGCACGTTTTAAGTTGGGGAATTAATTCCTCTTCAATCCTGTGGTCCCCTAGGGGCCAACTACCCCACAAGGTACCTCCAGTATGCGCCGGGGAGCTGCATTGCAGAGAGGTATTCAGAGGCCACGCCCCTTTTTACACCACTCTGCAACACAGCTCCGTGGCGCTTACTGGAGGTACCTGGTGGCTAGTTCGTCCCCAGGGACCCTCAGGATTGAAGAGGAATTAATTCCCCAACTTAAAACACGCCACAGTGCGTGTTTGCACAGATCTCACCTCTGGCCCCGCCCCCTACCTTCACCACTGTGCAAACGTGCCCTGTGGGGTGTTTCAAGTTGGGGGACTAAGTCCCCTTGAATCCTGAGGTCCCCTGGCGGCCAACTAGCCCACCAGGTACCTCCAGTATGCGCCAGGGAGCTGCGTTGCAGAGAGGTGTTCAGAGGCCACACCCCTTTTTACAACACTCTGCAACACAGCTCCGTGGCGCTTAGTGGAGGTACCTGATGGGCTAGTTATCCCCTAGGGGACCTCTGGATTGAAGAGGAATGAATTGCCCCACTTAAAATGCGCCACAGGGCTTGTTTGCACAGTATCACCTCAGGCCCCGCCCCCTACCTTCACCACTATGCAAACGCACCCCGTGGCGCGTTTTAATTTGGGAGATTAAATCCCCTTGAATCCTGATGTCCCCTGGTGGCCAACTAGCCCACCAGGTACCTCCAGTAAGCGCCAGGGAGCTGCGTTGCAGAGAGGTGTAAAAAGGGGCGCGGCCTCATTACACCTCTCTGCAACGCAGCCCCTGGGCGCATACTGGAGGCACCTGGTGGGCTAGTTGGCCCCCAGGGGCCCCCAGTATTAAAGGGGAATTCGCCATGAGCCCCCCGCATACTATAAATTAAAGCCCCGGGGGGTGGCGGTCTCCGGGGCTGGGGGGCCCCTCTGGGCCCCCCATGATAATAAAGAAATTGCCCCCGGAACTTGGCCCCCCCGGGGGCTAAATCAAGACGAATCTTCGCGAAGTGTTCCAAACTTTTGGCCACCTCTGCTCCACTCCTACCCTGAAAGTTTTGTGGTGATTCGTCAAGCGGGGGCAGAGAAAAAAGGGGGGTCCCAAAACATGTTTTCCCCATGCAATTTCTCATAGGATCTGTTGTCGCAGCTACAGCCCGAACCGCTTAACGGAATGACACCAAATTTGGTAAAGAGGTAGTCCTCAGTTCAGACTCGTGCCTTTTGCATAAATGGTGTGAATCCGTTCAGTACTTCCTGAGAAAATTAGAGTTAAAAGTACATAAATATCTATGGCCGGGGAGGATCCGCGGACCCTACCCGCACCGTGAGCGCACCCTCCCCGAACCGAGCGTGCACCCTCTCGATCGCGCGCTGAATGCTAATTGGCTGTCGAGGGTCTCTCTCCATTCGAAACCAGGAACTGTTGGCGCCCATTTTCTGCCTCGGTAGAAGCGAGGCTGAAGAAGCAAGGGGAATAAGTGTGTAAAACATATAAAGGGGGCAGAGTGGAAATACTCTGACCCTCTAGAGGTGCTTAGGGTGTCCCAGAAGGACCCCCTGGGGCCCCCTTTTATTAAGCCACGGAAAGTGGCTCTATATATACTGGACCAAAGTAAGGTACAGTGTGTATAGAGTCCCCAGTCCCCAGAGGTTTGGCAGAGGTTAATGTTAGATATAAACTACCCCTAGCTGAACAGATCTCATATGCCATGCTCTACATGGCTCGCCTTCGCATCGGCACAGACGACAAGGCAAACATTCTCACCAACCTAAACAGGCCATGGAATTTGCAAAATCTTTACGACGTAAAAAGCAGGCTCCTCCAGATACGTCAGACCTTGATGAATGATATACCCGATACAGTTGTGCACTCTGAGAACTCTATTCCAATTGTGTGAAGGGGTGTATATTAGCAGAAATATGCTACAGGACACCGTGATGAATGCTGTGATCAAACAGCTCAACACATATGGCGCAAACTGGGCACTGCCACTGTGAGCACAATTCAGGGTACACATGCCAGAATACAAGGATACTGCATATCTTAAGCTGATTTTTGTGTAAGATGTCTGAGTATAACCTTTTTACTTTACAAGTTTATTATATCTACTGCTAAAGTCTATTATTACACACATGTATTGATTTAATTATTAGTTCTGGCCCTCCCAAGATGAGGCCTGCACCAGTGGGCAATGTATTACTATAATGGTTACTGGTCCCTACTAGGAGGTCAATAATTAGTACGGCGGCCCCCTCCCCATCTCACCGGGGAGCGGAATGAGCCACTATGTCCCCAAATGGGTGTACCCCAAACTGCAAAGCGCAGATATTTTTTCTTTACCGGGAAGTTTGAATTGATGGGACATGGCTTTGGCAAATTGGGGTTGCTGAAGTGGGTGGTGGTAGGGGGTTTCTATCTGTTTTATAGGGGTATGTTTACTGTGATTGAATTTTCATTTCAGCTACAATGCTTACATAAAAATGCAAATGAGGATGCTCTGACACACACTCCGACTGAGTTTGTACTCCCCCTGATTGTAAATGGGAGATAAATACACCTGCTTTACTTGGAACATCGAGGATTAAACACCCCCAAAAAGATTCGTCAGGTGTTCGCCTACCTGGATAGACACAAGGTCCAACTAGCTCTCTTACAGGAGACACATTTAACGAAGTTGGCAGAAACAACAATAGCACGCAAATGGGCAGGTTACAAACTCGCTTTGTCATTCTCTACATACGCCAGAAGTGTAATCACCTAATTAAAAGAGGCATACCCTTTACACCTCTAAACACCCATACTGATAATGAAGGGTTCTGGGCTATAATGCAAGGTAAACTGTGAATGTCACTGGTGACAATTGTTAATATATATGGACCAGTGGTAGATGACGCACAGCCTTTTGTACAGTTGCTCAATATCCTACACACCTTACCAGAGACAGCAATCCAATGGGGGAGGGGGGGGGCGATGTTAATATGCACTTGGACCCAAATATGGACAAATCGAATCCGATCGGTGCACGCACCATCAGGGTTGCTCAGTGTGTTAGGGACTCTATGTTAGATCTTGGTCTGATAGATGTATGGCGCCTTCGGAACCCCCATGTTAGAGAGGGCACACACGCTACCCCGGCACACAATAGTTGGTCCCGTCTAGATTACTGGCTGCTTAGTGAGGAATCTAATGGATGGGTCACCCACATACATAACCTACCACACACCCTGTCCGATCACAATCCTGTACGCTTGGAACTTCATATTCCTACACACCAGCACCATCACTTCACATGGCATTTTAGAGCTGAAGCCCTCCTTGATCCTCTGTATGCTGACACTATTAGAAAGGCAATTACGCAATATTTTGAATTAAATGTGGGCTTGGTGGAAACCGCTGCTACACTCTGGGAAGCCTTTAAGTTTACGGTGAGAGGGTTTTGCAAAAGTACAACCTCAGGTATACTATGTGACATCAGAGGCCAACTCTCCAAGACAGAGACAGAGCTCGGGGACTTGGAAAAACAATACTCGACTGCGCCATCAGCCTCCATCCTGACCCGTGTTAGTGAGCTTCTGGCTGAATATGATACGTTAGCAGAATCTGAACCACAATATATCTTGCGCCGTCATATGACTAGGGAATATGGAGAGGGGGGACACCCAGGAAGATACGTAACTTCCCGAATAAAATTCAGAACTGATCACCACCAAATCGATAAGATAACAGACGTTCATGGGGTGGAACATTTCACACCCCAAAAAATCGTTGACCAATTTCGTGACCATTATATGGAAATGTATAAGTCATGAGGGAATCTAGACGAAGACGCCTTGAATGATTATCTATCAGAAACAGCCTGCGCATGGCTGGCAGACGAACACAGTGAATATCTAAGCAAACCTATTGATGAATCCGATGTCAAAGCTGCCATACTTTCTCTCCCTAATAGGAAGGCTCCAGGGCCTGATGGCCTAACAGCTGAATTTTATAAGACATATGTGGATCTCCTTACCCCCCACATACTGGAAATGTACGTCGAAGCTCACGAGTCAGGCATATTGCCCCCTCCTTCAGGCAAGCCTTAATCATTACGCTTCTCAAAAAAGATAGAACGCCATCTCAATGTGAGTCATACTGCCCCCTCTCGTTGAAAAATCTGGACGCGAAGATATTGGCAAAGATTTTGGCCACCAAAATTCAACCCCTGATGCCCTGCCTGGTATTGCCTGACCAATCCGGATTTATACCAGAGCGTTCCACATCCCATAACCTCCGAACCATCTTTGCTATGTTTCATGTGTTAAACCCAGCCATGCCCGCAGCGGCAGTTATGCTAGATGCTGCTAAGGCATTTGACTCCATTGAATGGAGTTATATGTCCCCCATTTTAAAACGGATTGGATTCCCGGGCATTCTGACGCGATGGATACAGAGCTTATATACCGATACTTCAGCACGGGTGAGAGTGGGAAGTCTCACATCAGAACCATTTAAACTAGAACGAGGCACCCGTCAGGGATGTCCCCTGTCGCCTCTCTAATTTGCTCTCATGCTGGAGCCACTGGCATGCATAACTCGAAGGAGACATAGAAAAACAGCACTCAATTTTAATCATCGTCCTGTTGGCATCTCCCTATATGCAGACAACATGGTTCTGTTTCTTCGTGACCCACAACAACATCTTTCACCTGTCCTCCTTCAATATATCCGATTCGGCCTCTTCTCTGGCCTTATGATTAATTGGGATAAATCAGTCATGATTCCTCTGACAACAAGCACTGTCCCCCCACCAATGGAATACCCTTTATTATGGACCACTAACCCAGTCAAATATCTCGGGGTGTGTGTGCATCGTGATCCAGAGGTTGTGATTAGGGAGAACAATGGCCATGCCTACACAACCCTCGAAAACCAAGTGAATAAATGGATACATCTCCCGCTGTCCTTAGCCGACCGCATTGCGGTTATAAAAATGACTATCCTGACCCGTTTCCTCTATCTCTTTTGCAACATCCCCATCAAACTTACCAAGCACTTTTTTGCGACAGTCCAAACCCAACTACTCAGACTTGTATGGTGGGCAACCAGGCTAGAATAAGCTGAAACACTCTAACACTGAATTATGCAAGAGGGGGCTTTGGAGTGCCAGACTTTTATGTATATTATCTTTGCGCACAGGCCCAACATGCCTACTACTGGTTTCGTCCCCATGATTTTACTCCACATGTCGCAGTGGAGGAAGGAGACGCATCCCCTACACCCTTGGCTGGCGTGATAACGCACACCCACAGAGGCACGCCTACAGCAGAAATAAACACCATAGACAGTACAATTGCAGCTTGGCAGGCTATTGGAAAAATGGCAGACAAACTCCCTATATATGCTCCGGCCCTGCCCTTGGCGCATCACGCGGCATTATCTGTTGCTCGGGAAGCAGGTCCTATGCGTTCTCTTAAAGAAGCTGGCTTTGTTCACATGCAGGATCCGTACCCCGAGGGACATTTTATCAGAGCAGAAGATCTTACTTATATCACCAACCCCACTCTGCTTTTCCAATTTACATGTCATCACCTGAAATTAGCTATTAAAGACCATTACACATCCTTTCCTGATAAACCCCCTACCCTTAATGCACTACAACTATTATTAGTGGTCCCCACCAGGCGGAAAATGATCACCAAACTATACAAAACAGTGAAAGACGAAGTGGTTACAACGACAGACAAAAGTTTAGAGAAATGGAATACCATACTTGACCCTCCATTGACACTGCTAGAATGGGAACGAGTATGCACACTAACTGGCCAACTCACACCCAATGGTAACTTACGCATTATCCACTTTAAATTCATTCACCAAATATACCACACTTAAACTCTACAAAATTGGCCTAAGAGAGTTAAGCAAATGCAAACGCAGTGGTCTGGTGGAAGCCAATTTCTATCATCTGGCATGGCACCGTCAGCTAGTATTACAGTACTGGGAGGAAGTGCTAAAGGGTATACATACAATGACGGAAATCTCTATGCCATGTACTCCTCGTGCCTGTCTGCTTGGATATGTGCCCCAGTTGAAGAGCGCACCAGGAAAATTTGTTAGAATCGCTCTCTTACTGGCAAAAAGACGAATAGCATTGACTTGGAAGAGTAGATTAGTGCAACGGGTGGAGGGATGGCTTAAGGACATGCACCCTTATGCATCAAGCCAAAATTCAGTCGGTAAAATACCGATTCGTTAATAGCTCCCGGTATTGTGTGAAAAATACCCAATCCCAATGCATCAACCCAAAACCCGAGCAAATAACGAATCGCTAAATAAATAACCTCGAACATACCGAATCGCTAATACCCAAAATGCTAATTTACCGAATCGCTATATACCGAATTCGCAATTACCGAAATCACTATTAGCTCCCGGAAATTGCCAATAGCAAATAACGAATCGCACCCCAATGCAACAAAAATTGCTAATAACGAAAATCCCAAAAATCGCTTTTTTGCCAGAGCTAAATAAGGGAAATCAAAACCTGGAGGTAAAGTTACAAAAAAATAAATAAAAAAATGCAATTTTTTTCCTACATGTGCAAATGATTGAGGCAATCACTAATCCCTTAAAGGTGGCCCAGGAGACCCTGTTGGCTCCCACAAAATGGCTGCCCTCTACGTGCTTGCTAGGAGGATGCGGATCAATGCTGCCGGACAGCGCAGGAGAAGGGTCCAGGAGCGAGTGTTCAGACTGCGCATAACCTTGCTCGGCCAGAATGAGGACGAGGTGTACCAGAAGTATCGCCTCAATCGCGCTATGATCATGCGCCTGATTGCAGACCTGGAACCATTACTGCAGCACCAGACACACAGGACAAATGCTATCCCTGCGCACGTTCAGGTCCTATGCAGCCTGCACCTACTGGCCTCAGGGAGTTTCCAGGGGGTAATTGCGGTTGCCGGAGGTGTTTCGCAAAACGCACTGTCACGCTTCTTCAAGAAATTCCTAGATGCCATGCTGACAATGCTCCACACACACATCAGCTTCCCCACAACCCCACAGCAGTTGGACCGCACCAAACAGGCATTCTACCAGGTGGCACAATTTCCACATGTGATTGGATGCATCGACTGCACGCATATCCCCATATGTCCTCCGTCAGCAAATGAGTACCTTTTCAGGAACCGCAAGTCATACCACTCGATCAACGTGCAGGTTGTGTGCGATGCCAACAACATCATAACGGACCTAGTGGCACAATTCCCAGGGAGCACACACGACTCATACATCTTCCGCAACAGTGGAATGCACAGGCGACCACTCAATGGAGAATTTGGAGAGGGACTCCTGTTAGGTACGTAGAACTACGCTTCCCCACACCAACACCACACATGTATGTACATCACCAATGCTAAGTCTATGCTTCTATCTTCTAGGTGACAGTGCTTACGCCCTGCGGGAATACATACTCACCCCATACCTAAATCCAGCAACCCCGCAGGAACATCGCTACAACGCTGCACACATCAGCACGAGGAATGTGATAGAGCGGACTTTTGGGATTCTCAAGAGCCGCTTCCGTATCCTCCACAAGACTGGCGGCGCCATGCTATACCAACCAGACACATGCTGTCGAATAATTGCTGTATGTGCAATGCTGCACAACATTGCCACCAGAAGGGGGATACCCATGGAGGTGGACAGGGATGACGACCCCCAGGCTGACCAACCACCCGCCCAACGACGGCCGGCACACATCCCAAACACAGCAGAGGGCCATAGGAGGCGGACAGACATAATGCAAAATCATTTTTGACCCTGGGTAAAATGAGACATTACAAGTTGGTGTTGGGTGCAACTGTTTAATGCACAGTAGCACTGAGGATTGTGCAACAGAACTAGCATTGGGAATCATGCTCCGATTGCATAAATGTAAATAAAAGGTTCCTTAAAGTCAGGCCTGTGCAAACACAATCATTGGATGGCCATGGTTGCTCCACCATGGACCTGCAGCATGTCCAAATTTCTAGTGACGCTTGCCACGTACACCAAGCCTCCGCTCAGGTGCATCCAAAGCCTCACCACGGCCTGTCCCCGTGGAGGCACGCGAACTTCGGCGCCTGGTGCTGGCCTCTGCCAGTGACACGCTGCTGACACTGGAGGCAGCCTCACTGGTGTCATCCCCTCCCAATGCTGCAGCACTGCATGTGCTGCTCTGAAGTTGTTCCACAGCAGTGGTGATGTGTCCCAGTGACTTGGCCACATCACCGCAGAAGTGCCCAAGGTCCACCTGCAGGGAGACTGTGCGGCGTGCCAACACAGCGGTGCAGTTGCTGTGCCGTTGTATGGCCTTGGTAGCGGCGGCAGAACGCAACATTATCTGCCGGTTACTCCTCCTCTGGGACTCATGGCCCTCCCTGATGGCACGGGTGAGCTCACGTACCTCCTCCCTGAGCTGAGCATTGCCATCAGCAACCGCAGTGGTCTGGTCCCTGACCGCCGTGCCCATGTCCCTGACCGCGGAGCCCATGTCGGTGACTGCTGCAGTCATGGCGCGCATCTCCCTTGCTAGGCGCACGATATTGCAGCTGATGCTAGCCACATGTCTTCCCTGCAGGTTCTGTGTACGCAGCATCCTCTCCTCAATTGCAGAGGTTGTTGGGACATCCTGGTCTGCTGAGGAGACGGAACTGCGACGGGCCCTGTGACGCCGTGCGTGTCTTGAGCCTCCAGGTGGTGCAGCAGGTGGTGTGGATGTGCGCTGCGTGGGTGCCAATTGCGGGGGGGGGTTGCCATCTCCTGCAAGGGCGCAACTTGGTGCCTGTGCCTCTGCGGTATTGTGGCTGTACTAGCTGCAGGCTGTCTTGCTGGTGCCATTGCTTGTGGCGCAGGTGCTGGTGCCTTGGCTTGTGGCGCAGGTGCTGGTGCCTTGGCTTGTGGCGCAGGTGCTGGTGCCGTTGATTGTGGCGCTGGTGGAGGTGGTGCTGGTGGGGTGGCAGGTGTTGGCGGTGCGTGCGCATCCTGCGCAGTCTCCTGGTCTGACTCCACGGGTGTCTCAGATATGATCAGCTGGTCGCTGTCGTCAGAGTCCCCAGGTGATGCATCTGTGTGTGAAACAGTGCATGATTAGTGGGATGATTACACCTACATAGTGTAGTACCCCTTAATGTCCCTCTGTGGTCCAACAAATGAACAGTCTACAGCCATGTACAAAATATGTGGTGTGTGCTCAGAGGATTTACGCCTGTACCTGCACTCTGGGCTGACTAGACTACAACTCCCAAGATGCAGTAGTGTCATGTGTGGAGCTGTCTGTGCCAGAGCTGCAGACACAGTGAGATTGGGCTGGGGGCATGGGTATGGATTTACGCTATGCTGGGTGTGGCACAGGCATGCATCTTACCTTGGGCACTTGTGGCTGCGCCGGACGTGTCCATCTGGATCACCCCCACGACGGCTTCCCGCTCTATCGTCCCTTCCACAAGGTCCTCCAGGGCTGTGTTGGATGGTGCAGTGGTTGTTCCGCCTCCAGTCCTCTCAGCAATCCTCTCTTTTGCGCGCTTCCGCAGGTCATACCACCGTTTTTTAAGGTCGTCGATGCTGCGGCTAGTGACGCCAACCGCATTGACCCTCTCACGGATGCGCTGCCAGATGCGCCGCTTCTCGGTCTCAGGCACCTTGAGGGACAGCTTGCCAAAGAGGCGGTCGTGTTTGCTGGACACTCCCTCGATGAGGTACTCCAGCTCCCTGTCCGAAAACTTCTTCTTGCGCTTGCGTGCAGATTCTGCGCTGGATGGCACTTCCTGCGACATGATGGATGTGTGATGTGAATGGCAGGATCTGTGTGGCCTCACTCTGCACAGCCTGTCCTTCTTTCCAGCTCCTGTCTGCTCCTCTGTCGAGGCTATGTGGGTGGGGCAGCAGTATTTCCTGGTTGGTGATGTCATCAGCCTGTTCCTGGAGCGACGCGGCAATTTGCGATTTCGCTATTACCGATTCGGTAATAGCTAATTCGGTATTACCGAACTCGCTATTAGCCAAATCGGTATTACCGAAGTCGCTATTTGCTAGTGAGGCCGTTTGCGTGCCCCGCTATTAAGGAATCGGTAAATTTAGCGATTTTTAAGGAATCGCTAAATTTCACCGAATCTGTTGATGCATGCCAATTACCGATTCCTTAATGGCGATTCCTTATTTTTCGCTATTAAGGAATCGGTATTAGTTTGGTTGATGCATATGCCCCATGGTGTATTGCAAAGAAAACCTGGAATTATACGCCGAAGAATTACCTACAACATCATGACCCAAAGACATTTGGGAACCATTAAGGCAATATTTGCTACTACAGGCCCAAAATGACACATCATAGCATTACTGAGTATGTTCATTAATCCGTCATATGCATTATTCAGAGCACGACTATGTTAAGTTTTTTTTTTTTGTAAAGCAATCATCAACTGACATTGTAGTCCAATCACAAAAGTTGTGTTTATAGTTCTTTATTTTTGCGGTTCTTTAACTGCACTGCCTTGCATGGCAGCAATGATGATTCCTTATTCTGAAAACTCAATAAAGAAATAAAAAATAAAAAAATTCTTGAATGAGCAACATTGCGGATGGTGTCTCAACTGTGAAAGGCAATTTCCCTAAACACTCTGTGTAAAGCATTGTGTATGTGGCATCTTTTTTCGCCATCAGTTTCTGTGTGCATGTTAAAAGAAATGACAAACGCAAGTCTGTTGCATTTAGGTATTTCCAAGCCATGCTGTATGATTTTAAAACCTGCAATGTCAAACTCATTTACATAATCAATCTAAGATGTACTAGAGACATGTCATTTTGCATAACATTGAATGCAGATGAAATAACATTAATCAAAGAGTAAATCAAAGACAACAATGTAGTCATGCCGTTATCTATAGCAGCCAGAACCTTTTCCAAATGGATACTGTCAATTTCGTCTTTTAGCAGCTTCATGCTGAGAAATGTGCCACAGTTCATCGTGGTTGGCAAAAATGAAGCAATTCAAATGTGGAGGCCTAGGACCCAACAAGAAATCTAGTAAATCCATGTCTTCAAAAAGGAAAGAAAAATGTTCTTTATTTTAGAATGAGTGGAATGCTGTACCCATTGCTGGCATAACCTTCCTACCCTATAAGTGGTAACTACTCCTGAGTGCTGTGTCTGCATGTATCAGGGATCTAGTCAACTAGTTATAAAACCCATAGAAGAGTTTTAAAAACAAGTATAACAACCATCAGTGTCCCTTGGCCACACTAACTACCCGCCTGAACTTGAAATTGAAGAATTAAATGTACCATTCTGCACCATACTATTTAATTGTTCTTCTGTAAAATTTACAAAGTGTTGCCAATTGCCAAAATGTGCAATAGTAAGGAAAACTAGGTGTGTTCAACTCTTTAATTTTAGCCAAACATAGGCAGGTAGTTTGCTGTACTGTTTAATTAAAAGAAAATCATCTGTTTAGGGAATTAACAAGCTCTACATAAGGCATCAAGACGCTGTACTTGCCAGTGTTTTTTTTCCCCAAATTGATTTAAATTCAATGTTTTTCCCCCCTAGTCATAGCCTTGTATGGTCAGATGAATGAATCTGAATGGAGTAATTTAGTGTTGGTCAACATATTGTTCTTCGTTGGGCAAGGGGCAAGCTTTAAATAATATGAATCTGGGCCTAGAATATTATGAACAGAAAAATAGGTGCACTTTTTAAATAAGTGTTTGAACTGCGCACTGGTGGTGTTGAGCAATGTGCCTATTGTGTTTAATTATAACCTGTATGAGGAGTACTAGCTCTATGTAAATAGTGATGGGCATAGTGATGATAACAAAACATATCACCATAATTTGCAGAACTCAGATATAAGTCTTCATTTTTAAAACATTATAATATTCCGGTTCAGAAAACTTACCTATTACAATGTCCATGTTCCACTCATCAGAGGTGGAGCCAGGAGTAAAGATATATTATCCATAGGTACCCTGAAAACATAGGAATCTGCAATGCTTCAGTAGGACCAAAAATATCAAAGGGGACCTTCACTCCCACAATTCTATCAGAGAAAGGAAAAGCAGAAATGTACACAAGAGACAGGTTTCTTCACACTTTAAAAAAGAAACCATTTTATTAGCATTTATAAGTCAATCGCTTTTTCCCAGAAAACAAATTACAATGTGATAGATCCTCCATCCTTAATTTCCCATTATTATTTCATTTCTACATGTGCACAATGTTCCATCAGTACCTATCATCATTCTATGCAATTGTACCCTTCAAAAACTCCCTCCTCCTGCCCTCCCCTCCTCCGTGTCCTCCGTGTCCTTGTATGGAGGTGAGTTTAATCCTATTGCAACTAGGGGGGTGTCTATTATTCATTTATTGATATTGTCTTTCGATTGACCATCGCCTTATTTCTATGTAAACTCTAGAGCTCCACTTGTCTCCTCCCATTACATCATTCTGGCTGTCTTATGTATCTTGGGGGCCCCTCAGATCTGTTATCATAGTCATTCATGACATAATGTTTTCTTCAAGTTTATCATCTCTCTGGATCCGTTTGATGCGGTCCTTCTCTGCCGTTGCTCACTCGTACACCCCTTTCGTACATACCTCAACTGTGGGGGGTGTGGGGCTTAACCATGTTATGAAAAAATGCAATTTCCTAGGGCAACTCCAACATAATACACAACATGGCATTGATCATTAACTAGCCCATAGAGGGACAAAGGAACATGTGTATTTCGACAAGTACAAAATAACTTTTATTAAAATAAGATAATAAATATATATATTAGTCACATATAAAGCAATCTACAGGCAAACCACAACCATATCATCATTCACTCTTAATACGCACTATACACTCATGTCAGTCATACCATATGTACATCAAGGACATAAAATGTGTAGTAATAATGTCTATAGATTTCTCATTTTTAATGTGATACAGACTCTTTGATGACTTATGATTTTGTCATAAATAACAAGAAGCCTGGTACTTTTAGGCCATAGATTCCAACTGATTAATAGATTGAGGATCGTGTCAACATCAGTACGTGGCTGCAACCTGGATGGTATCTAACCATGTTATAGCACAACTTATGTTTGCCAACACTAGCCCCAAAAGTACAAACTTTCTGCTTAATTTCTTGTTTTTGGGAGTGGGCAACAGCCCTAGCAACACTGTATGGACCTCCCTGGGCACCTCCCATCTGGTAGCGACTTTATTTGACTTATTATTGCCTCCCAATATGTAGTTAAATCTGGGCACGTCCACATCATGTGTTTAAAATCTGCCTTCGGTTCTTTACATTGGGGGCATTCGCTGGAGCGGTCAGTGTATATTTTGCTCAGTGTCTTGCGGTGAGTTAGGTCTGATGTACGTAATTGTATTGGATCAATTTCAATCAATCAATCAATCAGGGGATTGTGAAAACGCTACTCACCTGTGAGGGTCTCAAGGTTCCGAGAAGGGGGTGCAGCTTCGAGGCAGCCAAAGAGCCAGGTCTTGAGGCTCTTCCTGAAGGTGTGCAGCGTGGGGAAGCATCTGATGTCGATCTGGAGCTTGTTCCAGGTCTTTGCTGCGATGTAGGAGAAGGCTCTTCCACCTGCTCTGGCTCTGCGGATGCGCAGGGCTTTAGCGATTGCGAGGTTGGCAGAGCGGAGGTTTCTCTTGGGTACATGGAGGGAGACTCTTTCATTGAGGTATTGGGGTCTGGTGTTGTGGAGGCATTTGTAGGCATGGGTGAGTAGCTTGAAGGTTACTCTCTTCTGATGGCGAGCCAGTGAAGGTCCTGCAGGTGTTGGGTGAGGTATTCATGTTGTGGGATGCCGAGGATGAGTCTGCCCATGGTGTTCTGGATTGTCTGGAGTTTGTGGATCAGGGATTTGTTGATTCCGGCGTAGAGGGCATCTCCGTAGTCCAGTCTTCTTGATATGAGTGCGTAGGTGATGGTCTTTCTGGATTCGGGGGGATCCATTTGAAGGTCTTGCGAAGGATGCAGAAGGTGTTGAAGCAGGTGGAGACAACGGCGTTGATCAGTCGGGTCATGTTGGGGGAGGAGTCGAGTATGATGCAGAGGTTTTGGGTGTAGCCCGTGGGAGTGGAGGGTTGCAGAGGGCAGTGGGCCACCAAGTGTTGTCCCATGCTGAGGTGGTGAGTCCGATGACTTCTGTCTTTTCCGAGTTCAGCTTCCGGCAGCTGCTGCTCATCCAGGATGCGACGTCTTTCATTTCTTCCTGGAAGCTGAGTCTGGTGATATGGGGATCCTTTGTGAGGGAGAGGATGATAATTTAAACTGTTCATTCAAACTTACTTTCCTAAACCCCTCGTGTATTCTTATCCATTCCTGCTCTGTCAGGTGATCTCCCACCGTGTCATCCCACCTTACCTGCACAAGAAGGACCTCACTTGGGAGGTCGTCTCGGATTGCCCGCTATAAGTGAGAGATAAATCGCCCTCCATGGGCAATGTCCAACATTACTTGCAGTACTGGTAGGGGGTTCCTCTGGAAAGGATGGCCATACCTCCTGAGCCGCCTGGGCAATCTGTTCATGTTGCAGGAATTGCCCTCTACCTAGTTCAAAGGCGATTTCGGCAGTTTTCTGGGTTATAAATTGACCACTAACATATCGGTCCCCCATTGATAGGCAGCCTCCTTCCTTCCATCTGCGTACCCACATAGAGTCTTTAATTTTGCAGAAAGGCTGTGCTGCCCATAGCAGCATGCCTGGGGCATAGGGTGCATGCCAGACTACCTTTCTTATTTAGGTCTCCCATATTTCCAACACATGTTGTAATGTATATGAGAAAGTGGAGGGGACCCTTGCACCAAGCATCAAAAGTTCCGGTAAAGATCTTTCCCCATGCGTACCTGTCAGAAGCTGTTTTTCCCACTTATTGTGTTCATCTAACCAATGGATTGCGTGCTGAAGAATCCCAGATATGGTACTTCCAATCCCCCGCGAATCCCTGCTCTCTGCAACATTGTCAGGCAAACCCGTTTATGTTTGGTGCCACACAAAAGGTCGATTAGTAACCCGTTCAGGATTTTAAAGAAGCGACAGGCAATTTTATACAACGAATGTTGTAATGTATAGAGGCGTCATGGCAGGATGATCATTTTGTAATGGCGATCCTGCCCATAAGAGACAGAGGTAATTCCCTCACAGAACCACACAGACCCTCGAATACCCTCCACCCCACTCGCAGGCGTGTGTGCCAGTCTAATCCCCAAACATTTGAGTTCGGTAGTTGCCCAGGGGAGCTCAACCTCCGGGAGCTGGTCTCTCGGGTGCATTGCTAATCTTCCCACTGGAACTAGTTTGGAATTCCCAGGATTCATCCGGAGGCCGGAAACCTCCCCAAATATACGTAGTACCCTGAGCAAAATAGGTATTGACTGCTCCGGTTGCCGAGCATATACTAGACTATCGTCAGCATGTAGGGAGACCACATGGATGGCGGTTCCCAAGTGCACCCCCATGTGCTGAACCGGTCTTTCAGGGTTACTGCTAAAGACTCTATTGCCACAGCAAATATTAGTGGCAACAAAGGGCATCCCTGCCGTGTGCCTCTTTCAAATGGGAACTCTTCTGACACCATGCCCCCGGTAAGCACTCAGGCGTGAGGAGCCGTATAAAGTAACTGCGCCTATTTAAGAAACCCTGGTCCCACTCCCACACACTGCAGGACAAACCATGCAGAGGACCAGTCCAATGAATAAAAGGCCTGTTCTATATCTAAACTAAAGCATAGTCATCCTTTTTGAGACTTGGAGAATACAATACATGTGCTAAGCAACGTAGCTTATAAGTGGTGCTTCATTTTCATATAAATCCTGCCTGTCCGGGTGGATCAGGTGTGGCATGTACGGAAGGAGTCTGGCCGCCAGGATCCCACTTAACAGTTTCACATCTAAATTCAAAAGTGAAATCGGTCTATATGATCTGGGTAGCTGGGGTTCCCTGTCTTGCATAGTAATCATGATTACGACTGCCTCCCTCGTGGATGTCGGTAGAGAGTGTCAATAGGGCCTTGTTATATACTTCTAGAAGGCAATCTACTAATACTGCGGCAAACTGTTGATAACATTCAGCCAGGAAACCATCGCTTCCCAGACTCCTGGCTGTTTTGAGGCATCTGACAGCTGCCAGTAATTCCTCTTTGGTAATGGGGCCCAAGCGCCTCCTCCAAGACTTGATCTACGTGTGGCAACTCCATTGAGGCCACAAATTCACTTATCACTTTCTGTGGTGGGGAAAGCTGCTTCTTATAGACATTAGCCAAGTGTTGGGCTACTATGTCAAGTATCACCAACTCTCTGCTTCCATCCTGTATTTAAATTATCAACATCCCAGCTGTCTCTCTTCATACAAACCGGGCGAGCATAGCCCCGGAGTTATCTACTTCTATATGTAGGCATTGTCAAAACCCTGAGTAAGTGAATTTTTCTAGCTGACGCCAAGACTCTGACAATTCTGTACATGCCGCACACCACTCCCGAAAACGTGGAAACATGCTTCAAATTTGCCTAACTTCTGCTCCTGCACACAGATATTCTGTTCTAACTGGTGCTTAACTCCATGCACACCTCTCTAAGTAACACCTTCATGGCCTCTCATTTGCATGCCCTACACGAGGCCGACCCCCAGTTTTCATTAAAATATCTATAAAGCGCATCTGAAACTGCTGCAGCAAAAGGGGTCTCTGACAACGCTCCTGCTCATAGCTTCCATATGGGTATTGCCGGGCACGGCCGTTGTCTCCTGATATTAAGCAGAACCGGCGAATGGTCTGAGAGATACCTGGGCAAATATGTTATCCCTTCCACTTCAGGTGCCAAATCCTCGGATAAAAAACAATAGTCCAAACGATTAAACGCATTGAATGCCGGGGTATGGCAGGAATATGACCTTTGCCTCATCTGATGTATTCTCCATATATCACACAGCTGTATACCTTGTAGAATGTCTTTCAGGGACTCTGCAATATGGGGTTTTGTATTCAAACGAGGGGACTATCGGTCCATCATACCGTCGAGGACACAATTAACGCCTCCCATCATGATCACTGCTGCACCTAAATAAGGAGTCAACACCATCATAACAGTGGGAAAAAAGGTGGGACAGTCTGAAATGGGAGCATATATGTTAATTATACATACTTCCAGTCCCTCCAGCATACCATATAGGATCACATACCTATCCTCTGGGTCTGTTGCATGATGCAAGTGTTTAAAGGGCACCCCAATTGTCACCCATATGAGTGCCCCCTGTGTGAATCCCATGTAAGAGGTTGTGTGCAACTGTCCCCATCATCTCCGGCTGATTCATGGTAGGGTATCACCCTACAGGTGTGTTTCCTGTAGGCAGGCAATGAACACTCTATATCTTTTTAAATAAGCAAATACTTGTCTACGTTTTTCAAATGCTGCCAACCCCCGGACATTCCAGGTAAGCTTTTTTGGTATGGTGGAGGCCATAAGAACCATCCCTTGTGTGATGTTATTCGTCCCCCTTTCTCATCTGCCATCCCAGCCCACCCTATGACCTGTGCGTCCAGTGACACCATCATGACAGCCAGACACAGAAACATAAGAAACATTCCCAACCAGTGTTTAACACAGTTAACTTTGTTAACTCACTCTTCTCTCCTCCCCTTGGGCAGTATGGCATGCACCCCCCACATATGAGTCTCTTCGCACTTTATGTGAAGAAGAATGAGGCTTCAATAACTCAGCTACCAGTTCAACAGCAGAATGTTCTGGGAGGTAATGTCCATTAAAAAAAATACTGTCACAAATCCAATCCAAATGAAGAGTGAAGCAGTGAAAATTTAATCTAAATCTGGAATCAGATAAGCCTGTTTCAGCCAAATAAGAGAAACGTATCCACCATGTATTGAAGTGTGTGAAGAGTCAGAAGAAAAATCATCTATGTCGGCAAAGTAGCCAGAAGCAGTCTGTGCAAAAACAGGGACCTCACATGGTAAAGGAGAACTGGTAGTCACAACTTTGTTGTTGGGAGTAGCAGTAGAGAACTGTAAACTCACAGTTGGTGTGCATCCTGTATTAGTAGTTGTAACAGGTAACAGTAAAATTGTAGTTTCTGAAGACCCCAGCCAGGATGAAACAACATTTGTGTTGTTTATTGAATGCAGAAGAAGTTCAGGTATGGTAGCAAGAGACATATATCATACGACAACACATGCAAATACATCGCGTTCCGTAACAACACAGTCATTACTGTCGTAAATAAAGTATTACGCACTCAGAATTTCTATAATATCAATATGATCATGCATAAAGCAAGAGGCTGAGTCTGTGGTATCAGGTTCAAAAGGGCTTTATTCCAATAACTCGAGTTATAGGGAGAATAGTTCCATCACCACAAGGGATCAGGAAGGGTCTTCTCAGAACATTCTCAATATATTCTCAAACTTTATTCACAGAGTACAGTATATATACATTTGATATTATACGTAAGCAGGAGTGCTTCAGGCGGAGCAAGAGAGAATGAGATAAGAGCATGTGGGTGTGTAGGTAGGCGTGAAGGTGGGCGTCCACTTGATGATCATTGGTGAATGTCATAGGTGGGTGGATACCTGGAGGGGGTTGCGTGATCAGCTGGAATTTTACTGGAACTTTGCCTTACTTGTGCTCAACTCGAGCATGACGTGTAATTGACGTGTGACTGGGGGAAGGCTGCTTGTGCAGTCGGGGAGTCTGGAAGAGAGGCCTTCAGTGTCAGGACGACCAGCACATCTTGTATTATCTGATATCTAAAGTCTGGAGCAGGGACTGATTTGTGACATAGGTTGCCCATCACCAAGAGCCAATGTGGCATCTATTTCTTCATTTACTGCGTAGGCCTTTCATGGGGGCTATGGGCTTTTCACTGACGTGAGCTTTGTAATCACATGAAAAGAGACAGGAAGGCTAGGCTTTCTCCTTTGCAGACGGGTCGTGTTTATTCCTCCTTCTCCAGGCAGGAATGTGGTTTCAGTAGGAGTAAGCAGATAACCGTGCTCAATACTGTCTCGGCACCTCGGACAGGGCCCCTTTGGCTGAGGCCCAAGTGTGCAAGGCCAAGGATACGCAGCTGCAGCTTTCAGAGCGTCTGAGGCCTGAAACCTCTTTTCGGCTCTGACTGAGCCATAAACATGGGTTTTCATGAAAATGCGGGAAAACATGATGCAAAACGTGTAGGCCTCAGTGCAGATTTGTCGTTTCTCTCATGGGAGACTGGATGATGGCAGGCCACGTTATAGCATAAGCATCATGATAGATAGGTTGATAGGCCATGGAGGGAGAATGTATGTCATACATGCATGTGCATAAAAAATCCGTTGGGAGGGGCACATGGGGGACACATAGGCCTCATAATTTTTATTTCCTCATTCCCTCCTTGTCCCCTAGTGGACCCTCATGTCACATCTATTCTCATGAGACAGTTGATCTGTTCTTGCAACATTATTTTTCCATTTTCAATGCTCTGTAAATGGGGATGTGGAACACATGCAGTAGCACACAGGCCGCAAACGGCCGGGCCACACTGCAGACATAGACAACAACTGAATCTCATTTAGTAGTATTAACCCACAGACGGTCAACACTTTCCATCCCCATGCCAAGCCAACTGGACCAAGTCCACGTGCCTGGGTCTTGATGTATGTTTTGGGCGATCTTGTGGAGCCTTGTTATTGCTTTGTATACAGACGGTGCGTTATTAGGAATAAAAGAAATGATATGTAGCACGTCCCACCCCAGTCTAAGGGCAGCTGTACATAGGCTGTCTGGCCACAAATAAAGTAGGTGTGTCGTGATGCTCTGAAATAGGACTTTCCTATGTCTTTAAACACTATTATAGTATTACACTCGCTGTGCCCCAAATGTACTGAGCCTTCTTTTCCGACACGCAAGTTCCCTTTTACTGGCAGGACTGTAATTGAGGATGGACCTAAATTGTGTATGGGCTTGACATTCAACACTTATAAAGTCGAGGGTCGCATTTCCTTGCAGATATTCTTCATTTTCTAGATCTGTACCTTTCCTTTGGGGAAGACCTTCTTCGTCTGGGAAACATGCTTCATTCATGACTTTATTCAAGTTACCCCATACCCAGTCGCCCCTACACTCCTTGTCTTGACATTCTTTGGCATCACCGTTGATGGATGTCATTAAGGCAAACCATGCTCCGCAAGAACCATTATGGGAGAATGGAAAAGGGAAAAGAGGCAACACTCCCTTCACCTTCTGATACGGGGGAAGTCGGCCACAGACCCAGCAGTCTGTAGCATTGCTAGTCTGATGTGAATGGTGCAGCATCTGAATAAAGGTATTGTTGCGTAAGGCAAGTCGATATGATAGCTCATGGGATGGCAGATCACTAAATGTGTGCTTTATGGTATCATTAGTGGAGGAGTGTAAGAGTGAGGCAATAGGAGGAAAAATAGCATGTAGTATTAAGCTGATACATATTATCGTGATGCACAGAAGAGATAGAAAAATCAAAGTCACTATACATCTACTACGTAATATTTTACAGTATTTGTTTCTCATTTTGCTCTTTTTATCATTTTCATTGTCCAAGATCTTATGCAAGCCAGAATACATGTTCAACCGCTTCACCACCTAGTGGACTTAATTGATCAAACGGGTTCTGACTTTTTAGATCTAAGTTTAGCTTTGTACTCCTGCTGAGGAGTCTCCTCTAGTAAATGGTGCTCAAAGTCTAAAAAGTTATTTTCCTTTGTAAAAGAGTGGTGAAGGTGCAACCATCCTTTCCGCCCTTTGACTTTAACGGCTGTCCTCGTGGTCCAGAGCACTGACTTCGGCGCCTTCCATCCAGGAGCGATGGAGTGTTCCCTGACCTGGGTGTTGTCAGGGAAGGCGGCAGCAACCTGCGAACGACAAGAGAGTAGTGCAGACATCAAGGAAGCCAGGTAATCTGTCAGCATGTTACTATCAACATCAGTAATCTTTTTAGGCATCGGAGTGCCCCACATATTCGGTGGTCTACCAAAGACCACTTCATAGGGAGATAAGCCTGTTCTAGAATGGGCTACCATTCGCATGGAAAAGTGGGCAACCGGCAGGGCTACCATCCAATCTATGCCTTTTTCTGCACAAATCTTTGCTAGTTTTGTCTTTAAGGTCTGATTGTGTCTTTCTACAAGGCCTGCTGCTTCAGGATGTCGCACACAATGAAACTTCCAGGTATACCCTAACAGAAGGGACACCTGTTTCATGAGTTCAGAGGAGAAAGGCTGACCGTTGTCGGAATATACGACACGCGGTAATCCATAACGTGGGAAAAACTCTCGCACCAATTGTCTGGCGGTGGTTACAGCAGTATAATCAGGGACTGGATAGGCCTCTGTCCATCTTGATAGTGAACATACTACTACCAGGACATATTTGTAACCTCTACATCTGTTCATTAGGATATAATCCATTTGAAGGATTTCAAAAGGATGGTCAGGTGGATGGAATCCACCTTGTTCCATCGGAATGCCTTTACCTGGATTGAATTGGCAACAGATCATACATGTTCTGACCTTTTGTTTCGCTGCTGCACGCAGGTGCTTGTTGAACCATATATTCTGTAAGCTGTCTAGCATTGCTTTCTCTCCTAAGTGTGCAGGACTATGTGCGGTATTTATGATCACTTGTACCATTGAATCAGGAAGAAACCATGTTTCTTTGCCCTTAGTCATCCAACCCAGATCAGTCAGTACCCCTCCTTGTTCCGACCATTTCTTTAATTCATCTAGAGTAGCATGTGTCTGTATGTCTTGTACATCCCTGGAAGGATCCCTGACTGTCATGGCTTTGGTCATTGATGGTATCTGTGAGTTTGTCATGTCTAGTGGGGTCTGAGCTGTCTGTTCAGCAGTTCGGTCTGCCAGATCATTGCCTTGAGAAATGGTATCTGTGGCTTTAGTATGTGCTTTGCATTTCAGGATAGCTATGGCTGTCGGTAAATGTATTGCTTCCGGAAGGGCTTGTATAAGGGGGCCATGCTGTATCTTGGCCCCGTGAGAGGTCAAGAAACCTCAAGTGCTTAGCTTGTGCATGCTTGTGTCAGAGCGATGAGCTCTGCTGCTTGTGCTGACAGTATGTCTATTCTTTTAGTCTCTATGATTTCAGTAGCAGTGGTCACTGCATATGCTGCCACTAATTCCCCCGCCCCCATCCTCATGCATGAGCCGTCAACATAGAGTGTTAGGTCAGGGTCTGGAAGTGCAACATCTGTCAAGTCTTGTCTTGGCTTAGTCACTGTATGTATTACTTCAATACAGTCATGTGGTGGAATGTTTTCTGTACTAGAGGGCAAAAGAGTAGCAGGATTCAATATGTTGCATCGTCTGATCTCTATGTATGGTTGAAATAACGTCAGCTCATAACCTGTCAGTCTCGCTACAGTCAGGTGTTGTGTTTGTGTTCGGTTCAAGAGAACCTCCACTGCGTGCGGTACTTGTACTGTCAGGGGGTGGCCCAGCACTATTGAATCACTTTGTCTTATGGCTAAGGCCGTTGCTGCAACAGATTTTAGGCACGCAGGCAAAGCCTGTGCTACTGGGTCCAATGTACTAGAAAAATAAGCACAGGGCTTGTGTTTTCCTGCATGATCTTGTGTTAGGACAGATAGTGCTGTTCCATCTCGCTCTGTCACAAAAAGCATAAAAGATTTGTTGTAATCAGGGGTCGCCAAAACTGGTGCTTGACATAAAGCTTTTTTTTTTATTCTGCAAATGCCACAGTGTGTTCTTGTGTCCAAGGGAGGACATTAGTAGAAGCTTCCTCCTGTGTCGTCAACTGTATTAGGGGCTTGGCTATGTAAGCATACTGGGGAATCCACTGCCTGCAATATGAAGTGAGGCCAATGAATGCACGTACCTCCTTTTGTGTCTTGGGCTGTGAAAAGCCAGAAATCAATTGGATACGTTCTGGTGTCAGTCGCCTAAGCTTAGTAGAACAAAAAAAACTGCTCACAACTAATTCCCCTGAAAGATCACAATAAAACATGAGAAAAGGGAAGAGCAACATACCTATTTCCTCGGCTTAATTTCTAAGGGGGCTAATTTAATTTCCAAGGGGCTTAATTTCTTAAGGGGCTAGCGGGAATCGAACCTCCTCAGGTGCCAGCAGGAAGCCAATATTCTCCTCCTTCCCCCCTTTTTGACAGGAGGAAATCTGAAACAGATTTCACTGCTGTCAAACACTATCAAACCCTGTGTCTTGTCAACACTATTAATCCCTGTGTGTAGCAACTGGGCGTAAGCAAAATTATAGGAGATACACAGCGTATTTGAAATGGCGAGAAATCCTTCTAACAAATGTACAAACCTCATTGTGTCAGCTCATAGGCTGGCCAAATGACATCTCATATGCAAATGTCCCTATTATGTGAACCTACACCAACCTGAAGTCAATATTAATGCTAGGAGGCCCTAATAGGAATGCTAAGCTTCCTAAATATTTGGAAAACCAAGTTTAAGAACATTTATTAATGTTGATAATTTCATAATTAATAATTTATCTGCTAAAGAAACCAGTCATTTTGCAATAATTGCCACCTATACAATAAGCTGCATCCCTCGCCTTTCATATTCAAACATCTCCCTTCAGAAGCCCAAACCCAATAGCCTAATTTAAAAACATGTCAACTTTTGGCGCCACCATTTACAAGAATGAGTTTACTAAAGCAAACTTTAAAAAGGAAATCCTGTCAGATATTTTCTCATTACTCTAAATACCGAGCCTCATTTGTGGAAGCCTATTTACAACATTCTAAAAGGCAGAGTTGTCACTCTGGGGTGGCAGTCCTTATTTAAAACAGGCATTTCAAGTGTTAAGATGCCAGTGTACAGATCATAATTGTTCCTTAATGTCCAATCTGGAAACATATGACCGAGGCTGCCTGTCTATAAGAGAAGGGCAGTCATGTGACACATATTTTAGTCTTGCATAACTTTTTTTATTTTATTCATCTCCAATACCAATTAGACATACACTGATAACGTGTTGTCTGCTATTTAGACAGCATGATAATGGTAATATCATGTCTGTGAAATTTAGTAATTGTGAACAAGTTCCAGCCAACCATCTCTGTACCGCCCAGGAGAACTTGTATTAATGTTAAACAGACTGATCAATACGACACAAAAACAAAACATATATAAAATACATATGCCAAGCCATCAGTATACCAAGCACAGAAAGCATAGACAATTACACTAACATATATAAATGAGCAGTGATGCGCAATTACTGTACCTACAGCTCAGAGGCGAACATTCTGGCCTGCTTAATTTGTCAGGCTTATTATCAATAACTGATTTTCCTGCCCTATTCACCCCCATCTGACAGAAGGTCATCTTAATGATGAGCAGCTGTCAGCTGGACTGACTGTGTTATTTCTGACACATAGGACCAGCAACAATAATCAGAAATGAAAAACAAGCGAACAGCTTTGGGCCACAATTTCCACTGTGAAAATTGTCTGAATTTGAAAATCGTTTTTATATAGACATATAGCCCTTAAAATTTCAAGCAAGAGCATCATTTTATTTTTTTGTCTAGAAGCAATGTAACATTTGCTAAAAAATAAAACATAGACATTTCCTCGGGGCACTGGTCTTGCACAGAATCGAACAAAGGAAATGTTTCTCGACTTTCATTTCTCAGCTGCCCTGTCTTATCAGAGAAGCTAAAAATAGCCCCTCAGCGCGGCTTGAGCCTGGGCTGCCAGCCATCTGTTTTTTTTTTCTACTCCTGGCCCTCAAGACTCTCCGGCTGCAGGCATTACACAGATGCTATGTCAGAGAAGCTTTCTAAGCAGTGCCTCTGTTCTGCTCCTTTTCCGGTCCTCACTTTGGCTTCAAGGTCAGAATCTGTCTCCGATTTCTGCATAGCTTTGCATTATTCAGCCCCCACCCTCTCCTCACTCTGAAGCGGGGGCTAAGCCGCGACGAGTAGGAGGGCCGCTGCGGTGCGCACGGACCTCACTCTGAAGCTGTCAAAGACAAAAAGTCTTCTCAATTCCATACAAACTGCAATAATTCGCCCTATTGAAAAATCGTTTTTGATATACAATTTGTTTACAGGGGTACGTAATCTTATTTTTCTAATCTCAGTTTAGTAGAAACGCTCACTGTGAATAATGTACAGCACATAATTTACTAGTACAGGGCAGATATTGGGTAGTACTTCACACAATGGTACTTATTTTATCAACCTCTAATAGGTGGGAGTCTCTGCATGTTCAGCGTGAATCAGGACCCACAACCGTCTGGACCCAGCACATTGGCTCACTGAACCACCAAGAACACAAACCTGTATTCTTGAACAATTTTGCAAATTCGAAATACCCACAATTTTTCTCAAGCTAAACTTTTAACCGATCACTAATTATTTTGTTCGTTAACACTTTGTACATTAGGGGTGTCATCAAATCACAGGGGTTACTCTTTCTCTAGGTACACCCCTCTCAATTTCCCTTTGACAACGTAATCAAATGTTGGACCATGTAAACACCAGCTATGCGCTGTTCGTTTGGTGGGAGGCTCAAGAACATTTGAGCTACTATATCATTATTATATGTATCGGGGTACTTGCGGTGGCACTCTAACTGGTCTTTCTACTGGGGCCACTCTTGCTAGTTCCTCTGAAAGGACGCGATAAATACCAGCAACGACAGTATTTTTTTTCTCTTTCAGCCTGTTCTCTTTTTACCCGTTCCCCTTCCTCCTGTAACTTCTTTTCTTTGGCTTTTTCAGACTCCTGTCTACTTCTCTCTGCTTTGTGGAACACTTACTCTGTTCTTCTATGTGACTTCTTGCGCCAAAACTCAATGGCCTCCTTCTGAGCAGGTCTACATTTTCACTTCCATAGCTCTTCCTCTACCTTCCTAATGCATTCCGCATCCCACGTTCCCGTGATAGGCCATCTATACTTTGTCTCTAAATCCTTCGTGTAATCTACCCATAGCTCTAAAAACAACACGGCATCTAAACCATGTTTACAGTACATGAAATGTCCAGGTGTGTCTCTAGGCGGAATGTTAACTGGTTCCTCTAGTACACCTTTTCTGGTACATATCTTACGCAGTTTTGAAAACAACGGCATGTTGGAATGTAACCGAAAACAAAAATCACAATGAAACAAACTTACATAAAAACATTCAAACCTAACTGAACCTGACTAAGACAATAACATTCATACAGTTAAATCGGTGCACCTGAATACTTGGACTTTAATTCTTTAATTCTTTAATTCTTGATGCATGCTCTTGAACATACCGGTCTCACAAGTGAGACACGTCTTTACCGTGTTCATTAAATGAACCCGTCTTTATTGCAACCCCCATGAAAAACTCACCGGGAAGCAGAACTTGAACTTGAACTTGAAGGCCTCGGACACTTGACGCTGCGCAGGGAATGGCGTATCTTAGGTGGATCTCTAGAAACCTCGGACACAGCTCTCTTGCAGGGTGGGCTCTGGGTTAGGACGATCCGCAATCCTCACCGCCTCGTATGGATGCCTGGTCGCAGTCCGTCTCCTTCGTTGGCCTGAGGGAGTTGGCGGGAAAACCCGCGACGAGCGCGCTTGAAGTCCGTCACGGCTGTAGAAGGGGGCAAAACTGGACCTTCATCTCCGGCGCGTGGGGAAAGAGATTCGTCCCTGTTCGGGCGCCATTAAATGTCGTAAATAAAGTATTACGCACTCAGAATTTCTATAATATCAATATGATCATGCATAAAGCAAGAGGCTGAGTCTGTGGTATCAGGTTCAAAAGGGCTTTATTCCAATAACTCGAGTTATAGGGAGAATAGTTCCATCACCACAAGGGATCAGGAAGGGTCTTCTCAGAACATTCTCAATATATTCTCAAACTTTATTCACAGAGTACAGTATATATACATTTGATATTATACGTAAGCAGGAGTGCTTCAGGCGGAGCAAGAGAGAATGAGATAAGAGCATGTGGGTGTGTAGGTAGGCGTGAAGGTGGGCGTCCACTTGATGATCATTGGTGAATGTCATAGGTGGGTGGATACCTGGAGGGGGTTGCGTGATCAGCTGGAATTTTACTGGAACTTTGCCTTACTTGTGCTCAACTCGAGCATGACGTGTAATTGACGTGTGACTGGGGGAAGGCTGCTTGTGCAGTCGGGGAGTCTGGAAGAGAGGCCTTCAGTGTCAGGACGACCAGCACATCTTGTATTATCTGATATCTAAAGTCTGGAGCAGGGACTGATTTGTGACATAGGTTGCCCATCACCAAGAGCCAATGTGGCATCTATTTCTTCATTTACTGCGTAGGCCTTTCATGGGGGCTATGGGCTTTTCACTGACGTGAGCTTTGTAATCACATGAAAAGAGACAGGAAGGCTAGGCTTTCTCCTTTGCAGACGGGTCGTGTTTATTCCTCCTTCTCCAGGCAGGAATGTGGTTTCAGTAGGAGTAAGCAGATAACCGTGCTCAATACTGTCTCGGCACCTCGGACAGGGCCCCTTTGGCTGAGGCCCAAGTGTGCAAGGCCAAGGATACGCAGCTGCAGCTTTCAGAGCGTCTGAGGCCTGAAACCTCTTTTCGGCTCTGACTGAGCCATAAACATGGGTTTTCATGAAAATGCGGGAAAACATGATGCAAAACGTGTAGGCCTCAGTGCAGATTTGTCGTTTCTCTCATGGGAGACTGGATGATGGCAGGCCACGTTATAGCATAAGCATCATGATAGATAGGTTGATAGGCCATGGAGGGAGAATGCATGTCATACATGCATGTGCATAAAAAATCCGTTGGGAGGGGCACATGGGGGACACATAGGCCTCATAATTTTTATTTCCTCATTACAACGACTGTGTTGTTACAACACAATGACATTACTACGCAAGTCATTACATCGACTTGCAGTAGATGGCGCTGTAACATAAGGAATGTATAATTTACTATTGCAACTCCAGCCTAGGTAACAGTAGCGAAGGTGTTGGAATAGTAAATTATACTATTCCTTATGTTAGAGCACCATCTACTCCTAGTCCATGTAATGACTTGCGTAGTAATGGCATTGCATTGTAACAACTCGGTCGTTGTAACAACCGCGTTGTAAAGACATCGCGATCTAATAACCGCGATGTAAAGGTTGTTTCCCAGCGAGAGGAGATAGGTAGTTACCAAGGAGCCCTCTTGGCCTACTGTGTAGGACTGCCCACATGGTGCAGTTTGAGTTGGTCTATTGAGACAAACCATTTAATTCTACAACCAGTAAGAGGTGGCAATATTACAATTTTGGTTCCTTGAATGCCAAGTACTGGCTTTGGTGCACTCTATGATGGTCCAAACTATTTTCGGTAGGTGATCTTCTCTTGCAATAGATCCACAATTTTAGGAATCCAGCTGGCAGTTGCTGGTTGCACCATCACTTCATTAGTGGCAGATCATTTAGACATTTTATTTGAGTGCTCATCTCGGAAGACAGTGAAATGTTTATTGATGTCAAAAGGTGTGTCTGCCACCACTGAACCAGGATTGTCAAAATCTGGGACATACATCTGAACCCCAAAGAGGCACTCATAGGGAGTCCCGCCACCCAGGGATCTTCTAGGCAGTGTATTTCAAACTCTCTGGACCCAATTTAAGTGGCGGACCCAACTATCACTTGAACCTAATAGTCTAACTGTTAAAGACTGCTTTAAGCCACTCTTTTTCCTTACCACTATCAAATTTTCCTCAGGATGATAGAGGGAGAAGTAATGCACAGCAACACTTGCGGTGCTCATGGTATCCCAGTAAGCCCTAGAGGAGAATGCAGGTCCCTGGTCCGAATAGAATGCTAACACTGCAGATGTCCCAATAAAAACGTGCAATTCCTTAATAATGGTTTCGGCGTCAGGTGATCATTGTGGTCACACTTATAGGAATCTAGAACATAAATCAACAGCCAAAAGAATCCGTTTAAATGAACCGTCTGAATTTAGAGGTCCGCAGTTATCCAAATACACACAGGCTAGCGGCTTTGATAAGATTCGAAGAAGTGTCTGAATGGGTGAGTCATGTTGGAATTTTTAATTTGCTGGCAAAATTTACAGCTAAGGACATATTGCTTAGTTGGTCGGTACAGACCATGCCACTAGCAGAACTTCTGTATAAGATAAACTGTGGCAGCAACACTTGCATGAGCAGCTACTATTAATTCTAGTCTGTAGTCCTGGTTGGGTATCACTGGATCACCATCCCCAGGAATGAGAACAACAGTATTGTTTTAGGCACTCAGTAGGGTAGGAGTATTTTTCTGGAAAGTGTTTTAGTAAGGGAGCAGCAGTGTTTGAAGCATTGACAGCAACCATGATGTCATCATTCACCCTCTTGTGAGAAAGAGCAATTGCAGCAAAAAAAGCAGTCTGAACTGCTGACTTGGCAGCTTCATCCGCCAACGAATTCCCTACAAAGTGTATTCCAACATATTAGTGACTCAGTGTATGTATTACATGAGCCTTTGGCAAACATTCTTTTTGATGTGCCACCTTGCCCCAAAGCAGTTTAAGCTTGATAGCATTTCCATTATAATCTCTGAATCCATTCAATAGCAATAATGCAAATATTCATTATAAGACTGAACACAATAAAAAGATTTGCACAAAATAAGTGTGGAAAATTCACAATCCATATTTTCTAGTGACAGATTCAAAACTTTAAGTTCAGTCTGCTAGGCTGTACTGTCCCCAAGGGATTGTGTAAATGTTGTTTGTTGATCAAAGTTTTCATCCTTTTTAACTCCTTAAACAGCCATGTAGGCCTCTGAGTATCATTGTTTGGTGCCTACTGCAGGCTGAGCTGAAAAGCCAGTATAGATTATGTAATGATGTCAATCAAGAGGCAATACATCAATGGGCACAGGGCATTCTTTTTCCTACTGGAGAAAGTCTTGTGTTGGCAAGGTGGGGTCAAAAGCACAATCAACTTCAGAAGCTGTTAAGGAAGTAGCCCATTGTATCCATTCTGAATGTAATGCTTTAGTGTTTGGGACACTTGCTTTGGTGACTGCCTCTAAGGCTGGGACAGGGGTAACCACAATTATGCGTTATCCCTGAGTCAATTATCTTTCCTTTATAACAGTTGTCTAAACTGCAGGCAGTATTTTTTTTATGTTGATTCAAAATGCATTTCAGCATTCGAATATAAATGCAATTGGCAGAGTGTCACAATCATTGAAAGTGACATATGTGTATCCGGTGTATCCCGTAATGACTTGGATCCCCAAGTTAGTTGTGTTGTCATGAGTGTGCAAGAGTCTGGATGCAAACATGTCACTTTGCAGTTTTCTGAGTATGTCAGTATGTTCTGTAGTCCAGTATTTGCCTGAGAAATGAGAACTAATTAAGTCATACAATGGTTTAACCCATTGTGCGTAGTCAAGTATGGATGTTCTTCTGAAGCTGAGAAAACCTGAAAGTGATTGTAGTTTTTTTAATGATGTTTAGTGGTTGTAATATGACACATTGCTCTAAGAAATGTGGGGCAAGGCTTTTGCCTTCATTGAAAAGTTTGTATTATAAGAACAGGACATAAAGAAAAGCAATTTTTGTTTTCAGGAAATTAAATTTGTAGCCATGTTCAGCAATTCCCAAAATTATGCGATTTACTCTGGCTGTGTGTTTAAGTTATTGTCTATCAGATAAATCTCCTCAACATAGGACAATGCTCCTATGTTGAGGAGATTTATCTGATAGACAATAACTTAAACACACAGCCTCTCGGTAGATGTGTTGAAGGCAAGATGGCAGCCGGTCACTCGGCTGAGTAAGCGCTCGCTGCCTACTCTCCGTGTCTCTCCCCCCCGATGCGGTAATTAAGCTGTACATGGACAAAGGAAGGAGCCCGACTAGGAGGAAGAGAAAAGATTGCAACTTGCTAGCTGGCGCTACCTGGGCATGCTGTGGGCGTTCTTTACCTTGCGGTGCTCCCCGCTAACCGGCATACCGCGATCGCTGTGGTCCCGATTTTAGCTTAGCGATCCTCGGACTGCTCTGCTGCGATTTCTGACGCTGTGGGAGCACGCTCTCGGTCTGGCACGGAACGGGATGCCGCCGAAGAGTGCAAGAGCAGGGAAGACCCGTGCTGCTGGGGGGAATACACCGCAATCCTCCAAAGCCAATGGAAATGACCAAATCAACCAAAACGATCCAAACACACAACAAAGTGGATCGACTACAAAAGACATTCAAAGTACAAACTCTGGGGCATCAAAGAAAATGACACCTGCAATTTTCCTGGCGCCAAAGCGAAAGGGAAAGCAAAATCAGAATATTAACAATGCTGAAGGTGGGGAGGCTTTGGAGATCTCTGTGGAGAAATCAGTGGAAACGGAGGTGAGAGTAATGCTGAATGGGACCACAGTGCTAAGGTCTGAGGGTGTCTCTGATGGTTCAACAAATAGACAGACAAATGAGGACTTGGCAAATCTGAATAAATCCCCCCCCTCAAAAATTGGTGCGGTGACAGCCGGTCGGCATGGACTATCCCGGGAACAGAGAGGAAACTCTAACGGAAGGATAGAGACTGAGGCAAGCAATATACAAGAGCCAGATATAGAGGGTCCCTTTTTCTCACTGTCAGATCACTCGAGTTCTTCGGGAGATGAATCCGTACAGGTATCTGAGGATCCTCTTAATTTATCAAACAGACGCTGGAGTGAAACTAGTAGTATATGCTTAGAGGAAGAAACTCTGAGAGGTAGGGATAAAATATACACTACCGGGACTATACGCAAGAGAACAACCCCACAGATATTATCTAGCGATCAAGTAGATCAAGCAAACTCCAGCCAGAATTCTATAGGAGGGGACGGTGAGCAATCGGGAGGGATCTCCCTGACCCTCATTTACGAGACGATGATGGCCCACAGGGAAGAAAGCCGGGCAGAAAGTTTAAAAACACAAGGTGCTTGCAGGAAGTTGCAGAATTCTGTCAGACGGATGACTAAAACCTGCTCTGAAATTGGGGAAAGAATAACAGAAGCAGAGACTCGTATATCCACTTTAGAGGATGAAATGGTGGCACAGAGGACGACTACTGAGGCACTAACAACTCATAGGGATGACTTATTATGGAAGATTGAGGGCATGGAAAACCGCTTGCGCCGGAATAATCTACGAATTCTGGGCATACCTGAAGGGGTTGAGGGAGTAGACCCCCGAAAATTTGTTGGCAAACTTTTCACCGGGGCATTTCCTGAGTTAACCCTATGGTCCTGGGAAACCGAGATACAACGGGCACATAGATTCCAGTTTCAAGTAAAACAAAATCAGGCCAATGCTAGACCCAGAGCTATATTGATATGTCTCTCTAACTATTTGGCCAGGCAGGCAGTATTTGATCTAGCTAGGCCAGACAGACAGAGGAAAGCAGCAGGTGTGGAATTTTTCGTTCGCCCAGATTTTTGCCCCACTACTGTGGAGAAACGATGGCAATTCAGACAGCTAATTGCCCCTTTTCAAGAGAAGGGGGCACAAGCATTTCTGCTAGCCCCTGCTAAACTAAAAATTATTTACAAAGATAAAACGCGATTTTTCTCTTCTGAATTGAAGGCGAAGGAGTACTTGCAAGAGATTAAGCATTAGGGATAGAATATACGCACATGAAAGGCAAGGAACTATAATCTATAAACTATGTGTGCCACATTTTGAAGAAAACTGAGTGTGAATAAGGACTTCATCCCCCTTTTTTTTTTTTATTTGCCCATGTATATATATATATATTGTTGTTTCCTTTTTTTTATTGCACTACTTATGAGTGAGACAGAGGTAGATTGCATCGGGGGGGCAATGGGGGGTAGGGGTGGTAGCGAGGCTATCCATCACAGTAGACCTTGAGGTCTATTAGCCTACATGCTGGGGAAGGGGGGGTTTGCTTTCCGCTGGCAGGGGAAGCAGGAAAGGGAAAGGGAAGGAGGGTGGTGTTCTAATGTCAGGGAAGGGGGAGGCTGCCAGAGGGGGGGGTGTGTGTGGGGGTTAAAATGGGAATAAAAGTCAGTAATCGATCTAAGATCTATGAGGGAAAGATAGAAAGAGGGAGAGGCAACCGAGAAGGGCAGGAAAGGTTATATAATGATCCAAAGCAGGCTGATGGCAGGACTAACAGTGTGCACATTTAATGTGCGTGGCCTTAATGATAAGGGGAAGCGTCAAAGGGTGGCGTATGAAATAAAGAACATGTCGCCTGATATAGTTTGTATCCAAGAGACACATATTCCTTGGAGCAAACAAAAATGCTTGAGAGAGTTTGGTCTGGAAATGCAGGTGTGTACTACACAAGGGACCACCACTCGTGGGGTTGCTATACTTTCTAAAAAGGGTCTTTTAAAAACAACTAAAAGTGCTGCAGATAAATATGGGCGATGGGCCATGATTGAATGCATTGTGGCTAATAAAATGTATACAATATGTTCTGTTTACGGTTCTAATCATGATGAGGAACAAGTAATTCAATATCTTAACCCCTTCAGTGCCCATGATGAGCTGGACTCCTCATGGGCCGCGGTGGCACTGTGCCCATGACGAGTCCAGCTCGTCATAGACCCCGCCCGCTAATACAACGGCCGGCACAGGGCGGGGAAAGGGGCGGGCACTGAAGGGGTTAATATGGAATTAGCTAATTGGGCAACTCCAGTGATTCTGTCTGGCGATTTTAACATTCAATTTGAAGATATCATTAAAGGACCCGGAGGTGATAAATATATTGGCAAAAAACCCAGAGTTTATAAAGCTCTACAACAGCTTCTCCAAGAACATGGTTTAGTTGATGTATGGCCTAGGCTAAAACACCCCGAACCAGGATATACGCATTACTCATGCCCCCATCAAAAGTTTACTAGAATAGATTATTTTTTTATAACCAAAGCCCTAAAAGACGCACAAATATTGATTTATCCCCGTATAACTTCGGATCATAACCCAATTATGCTCAAACTTGCAATATCTGGTTTAATGCGACCTAGAAGCACATTTTCTTTTGATAAAAAACTAATGTTAAATAAAGAGTTTGTCGCTCACATTCGTAAATGGGTGATAGATTTTCTGGCTATTAATCGAGGTTCCACTAAATTAGGGATGGTTTGGGATGCGATGAAAGCTGGACTTAGGGGAGAGATAATCGGTTTTGGTCTACGCATTCAGAAACAACTTAGACAACATCAGGTTACGCCGTTTAGAATGTAGATTAATCGAAGCAGTACGGGATAAGGCCAACATCGCACAGGCACAAACAGAGGTGGCCTGGGGTAAATCTAAGATTAATGAGGAATGGGCTAAAGATATTGCCCAAAAATACCATCTCTTCAGGAAAGATTGTTATGAGTTTGGGGAAACTACTGGCAGATGCCTAGCGAAGAAGATCAGGTGCAAGGAGGTTAAAAATATTATAGAGACAATCGAGGACTCATCAGGGAACATAATAGAAACACCAGAGGGCATTTTAGAAGTATTTAGAGCATTCTATGAAAAACTGTATTCTGAGGAAGATCATAGTAGAGATGATCAGGAGGAGTTATACAAGGATCCATACAGGATCATTTTGGATGAAGATGATAAGAGGGCATTAGAGGAGCCAATATCAATGGAGGAGTTGGTAGACGCTGTGGGCTCATTGGCTATGGGAAAAGCTGCCGGGCCAGATAGACTCCCATTAGAAATATATAAGTTATTACTATCTGAAATTCAGGCAGATATGCTTGAGGTGTGTCGAGAGGCACAAAAAAGCACTGCTCCACTATCCTGGGATGAAGCAAGTATTATTGTATTTTTAAAGAAAGAAAAACCTCCTACACTCCCAGGATCGTTCAGACCAATATCTTTAATAAACTGCGATTGTAAAATTTACGCAAAAATTTTAGCGACACGTCTATCGCATGTAATTAAGACCCTGGTTTCAGTTCACCAACACGGGTTCATAACAGGCAGAGACACGGTCAATCATATAAGTAGAGTAACAACATTACTGGATATTGATAATACACGTAAGATGCCATGTGGGGTGATATTATTAGACGCAGAAAAAGCGTTTGACCGTGTCTTATGGGAATTTCTATGGACCACACTTAGGCTACATGGTGTTGGTACAGGGTTTATCCAGGCCATTAAGACTAGGTACAGATCTCCAAAGGCACGAATATGTACACTAGGGCTAGAATCAAAACCATTAATTATATCAAGGGGCACTCGCCAAGGATGCCCGTGCTCCCCTCTGTTATTTGCGATGTATATCAATCCGTTCTTAAACCTACTAGAGCATAGATTAAACGCTCAGCTGTCAGGCCCAAGGCTGGAGCGGGTTGATATACTCGCGTATGCAGATGATATTGCAATAATTACACCAGACCCGGCATCTACATTGGAACAGATGGAGCAATCGGCAGTAATATTTGGGAGGAGTGCGGGTTATAAATTGAACTTAACTAAGACACAGGTAATCTGTACTGAACAAACACGATTTAGGGATCAGAGAGTTTTAGAGGAGGCCGTATATTTGGAATACGCCTGAATGCTTGTTTAGATACGATGGTTAAATGTAATTGGAAACCTCTTCTTAATAAAATTAAAAGAGATTTGGATAGGATGGAAAACTTACATCTGTCATTACTGGGAAGATGCAATGTTATCAAAATGAATGTTCTTCCAAAGGTTTTATATTTTTTCAGGGCAGTACCACTGGAAATCACAAAACAACAAATACAGAGACTACACTCTATTTGCAATAGTTTTTTATGGGCACAGGGGAAACCCCGACGAGCACTAAAATTTATGACCCTACCACGGGATAAAGGGGGGTGGGCAGTACCCAATTTTCAATTTTATTATTGGGCATGTTTATTACAGTACATTGGAATTTTATTGGTGGGAACTAGTGGTGAAACTCTAGGGGATGTGCCTCATATATATCAGCTATTATTAGGTGCAAGGACAGAGCGAACATTTTTTTAAATTCTAGAGCCAAGTTATTATAAGAAGACCCGCTTTAAAGTCCTCCAGGCAGCTTATAAGGCCTGGCGCCAAATAAAGAGGCAGCTAAATATGGGGAAAATAAACTATTATACACCCACGGATGCAGCGGCACTACTTCCATCTGTCTTCTTAGATGGCATTATGAATAAATGGAGAATTAAGGGTATTATAACTTTGGGCCAGCTGGTAGACAGTAGTGGTGTCAAAACGTATGATACATTGATGACTAACTATGACCTTCCTAAAGCGGATTTTTTAAAAATATTTGCAGATCCGAGACTTCTTGTGCAGAAGGAGGGATATCTCACGTTTGGCTGAGAAAAACAATCTTTTAGAAATTGTGATGGCCCGGGGTAAAATTGGGGATATATATCAGGCGCTTATTGATACACAAAAGTATGATGTTGAGGCACAGAACGATAAATGGAAATTGAGGGTGGTCGCAGAAGGGAGTATTCTGCAAGAATCTATTTATTTAGCTGAAAAACTTTTAATATCCTCAAATCTGAAAACCCAGCAATATAAAACTATGTTTAATCTATATTATACACCTGCTAAATTGGCACGCTGGGGTGGAGTAAATGAGGACAAATGTACAAGATGTGGGGGGGAACAGGCGGATATAGTTCACATGTTTGCTACATGTCCAGAGCTGAGATTATTGATTAAATAGGATACAGATATTTTTAACTGAAGTCACAGGAGTACATATTGAGATAACCCCATTAGTTATGATGCTGGGGGTCATAGAGCATAAAACACCTACACATGGAATGTATATATATATAGATATTTTATCTATATTGCAGTTACAGTAGCAAGGTTATGTATAGCTTCACTGTGGCGTCAGAAAGAACCCCCTACATTTGAGATGTGGAGAGGCAGATTATTTGCAATTTGTAAACTTGAGACTAGTTTATATGCCATTAAAAGCCCACGTAAACGTAAACTCGGTGAGGAGATATGGGGGGCACTAACGGAATATCTTTCACCAACAACATAAGATCTCAATTAAGCCCTGTCGGGTTGGTGGTGACTCTATGATTTTGCAATGTTTTTGTTTCCTGTCATGGGGTACATGTTGTGTATTTTCTTATGATTTGCCTTATTCTCGTGTATCAACTTACTGACTTAATAAAAAAAAAAAAAAAACCACATAGGACAATGCTTCTGGAGCAATATTGTGTAGCATTGATGTTATTCGGATAGAAAACAGGCAGGGCTGTCCTTGAGGAAGTCAGCAAAATCCTTATTGATTACTGAAAGTGCTGAACGTGTTTCGATTTCTGCATTCAGGCATTATATTTTGGCAAAAAAAGCCATTGCAGCTATCCAAAGTGGTTTTGTATTTTTTTCACACTATGTTGCTCATTAGTGCTGCACGAGGTGCGTTTTGAATTGCAAAGGTATGTGTGTGAGTTTTTAAATGTCTGTAGTCTAAAACTAGATGATAGGAATAGTCTGGTTTGGCTTCCAGAAATAGTGAGTTATTCATTGCTGAGATACAAGGCTTGATGATGTCTTGGTACTCTAAATGTGATATAATTTCCCTAACAGGGCCTTTAGATTCATGTTTAAGAGGATATTGTGGTTGCACTTGTAGGCTAGACCATAGGGGTATAATGTGAAAAGATGAATCCTTATCCCAGCCTACATGGTTGTGGTATAATGCCGAGGCTTGTGCACTGGCCCATTCTGTGGCATACGCTTGTTTGACAATGTCAGGAACAAGAACAGAAATAGAAGGTATGATGACATCTATCCTTTGTGAGATTTTTCTAACAAACTATGGTGGCCAATCCCTTTCAGCCAAGAGAATGTCATATGTATATGTTACATTTTTTCCAGAATATTAATTTCATAGCGCATATTATTTCACTGTTTATTTGGATGTCCAAATAATCTAGTCTGTATAGAGGGCCTACTCGCTGCTCTGGTGTTTCAGCTTGAATACATTTACTAGTGGCTTGCGCAACCAGAAAATCTTGAAGATTTTGGTGAACTATTGTTATCTCTGCCACGCTGTCTAGCAATGTCTGTGCTCATGTCTTGTTCTGAATAAACGTTCTCAATTTGTGAGGCTTGTTTCACGGAAATACCTGCAACCTTCTTTTTTCTGAATTGGGGTTTTGTTGTGGAAATTTCTCCTCCTTTGTAATGATGATGTTAGATGAGCGTTGTGAGTCCTTTATGTTTTCACGTACTCTTCTTGCCTGTTCTCTGAATGTTCCCCTCTCTCTGATGGTGTGTTGCATGAGTCCTGAAAGGAACAAAAAGGACGAGTATCAGTATACTGATACCTAACAGGCTGTTTAAGTGTGTCACAGTTATGTATGTTAGAACGTTTTTTTTCAGTGGGTTCTTGCTGCAGAGATCTACCCCCTGTTTTCGGTCTTTCTTTATTTTTTTGCTTATCCCAGCATTTTTTAGAACTCTATTTCTATTTTCTATTTAGGGAGTTTTGTAAAGTGCTTGGTGACGCACAGCGGCGTGTCCCCACGCTAAGGAGCGGCTGCTAACTGGAACCTACAGAAGTGGAATACTTTACTGTTCGAATAGTGTAGTTTTGAGCTTGGCTCTAAAGATTAGTTCAGATGGTTCGAGACGCAATATTAAGGGTAATGTGTTCCATCTGACGGCTGCAAGGTACCTAAAGGATCTTCCGCCCATCCGTGCTCTGGACACCTTGGGGACAACAAGGCGTCCCGAGCCAGAAGATCTGAGGGAGCGGGACGGTTCATAAGGTGTCAGCAGTCCTTTCAAAGTGAGAGGAGACCTCCCGTTGATGATCCGATGGCACATGCAGAGTGCTTTGAAATCAACCCTACTTCTGATCGGGAGCCAGTGCAAGGACCGAAGGGCCACCGAGGATGCGGCTCTTCTGGGTAGTCTAAGTACTAGCCTAGCAGCGGCATTCTGTAGGACCTGTAAACGGCTCAGATTCTTCTTCGGAGTCCCTAGATAGAGGAGGTTGCCATAGTCCATCTTTGAGGTGACTAGTGCATGCACAAGGGTTTGACGGGCCTTTACAGGTAAAAACTTCAATGCCTTCCTGAGACTTTTGAGGGTCCCAAAGCATGATCCGACCACCCGGTTGATCTGAGGGCCGAAGGTCAGGTCGGAGTCGAACCAAATGCCCAAGTTCTTTGCTTTCAGGCATGGGATAGGTGTTGAGCCAAGGCATGGAGGCCACCATGCCGACGTCCACGCCGATCGGTCTCCCCCTACGACAAGCACCTCGGTCTTATTTCCGTTAAGCTTAAGGCAGTTTGCGGACATCCAGGCAGCTAGGTCTTGCATACAGGCTCTGAAGATGTCCGCCGAAAGATCGGGTGCGCGCGACAGGGAGATCACCAACTGCGTGTCGTCGGCATAGGAAACCATTCGGAGGCCGTAGCTCTCTACCAAGGAGGCAATCGGGGCTACGTAGAGATTAAAAAGTGTTGGGCTCAGGGACAAGCCCTGCGGCACCCCCTGGTCCAGAGCAATTCGCTCAGAGTAATAGTCACCCTGCCTCACTTGGAAGCCTCGGCCTGCGAGAAATGAATAAATCCATTTCAACGCTGCCCCTCTCACCCCACCTTTGCTCAGACACTGTAGCAAGATGGAATGTGCCACAGGTGCACTCTCAGGTGCACTCTCAGGTGCATGCTTGGTAAATTTGTTTTCAGAATTGCCCTTAAGTTGTGGCATATTAGGTCTGGCTCCTAAACTATCTTGACCAACAGCTGTATAGGTTTTAAAAATAATTTTTGGCAGTTCGCGGTCCTGCTCTGTGACAATGCTTACCTTTAATGTTACTTAATATAATTGAGGAAACTGGCAAAGTTGGCAATTAGTTACACCCCCAAGTCCAGGGCAGGAGCACTTAAGGCATAACAGCAATTGATGGTGTCCCATGTGTTATGGTAAATGTTGCATCAAAGACTGTGCCCCAAGTAGCACAATCCTCCATTGGGGGAACCATATCAAGTGATAGGAACATTATGAGTATCCTTTGTTTGTCTTGGGGTCCAGTGTAGAGATACACTGATTCAAATTGATTTGTTTTTTGTGCAATCTAGAACTGGATCTCTCCCCGTCTGGTGGAAACCTACCCATAATTGCATTTATAGTCTTTGGATTAATTGCAGGCGCAGCTAACTGAGGCTGCACAGCTTGAGTTGCCCTCACTGGGGTTGCTGTTATGATGCACATTACAAATTGCGTTAAGCGTATGTATAGTCTGACTAGACCTGTGTACAAAGTAAAGAAGTCTGCAGTAGTTAGTGGTTGCAAATTTGTATATGGTGTATAGCCAACTAAGACTAGACATTTTGCCCCATCATTGCTGAGGGGGCCCAGCTACACATAATTTATGGCCTGTGGTAGGGTGCCCTGGAACCATTTGTGGTGGTCCTGATATGTCAATGGGATTTTTAAATCTTTATAAGCTCTATATACATTTGGTATTACACCTGATGGTTGTTGTGAAATGTTAATGTAATGCCATCAACAGCAGGAAAAATAATCCATGAATAGAATACCTCTGTTTTGTATGCTTCAAGGACTTTATCCACGAAGATAACTTCTCCCCCATGGCAGGGAGCCCTTGTTGTTGTACTAATGTTGTTACAGCATGTCTGCAGTTGACAGGAATGACAATTACCAGTGCCATTTTAAAGAACAGACTTCAAAGAGAGGAAAATACTGTAGTGGGTGACCCTTGTAAAGGTTCAAGCTTGAACAACCTACAGACAATAATAAGTGTTTCATATTAAGCTGAGTAGGATTTAATTCCCTAACACCACAGACATCTCCGTATAAGGTGATAAGGAGTCCATGGCACATGCAAGTACTACTCAGGAGACCCACTAAATAAGTGTTTGAACTAAAATGCTGATTAGGACGTGTTATATGGTTCCTATGAATTCAGTTGGACTGTGTATCTGGACAAATAGACTTCAGAATACTGGAACTTGGGGGCCAATTTAGGAGAATGTCACGCAGTGCAGCACAGTACGTTACCTTACTGTGCTGCACTACATGATAGGCAAAGTGCAGGAATGTGTCATATTTAAGGCAATATGGCACATTTCTTCCTTTTTGCCTGTTCTGGCACCCTTTTGGCATCCTGGCACCAAAACTCCATGGTGCAAAGGAGCCTGCGTTGCATGCATGATTGATTTTGTGCAAGAAGAGATACATTCCTAAGAGGCATATTCCTCTATCTATGTGTGCTGCAGAATGCAGGGCACATAGAAAGAGGAAGCAATGAGGAGAAATAAAGATATTTGTCCTCATTACGCCTCTCCCGGGAAGGCGTATCTTTTTGGCACATTCCCAAGTTTACCAGTTCTGATAAATCTGGGAATGCGTCAAACACCATGAGAGTTTTGTGACAACACCCCCACAACGCCCATGTAACACCTTCCTAGAGCAAAGTAAAGCTACGCAGTGATTTGAGCTGATTTGCTTTACTCCAGATTTATGGAGCCACTCAGGGCAACGTAAAGTAGCCTTGTGTGGCTTCATAATTCTCACTTAAGGTTTGAGTCGTGAATGTACCACACTGCGTGTTGAAAAAGCAAAGCAAACCGGGTCATAGTTATGCCCATTGGGTCACTAGTAGTCATTAGAGAGTTACTGGTTCCCATCCAGCTCGCAATGTCCCATCTGGACCCCTGAACTTACCAGGGTGACAGATGGTATCAGCAACCTTGAACATGACCACTTTATAATTCACCAAATCATGGAAAACAGATTTACCCTTTCGTTAGTTTGCTTTTGCATACCCAAGGTAAACAGAAGAAATATACGAATTAGGTTTCACATCATTTATTAAAGCAATTGTATTGTTGCATTAAAAGAATGTACTGCAATTATAAGGCAGAAGAAACAAAGCATTGTATCCAGCATTACAACAATGGTGAAAAAGATAAACAGTTCAACTATTATGATGTTACTGTGATTATAATATGATTATATTCCTACCTAGCACAACCTACACTATTGAGAGCATCCATATGCCAGATCCCTTAGGATAGCCTAACCCCCATACCTGAGTATGATGAGTCAGGAAGCCGGCCTGTGCAGAATAGGGTATAGTCCGTAGCAGGATAAGGGTCTGAGTAAGCAGGACTTCCTCTTAATCACAGCACGTGCCATCCAGGACAAACCCAATCGAAGTGCTCTTCTGTTCATTGTGGTGCAGAGATGGATTATATAATAAAAGCTTGCTAAGAATTGAACAGCATGTAGAATGATTTCTCAATACATCATTGTGTAAGCGCAAAGCATGTTAAAAATCACAAATAGCAAAATAATGGCAAGCTAAAAAATGTGGAACTACGATGGAGAATGGTCATGGGATTTGTAATGCCTCACAACACAGAGATATCAATTTTTAAAGTTTTAGGTGAATATAGGACCAAGATGAACAAAGCGTCACTGTCAGTTATCAGGTCACGCTGGACAGATAACAAGTTCAGGCTGGCTATGATGGAGCGTGGGTTGGATACAGGAAATAGGTTTCTCGTGCTGAATGGTTACGTTCTTTAAGTTTGCACAAAGAGTTCAGTGCATGTTGGAGGAGTGTGAAGAGCAGGTCGAGCATAGCAGATGGTCATTGTGCGTAAAATTACTCATTGCTGGAGCTTCGCATTGGCAATTGTAGCTGGCTGTTGGTGTGAAGTGCAGGTCTCGATTTGCCAGACATTGTAGATAGTTGCTGTTGGTGCACAGAGCAGAGCCACCGGAGCTTTGCATTGGCAGTCGCTGCAAGCTGTCAATTCTCGGTGCGAAGAGGTCATTTAGCAGTTACGGGGACCATAAAACTTCTGTACCTTCATTGTTTCTTAGGGAGAAGTACACACTGATGCCAACCGAGTGTCCAAGACCTGGTGGCTACCAGCAGAGACCAGTAGCAGTGCCCAGGGAGGTCAAGGTAGGTATTGTTGGTGCTTGCCAGTTGCTGGGAGGCCTCTGGAAACTTGTTGTACTTCTGTAGCTCACACCGGAGGTAGCCAATTAACCTTTGACATCACTGTGGGTAGCTTGGGTTCAAAGCAAGCAGGTCTAATCCTTCTTCAGTCAGCAGGGCAGCCCCTTTTCCTCGCAGAGCAGTCCTTCTCAATCTTCAACAGGTCCAAGAGTGTTTTGATGAGGGGTGTGTTTGTCCCACATTTATACATGGTGGGAAGTTGTAAGGAGAGTTCTCTGACCTACCCCCAAAACTGGTACTGGTCAGTTCTTTCCCTTGAGCGGGCTCCAGGCAAGGCAGGTCTGGTGTCAGGTTCCTTTGTGTGTGCTTCAGACAGAGCCTTTTCATATGTAATTATGGCAGGGTAAGCTCTTTCCTAGCCATCCTGTCATGAAGACCGTTTCTCCTCACTCCTAGGCTTCCTTTGTCTTCCAAGATGGTGCCTCTTATTGGTGATAGTCTAGTGTTTGGTGTAGCCATCATGTGACATGGAAGGGATGAAAATTCTCCTGTTAGCGGCCCCCGTTCAAGCATCCTGGTGGAATGTTGACCGCTGGCACCGTAGGTAAGCCTTGGGACCAGCCCTTGGTCTCGTGCACAGTGTAGCATGATTGTGTTGGCATTTTTTCAATACTTAGTAAGAAGAACAGCTTTTAGAAAGTATGGGGCAGATTTACAAGCCCCTTGCGTGACTTTTGCGCCGCCGTCGCGTCACTTTTGTGACATTGCCGCGGCATAAATGTTGCGGTCCATTTACAACGTGACGCATCTAGGCACATGCGTCACGTTGTAGAGCCTTGCGTCAGATTATACCTGCATCAGGTATAATATTTGCAGGATGGGCATTCCCACGCAAAAAGCCACTTTTTCACTGCGTCACTTTACACCTCCACTGCGTCAAAATCCCTATGCCTGCTCAGACCAGGTGTAAGGAATGGCGCAGGGCTTTTTGAATGGGGCTCACCCATCTATTGTGGCTCATTGCTGGAGTTGTGTCACTTTCATGAGCAACTTCAGCAATGCATCACTCTTGACCCAACAGATGCGTCAGAATTTCTGACGCATCTCTTAATCCTTGCGCCGTGGAGCACTGAATTGAAAATACAGCGCATCCATAGTGGTGCAAAGACATTCGGCGCTGACACAAGGAAACTGACGCACCTATGCAGATGTGTCAGTTCCTTGTAAATCTGCCCCTATATGAGGACACTTTACTGAAGTGTTTGCGATAAACCACGTTTGTTTTCTATGGCCAGATGGTTATGAGATGGGCTCCTGTTTTCAAGGCTATTGACAGTGGTGTTTACTTTTATGTGTTTTTCTTTCCCAGGCGGCTTATGGTTCTTACCTGTTCCTGAAATTAGTTGTATTGCCTACTGGTAGGCATTCACCAAGTGGCTATGTGGTAAATATGCCTTACTACTGACAGTGTTCTGGTTTTTTGTGTGATTATAGTACAGTTTTGCTTACAATGCTGGTCTGTTTTTCTCTTTCATCTTCCCTCCTCAAAAATCCCCTGTTTTTCCAACTTTCTTTTGCAGGAACAGTGCACAGTTGGGTGACTTTTGGGACCTCATGCCCTGATTAATTTGCCTGTCAGTCTAGTATGTCAATGAAGCATAGCAGCCTTTATTTACATCTCGGTCAAAGCATATTGGTGCGTTTTTTATGATGAGCCTGGGCACACGCATGAAAAATATTTTGAGAGATGCCATGTAGACACATTTTTAAGTATGTTTGTACAGATGGGGATAAATTGATGCTCAGAATTTAAGGACCTTTTTTACAATAAGGGTGCAGGCGTTTAATACAAAGGATACGAATGAGATGGATTACATACATCCAGTATAGATATGGATACACTCACTATTAAAAGCTTCCATGCCACAATAGGAAAGTGTCAATGATGATAGAATGAGCTAGTTGTAAATCATTGGCCATCATGCTTCCGCTGGTTGCTACTGTGAGGCAATTACTATTTTTTTGCAAAATACCCCTTATTGTGATGTGCTGGTTGTGCTGGCACTAGATCCTCTTTTATTTATGTACACCCTTGCAGCTCACCTGACCCTGAGTTTTACCAGAGCAGGTTCGCTCATTTGAACTAGTTTTACCACAGGGACCCTATAACATTCATTTTATAGGAATGTTCTGTTGGAGGTGTGTGACAGAAGGGATTCGTTTTTGTTTTGTTCCTTTTGTCTCATTGTCTGGAAGCAATACAGAACAGCAGAGCCATTCCCAGTCATGTGACCCAGAACACTGGCAGCAAGGGACAGTTGGTTTGGGCAGGGAAATGCCAACTTTCTAAAAGTTAAATTTTCAGAATAGTAACTTAAAATATGACTCCATTTAAGAGGATTTTAATTCACAATAGATTTGAGTGTAAACTATATCTGGTCCCAAACTGAAGTAAGCACTTATTAAAGGTAATAAGGTAACCAGTGTTCATCTACCGGAGAGATATGCCTTACAACAGTGAAAAACAACCTAAGGGTTTTTAACTGCGGGAACATGTAAAAAGTAAACCCACATGTCCTACTTTTTAAATACCATACGCCTTGCCCTATTAGCCTTTAAGGCCTACTTCAGGAGTCACTTATACGTATTAAAAGGAAGATTTAGGCGTGGCAAAAGGTATATTTTACCAGGTCAAAATGCCATTTTGAAACTGCACTAGGAGCGCCTGTGGCAGACTTGAGACATGTTTTTTATTTTTTTTAAGTTTAAGAAGCTTTATTGAAATAATTGCAGATATTACAGCAAACCAGTAATACAGATAAACAATGCAAAACAAGCATTATAACGATAACAAACTGGAATTTAAAAACAGAAGAGAAAGCTATTTAAATATTTTAAGGGGAAAGCAGAAGGGAAAGAGGGGAAGGGAGGAAGAAGGAAAATTCATAAACCAATAAGGCATATAACTTGGGATAAACAAATAAATGCATACTTCAGAGAAGATGAGAAGTAGTCTCAACAACTCAATATATCTACTAAAGCATTAGACTATAGGAATAAAAAGAACAGAGAGGAGATTCAAGGAGGTTTAAAATTCGCAACATTTGAACGGCAATTAAGTATCGACGTTAATCGGTCTAAATAAGTAGTAAGAGGTGACCAGAAGAGGTCTCTATTTAGAGTTGGTTTGCAAGAGGAGGCGAAAGCAATATCAAGTCGATGAAAGTGACAGAGACTGTTCCACCAATGCTGTATAGAAAGTTTGTTGAGTGTTTTTCAGTTAAGTGTGATATGCTGGAAGGCTAAAGCAAGCATGAGGTCAAAGAGACCTTGTGTGTGAAGGGAAAGATCTAAAGAATCCGACAGACTACCAGAAAAAAGAAGAGGGATAGAATAAGGAATAGAAATGTTAAATATACGAGAGACATAGGACCAAACTTTCTCCCAGAAAATAGAAACTGAAGAACAAAGGAAAAGAAGATGCTTAAGATCAGCATTAGAGGAACCACAAGACCAGCAATTAGTATAAGTGGACAGAGAAAAACAAGCCAAGGAGATAGGGGTAAGATAAAGTCTGTGATAAAGAAAGACCATTGATTGAGTAAGAGAAGCAGAGCGAGAAATTTTAAGGGAACGGGACCAAAGTTGATCCCAAAAGGAAATACTCCACTCACATCCCAGGTCAGATTCCCATGAGAGTTCCATTTTAGTCTTAAGACGTCTGGGTTGGGGGCCACCAAGAATTTGTAAATAAGAGAAGCCTTGGGAAGCATAAGGAGGATATGTAAAAGAGGATTTGGAGCAACAGGAGGAAAGAGAGACGGGAGAGAATAAAAAGTGTCTAGAATTACCGTCATTAGAATAGAAAATTTCGGTAAGAATGAGCAAAGACATTGAAAAGTAGATTGGAATTGGGGAAAGGAATAAGGAGATGTGCCATCAAAAATATGTTTAACCCAAATTATAACTTTCAGTCGCCATGCCTTCCAGAAAATAGATCTATTATTTATGGTAATAAGGGAATTATACCAAATAGACGATTCCAAAAAAGCTTCTCTGGATGTAGAATAAAGAGCACATATGTTTAAACAAGGGGGAAGAAGTGTAAGAGGTTTTTACAGAAAAAGTGAGAACTTCCTTAAAGGAAAAAGGCAACAAGAGGGCATGTTCGATGGAAAGCCAGAGGGGAGTGAAAGGGGAGGTTTCGGAGATAAGCCATTTTGAGGATTGGCGAAGGGTAAATGATTTGTGATAAAGACGGAAATCAGGAAAGTTAACACCTCCATTAGGTTTTGATTTACTTAAGAAAGATATGGATATTCTGGCCTTTTTACTTTTCCAAAGGAATTTGGATAAACAGGAGTCAATCTTTTTAAAGCGCAGGCAGGGATATGGACAGGAAGCATAGAGAGGGCATAGATTAAAATAGGGGTAATCATCATCTTGATTGAGTCTAAGCGGCCCCACCATGAAAGAAAAAGAGGATTCCAAGAAGATAGGAGTTGATCAATTCTGGAGACAATCCCGGACATATTTAATTTGACTGTAGAAGAAATGGAATTAGAGAACCACATACCTAACCACTCCAAGCAAAACCAATAGAAGAAAATGAATGTGGAAGGCATGTGCTAGTGAGAGGGAGTATTTCTGTCTTATCCGAGTTAATTTTATATCCAGAGACAAGGGAAAAAGAAGTGAATTCACGCAATAGCGAGGGAATAGAGATATCCGGGTCAGAAATAAAAAGTAAAATATCATCTGCATAAGCGGAAAGTTTTAAATTTTGATCACCGTAAGAAAAGCCAGAAATAGAAGTATTATTACGAATGGAAGATAAGAAAGGTTCAAGAGTAAGGACAAAGAGCAGAGGGGAAAGGGGACAACCTTGACGAACTCCACCCTGAAGGGGAAAATAGGAAGAAACTGAACCATTGATTAATACCGACGCTCTAGGGGCCGAGTATAATAGGGAAATTAGCGAGATTAATTTTGGACCAAAACCATGCCACTTGAGAGCCGCAAATAAAAAAGACCAATCCACTCTATCAAATGCCTTCTCGGCATCGACAGAAATAGCCACTAAAGATGCGGAGAGGGAGGGAGCCTTATTTAAAACATTAAGAAAAAGGCGAGAGTTATCCGAAGACAATCTACCTTTGACAAAACCACACTGATCTTTAGCGACCAAGTGTGGCATAAGAGGGTCTAAACGTAGTGCAAGTATTTTGGCAAAGAGCTCATAATCTACGTTAACCAAAGAGATCGGACGATAGTTTTTACAAAACATGGGGTCTCGCCCATCCTTGTGAATAAGGCATATGGTGGTCTCCTGAAAAGTGCCCTCCGTTTTCCCAGAAAGATAAAAGGAATGAAAAAGATTTAAAAGTTTAGGGAGCAACAATGTAGAAAAATGTAAATAAAATTCAACAGAGAAGCCATCTGGCCCAGGAGTTTTCCCTTTTTTTAAAAGTCTTAGAGCAGAGGACAACTCAGTTAAAGATAAGTCCATCTCAAGATCTGTTAGGTTAAGATGGGAGGTAGAAGGTGATGGCATAGTATCTAGATAGGATTGGACAAGGGAGTTCGGGGGAGGGGACTCTGGGGATAAAGATTCATAAAAAACAATTTGAATGTGTCAAGAATATCTTGATCTTTGTGCAGCAGGGAACCGTCTGGAGAGTAAATAGAGTCAATCAGAGTACGATCCCTACGTCTTTTTAAATAGTTCACTAAAAGCTTCCCAACTTTATTTCTACCTCCATAGTAATGAGCGCTGCTGCGTGAAAGAATAGAAGAAGCATTATCAGTGGACGTTTTTTTTAAACGCTAACTTCGCGCGTATCAAGGCTGGAAGAACGGAATCTGTCGATGACTTATAGAACTCATGCTCTAAAGATTTAATATGGGCTAGGATAGTTTTTTGTTGCTGAAGGAAGCGTTTCTTCTTTTTCGAAACATATTCTATAATGAAGCCTCCTGCAGCGGCTTTAAAGGAGTCCCATAGAATATCGGGAGAAGAAGACAAATTGGTGTTTAAATCAAAGAAGTCATTAGCAAAAGTAATAAAGGAGGTGGAAAAAATAGGATCTAGAAGGAGAGAATTATTAAAACGCCAACGGGAGGATCTGGGGTGTGGTGGAAGTAAATCAAGATCAGTTATAAGTGGAGCATGATCAGAGATAACAATAAGTTCAAGAGAGGAAGATCAAATATTTTGAGACAAGGATTGAGAGAGAAATATGTAGTTTAAACGAGAGAGGGAATTGTGAGGAGGAGAAAAGAAGGAGAAGTCCAGAGAATCAGGGTGGGAGAGTCTCCAAGAATCCACAAGATGAGCTTGGGAAATGGTATCAAGAAATTGTTTATGTGCTTTGTGGGGAGTGAAGCAAACTTGAATCTGGCGGTCAACAAAGGGGTCAACAACTTCATTACAATCACCTCCTAAAATAAAATAATCGTCTTTGAATTGAATACATTATTGTGTAATTAAGGGCCAGAAAGAAGAATCTGGATGTGTAGGCCCATACACATTAAAAACTGTTACAGAAATGTTATTTATTAATAACTTACCTAATAACAATCTCCCTTCAGAATCAGTCTCTTGTGATATAACTTTGCAATGCAATTTTTTGTGACATAAAATTATAACACCATTTTTCTTGTTCAAGGAAGGGGTGTATAAAACTGAGCCCACCCAACCACGCTTTAACTTTAATGCCTCGGGTTCTGTAAGATGGGTCTCTTGTAAAAGGACCAAATCAGGCAAGATGAGACAATATTCTCTGGAGCAGATTTACAAGCCCATTGCGACACATTTACGCTGCCGTTGCGTCACTTCTGTGACGCAGCGGCGGCGTAAACCATGCGCCATGTTGCGCCTTATTTACAACGTGACGCATCTAGGGAGATGCGTCACGTTTTAAAGCCCTGCGCCACATTAAACCTGCGTCAGGTTTAATGTATGCAGGGTGGGCGTTCCGTCGGATAAAGCCTCAGGAAAGTGACGCAGTGAAATCTACAAGATTTCACGGAGTCACTTTTCCGACACTGCTGCGTAAAAAACCCTGCGCCTGCTTGAAGCAGGCATAAGGCGTGATGCAGCATGTTAGTTATGGGCAGCCCCTGAGCATTGGTGGAGTTGTGTCGCTCTTGCAACATGACTCCAGCACTGCGCCGCCATTACGCCATCAGATGCGTCACGCATCTGTTTATCCTTGCGCCATGATGCGCCGCATTGTAAATGCAGTGCATCTGTGGTGGCGCAAGGCTAAACTTGCGTGACACATCTTACTTGGCGCATCCCTGCTGATATGCAGGGATGCGCCAGTCCTTGTAAATCTACCCCAAAGTCTTTTGATGGGATAAATGAATCTTTTTACGTTCCAAGAAATAACTCTGAACTCAAGGCATCAAGAAAACATATATGTGAAATGAAAGAATGAAGTGGATAAAAAAACAGAGCAAAGAGATAAAAACGCCAGTAGAAAACCAAAGAGATACAAAAACCGTGAGATAGACAAGGAAAGAAGAAAGAAAAGGGAAAAAAGGAAGGGAGGAAAGAAAGAGTAGAAACAAAGCAGACAGTACATGTCAAACGAAGACTGCAGTATGTACCGTAAGGAGTAGAGAAAGAATGGGAAGCAGCAAAGGACAATAAAGACAGCATCCTAACAAGGGGAGACACAACACGTCAGGACATCCATAAAACAGTACTAGGAGCAGGAACACGGAACACGGATGGAAGCTGAAGAATACATTAAGCCTGTAAATAGGAGAGAATAACATAAATTAAATCAAATAGAAGGATGCATATACCCCAATAGAATACTTAATAGAAATAAAATGAAGAGATAAATATATAGAAGACAAGGAGGAAAATAACACCGGTGTACCTGCAAAGGAAAGAATACGTTAATTAAAACGGACTTAAAAAGATAACAATATAATTAGAAATTATAAAATGAGCTAATTAGACCAATGAAGTAGTGCAATCAAAATACAATAGGAAAGTTAAGAACCAGATGTAGAAGTAGAAGTCTCCATTGACGTAGTAGAGTGGGATTGAATACATTTTCGAAGTTTAACTGGGTCCTCAAAGGTAGAAGTCTTGTTGAGAAAGGTGACTTTAAAGAGACATGGATGGAATAAACCATATCTTGCACCTAAGGAACGAAGAGGAGGACGAAGATCCAGAAATTCTTTGTGGCGTTTAGCAGTTAATGTAGAGACATCTTGAGAAATAAAAACTTTGGTACCATGACAGGATAAGTTATTTTTGGTTTTAGCTGCATTAAGAACCAACAGAAGGTCAATGAATTGCAAAAATAAAATAATTATGCCATGGGGCTTAGCAGGTGCAGATGAGGAGGAGAGACGAGGACCTAGTCTATGAGCACGCTGAATGTTTAATTTGGTGGTGGCAGGTAGGTCCAAAAACAGAGGTAAAAAAGACGTAAAGTATGTGACGGGATCCTCCCCCTCGAGACCCTCAGGAAGTCCATAAATACGCAGATTATTTTGACAATTTCTGTTTTCCAAGTCCTCAGACGCTCTTTTCCGCTGAGAGATCTCTAATTCCAATGAGGATACCTTGGAAGACAGGACTTGAACATCATCCAGTTGATTGTCCACTGCCGTGATGAGAGAGTTCATGGAAGACCATTTATCATCCAACATTTGTAGGCGAGAATTAGTTTCCTCGATGAAAGGGCGATGAGCGCGCAATTCCTCCCAAACGATCTCCAAGGAAAAGCGGAGAGGCAGATTTAGGGGGAGAAGGAGGATCCTGCTTGAGTTTCTTGCCAGTAGTGGAGGATAGCGGCCCTTTAGACGACATGTTGGAAGAAATTCCTGAAAGTTCAAGATGATTACAGTCTGAAGGTAATTGCGATAGGCAGGAACATTTATTAAATGTAGATACTCTCTATGTGGAAGTGGTAGGAGTGATCGTTGTCAATTTATGTTGGTGTAAAAGACGTCTGCCCCTACCCATGAAGTGGCATGGAAGTTGCCTGGAAGAGGAAAGGCGCCACACAGAAAAATATGAGGTAAATTAAGAAGAAAAATTTCCACAAAATAGTGAATTCTCCAAGAAAAGCTGGTATTGCAGAAAGAAAAACACCAAAAATAATGTAAAGGCATCCAAAAGCCATAAATATAGGGTGTCAGTAGCAATTTCGCGAAGAGAAAGTCGGCAGGAAAACCATCATGCTGCAAAATGGCGGTCACCAAAACGCAACGCAAAGTTCACCTCAGGAGAAGCTTCATTCTGCCGGACATCAAAAAGCAAATCAGCAATTCTCTGAGTAATATTGAATGTGGAAAGAGAAGGCACAGTTCTCCAGAGACAGCACTCGAAAAATTGCATTAGAGGCACTATTCAAGAAGAAGCAGAAGTTGAGGTGAGAGAAAAAAAAACGGCAAGGAAACACAAAATGGCGGCCGTTAATGAGCCATGGACGTCACCTGGATATTTCTCCATGTTCAGGAGGTTGTAGAAAACACAAAATGCATCACTTTAAAGCGGTGATGCTCCGATGTCTGAATCCATCATTGTTGGCATGAGAGACGCGCCGATCGAAGGTCCGACGACGTGCGGAGTCACAGTGTCAGGCAGCCATCTTGTGTCGCGGTGCGCGCGACCTCCTTGAGACATGTTTTAAAAGGCCACTTTTGTGGGTGGCACAATGAGCGCTGCTGTCCGCTGGTAGTAATTAATTTGCAGGCCCAGGGTACATATAGTACTCTATAATTTGGTCTTAGTAAAATAAATATACCAGTCAGGTGTAGCCTAATTCTACCAAGTTTAAAGGAGAAATCACAAGCACTTTCCCACTAGTTAGCATAGAAAAAGTGCACTGAGTCCTAAAGGCCAACAAAAACGAGTTCAGCAAAGAGGAAAGCAAAAGCCTGGAGTGACCCTGTAAATAGGGTCAGGTCCAAGATATTCATGTGAGAAATTGAGCACTCCAATATTCTAGCAAACTCATTATATACTGAAAGGGACTGGGGATCCATCTGCCTTTGTAAAACACCATAATGCTTGATTAACTTTTGAACCCTTACATTTTGATTTGAATTCTGGCTGATGACTGGCATATTAGGACTCAGCAATGGAATGTGTAAACTGGCATGGTCTTTTAATTAAGGTGCAGCGCCTGATACTAAAGGTGTGGCTTGACAGGGAGGCAAAAACAACAGTTGATGGACAGAATGCAGAACAATGTCATACATTCACCCCAGTACAGAGATCTGGGCCTAAAAGCATCAGTTTTTTGCTCACCATGCCATTCCAGTTTGAACCTAGCCATATGCAAATCAGTCTTGACCCTGTGCCTCAGAGGAACAGTCCAGCCCGAACTGTAAAGCCAGGTCCTCCATGGACTGGAACCAAGCATCCTAGGACCGGTTTCGGGGTTTCACCCCTCTTCAGCCAAGATTGCTTGATTCCAGTGGCATGGAGAGCACAGGACTCACGTCTGAGCATACCCGTCCCACTTGGGGTGACAAATGCAAAAACAACAGTTGATGGACAGAATGCAGAACAATGTCATACATTCACCCCAGTACAGAGATCTGGGCCTAAATCCATCGTTTTTTTGCTCACCATGCCATTCCAGTTTGAACCTAGCCATATGCAAATCAGCCTTGACCCTGTGCCTCATGGGAACAGTCCAGCCCGAACTGCCAAGCCAGGTCCTCCCTGGACTGGAAACAAGCATCCTAGGACCGGTTTTGGGGTTTCACCCCTCTTCAGCCAGGATAGCTTGATTCCAGTGGCATGGAGAGCATGGGACTCAAGTCTGAGCATACCCATCCCACTCGGGGTGACAAATGCAAAAACCACAGTTGATGGACAGAATGCAGAACAATGTCATACATTCAACCCAGTACAGAGATCTGGGCCTAAATCCATCGTTTTTTTGCTTACCATGCCATTCCAGTTTGAACCTAGCCATATGCAAATCAGTCTTGACCCTGTGCCTCATAGGAACAGTCCAGCCCGAACTGCCAAGCCAGGTCCTCCCTGGACTGGAACCAAGCATCCTAGGACCAGTTTCAGGGTTTCACCCCTCTTAAGCCAAGATAGCTTGATTCCAGTGGCATGGAGAGCACGGGACTCACGTCTGAGCATACCCGTCCCACTCGGGGTGACAAATGCAAAAACAACAGTTGATGGACAGAATGCAGAACAATGTCATACATTCACCCCAGTACAGAGATCTGGGACTAAATCCATTGTTGTTGTGCTCACCATGCCATTCCAGTTTGAACCCAGCCATATGCAAATCAGTCTTGACCCTGTGCCGCATGGGAACAGTTCAGCCTGAACTGCCAAGTCAGGTCCTCCCTGGACTGGAACCAAGCATCCTAGGACCGGTTTCAGGCTTTCACCCCTCTTCAGCCAGGATAGCTTGATTCCAGTGGAATGGAGAGCACGGGACTCACGTCTGAGCATACCCGTCCCACTCGGGGTGACAAATGCAAAAACAACAGTTGATGGACAGAATGCAGAACAATGTCATACATTCACCCCAGTACAGAGATCTGGGCCTAAATGCATCGTTTTTTTGCTCACCATGCCATTCCAGTTTGAACCTAGCCATATGCAAATCAGTCTTGACCCTGTGCCTCATGGGAACAGTCCAGCCCGAACTGCCAAGCCAGGTCCTCCCTGGACTGGAACCAAGCATCCTAGGACCGGTTTCGGGGTGTCACCCCTCTTCAGCCAGGATAGCTTGATTCCAGTGGCATGGAGAGCACGGGACTCACGTCTGGACATAACCGTCCCACTCGGGGTGACAAATGCAAAAACAACAGTTGATGGACACAATGCAGAACAATGTCATACATTCACCCCAGTACAGAGATCTGGGCCTATATCCATCGTTGTTTTGCTCACCATGCCATTCCAGTTTGAACCTAGCCATATACAAATCAGTCTTGACCCTGTGCCTCATGGGAACAGTCCAGCCCGAACTGCCAAGCCAGGTCCTCCCTGGACTGGAACCAAGCATCCTAGGACCGGTTTCGGGGTTTCACCCCTCTTCAGGCAGGATAGCTTAATTCCAGTGGCATGAAGCACACGGGACTTACGTCTGAGCATACCCGTCCCACTTGGGGTAACAAATGCAAAAACAACAGTTGATGGACAGAATGCAGAACAATTTCATACATTCACCCCAGTACAGAGATCTGGGCCTAAATCCGTAGTTTTTTTTACTCACCATACCATTCCAGTTTGAACCTAGCCATATGCAAATCAGTCATGACCCTGTGCCTCTTGGGAACAGTCCAGCCCAAACTGCCAAGCCAGGTCCTCCCTGGACTGGAACCAAGTATCCTAGGACCGGTTTCGGGGTTTCACCCCTCTTCAGCCAGGATAGCTTGATTCCAGTAGCATGGAGAGCACGGAACTCACGTCTGAGCATACCCGTCCCACTCGGGGTGACAAATGCAAAAACAACAGTTGATGGACAGAATGCAGAACAATGTCATACATTCACCCCAGTACAGAGATCTGGGCCTAAATCCATCGTGTTTTTGCTCACCATGCCATTCCAGTTTGAACCAAGCCATATGCAAATCAGTCTTGACCCTGTGCCTCATGGGAACAGTCCAGCCCGAACTGCCAAGCCAGGTCCTCCCTGGACTGGAAACAAGCATCCTAGGACCGGTTTTGGGGTTTCACCCCTCTTCAGCCAGGATAGCTTGATTCCAGTGGCATGGAGAGCACAGGACTCACGTCTAAGCATACCCGTCCCACTCGGGGTGACAAATGCAAAAACAACAGTTGATGGACAGAATGCAGAACAATGTCATACATTCACCCCAGTACAGAGATCTGGGCCTAAATCCATCGTTGTTTTGCTCACCATGCCATTCCAGTTTGAACCTAGCCATATGCAAATCAGTCTTGACATGGAGGCAAGACATAAACAAAATGCTGGACGGTATGTAAAATGTATAGCTATTATTCTATACGATTAATATTTGTAGCCAGACTGCAAGTAAAGTTTTATTTAGGGCTAAGGGATAGTTGATGAGGTATCATTTTTAAAGTTGAGAGTATTATGACAGTAGGTTGGCCTTTAACAACAGGTATAGTCAGAGGCAGAAGGGCTATAAGGCTATTAGAACATTCCATCCAATAAGGGTGAAATGTTCTAAGTTACAAAATAAGAAATAGAGAGACAAATATTGGAATGATGGAGCAGAAGGCTTCTACCAGCCATTATTAGCCCAGCGCGACTCCATTGTCTTCAATGGGGCTCTCAGCATTCCAAAGTTCCAATATAGCCTTAGAGCCTGCCACAGTGCTCTCTACCGGCCATTAAAGGTCCACTGCATCGTTAAAGGTCCGAGCTGAATGCAAGGGCTTTTAACAATGGAGCCGACCATTAAATGGCCAGTAGAGCCCGCTATGGAGGGCTCTAATGCTGTTGGAAATTTACGAGTTCAGAGGGCAGAATGCACTAATTTGTAAAACAAAGGTCTCATGGAGCCTGAGGGGGTTGGAATCCCATTGGGCTTCCTGAGGCCTTTGTTCACAGCAACAGCTGTGAAAAAACATTGGAATGCTGGTGCTCCAGACTTCTACCAGTCATTAAAAGCCCAGGGCTCTCCATTGTCTTCAATGGAGCACTCAACATTCCAATGTTCTATTAACAGATATGTAACCACCTGCAGACAATAACTTTAGCACTGATGTCAAAATCAATTTTCAGTATTGTTCCTGCTTTCCAACCAGCCACCGATACATTTGCCATAGGCAGACCTCTGTGGCAAAAAGGAGAAAATCCAATGGCAAGACTATAGAAGTTGCTTTAATTAAAGTTTTCCCTAGGCCAGCTCTAAATTAGTTTTGCAGTGTATACAGCCATTTCACTTTATTTTGATTTTAGGTATCTGTAATATACCTATTTGTGTGTTTGTTAACACAGAACACACATAAAACATGTGGGGCAAATGGAAGTTTTACAGTAAACAATTCATGGAATGCAAATATGGATGACGATGAGATGGTTCTTTAGGTAAACATTTTTCGTCAGAAATGCAATGTTGAGGTTTAGCTAAACAAAATGCAATAAACAGGCAAACATATGTAACAAATATTGTGATTGCTGAGAAATGAGTGACTGGCACAGAACTAACAGGCTATGGAATAGAACAGTTAAAAGGACCGTTGCAAAGCATTGATCCTGTCTGTTGCCATAGGCAGGAGGGGCTTCCAGCATGTCAACAAATTGTTGGGTATTATGATGCAGGGGTACGTCAGGCATTGGGACTGAGTGATAAAGAAATGCTCAAGTTTAACCTGGATTGTAAAAGGCTGATGTCTAACGCTGCAGATGTATTGAGATTTCTCCCATAATATAAGCTATTCCCATATTCTGGAAGCAAAGCTGATATGGCCACAGCACTGCATATAGGATTTGTAATGTGCAACAGGACGACATTGGCATAACGTGAGATAATATGGGTGTGTTTCCGACTTCAAATGCCCTTTACAGGTTCCTGGTGCTATGCTATCTATGGGAAGAAGGGACCAATTAACAATATGTAAGGTGGTGACAAATGTGTTCACTTGAAAGCAGGGTTTCCTATATCTACCAGTCAAGCATAATTGAACAGCATCGCGTAAATTACACTTTGTCTTTTCTTCAAATATTTGCATCACGTATCTCTTCCTTAACTCAGACCTGGGCATAAGGTTAAATAATGCAAATACTACATATTTTTAGAATGCTCCATCCAAATTAAGTTGAATAAATATTCTTGCATGACAAATTCGGATGAAAAAACAGGAAACGTCTCGGTGTGCAAATTTATATAAGTTAATTTACCCAAATGTAACTGAAGCATGCATTGCAGTGTAAGAGCACTCGCACTGAGCATTTTCTTCAACGTTTTTCTTCCCATTTGATCTAATTATCTGTGCATAAGCAACTTGCCAGTAATCCGTCATTCCCCCCACTGCAGACCGCGGGTAGGGCTCGCCGCGCAGCTGACCTGGGTATTCACACAATTGCCGACAGCTACCCGGACAATAATTTCTTTACTCTTCATGTAAACGCTGCTCCACTCGATAAGCTACTCTATTACCAGATCAGAGAAACATGTAGAAGTGACAACCCCACTTTTCCACTTGCTCCCCAGCCCAACGCTACGCTTGAGTTTGTTCACTCCTCCAACTCTCTGCAGAACTTGGGGGCATATCAACAAGGGCTTTATCTCTGCTTTTTTGGCTTTAAAAGCCAAAAAAGCAGAGATAAAACTAGCACCCTATCAACAACAGGGTGCTAACACGCAAATTTGCATGTTAGCACCCTTTTACTCTACGCTTCCCCTTGCATCTCTAATGAGATGCAAAGGGGGCGTTCCAGAGTAAAATAATAGGAGAAATGTCGCTAAGCGACATTTCTCCTATTATCAAGAATGTCACTAACCCTGTTAGAGACAAAAAAAGCAGCGCTAACCGCGGTTAACGCTGCTTTTTTACGTCTGCTAATTTTCAGACTTAGCCATGATATCCTATGGAAGGAGGATATCATGGCTAAGTTTGCCTGTCCCTATCAACAAGGTAACGTGTGATTATCGCTGGGTTTCCAGCGATAATCTCACGTTAGCCTGTTAGCGTGTAGATTTTTATCGCTATTGAGATAAGCGTTGCTAATAGCACGCTATCTCAGCGATACAAATTCACGCTAGCCGGCGATAATTATCCTCACACTAAGAGCGCTGAGCGATAATTATCGCTGGTTGTTGTTGATATGCCCCTATATGCTCCTACACTAGCTGCTTCCCCCATTTGCACTGACGGTGCCCTAAATGCATGGGGTGCAGACTTAGAAAGAGACCTCTCCCCCGAACAATGGCAATATTGCTGCAACCAAATTAAGCGCCTCTCCCCCAATTATCGCCTGCTGCTCATTCATTTTAAATATCGACACAGACTCTACTGCACTCCTACATTGCTCCTCAAGATGGGCCTAATGGATAGCGACAGATGCGCGCGCTGCTCGGCACCTGGCGTGGATTTTACGCACATGGCCTGGTTCTGTCCCTGAGTTTCCTCATTCTGGCTGGGGGTGTACTGTGCACCGTCATGAGCGAAAAAACACTTGAGTGCATCGCCCCTGATCCCCTGATGTGCCTCTAGGGTTAAGTTAAACACATTTCAGACGCTCACCGTAAACTGACTGCGATGCTCCTGGTGCTTGCCAAGCGTCGGGTGGCCATTCACTGGGGTCATAAACCAGCACCCCAGGTTAAACGCTGGTTGGGCGAAGCAGCCCACTGTCAGACACTGCTTGGCAAATTCTGGGATTTGATGCCAGTGGCTAGCGGACCCCCAGATATATGGGGCCCTCTTATTTCCTACCTCCACCGATTGGCCACCCCAGACAAACCTGCAACTGACTCCCCTATCACTGACCCTTTTATTGCTTGCAATGATCCTGCAGACACAAATCTTACCACCTGCTGACTACCCGTACCCCCTCCACAGTGCAATAATCACAGCTCCTATGTACTACGTCATGTTAACTTTAACTATCAATTGCTCTGCAGTGTTGATTTTATCTGTAAATGCAACCATTATTATACTAATTGGTGGAGTGACAACTGTAACATGCCTCAATTTTTTCAATAAAGGTTTTAAAAATCAAAAAAAGAAATAAAAAAAAAATATCTGTGTTTAAAATGCTTGGCAGGCATGCTAAGGCTCACTGATGACACAAGGGTGCTGTAGAATCTTGTGAGCCTTGTCAGCCATGGAGAACACCTACCTTCCTATGTCCAAAGACACAATTTAGAAGCCTACACAACTTTGAGATGTCCCCGGACTTAAGCTCAGCTTCCAGTTAGAGTAGGGAGTAACGTAAACCATGGCACTTGACTGTCACTGGATCCAATTTTGAGCGGTAAATCACTTTACCTATGCCATACATCAATTATTTGGTGTAATGAGTCATTCATTACAAGCTTGTTGGCCACAATGTAGGTGGGTAGTGTTTAAGGGGTATTACGGAACCACAGGCATTAGAACCAAGCAATATTAGAACATCTGACTGTTACAGAATGGGAACTGCAGCCCTCCCAATTTTCAGTCGAAAACTACTCAACCCTTCAACAGAGCGGTCAAGCCAGCTACATATAAGCTGAACAAAGATGCCATTAGGATACATCAGGGGCGACATTATACATGCAGTGCATTCTCCTTCATTCAGCGCAATCAAGGAAAATGAGCGATAATATGATGAATGCGCTGCCATCAGGGCAGATAGGTACTCGTGCTGCCCTGCGAGTAGCGGATTAATGTGAAAAATTGAGCTTCTTTGAAGCAGTCAGTCTGTGTTTTCACAATGCAAGCGGTAATACACCTGCACTTTTAAGGGGATGTTTGGGGGGTCCATAGGACCTCCTTTCCCTGTTCCAGAGGGCTGCTCTCAGGTGGCGCACAGTACGCCTCCTGATACCTTCTTTGCTTCCTAGCGGTGTCTGTAATTTGGCACGGGGGCAGAGGCAACGGGATTCCCTCATTTGCATGGGGCACGCACCCATGAAAATCAGGGAACGCCCCCTTAAAATAGCGCTGCCGCTTTATGTGCGACAGAGCTACTGGTATTACAGAAGGGGCTGCAAAGCATCTGTGGCCCCTTCTGTAATATGCCCGTTGCACCCCCAGGGCACTTTGTGTAATACGGCCCCAGGTGTTTTAATTGTGTTTGATACATTTTCTTCAGGAAGCTCATTGGAAATGCATGGACATTGCTATTCATACTCATTATTTGTTGAAAGACTTATTTAATTAGAAGAAAGTGGGTTACTGGTTCGGGGGCTAATCAAGGAGCAACCACGATCCTTGTCATGGTGAGGGACAAGCAAACCATAAATTAGCCTGTGCTCAACCCTCTGATAGCTTGGCACAGAGCAGTCAGGCTTAACTTAAAGGCAATCTGAAATGTATTTATGCAACACTTTAAACAGTGCTAAAGTTAATACACAACACAGGGAAAATCACACACCAAAGTAAAACAAATGTAGCAACATGTAATAAATAATTCAACACCAACCGGCAGAAATCAAATCAGTAGAACTGGAGGTATGCAATTTCACCGTTCTAAGTGAAAATAGCACCAAAAAGCCCAAAGCGCCACTTGCAGCTATCTGCTAGTGCAAGACCAGGAGAAAACCAGAGGTTCAGGCCAACTGTAATGGAGTATGGGTCAGAAACAGGGACAGTGTTACTCCATCTGAAAAGTTACCTTCTCAGTCCAGTGCAAAGAGTCCTGTTCATGGTGGACGGTGTCACAAGGAGCTGGAAAGCATCGTGGATGGTCGTCGATGTAGTGCAAACAACAGGCCTGGAGTTACGGACGGTCGTTGATGAAGGGCAAAGATCTTGATGTTGTCACGAACAGTTGGGCCAAAGCTTCATGGTGGTGCTCCTCGTTAGCGGGCGATGCTGTAGCGCGATGAGTCAGTTAGACGGAACTTTGCATTGGGAGGCAGTACGAGCATCAAGGTTTTGGCACCAATGGGCTCACTCGTACCCGAAAAGAGCTCAAAAACTTAAACTCAGCTCCACTGAGGTCACACCCAGAGTCCAGAACCTAAGGGGTGCAACTTGGGTGAAGGAGCTGGCTCCAACTGGATGTCCATGCTGGTTTAGGTAGTTGGAAGCCTGTTATGTCCCTGTGGCTCTCAACAGGAGGCTAGCAGCCTAGTCCTTGGAGTCACTTTGGGTGCCCTGGATTCAGATGCAGGTCCAATCCCTCTGACACAAGCAGGAGGGCCACAGGGCAGCAACCCAGCAAGACAGCAGTTCAGCAAGGCAAAAGTCTGACAGGGCAGCATTCCATCAGAGTGGAAATCGTTCAGCAGCACAGCATCTTAAATGTATGCCTTACTTTTTGCACCCTGCCTTGTGAGCTGTTTAGGACCTACCCTTGGGGTGACTTATATGTATGAAAAAAGCAGGTTTGAGCCCGGCAAAAGGTTTCCCTTATGTGCAGTGGGTTTGTGGTGACAGTGTGCCTTGTGGTGGCTGTAACATTTGGCCACCTAGGATCCAGGTGGACCTTTGGACTAAATGGCCAAACTGAAGCTTTCTTTACACCAGACTAGATGACTTATGATGACCTCACAATATGTATTAAACAGAAAGGACGAATTGAGAAAGCAGGCCTGGGATGACCTGGAAAGAGCAAGTGCTCTGAAGGATGCTAGGAGTTTCTGGGAGGTGTTGAATCGCCCGCTTTTCAGTGATGAAACGAGGACCATGGATACTAATATAACCGAGTGGTTTGGGAGGCCCAGTTTTCCAATATATTTAACCCAAAGAGTGTTTCCTTAAATTAGTGCGAGGACAACTTAACATTTAACCGGCAGACCGCACAACAGCTCAGTTTATCACTTTCCATGAGTGAAGTACAGGAGGCTTTGAGGAAAGGTATTCCCCTAAAAGCACCAGGGCCAGATGGTGTGCCCTTTAACCTATTCAAAAATAACCCACAAATTTGGGCTCCTTTGTTACTTAATGTTTTTAAAGCTGCAATTGTGGGCCGTAGTCCTTCATCATGGAAAGGAGCAGTGATGGTGCCAATTTTTTAAAAGGGAAACAGAAATGACCCTAAATGCTATAGGACGATTTCCCTAATAGATGCTTCTTGTAAATTGTTGGAGAGGGTAATCCTTGCACATCTGGAGACATGGGCCAATGCCTCTAGTATCATTGTGAATAGCCAATATGGCTTCAGGAAAGGAAGGGAAACGACTGAACAGTGTCTCAACCTGTCTATGATTATGGGCAAATACATGAAGGCCAGGGGAGTTTCGATCCATCTGGCCTTCATGGACTTGTTCAGTGCTTTCGACACAGTTTGTCGGGGAAAGCTGTGGGTGTTAATGGACACCATGGGATTTGAGGAACCGCTTGTTACTTTGTTGCGTAGACTGCATGCAGCTACTACGGTAGCCATCCGGTATGGTCCAGGAGGAGAAAAGACCAAGTCAATACCCTCAACTGAGGGTGTACGCCAGGGATGCATATTGGCTCCCTTTCTATTTTTAATATATACAAACAGTTTGGAACATTTTTCATTTCAACAAAAATCTGATTTTCTAGGAATAGAAGGCAAACAGGTACCCTTATTGTCCTATGTGGACGATACAGTATTAATGTTTTAACAGCAAACAGCCTACAAAAAAGTCTGAATGGATTTAATGAGTTCATGTAAGGATTGGATCTCAAGGATAATTTTAGCAAATCTTTTATCATGGTTTGTGTTCCAAATAAAACTAAAACACGTAAGTACACTGTCAATGACATAGTCATTGACAAAGTGTCAAATGTTACTTATTTGGGCAATCTTTTTAATAATAAGTTGAGCTGGGACCAATTGATTACAACACGGTTACAACAAACTAGCAGAACCATAGAGGGGCTCTTTCGCTTTGCCAGCAAACTTGGTCATAAGCCGATAGCTGAACTGAAAACACTGTATAAATCTAAATGTCTGTCAGTAGCCGCCTATGGGGCAGGGGTACGGGGATAATGACAAGATTTCATTTAAATACATTGCATTTTTTTGTGGCTTTTCCAAAACAGGGGGAATGCTGTGAGAGACTTCCCCCCTGTCCATGTGATAACACAGCCCATCAGAGCACAATGCATCTTATGCTTTTTGTTTACTTTATAAAGATCCAAGAGCCCGTTTTATTAACCCATTCTAAGGGACATTCGTCCCTGTACTTATCAAGAGGGTTTTGATTACCTGAGGTCATTATCAAACGTTACCATTTGTAGCTCTAAGCTCAGTTTTATCTGAATTGTTCTTTTAATTAGGAAACGTTATGAATCATGAACAGATTTTATTGATTTTATGTAACTCAATATCAATTTTTGTGTACTGTTTGCTAAAACTTTTTGTATCTTAAAATGAATGTACAAACTTTCTTGTAAACGTTTATGAATCTTTTGAATCAAATGAAGTTATTTGAACGTATTAAACAAGGTACAGTCTACTTGTTCTGAGATCATGTACTCAATGGAATCCATTTCTTTTGCTCCATGTCCTAGAATAGGACTTCAAAAAGTGAAAGAAAGGCTGATTATTTAATTCTGCCATCTATCAAAGTTTATTCTTGGTTTGCGCCAGACAATTAGAGCCCATATACAGCAGAGTGTGGTTTGTTGGCAATTGAAGTCTATTAAGGAGATTTTAAGACATGCAAAGTAGTACAATAATGATTCAAAAGTGAAGCAGAAAAAGATAAAGGGGAAATACATGTTGGCACAGACTTGACTGACACAGAAAGAATTTCAGAATGCCCATTTGTGGTGAATTTGGGATATAGTGCTGGTCCTGATGCTGGTGCGGGAATGCAGGGAGTTGGTATCAAGGTGGTGGGCAGATGATGCAGATGAGTAAGTTTATTCCAGAAGGCAGAGACCAAGGTACGGTAGTTGATTAAAATTCAGGGCTGGACATAAATATGTTGAAAAAGACTGTTCTTTGTCACATTTGTAACAAGGTGGACCAGTGGAATTGCGAATGTAGATTTAATCCAATCCAAATGCAAAATTCTGCCTTCAGTTAAGCATGTCATCCTGACTCTACTTAATCACATCTGTGAGCCTCCCTCCTTTTGAAAGTTAACTGATATTACCCCGCTTTCCCTTCAGAGCTCTCCGAAGTGGCTGAAAAACAGTGTCTGCACTTTAAAAGAAATATATTTAAAATAAAATAAAAAAGGATGCAAATGTATTCATATTTTTACATTATTTCATTTTAATTTTTTTATTTAAAAAAGTTTGGTATTGCACGAACAAGACCCCGAAGGGTATCAGAGCGCTTAACATAAAGGAAGGGAAGAACTAAGTAAAGGGGACTTTGCAGAGGGGGTAACAGAAGATAACATAATAAACTAATAACAATATACATGGATGAGAACAAACATTACTTAGTAGGGTAAGGCAGACAATCCTGAGCATTACAGTTGTTAGGCCAAAAAAAGAGTGAAATCAAAGGACATTTAGAAAACAGAAGAACCACGGCCATTTAAGGCAAGAACTTGTTCATTAGGATTATTTTTACTTCATGTTAAAAGCATCCGTGTAGGGGATTCTGCGGGTTTCCGGAGGGAGAGAGTTCCAGATCTTCGGTGCCGAGACAGAGAAGGCTCTGAGGTTCGTTCCCTTTTTGCGAAAAGGTTTGAGGTTTCAATATGAGAGAATTTGAACTTCTTGATGGTCTACCCCCTCCTGATAATTCTAGTGTTTAAGCAAGGTAACGAGGGGTTTAGAAATGGAGGGCTTTGTTTGTCAAACAAGCAATCTTTAGTTGTATTCTTGCTTCGTAGGGTAACCAATTTAGAGATCGTAGGGCTGGAGAATTGTGTTAATTTCTTTTTGTATCAGTAATCAGTCTGGCAGCGGCACTCAACGAAGCCCTGAGCGGGGCTAAGGTATACTTGGGGAGGCCACAGAGCATCACGCTACCATAGCCTAGCCTCAGCAGGACAAGCGCTTGAACCACCTGCTTGAAGTCCTCTTGACAGAGGAATGGTTTTAGGTTTCTAAGAATCCTCATTTGGTGGTTAGCACCCTTACACATCTTACTAATATTATTCTTCATGTTCAAGTGCAAGTTTAGGGTCATTCCAAGAGATTTAGCTGAGCCGATATTAAGAGGGGAGCAGTTGAAGGCAGTGAGGTGTTTCATCCAGAGGTCTATCTTGGGGGTGTGATTTTGGCGGTGTGGAGCAGGAGGTGGTTCTCAGTTAGCCAGTTTTGGGTAATCATCAAGGTGGAATTGAGTGAAATGAAGTCTTCCGAGGAGTTGCTTTTCAGGTAAAGTTGCGTGTCATCCGCATACATATCAAAAAGAATGTTCATGGATTTTAGAGCATTCGCTAACGGTTCCAGAAAAATATTAAAGAGTATGGGAGAAAGGGCAGACCCTTGAGGGACCCCCATGGAGACTGTAGAAGGCTGGGATAGGGTTTAATATACCTTGACTCTTTGAGATCTATTGTGAAGGAAGGAGAACAATCATTTCAATACCAGACCAGAAAGGCCCATCCTGCGTTCCAGAATGGCTAAGAGGTTATCGCGATTAACTGTGTTGAATGCTGAGGAAAGATCAAGGACGATTAGGAGGCAGGACTCCTTATGGTCTAACAGGATTCATTATGGTTTAATTATGTTTTAGTTTCTTTTCTCTGGATTTTTTATTAAGAAATTGTGGTTCCACATTTGTAGTAATTAAAGATGGCCTTAGGCAGATGGTGATAGTTATGTAGTGAATGACCAAAAATACAGCTGAGGAATAAGGCCCAGATTTACTATCAATTTTTGCCAGGTTTGTATCACAAAAATGACAGTGTTACATTAGGATTTACTTTCCTCTGGTTTTGAGCTGGAAATGAACCCTAAAGTAACACAAGTTTGCACTAAGCACTACGATGTCCTACTTTGTCTCAGGGCAATAGCATGTGGAGTGCATGGTCACTGGCAACCACCCACAGATTTTGATGCAAATCCCTATCTACTAAAATTGGTAGACATATTTGTGTCAAAATATTACAACCCTTCAAAGTAGGCATGACATTGGAGAAAAGTTGTATTTTCTCCTAACTTTGCCAACTTTGCATGGGAGCTAAACTTATCAGCACACATAAAAACTTGGGAAAGTATTAAACTATGTCTAGAAATAGTATTTTGCAGTGGAAGGAGGCCCTTTCGGTATAAAAACTATACCAGACATCACACATTAACTCTTGCGCTATGGTGCAAGGGTGTGTGAGTGGTGCAAAGCAGCTGAACGTATCACAGCACAGGGACAGAGAGAATCAGCACTCTATCATATTAGATATTGAGTGGTTCTGCTCTCTCCTTTTAACAAGAAACGGTACAGCAACTGGTTGCAGCACTGTGGTATGTTTTGTAAATTTGACCATAAGTGTCTAAATTCAAGTAATCCAGAAATTGGACATAAATTCCTACACCCTATAATTAGTGAAATGACAGGTATTCGCATTTTTGCAGTCCAGTAATTCCTCTCCATTACAATTTGCAGTGCTTGTAACAGGTAATAACACACTTGGGGGCGGATTTACAAACCCCTATCACCATGACAATGCTACTTTTTCTGACGTTGTGTTGGCGATAGGGGCCTCATGTTATTTCCAAGGCAAGGTTAAGCCACTTAATGTGGCTCAATGATGCCTTGTAAATAGGGCACCCTTTCATGCTATGCTCAGTGTGAAAGGGGAGGGCACTTGGTGTTGCTGTGGGCGTTCCACCGCAACACCCATTTAGTTTGCTGCTGTCCCATATTTACAATAGTGGCGTAAACATGGGGGAGCGTCAAAAGTAAGACCAGGAAAAACCTGGTCTTACCCATGCGAAACGAGGAGAAATGTCTAATTTCTCCTTGTTTTTGCTGTTCCCATGTGTGCTGCGTTGTGCACCACACCTGGAAACAGTAAAACATCAATAATTGTTTATGTGCACGAAAGTGTTCCTTCCTGCACATAAATAGTATTTACAACTTCTATTCATGCTGCATTAAGCAGCACACATAGAAGTTATAAAAAGGCATTTAAATATTCCCCTGCTACGCAGACACCCTTGCACCATGGTGCAAGAGTGCTTGCAGTGGCTCTAGGCAGCTAAATTTTGTGACAGTGCAGGGGAAAGGCAGGGATGCAACATATTCTTGTAAATATGGTGCAGCCCTGCGTTCCCAAAGGGACAGAACGTATCTCTAGCCTACTTGTCTTAACAACTCATTTCACCACTTTACTAGTAAATATGCCCCTTGGCGTTACTGCATTGATTCCTGCACATTTCTTGGTGTCCATGACTGTTGGCACTAGTAATAAGGGCCTAAATAGTATACACAGTGCTACAAGAGATAAATAACTAGGCAGAGTGAAGACAGAATGTACACCTATATCTCTGCATCTACACAGAATGTATTTACATTTCAATACTTTGTAGCTTGGTCTGCACTGTATAACTCCCCATGCGTACACTCATGCATACATTTTGTCAGTGACATGAGAACCTAATATGAAAATCTGTGTTAGGGGAATTTCACAGTATTCAGTCGCTGGCTACTGACCAACCCAAAAACTGAATTTAATCTTTAGATAAGGATAAAAACCTAAATATTCCTAAGGTTGAAAGCAGCATAATTGCTCTAACTACTGCGTGTAAAAAACCCAAATTTTAAAATAATTGCATCCAGCCAAAAAGTTCCTTTTTCCCCAAAGCAATCCTATACTCTTTCCTAATGCAATATGTGTGCTTTCATGATTTGCCAAAATTATTTCCTACTGAGGTTTTTAGATTAAAAATATCATCAGCCCGCTTGAATATGCCAATGTTATCTTGCAACAAGAAGCAGCAGCGGATATGGGCTTAAATTTTAGAACAAAGTGGCTACAAATTAAGAGACACATTGTGCAGCAAGATTTCTTCCCGTGGAGAATAGATAAATATAGTGCATCGAGCATCTATTACCAGTGAAACAGATATGTATTCTTTAAACATGCTCAACCACAGAAAGAAATGGAAATTATACACCCAGTTTCAATGCTGCTTAGCAAAGGTTGAAAAAACATGGCCATATCCTACTCGAATACAGAAATCTTTGTAGCAACAGAATTAAGATTAGAAAATTCTAAAGAAAACTGACATGCTTGAGCCCTGCAAATATGCACTCTGGCATACAGCCCTCAGTGGTAAGGGGAAATGGAAGGGAACATATATTTTGCATATAAGGGGAGAGACTAAGATTTTACGCTGTGTTTGCGTCACAAAAGTGTTGCAAATCAGCACGAAATCTTTTTTTTTCCAATTTATTTTCCAGCGCTAAACTTGTTTTGCGCAGGAAATAATGTGGAAGTAACGCAAAGCAGCACAGAAATTGTGGCTGCTGCACTGTGCTGCGTGAATAAATGGTACATCTGCACAGAAATTTCTTATGCATGTGCAATATCTCAGGGGCAGATTTATCATGTATTCATGCAGCGCACTGCAGCAGCCGCAAATGCTGCGCTGTATGAGGAGAGAGAAGGAAAGCGTCAACGTTACTATAATATGGCTCTCTCCTCCCCTTTCCCTAGTGTCGGGGCTGAAATCAGCTGCCACGTGCCACGGGGACACCTTTGCGCCATAGCGCAACGGTTTCTCTTTGAGTCTAGCATAGGTTTTGTACTGGAAGGGTATACTTAAAGTACAAAATACCATGCTTAGACTAACTTTAGCCCATTTGCCTCTTTGTAAGTGTGCTGTAAAGTCCAGCACGTGCACAAAGTCGGAAATGAATGCATTTCTCCTTCCTTGCGCCTACTTCAAAAGGGCTCAGTTTTCTGACGCTAAACCCTGTCTACTTTGTTTAGTACATTTGGTTTAGCATCAGAAACCTTGGGTGGCTGCATGGGAACGCCCATTCTCCACCCATGGTACGCCACCTTGGCGCTAAGTAATGCAAAGCAGCTCTGTGCAATACTTTGACGTTATTTCCAGCGCTAAACAAGTTTAGCGCTGGAAAGTAAATTGGAAAAAATTATTTTGTGTCACTTTTGTGATGCAAACACGGCATAAAATCTTACTAAATCTCCCCCTGAGTGCCTCGTTCATCGACGAGAGCTGATTATTAAGGTATGGCGATAAAAAATTCACTAAAGCAGGATTGTTACAAATATCTTTGCACTAATTATTACGTGATTCTGACATAATTAGCGAAACTCCAATGAGAATATCCCTTTGTTATGTGTGTGTTCCCAAGCATAATTCTGTGCAGCAGGAAAGAAGGTATATACAGCCTAATAACCAGAACCTGCAATTTTGTAAGTTAAGTCTGCCATCACTTTTAGCCTGTCACAAGGGTCCGCCTAATCCAGACAATACTCTGTCTTATGGTCTTGCTGACAGATTCTGCCTAAAGAAGGGCGATCCTTTTCAAGACGGTGCTCCGTAGCGCCACCTTTCGGCAGAAGGGATACACACTCCACTTGGTCTTATATCTCTCCCTCTGTCCTCATCAAGGCTCTTGCACTTGTCCTCCCCACCCTTTGTTGGGTTGATGAAGATGTTCACAAAGGTTAAAGGGGCTTGCTGTATCTGACTTTAGCCAGTCCAGTGGAGGTCCCAGAAAGGATGGAATCCAGAGTTGTACTCATGGTCCAACTTTGAAATCTGACAAGGCCCTTCCTGAGAAGTTTCATGTGTTTTAAGCAACCTTTTAGAGACTGACGTAAACATGTAGAGGCAGTTATACAATAACTGGCGCATCCCTGCATATCAGCAGGGATGCGCCAGTTATTGTGCGTCACGGCTCTGCCACCATGGATGCGCTGCATTTACAATGCGGCGCATCATGGGGCAAAAATGGACAGATGCGTGACGCATTTTCTGACGTAAAGGCGGTGCATTGCTGGAGTTGCGTCGCAAGCGCGACGTAGCTCCAGCAAGAACCGGGGGTGCCCTATCTCTAAAATGCTGCGTCAATCCTTACGCCTGCTTCAAGCAGGCGCAGGGTTTTGACGCAGCATGGGCTTAAAAGTGGCTGAGTGAAATCTTGCAGATTTCACTCAGCCACTTTTAGGAGGCGTTCCTGCGCCGGAACGCCCCCCCCCCTGCACTGGAACACCTACATGTGGCGCAGGGCTTTACAGCGTGACGCATCTCCCAGATGCGTCACGTTGTATGTAACCCGCACCATGGCACTGGCTTTGCGCCGCCGCTGCATCACAAAATTGACGCAACGGCGGCGTGAAAGAGGCGCAAGGGGCTTGTAAATCTGCCCCGTAGAGTGTTCTTGCATTTGCTCCCCTCAGTAGTGACTTGACTATGCGAATGTTTTCTAATAGATACATCCAAAAGGATCCGCTGGAATATTTTGGTGTACCTAAGGGAGACGCGACCCCTCCCGCCCGGATAAAACAAATTAGTTACCATCCAGCTGCTATTACAGAACAACCTACTGATCTCTTGTGTAATATTGAACTTCGGCTACTAGGTTGGATTGTACTAGGGCATATCGAAGGGTCACAATATCGTGACATAGAATATTGAGGGACATTTATCGAAGAGGTATGTGCATGGAGGCATATATGGATTTACCACTGATTAATTCCACATCTCTGTGCCTTAAAGATATGCATATCATCAAGGTACGTATATGAGGTTATGTATAAAAATATTCTATACAAATTTACATTTTGATATTTTGTTCTTCAATATTATGGTCATTCCTAACCCTTACCGTCAAGTTGCCAATGACAGAATGAAAACGTATAACCCTGTGACTTTCCAAAGACATTTGCAGTAAACTCATTTAATCAATCCTGCCATCACATTTACATGTTCAATGTGATGAAGTGGATGCAGAAAATGTGTTCTGGCCAAGCATCTTTCAGTGCCTATTATGTGGAGAATGATTTTTCTGTGAAGGGCATTTTCCCATTCTTTGTGGAGAAAAAAGAAGCCATTGGCAATGATGTGCTGGATACTGGCACCAGAGTGTAACATTGCCCCTGCCAATTCATTTTTGACAAGTACTTTAGAACTCATTTCTAGATTCTGTGGATTGTCAAAGAGATCTTGTCGTCCAATGGAGTACAATTGGGTCTTCATGTACTGTAGCCACTGGATGTTAAAGGCAATCTGTGACTACCGCTTGATTGAGTGTTGCTTCAGGTCGACTCCAAGTCGATATCTATAACAGTGTCGAGGGCATCTCAATAGTGTACCCCAGGTGTTTTAGGCCTAGTTCTACATACCATATAATAGCAGGTACATTCCCAGGTAGCCAGAGGAGTTTACCCAGTAAACTAATTTCACCAGCCTTAACTGTGCCAGTACGCAGAGGCCCCAGATACCAACACCATGAGAGACAGCCGAGACACATCTAGCTTTGTATATATTGATTATTGCCTCAAGGCGAGTAGAACCCAGTTTCTTTTCCAACTTGAATATGGATGCCCTATTGTGCTCGAATTGTGTGCACCTCACATTTATTAGATGTTTCCAGGTGCATTTATTATCAAAGTGTATCCCAAAGTATGTAAAAGTCGGGACAGTCTGCAGTTTTGTGGTGCCTATATAAAATGGGCTCACCTTGCTTTTAGATCATCTGCATAACATTATAAAATATTTGGATTTGTTTGCTGATAGACCCAGGATATCCATAAACTAGGCAAATCTGTCTGGCAATCTCTGTAGACCGACCCCTGTGCTGGACATGAGGCCACAATCATTGGCATACATGAGGAATGGGAGGCATCTGGTTCCGACCTTTGGAGAATCAGTCTACATCTAGCAGAAATGTCTCCAAATCATTAATATAAAGGCTAAACAAGAAGGGGGCAAGGACACAGCCATGTCTTCCACCCCTCCCGATCTTAATGCGGGTTGTACATTCTCCTTTGGACCCAAATCTAATGCAGCCCACCACGTCCTCATGTAATTTAGATACTATGGGGACTATTACGATGGCGGGCGGACAAAGTTCACCCGCCATTGTAACGGAATGCGGGACCGTCCGCCAGGGGTGCGGCGGTCCCGCACCTGCAATTAGGATGCCACCGTGGTGGTGGCATCCCCCATTCCCAGCATAGTGGTGGGCGGTGCTCACAGCACCACCCGCCACAATGCTGGGAATGCACGTTGTGCATTGGCATGCACAAGGTGACAGGCACTGCGTGGTGCCTGCCACCTTGTCCATGCCAATGCAGGGGGGTACCATAGGTACTCCCCATGTGCACCATCCACCCCCCCCAACATCCTGGGGGCCCGCTACAGGCCCTCAACATCGAAGACCACATGCCTTTCTATGGCGGCAACGCCGCCATGGAAAGGCTCATCTCCACCCGCATTATAATATGAATGGCGTTGTTATGCCATGTTATGTTATTTTTATTTGTACCGCGCACAGCTGCCCCAGCAAAGGGGCGTCCTGGCGCCACCATATTGTTCTGGTTTTCTGCCCGGTCGACGAGTCGACCGGCAGAAAAGCGGCGGATGGTCTTTTTGTCCGCCGTGGACCCCCCAGCCATCCTAATGTGGTGAGGGGTCATTCATGGCAGGATGGCAGGCAGATCGCCCCCTCCAGCTGGCTATGGCTACTGCCGGCGGGGGCGATCTGCCCGCCATCCTAATGGGCCCCTATATGTACAATCTTTGGATTAGCACTGATTGCCAGCATCTTCGACCAGAGTTTAGCCCTGTTGACATTATCGGATGCTGAGCTGAGGTCCATGAAGGCAAGGTATAGACACCCACCCTTAATATAAACATCCTTGCTAATCATGAGGTGGAGATTCAGACACTGGTCTGTGGGTCCCAGCCCTAGTTTGAACCCGTACTGTGCTGTTGTTTTTAATGCCCATTTCGGCTGCCCCAAATCGCAGGTCCAGTAGTATCTTACCCATCACTTTTGCCGTTGAAACAGAAAGCAAAATTGTGCAATAATAACCGGGGTCCCCCAAGATAAACTGCATTGGGCTCAGACTTGGGTGGGGCACAGGCAATTGCACTGCTCAGTACATTTCCTAAGAGTGGGGCCCAAAGATCGATATTGCTTGTGATGAGGTCGATGGGAACCCCAGCCTGGTCTGAGGCTTTATTGCTTGGGCATCGTTTCACTGCTGAAATTACCTCTTCTAATGAAAATGCCGGATGTTTTCCTTCCCCTGGGGTAGGAATATTATCCACTATATAGTTCACACTCTCTAGATGTTTGGGTTGCAAGGCCTTGGAAAAGTATGTCACCCACTTGGGAGACTGTATAGTAATGTCAGTGCTGGCATTGTGTCCACTTCAAAAGTAGAATGAATTCGCCACTTTCCAAAACAGGGACACATCATTAGTGGCATTTGCCTTTTCTAGCTGTTCCCATGCCTCCTCTCTTATTGATTCCTTTCTTCCCCTAATCATGGCCTTTTAGTGGTGTCCGCAATGCTGCACTTCCTCATGGTCCTTAGGTGTCTTTTTTCAGGACACTTTTTAAGGAGCTGTGTGCTCTCCAGCAAGGTCTATCAAACCACTTCTTTGTCCTTACTAGAGTAGATGTTGATGGGGCTATTAACAAATCGGAGTCACATTTACATATTTCGCTATATGTGTCCAGTATGTATAATGGTTTGGCTTCAAAATCAAAACATACCATAAAATGTTACATACTTTCTCCAACCAGGTTTCTCACCATCTCCCCCTTCACCAGTCTCCACACACTTATGATAAATACCCTTGTTCTTAGCATATTCAATTGAAAGGATAAAATATTTTTGTTGTGGTGAGTGCTGACCCAAGGACAAGTTAAGAACTAGAGGATTGTGATCACTCATGTCACAGTGGAGGATGGTGAAGTTGGATACTTTCTTCCCCAACTCTTTAGATAAGGTGATAAAATCAATCAGGCTGCATCGCCCTTCCCGCTGTAAGTCACTTGGCTGATGACTGCCTCCTCGGCCAGATCTATGGTAAGAACAAGGTTCTGCCTCGCCACCATTCTATTCAATGCATCACCACATGGGTTATATTCGAAGTGTGAGTGGTCAGCTGCATCTTTGTCCCATAAACCACATACAGCATTATTGGAAATGGAGCAGTGTCTATAGTTGAAATTCCTTCCCCATATTAAAGCATAATCCCTATTTGTCCCACCTATTACACCACTTAGCGTGGAGTCCAATGAATACACTATTTCTGGATATCTGCAGTTGAAGTTCTTATGATAAATAATTATCAAAATTTTAAGCGGTTGTGCTACAAAGGTTAAGCAGATTACCTGAAAATACGGGGATTCTAGAAAGGTTTTGGTTATCTTTCAAGACAACGCAACGTTGGTTGAGGTTCAGAGGCCGCCACAATTGTGATCATACGAGGCTGATATCGCGTAAGAGTCCTTAATATGCTGATTTGTGCATGCTCATGTCTCCTGTAAACAAATAATCTGATATTCATTTAACATATCAGTTTATTTGCAATTCCAGCAACATTCCAGGAAAGAATGTTCATATACTGTTCTATTGGAGCAATGTGTGCACTGTGATTTGAGGTGGTGCCTAGTGCTTGCTGCTGGGTCAAATCTTGCACTTCATTACATGCCAGGTTATTAGGGGGTCGTGGTAAGGTGCTGGTTAGTTTAGAGTTAGTGGATTGCATCCATGGGCTGTCTTACAGAAGGTGCCTCGGGGTGCAACGGGCGTTTGCGCCCACTTTGCGCGCCCCTGGGGTACTTTGGTATTATAGAAGGGGTTGCAGTTGCTTGTGTGGCCCCTTCTATAATACTGATAGCGCTGGCGCACTTAATGCACCAATGCAAAAACAACAATTGATGGACAGAATGCAGAACAATGTCATACATTCACCCCAGTACAGAGATCTGGGCCTAAATCCATCGTTTTTTTGCTCACCATGCCATTCCAGTTTGAACCTAGCCATATGCAAATCAGTCTTGACCCTGTGCCTCATAGGAACAGTCCAGCCCGAACTGCCAAGCCAGGTCCTCCCTGGACTGGAACCAAGCATCCTAGGACCGGTTTCAGGGTTTTACCCCTCTTCAGCCAGGATAGCTTGATTCCAGTGGCATGGAGAGCACGGGACTCACGTCTGAGCATAACCGTCCCACTCGGGGTGACAAATGCAAAAACAACAGTTGATGGACAGAATGCAGAACAATGTCATACATTCACCCCAGTACAGAGATCTGGGTCTAAATCCATCGTTTTTTTGCTCACCTTGCAATTCCAGTTTGAACCTAGCCATATGCAAATCAGTCTTGACCCTGTGCCTCATAGGAACAGTCCAGCCCGAACTGCCAAGCCAGGTCCTCCCTGGACTGGAACCAAGCATCCTAGGACCGGTTTCAGGGTTTTACCCCTCTTCAGCCAGGATAGCTTGATTCCAGTGTCATGGAGAGCACGGGACTCACGTCTGAGCATAACCGTCCCACTCGGGGTGACAAATGCAAAAACAACAGTTGATGGACAGAATGCAGAACAATGTCATACATTCACCCCAGTACAGAGATCTGGGCCTAAATCCATCGTTTTTTTGCTCACCTTGCCACTCCAGTTTGAACCTAGCCATATGCAAATCAGTCTTGACCCTGTGCCGCATGGGAACAGTCCAGCCTGAACTGCCAAGCCAGGTCCTCCCTGGACTGGAACCAAGCATCCTAGGACCGGTTTCAGGGTTTCACCCCTCTTCAGCCAGGATAGCTTGATTCCAATGGAATGGAGAGCACGGGACTCACGTCTGAGCATACCCGTCCCACTCGGGGTGACAAATGCAAAAACAACAGTTGATGGACAGAATGCAGAACAATGTCATACATTCACCCCAGTACAGAGATCTGGGCCTAAATGCATCGTTTTTTTGCTCACCATGCCATTCCAGTTTGAACCTAGCCATATGCAAATCAGTCTTGACCCTGTGCCTCATAGGAACAGTCCAGCCCGAACTGCCAAGCCAGGTCCTCCCTGGACTGGAACCAAGCATCCTAGGACCGGTTTCAGGGTTTTACCCCTCTTCAGCCAGGATAGCTTGATTCCAGTGGCATGGAGAGCACGGGACTCACGTCTGAGCATAACCGTCCCACTCGGGGTGACAAATGCAAAAACAACAGTTGATGGACAGAATGCAGAACAATGTCATACATTCACCCCAGTACAGAGATCTGGGCCTAAATCCATCGTTTTTTTGCTCACCTTGCCATTCCAGTTTGAACCTAGCCATATGCAAATCAGTCTTGACCCTGTGCCCCATGGGAACAGTCCAGCCCGAACTGCCAAGCCAGGTCCTCCCTGGACTGGAAACAAGCATCCTAGGACCGGTTTCCGGCTTTCAGCCCTCGTCAGCCAGGATAGCTTGATTCCAGAGGCATGGAGAGCAAGGGACTCACGTCTGAGCATACCCTTCCCACTCGGGGTGACAAATGCAAAAACAACAATTGATGGACAGAATGCAGAACAATGTCATACATTCACCCCAGTACAGAGATCTGGGCCTAAATCCATCGTTTTTTTGCTCACCATGCCATTCCAGTTTGAACCCAGCCATATGCAAATCAGTCTTGACCCTATGCCCCATGGGAACAGTCCAGCCCGAACTGCCAAGCCAGGTCCTCCCTGGACTGGAAACAAGCATCCTAGGACCGGTTTCGGGCTTTCAGCCCTCGTCAGCCAGGATAGCTGGATTCCAGTGGCATGGAGAGCAAGGGACTCACGTCTGAGCATACCCTTCCCACTCGGGGTGACAAATGCAAAAACAACAATTGATGGACAGAATGCAGAACAATGTCATACATGCACCCCAGTACAGAGATCTGGGCCTCAATCCATCGTTTTTTTGCTCACCATGCCATTCCAGTTTGAACCCAGCCATATGCAAATCAGTCTTGACCCTGTGCCCCATGGGAACAGTCCAGCCCGAACTGCCAAGCCAGGTCCTCCCTGGACTGGAAACAAGCATCCTAGGACCGGTTTCGGGCTTTCAGCCCTCGTCAGCCAGGATAGCTTGATTCCAGTGGCATGGAGAGCAAGGGACTCACGTCTGAGCATACCCTTCCCACTCGGGGTGACAAATGCAAAAACAACAATTGATGGACAGAATGCAGAACAATGTCATACATTCACCCCAGTACAGAGATCTGGGCCTAAATCCATCGTTTTTTTGCTCACCATGCCATTCCAGTTTGAACTCAGCCATATGCAAATCAGTCTTGACCCTGTGCCCCATGGGAACAGTCCAGCCCGAACTGCCAAGCCAGGTCCTCCCTGGACTGGAAACAAGCATCCTAGGACCTGTTTCGGGCTTTCAGCCCTCGTCAGCCAGGATAGCTAGATTCCAGTGGCATGGAGAGCAAGGGACTCACGTCTGAGCATACCCTTCCCACTCGGGGTGACAAATGCAAAAACAACAGACGGAGGATGTCTGCATTGTCAGCATTCTGTCCATCATTTGTTTGTTGTAACGCTTTTCGCCCTAAGTGGGATGGGTATTCCCAGACGTGGGACCCGTGCTCACTATGCCACTGGATTCAAGCTATCCTGGCTGATGACGGCTGATAGCCAGAAACCGGTTCTAGGATGCTTGATTCCGGTCCAGGGAAGACATGGCTTGGCAGTTCGGGCTGGACTGTTCCCATGAGGCACAGGGTCAAGACTGATTTGCATATGGCCATGTCTAAACTGGGGTGGCGTAGTGGGCAAAAGAACGATGGATTTAACCCAGATCTTTTGACTGGGGGAGAATGTCTGCATTGTCAGCATTCTGTCCATCATTTGTTTGTTGTAACGCTTTTTGCCCTAAGTGGGATGGGTATTCCCAGACGTGGGACCCGTGCTCACTATGCCACTGGATTCAAGCTATCCTGGCTGATGACGGCTGATAGCCAGAAACCGGTTCTAGGATGCTTGATTCCGGTCCAGGGAAGACATGGCTTGGCAGTTCGGGCTGGACTGTTCCCATGAGGCACAGGGTCAAGACTGATTTGCATATGGCCATGTCTAAACTGGGGTGGCGTAGTGGGCAAAAGAACGATGGATTTAACCCAGATCTTTTGACTGGGGGAGAATGTCTGCATTGTCAGCATTCTGTCCATCATTTGTTTGTTGTAACGCTTTTCGCCCTAAGTGGGATGGGTATTCCCAGACGTGGGACCCGTGCTCACTATGCCACTGGATTCAAGCTATCCTGGCTGATGACGGCTGATAGCCAGAAACCGGTTCTAGGATGCTTGATTCCGGTCCAGGGAAGACATGGCTTGGCAGTTCGGGCTGGACTGTTTCCATGAGGCACAGTGTCAAGACTGATTTGCATATGGCCATGTCTAAACTGGGGTGGCGTAGTGGGCAAAAGAAGGATGGATTTAACCCAGATCTTTTGACTGGGGGAGAATGTCTGCATTGTCAGCATTCTGTCCATCATTTGTTTGTTGTAACGCTTTTCGCCCTAAGTGGGATGGGTATTCCCAGACGTGGGACCCATGCTCACTATGCCACTGGATTCAAGCTATCCTGGCTGATGACGGCTGATAGCCAGAAACTGGTTCTAGGATGCTTGATTCCGGTCCAGGGAAGACATGGCTTGGCAGTTCGGGCTGGACTGTTCCCATGAGGCACAGGGTCAAGACTGATTTGCATATGGCCATGTCTAAACTGGGGTGGCGTAGTGGGCAAAAGAACGATGGATTTAACCCAGATCTTTTGACTGGGGGAGAATGTCTGCATTGTCAGCATTCTGTCCATCATTTGTTTGTTGTAACGCTTTTCGCCCTAAGTGGGATGGGTATTCCCAGACGTGGGACCCGTGCTCACTATGCCACTGGATTCAAGCTATTCTGGCTGATGACGGCTGATAGCCAGAAACCAGTTCTAGGATGCTTGATTCCGGTCCAGGGAAGACATGGCTTGGCAGTTCGGGCTGGACTGTTCCCATGAGGCACAGGGTCAAGACTGATTTGCATATGGCCATGTCTAAACTGGGGTGGCGTAGTGGGCAAAAGAACGATGGATTTAACCCAGATCTTTTGACTGGGGGAGAATGTCTGCATTGTCAGCATTCTGTCCATCATTTGTTTGTTGTAACGCTTTTCGCCCTAAGTGGGATGGGTATTCCCAGACGTGGGACCCGTGCTCACTATGCCACTGGATTCAAGCTATCCTGGCTGATGACGGCTGATAGCCAGAAACCGGTTCTAGGATGCTTGATTCCGGTCCAGGGAAGACATGGCTTGGCAGTTCGGGCTGGACTGTTCCCATGAGGCACAGGGTCAAGACTGATTTGCATATGGCCATGTCTAAACTTGGGTGGCGTAGTGGGCAAAAGAACGATGGTTTTAACCCAGATCTTTTGACTGGGGGAGAATGTCTGCATTGTCAGCATTCTGTCCATCATTTGTTTGTTGTAACGCTTTTCGCCCTAAGTGGGATGGGTATTCCCAGACGTGGGACCCGTGCTCACTATGCCACTGGATTCAAGCTATCCTGGCTGATGACGGCTGATAGCCAGAAACCGGTTCTAGGATGCTTGATTCCGGTCCAGGGAAGACATGGCTTGGCAGTTCGGGCTGGACTGTTCCCATGAGGCACAGGGTCAAGACTGATTTGCATATGGCCATGTCTAAACTGGGGTGGCGTAGTGGGCAAAAGAACGATGGATTTAACCCAGATCTTTTGACTGGGGGAGAATGTCTGCATTGTCAGCATTCTGTCCATCATTTGTTTGTTGTAACGCTTTTCGCCCTAAGTGGGATGGGTATTCCCAGACGTGGGACCCGTGCTCTCTATGCCACTGGATTCAAGCTATCCTGGCTGATGACGGCTGATAGCCAGAAACCGGTTCTAGGATGCTTGATTCCGGTCCAGGGAAGACATGGCTTGGCAGTTCAGGCTGGACTGTTCCCATGAGGCACAGGGTCAAGACTGATTTGCATATGGCCATGTCTAAACTGGGGTGGCGTAGTGGGCAAAAGAACGATGGATTTAACCCAGATCTTTTGACTGGGGAAGAATGTCTGCATTGTCAGCATTCTGTCCATCATTTGTTTGTTGTAACGCTTTTCGCACTAAGTGGGATGGGTATTCCCAGACGTGGGACCCGTGCTCACTATGCCACTGGATTCAAGCTATCCTGGCTGATGACGGCTGATAGCCAGAAACCGGTTCTAGGATGCTTGATTCCGGTCCAGGGAAGACATGGCTTGGCAGTTCGGCCTGGACTGTTCCCATGAGGCACAGGGTCAAGACTGATTTGCATATGGCCATGTCTAAACTGGGGTGGCGTAGTGGGCAAAAGAACGATGGATTTAACCCAGATCTTTTGACTGGGGGAGAATGTCTGCATTGTCAGCATTCTGTCCATCATTTGTTTGTTGTAACGCTTTTCGCCCTAAGTGGGATGGGTATTCCCAGACGTGGGACCCGTGCTCACTATGCCACTGGATTCAAGCTATCCTGGCTGATGACGGCTGATAGCCAGAAACCGGTTCTAGGATGCTTGATTCCGGTCCAGGTAAGACATGGCTTGGCAGTTCGGGCTGGACTGTTCCCATGAGGCACAGGGTCAAGACTGATTTGCATATGGCCATGTCTAAACTGGGGTGGCGTAGTGGGCAAAAGAACGATGGATTTAACCCAGATCTTTTGACTGGGGGAGAATGTCTGCATTGTCAGCATTCTGTCCATCATTTGTTTGTTGTAACGCTTTTCGCCCTAAGTGGGATGGGTATTCCCAGACGTGGGACCCGTGCTCACTATGCCACTGGATTCAAGCTATCCTGGCTGATGACGGCTGATAGCCAGAAACCGGTTCTAGGATGCTTGATTCCGGTCCAGGGAAGACATGGCTTGGCAGTTCGGGCTGGACTGTTCCCATGAGGCACAGGGTCAAGACTGATTTGCATATGGCCATGTCTAAACTGGGGTGGCGTAGTGGGCAAAAGAACGATGGATTTAACCCAGATCTTTTGACTGGGGGAGAATGTCTGCATTGTCAGCATTCTGTCCATCATTTGTTTGTTGTAACGCTTTTCGCCCTAAGTGGGATGGGTATTCCCAGACGTGGGACCCGTGCTCACTATGCCACTGGATTCAAGCTATTCTGGCTGATGACAGCTGATAGCCAGAAACCGGTTCTAGGATGCTTGATTCCGGTCCAGGGAAGACATGGCTTGGCAGTTCGGGCTGGACTGTTCCCATGAGGCACAGGGTCAAGACTGATTTGCATATGGCCATGTCTAAACTGGGGTGGCGTAGTGGGCAAAAGAACGATGGATTTAACCCAGATCTTTTGACTGGTGGAGAATGTCTGCATTGTCAGCATTCTGTCCATCATTTGTTTGTTGTAACGCTTTTCGCCCTAAGTGGGATGGGTATTCCCAGACGTGGGACCCGTGCTCACTATGCCACTGGATTCAAGCTATCCTGGCTGATGACGGCTGATAGCCAGAAACCAGTTCTAGGATGCTTGATTCCGATCCAGGGAAGACATGGCTTGGCAGTTCGGGCTGGACTGTTCCCATGAGGCACAGGGTCAAGACTGATTTGCATATGGCCATGTCTAAACTTGGGTGGCGTAGTGGGCAAAAGAACGATGGTTTTAACCCAGATCTTTTGACTGGGGGAGAATGTCTGCATTGTCAGCATTCTGTCCATCATTTGTTTGTTGTAACGCTTTTCGCCCTAAGTGGGATGGGTATTCCCAGACGTGGGACCCGTGCTCACTATGCCACTGGATTCAAGCTATTCTGGCTGATGACGGCTGATAGCCAGAAACCGGTTCTAGGATGCTTGATTCCGGTCCAGGGAAGACATGGCTTGGCAGTTCGGGCTGGACTGTTCCCATGAGGCACAGGGTCAAGACTGATTTGCATATGGCCATGTCTAAACTGGGGTGGCGTAGTGGGCAAAAGAACGATGGATTTAACCCAGATCTTTTGACTGGGGGAGAATGTCTGCATTGTCAGCATTCTGTCCATCATTTGTTTGTTGTAACGCTTTTCGCCCTAAGTGGGATGGGTATTCCCAGACGTGGGACCCGTGCTCACTATGCCACTGGATTCAAGCTATCCTGGCTGATGACGGCTGATAGCCAGAAACCGGTTCTAGGATGCTTGATTCCGGTCCAGGGAAGACATGGCTTGGCAGTTCGGGCTGGACTGTTCCCATGAGGCACAGGGTCAAGACTGATTTGCATATGGCCATGTCTAAACTTGGGTGGCGTAGTGGGCAAAAGAACGATGGATTTAACCCAGATCTTTTGACTGGGGGAGAATGTCTGCATTGTCAGCATTCTGTCCATCATTTGTTTGTTGTAACGCTTTTCGCCCTAAGTGGGATGGGTATTCCCAGACGTGGGACCCGTGCTCACTATGCCACTTGATTCAAGCTATCCTGGCTGATGACGGCTGATAGCCAGAAACCGGTTCTAGGATGCTTGATTCCGGTCCAGGGAAGACATGGCTTGGCAGTTCGGGCTGGACTGTTCCCATGAGGCACAGGGTCAAGACTGATTTGCATATGGCCATGTCTAAACTGGGGTGGCGTAGTGGGCAAAAGAACGATGGATTTAACCCAGATCTTTTGACTGGGGGAGAATGTCTGCATTGTCAGCATTCTGTCCATCATTTGTTTGTTGTAACGCTTTTCGCCCTAAGTGGGATGGGTATTCCCAGACGTGGGACCCGTGCTCTCTATGCCACTGGATTCAAGCTATCCTGGCTGATGACGGCTGATAGCCAGAAACCGGTTCTAGGATGCTTGATTCCGGTCCAGGGAAGACATGGCTTGGCAGTTCGGGCTGGACTGTTCCCATGAGGCACAGGGTCAAGACTGATTTGCATATGGCCATGTCTAAACTGGGGTGGCGTAGTGGGCAAAAGAACGATGGATTTAACCCAGATCTTTTGACTGGGGAAGAATGTCTGCATTGTCAGCATTCTGTCCATCATTTGTTTGTTGTAACGCTTTTCGCACTAAGTGGGATGGGTATTCCCAGACGTGGGACCCGTGCTCACTATGCCACTGGATTCAAGCTATCCTGGCTGATGACGGCTGATAGCCAGAAACCGGTTCTAGGATGCTTGATTCCGGTCCAGAGAAGACATGGCTTGGCAGTGCGGGCTGGACTTTTCCCATGAGGCACAGGGTCAAGACTGATTTGCATATGGCCATGTCTAAACTGGGGTGGCGTAGTGGGCAAAAGAACGATGGATTTAACCCAGATCTTTTGACTGGGGGAGAATGTCTGCATTGTCAGCATTCTGTCCATCATTTGTTTGTTGTAACGCTTTTCGCCCTAAGTGGGATGGGTATTCCCAGACGTGGGACCCGTGCTCTCTATGCCACTGGATTCAAGCTATCCTGGCTGATGACGGCTGATAGCCAGAAACCGGTTCTAGGATGCTTGATTCCGGTCCAGGGAAGACATGGCTTGGCAGTTCAGGCTGGACTGTTCCCATGAGGCACAGGGTCAAGACTGATTTGCATATGGCCATGTCTAAACTGGGGTGGCGTAGTGGGCAAAAGAACGATGGATTTAACCCAGATCTTTTGACTGGGGAAGAATGTCTGCATTGTCAGCATTCTGTCCATCATTTGTTTGTTGTAACGCTTTTCGCACTAAGTGGGATGGGTATTCCCAGACGTGGGACCCGTGCTCACTATGCCACTGGATTCAAGCTATCCTGGCTGATGACGGCTGATAGCCAGAAACCGGTTCTAGGATGCTTGATTCCGGTCCAGGGAAGACATGGCTTGGCAGTTCGGCCTGGACTGTTCCCATGAGGCACAGGGTCAAGACTGATTTGCATATGGCCATGTCTAAACTGGGGTGGCGTAGTGGGCAAAAGAACGATGGATTTAACCCAGATCTTTTGACTGGGGGAGAATGTCTGCATTGTCAGCATTCTGTCCATCATTTGTTTGTTGTAACGCTTTTCGCCCTAAGTGGGATGGGTATTCCCAGACGTGGGACCCGTGCTCACTATGCCACTGGATTCAAGCTATCCTGGCTGATGACGGCTGATAGCCAGAAACCGGTTCTAGGATGCTTGATTCCGGTCCAGGTAAGACATGGCTTGGCAGTTCGGGCTGGACTGTTCCCATGAGGCACAGGGTCAAGACTGATTTGCATATGGCCATGTCTAAACTGGGGTGGCGTAGTGGGCAAAAGAACGATGGATTTAACCCAGATCTTTTGACTGGGGGAGAATGTCTGCATTGTCAGCATTCTGTCCATCATTTGTTTGTTGTAACGCTTTTCGCCCTAAGTGGGATGGGTATTCCCAGACGTGGGACCCGTGCTCACTATGCCACTGGATTCAAGCTATCCTGGCTGATGACGGCTGATAGCCAGAAACCGGTTCTAGGATGCTTGATTCCGGTCCAGGGAAGACATGGCTTGGCAGTTCGGGCTGGACTGTTCCCATGAGGCACAGGGTCAAGACTGATTTGCATATGGCCATGTCTAAACTGGGGTGGCGTAGTGGGCAAAAGAACGATGGATTTAACCCAGATCTTTTGACTGGGGGAGAATGTCTGCATTGTCAGCATTCTGTCCATCATTTGTTTGTTGTAACGCTTTTCGCCCTAAGTGGGATGGGTATTCCCAGACGTGGGACCCGTGCTCACTATGCCACTGGATTCAAGCTATTCTGGCTGATGACGGCTGATAGCCAGAAACCGGTTCTAGGATGCTTGATTCCGGTCCAGGGAAGACATGGCTTGGCAGTTCGGGCTGGACTGTTCCCATGAGGCACAGGGTCAAGACTGATTTGCATATGGCCATGTCTAAACTGGGGTGGCGTAGTGGGCAAAAGAACGATGGATTTAACCCAGATCTTTTGACTGGGGGAGAATGTCTGCATTGTCAGCATTCTGTCCATCATTTGTTTGTTGTAACGCTTTTCGCCCTAAGTGGGATGGGTATTCCCAGACGTGGGACCCGTGCTCACTATGCCACTGGATTCAAGCTATCCTGGCTGATGACGGCTGATAGCCAGAAACCGGTTCTAGGATGCTTGATTCCGGTCCAGGGAAGACATGGCTTGGCAGTTCGGGCTGGACTGTTCCCATGAGGCACAGGGTCAAGACTGATTTGCATATGGCCATGTCTAAACTTGGGTGGCGTAGTGGGCAAAAGAACGATGGATTTAACCCAGATCTTTTGACTGGGGGAGAATGTCTGCATTGTCAGCATTCTGTCCATCATTTGTTTGTTGTAACGCTTTTCGCCCTAAGTGGGATGGGTATTCCCAGACGTGGGACCCGTGCTCACTATGCCACTTGATTCAAGCTATCCTGGCTGATGACGGCTGATAGCCAGAAACCGGTTCTAGGATGCTTGATTCCGGTCCAGGGAAGACATGGCTTGGCAGTTCGGGCTGGACTGTTCCCATGAGGCACAGGGTCAAGACTGATTTGCATATGGCCATGTCTAAACTGGGGTGGCGTAGTGGGCAAAAGAACGATGGATTTAACCCAGATCTTTTGACTGGGGGAGAATGTCTGCATTGTCAGCATTCTGTCCATCATTTGTTTGTTGTAACGCTTTTCGCCCTAAGTGGGATGGGTATTCCCAGACGTGGGACCCGTGCTCTCTATGCCACTGGATTCAAGCTATCCTGGCTGATGACGGCTGATAGCCAGAAACCGGTTCTAGGATGCTTGATTCCGGTCCAGGGAAGACATGGCTTGGCAGTTCGGGCTGGACTGTTCCCATGAGGCACAGGGTCAAGACTGATTTGCATATGGCCATGTCTAAACTGGGGTGGCGTAGTGGGCAAAAGAACGATGGATTTAACCCAGATCTTTTGACTGGGGAAGAATGTCTGCATTGTCAGCATTCTGTCCATCATTTGTTTGTTGTAACGCTTTTCGCACTAAGTGGGATGGGTATTCCCAGACGTGGGACCCGTGCTCACTATGCCACTGGATTCAAGCTATCCTGGCTGATGACGGCTGATAGCCAGAAACCGGTTCTAGGATGCTTGATTCCGGTCCAGAGAAGACATGGCTTGGCAGTGCGGGCTGGACTGTTCCCATGAGGCACAGGGTCAAGACTGATTTGCATATGGCCATGTCTAAACTGGGGTGGCGTAGTGGGCAAAAGAACGATGGATTTAACCCAGATCTTTTGACTGGGGGAGAATGTCTGCATTGTCAGCATTCTGTCCATCATTTGTTTGTTGTAACGCTTTTCGCCCTAAGTGGGATGGGTATTCCCAGACATGGGACCCGTGCTCACTATGCCACTGGATTCAAGCTATCCTGGCTGATGACGGCTGATAGCCAGAAACCGGTTCTAGGATGCTTGATTCCGGTCCAGGGAAGACATGGCTTGGCAGTTCGGGCTGGACTGTTCCCATGAGGCACAGGGTCAAGACTGATTTGCATATGGCCATGTCTAAACTGGGGTGGCGTAGTGGGCAAAAGAACGATGGATTTAACCCAGATCTTTTGACTGGGGGAGAATGTCTGCATTGTCAGCATTCTGTCCATCATTTGTTTGTTGTAACGCTTTTCGCCCTAAGTGGGATGGGTATTCCCAGACGTGGGACCCGTGCTCTCTATGCCACTGGATTCAAGCTATCCTGGCTGATGACGGCTGATAGCCAGAAACCGGTTCTAGGATGCTTGATTCCGGTCCAGGGAAGACATGGCTTGGCAGTTCGGGCTGGACTGTTCCCATGAGGCACAGGGTCAAGACTGATTTGCATATGGCCATGTCTAAACTGGGGTGGCGTAGTGGGCAAAAGAACGATGGATTTAACCCAGATCTTTTGACTGGGGAAGAATGTCTGCATTGTCAGCATTCTGTCCATCATTTGTTTGTTGTAACGCTTTTCGCCCTAAGTGGGATGGGTATTCCCAGACGTGGGACCCGTGCTCACTATGCCACTGGATTCAAGCTATCCTGGCTGATGACGGCTGATAGCCAGAAACCGGTTCTAGGATGCTTGATTCCGGTCCAGAGAAGACATGGCTTGGCAGTGCGGGCTGGACTGTTCCCATGAGGCACAGGGTCAAGACTGATTTGCATATGGCCATGTCTAAACTGGGGTGGCGTAGTGGGCAAAAGAACGATGGATTTAACCCAGATCTTTTGACTGGGGGAGAATGTCTGCATTGTCAGCATTCTGTCCATCATTTGTTTGTTGTAACGCTTTTCGCCCTAAGTGGGATGGGTATTCCCAGACGTGGGACCCGTGCTCACTATGCCACTGGATTCAAGCTATCCTGGCTGATGACGGCTGATAGCCAGAAACCGGTTCTAGGATGCTTGATTCCGGTCCAGGGAAGACATGGCTTGGCAGTTCGGGCTGGACTGTTCCCATGAGGCACAGGGTCAAGACTGATTTGCATATGGCCATGTCTAAACTGGGGTGGCGTAGTGGGCAAAAGAACGATGGATTTAACCCAGATCTTTTGACTGGGGGAGAATGTCTGCATTGTCAGCATTCTGTCCATCATTTGTTTGTTGTAGCACTTAACGCACCAGCGCTACCTTCTGAGGGTGTCCCCTCATTTGCATAGGGGCGTGCCCTATGCAAATGAGAGAATTCCTTTGACTTTGGGCCATATTACAGACAGGGGTGCAGAGTCAAAGAAGCCCGCAGGAGGCGCAATGACAGTGCGCCATTTAAAAGGTGGCGTATTGTCAGTGCACACCCTGAGAGCAGCCCTCTGAAGTGGAGAAAGGGGGGGTCCCATGGACCCCCCAGACATCCCCTTGCAGGTGGGTGCAATCACTGACTACTCCTGCCCAAAAGTGGATCTCTAATTCTCTTTGAAAGTGCAGGCGAGTTGACGCCTGCACAGGGGAAACACGGAGCAGCTGCTCCGTGTTTTCACATGAATGCGGTGCCCCCAGGGCAGCGCGAGTTCATGGCTGCCATGGAGGCAGAGCATTCACTATAACAGGGCGCATTATCATTGTTTGCACCCGGCACACCTTTTGAAAGGTGTGTCAGGTGCAAACAATGATTATGTGTAATACGGCCCCATATGCTTTTTAAAATTGTCTTAATTTACGTAAGAAAAATACTTATTTGCATTTTTGCTTAAAATATTCTGATTCTAGTTAGAACTGCAAATTGATGCATGGTTCCTTTTACAGTGCAAAAAAGAGGCAAAACACATGTCTGGCAAAGTTTGTACTGTAGCAGAATAAAATGAGCACAACAGACATGCTCTTTATAGTCTAGCCTCTGGCGAATTCGAAGGCACATCCTCCTCACCCATATCCAATATCCATATCTTCAAGAGCTCCAGTGAGTAATTACAGCCTCCACATGGATCCGGTCTTCAAGAGCTCCAGTGAGTAATTACAGCCTCCACATGGATCCGGTCTTCAAGAGCTCCAGTGAGTAGTTACAGGCTCCACATGGATCCGGTCTTCAAGAGCTCCAGTGAGTAGTTACAGCCTCCACATGGATCCAGTCTTCAAGAGCTCCAGTGAGTAATTACAGCCTCCACATGGATCCAGTCTTCAAGAGCTCCAGTGGGTAATTACAGCCTCCACATGGATCCAGTCTTCAAGAGCTCCAGTGAGTAATTACGGCCTCCACATGGATCCGGTCTTCAAGAGCTCCAGTGAGTAAGTACAGCCCCACGTCTTGCCGTTCATTATGTGTTTGTAGGAAACCTTCATCATTAGTGGGGCTTCCTTCCATACTTTGATGCTGACATTTATATTGGCTTTGATCTGGAAGCCCCACCCCAGATCTGCCCCCAGAGTGCAGCCAGCGCTACTCTTTTAGCAATTACTTGGTCCTACAAGCCCATGAACATATTCCCAGCAGCCTCTCCAAACCAGTATCTATCTCTTCATGAAGGGTGGCATTTTCATGACAAAAATCACATCCTTTTTTCATGGACGTCATTTAGGGGTCGCAGCGACCCCTGGCATGCCCCTTGTGGCCCCTGGTACTGCCATTTTGACCCCTAGTGTATACTAATAGTGAGTAATGTTACATTACTTCCTATTAGTACAAATACGTGGAATATGACTTCCTCTGGCAGCTGTGTTGAGTAAAAACATTCTTATTATTTATCTTTATAACTATTGACCCCGTTCATCAAATTCACTTCATTTTTGTGCAATTTTAGTTAACAAAGGATATATTTTTGGAATTTTATTGTGTTTTTTTATTAACTGTAAATTTGTTTTGGTGTTCATGTACAACATGCAATTTTCTATTAGCAAGGCCTTGCTGCTTATGCTAATCTAATTATGGTAAGTTTGAAAACCCTCAATGAATGCTCTTTACTTAAGGATTAAATTTGTTTATTATGAACTGTCGGAGCTCAAACCAGGGAACAGAAGCGAAATGCCTACAACCCAAAGGGCCGGCGTACCGTGTATCTGCTAACATCAAGGAGCGACAGGGTATAGCGCATTGTTCACAATTATACACAGCAAGTCGCCCACAACCCTTCCGGGCCGGCCGCGTCTGCAAAATTTGGATAATAACACATACATATTGTCCATAGGCCTCATGTAATAGTCCGGGGGCCCCCAGGCGATGCCTGACGGCAGACGACCCGTTGAAACTACAAGCTCCCCGTGGTGCTCCTAAATTAAACAAAGAACCAAAATGAAACAGAACCCCTGCCCCTGAGAACGTGGCGAGTCCGTGCCTCCCCTCCAGTCAATGCTGCAGCATCAGCCGCGCCAAGGACCCAAGCGCCCCCCCCGCACCCTCCCATCCCCCTTCCCCCCCCCACCCTTTGTTCCACGTCCATCTCCCTCCAACCCTCGGGGACCCCCGCAATCTGGAAGCGCTATTCTTTCTTCTGCTCCTCGGCGAGGCGCAGTAAGCGCAGGTATCGGGGACAAGTAACCTCCGGAAATTCAGAGGCCAGCATTGCCAAGAAGGGTTTCCATAGCTCCCCATATTTAGAACCCTCTCCCGCCAACGTCAATGAGAGTTTTTCCATACCCAGGACGTGCCATAACCGATGCAGCCACTCAGTGAAGGATGGAATGTTGTTAGTGCGCCAGTGAGTGAGTATAGTTTGTGTCGCAGAACCCAATGCTATGGCTATCAGTCTTCCCCTCCTAGAACGAAGCGGGTAGGTCAAGGGATACGGCAGGCCCAGCAGTGTGTAGGCGGGAAAACGTGGTATCTCAGTGTTGAAGTGACTATCCACCTCATCAAGCACCTGCGCCCAAAACGGCCGAATATATTCACACTCCCACAGTAAGTGCGTCAGTGTGCCCCCCTGTCCGCATCCTCTCCAACAACACGCCTCCCTCCAATGATCCATTGCATGGAGCCGCTCTGGGGTATAGTACCAGTAGGTTGCCACCTTCGTGAGCGTGTCGGTAAGGCCCATATGATACGCAGAGTGGCGGGCTCTGTGGTATATTCCTTCCCATTCTTTGTGGGTCAACGTCCGCCCCAGCTCTCTCTCCCACCGCGTTCTCCCCGCATTGAAGGTATGTGTATGCCGAGCCTGCAGCATTCCATACAAGTCGGAGATTAATTGTTTATCCGAGGTGCGCGTAAGAAGCCACCTCTCATACCGTGAGAATCTCCGATCGGCCAACGGGCGCACCCGTCTGTCCAGGGCCCAGTGCCGCACTTGCAGTTAACGGAGCCTCTCCGTCTCTTGCAGTCCATATTCCTGCGAGAATTGTGCGAAGGGATATACACCTTCCTCGTCATACATGTGGTAGAGGAAGCGGCAGCCCGACGGCTTCCACCGGCTAAACGCCTCCGAGTGCATCCCTGGGGTGAATTCCGGGTTGTCAAACAAGGGAGTAAGCGGGGAAGGGAACGTGGTAAAGTCATGCGTAATGCTCACTCGATCCCAGATCTCTAAAGGCACTCGGGTGATGTGTGAGGCATACAGGTTAGTGGGCCTGTGTTCCCTACGTAGAAAGGGAATCTCCTGCAGGGGCCCGGCTGCAACTGCCTAATCTTGGAACAGCCAGTGTCTCTCCGACTCCCAGCGACTCCACTCCACTAGGTAGCGCAGCTGTGTGGCTCGGAAGTAGAGCTGAAGATCGGGAATCCCCAACCCCCCGCTCTCAGGAGGGAGAGTGGATAACAGCCTCTTCATGCGCGGTTTCCGCCCGTTCCAAATGAACTGGGCCAGCTCCGCTTTTGTCCTCCGGAGCCAACCGGCCGGCGGGTATAGGGGAATCGTGCGGAATATATAGAGGAGCTGCGGCAAGACAGTCATCTTGACCGCGGCGATTCTACCCAGCCAGAAAAGGGGGCAATACTTCCAGCGTCCCAGCTCCCGACGGATTTTCCGGCTCAAAGCTGCGTAGTTGAGGGCCACCACCTGCGGCAGCGTCTGAGCCAGCTGTATCCCCATATAGGGGATAGACTCCTCCTCCCACTGGAAGGGAAGCATGGACCGCAGGTAATCCCGGGTGGGCCGAGTCAAAGAGAGGCTAAGAGCCTGCGATTTATCCAGATTTACCTTAAACCCAGCCACCCCCGCGAAGGTGTCCAGGTCCGTCATGCAAGACGGGAGAGACTCCCGTGGATTAGCGATAGAGAGCAGCACATCGTCCGCATACAGGCTGATGGTGTGTATGTAGCCCCCAAACTTGATGCCAGTGATGTTAGGGTTCTGTCGTATCGTCTGGGCTAAAGGTTCCATATAGGTGGCAAAAAGCAGCGGCGACAGCGGACACCCCTGTCGCGTGCCCCGTTCTATTCGGAAGCTGGAGGACGTGTGCCCATTCACTCGGACCGCCGCCGAGGGGAATTTGTAACAGTTGAATATATGGGTGCGGAATCTCTCCCCCAGGCCCATTTTCAGCAGCACCTGCTCCAGGTAGGGCCAATGGACCCGATCGAACGCTTTTTCTGCATCGATCATGAGAAGCATGTATTCCCCCGTCGTCCTGGAGGCCTTCTCAATCAAATGTAGGACTCGCTTCGTATTGTCGGGGGCCTGACGCTCTGGGATAAACCCCGCCTGATCCGGGTCTATGAGGCCCTGCATACAGGGCGCCAACCGGCTAGCCAAAATGCCCTTGTAGAGCTTGAGGTCTACATTCAATAAGGAAATGGGGCGATAGGCCCCGCATCTGGTCTTATCCTTCCCCGGTTTAGGGATGACCGTTACATGGGCCTCCAGTAGATCCGCCGGGATCGCACCCTCTGTCGCGAAGGAGTTAAATAGCTTGGTGAGCAAGGGGGCCAACTGTTTGCAGAATTGTTTGTAGAAGATCGCGGTGAAGCCGTCCGGCCCCGGAGCTTTCCCCAGCTTCAGCCGCGCTATAGCAGCGATCACTTCCTCCGGGCGAATGTCTCTGTCCAGTTGGTCCGCCTGGCCCCTAGACAGCGCTGGTAGGGTGACCGAGCTCAGATAGTCCGCCCCTTGATCGGCTGCCAGGTGGGAGCCCGCATAAAGGTCAGCATAGTACGCCCGAAATGCCTCGGCTATGTCGCGATCATCCGTGGGCCTCGCGCCGTCCTCTCGGCATAGCTCCCTGACCCCCTGCCTGTTGCGAGCCTCCCGCAGCTTATGAGCCAATAGCCGCCCGCATCTGTCTCCCCCGGTATAGTACGCATGTTTGAGGCGTAGGGCGGCGTACTCCGCTCTATCTTGATCTAGAGCCGCTAGTTGTTGTCGGGCGGCTTTAAGTTGACGCCACACTCGGGGAGCCCCCGTCCTCTGGTGTATCTGTTCCAGCTCTTTGGTCGCCCGCGTGAGCTCTTCCCTTTTACGCCCCCGCTCCCTATTGTCGCCCGACGAAATAGCGATGAGTTCCCCCCGAAGGACGGCTTTCAGTGCCACCCATTGGGTCGCTAAGGTTGTGTCGGCGTTCGCGTTGTGCTCGAGAAAGTCTTTGATCGCCCCACGTATCTGCACCCTGACCTCCTCTCGATGCAGCAAAGTGTCTCGGAGACGCCACACTCTGTCCGGGCGCACCACCGGTGGTAGAGCCAGAACCAGGAGGAGCGGCGCATGATCAGAAAGGGAGGCCACCCCTATCTCCACCTCCGTGGCCAATGCCCGCACCGTGGGTGACGCCAAGAAGTAATCAAGCCTGGCGTAGGTCTTGTGTGCGTGAGAGTAGTAGGAGAACTCACGAGCCCGGGGGTGAAAACTCCGCCACAGGTCGGACATCCCTAGGTCCCGTAGGCGGGCCACTCCCGCCGCCGAAAGCGCCCCCGCCTGATGTGTCCGCTGGCAGGACCTGTCCTGTATATTATCAAAAACGAGATTCAAATCGCCCCCCAAAAGGACGTTACGGTCCCTGGTGGACAAAACTTCTGTAATTGCGGCCTGTAAGAAGCGCTCCTGACCCTCATTGGGGGCATAGATGGAGCCAATGGTGAAGGTCTGGGCCCCCAGAACAAACCTATAGGCCAAGAGCCGTCCCCTAATCTCCACCTCCTTCTGCAAAACCTCCCCACGAAACCGCTGGGCCACCAAAATCGCCACCCCCGCTGCCTTGGCAGGACCCGAGGAGAAAATCTGTGTCGGGAACTTACGGGACCTGAGCCTATGACAGTCCCAAGCTAGGAGATGCGTCTCCTGCAGGAGTGTTCTCTAGACAGGACAGGACCGCCCTCCGCTTGACCGGATTATTAAGCCCCCGGACATTAAGGGATAGTACCCTGAGTGTATGAGGGGCCATTTGCTTCAACTATAGAGCCTAGAAGGCCCTTGACCTGCTATACCTTGCCCTACCAGGGAGCGCCCCAGGTGTGACCTACTCGCCTGCTCCTCAGCCTGCCAACAGCTGCGACCCCACCTAGTGAAGGACGTGGAACCCCGGACCCCGCTGAGAAGAACACCCCCCTTCCCCCCACCCCCTCCCTACAACCAAATTTCAACAAGTAAATGAAAAAAGTAGGAAAAAGGTCGTGTAACAGTGTCCTCCATCTTCCCCAAAAATAGAAGGAAGTAGTGAGGCATGAAGTGTCCCAATGGAGAGGCCTCCCTCCCGCCGACAGCCCAGCCAGCGAGCCAAGCACCGCAGCATTCCGCTCAAGTGGGCGAGGGGGCACGCAGTCCCGCAGAGACAGTCTCCAACACCGCCTGCTGGCCTCTGAGGATCTCCGCCGCCGGGGGCTTTTTGGCGCGCCTGCCATGTCCCTGTCGGCGCCACCCCAGCCGCTCGGGCCGCCTGTCCGCCAAGCCACCCTCGTCTCTGCTGTCCTCCGCCGGCAGATCGATCTCCAGTAGCTGTGCCGCCTCTTTCAGGGAGCGCAGCTGGTATAGGGTGTTTTCAATGCGAAACACCAGGCGAAAAGGGTGTCCCCAACTGTATGGGATGTTGCGCTGCTGTAGATGTGCCGTGATCGGCCGGAACCTCCTGCGCTTGTGGAGCGTGAGCGCCGAGAGGTCTTTCCGGAGTATCTCTTCCTTGGTGCGATAGTCCTGTATGCACACCAGAATGTCCGAGGGAGCGGCGGCCTCCGACCTGGGGGGACCCACACGATGTGCCCGGTCGATCCGCAGGTCCGCATCCAATGGACGGTCCAGGATGTGGTTAAAGAGCGCCGTCGTTAAGCCGAATAAATCTTTCGTGTCCGCCGTGGGCTTTACTCCTCGAACTCGGATGTTGTGGCGTCGGGAACGATTCTCAAGGTCTTCCACGTGGGACTGGAGGTCCACTTGCTGTTCGTGGACCCGAATAAGTTCCTGTTGTAGCGCCGCCAGCTCTGCGTCCCGCCCGTCGCCCTTCTCCTCCAACACCGCAACCCTCTCGCCAATGCTGTCCACGTCTCTACGGACCTCTTTGAGCTCAGCTGTGAATTCCTTTTGCAGGTTTTGAATATCAGCTCGCAGGGCCGAGAACATGGATTCCAGGAAGGATTTAGTAATCTGATCCGCACCCTCCTGCTGTGTCGCTGAGTGGCTGGACGCCGCCGCCGCCATGGCTCTCGGCGCGGAACCTGCCGGGGGTTGGGCAAACAGATCTTTCAACGTCTTATCCTTCCGCTGCTTCGGGGGCACCATTACTAGTCTCTACCTTCCCGTCGTCGTCTCGTGCCCGGGAGGGCCCAGCCCCGCCGCCCGGAGCCCGCCGCCACTCCCCTCCGCCTGCCAGCAGTCCACCCCGATGGAACGGGGCCGACGTCAAACTCCGCTCTGGCGCGCTGCGCCCTCGGTGCCACCTCACGTATCCTCCGGCTCCAGGCAACCTGCTCGAGCTGCCCACTCGACCACTGTCCCCCGCCGGCTGGACTGTCCCACAGGCTGCCCCTGTCAGGCCTCCACCTCACCACCGCCTGCCCGGAGGTCCGCGGCTCAGGCCTCCCGCACACTCGCTGGGCCTCTTCCGGCCTGCACCGGCGTCAACCTGCTCCTCAGAGCTGTCCCCGGGCGAAGAAGCGGCCCCGCCGGCCACCGGGCCCCCGCCTATGCCTGCTCCCTCCAGCCGCTTCTCGGGGCACCCAGGCCTCCTCACCTCGTCAAGCCGCCAGCTGAAGTCGCTCCCCGCAGTCCGCAGCCGCCGCAGGGTCCACAGCCTCCGTGAAGGCGGAAAACTCCCAGGCCTCGCTGGTCCCAAATGCGTAGCTAGGCGGCCATCTTAGGCGAAGCTCTCGTCGTCCGGGCACCCCGGGCAGGCCGCTCTGTGGCTCCGATGGCTCGGGTCGGCCCGCTCCCCACCACCTCCTCCAGTTCCTCTCAAGGGCCACTGCTCACCCGATCATCGCGCTGCTCCCGTGGCTCCGCCGGGTGCTCCTCTCCGCCGAATGCTCCCCTGGGTCTCCGCACCTCCTCCACACCAGCAGGCCACAGGGCGGACGGCCCCGTACTCCTCCGCACACCTCCCGGACACAGGCAGGGGTAAATCACAGCGTGCTTGCCGGCCTCCAACCCTCCTCCGGACGGCGCTGCCGGCCGGGTCTCCCGCACTCCCCTTGGCAATGGCGCCGCACTGCCTCCCGGCTGGATCGCCCAGGCTCGCCTTTCACCTGCGTGCGGGGCCAGGGACTGGCGTCCGTGCGGAAATGCCGCCCCCAGAGCTGACGAGGCGGCGACCGGCCCCACCACCCTCGATACTCGGGCTACAGCCGGTCGCCGGTGCTTTTGCTGGACGGCCGGCAGGAGAGACCGGGAAACGCGTCCGCTCAAGCCGCCATCTTGGCCACGCCCCCATGCTCTTTACTTAAGACAGACTTGAATGTTTTGACATAAGCTCATATCAAGACTGAGGCATCCTTACCGTAGTTTAACAATCATGATTTCTTACTGTTTTCTTTTTAAACTTCATGTCAAGCAATTTGTTGACAGCTATGTTCCCCCATGCCTAATGCATGAAGCCAACAGAATGGTTTCATTTGTCATTGTTTAGAAGGAGTTATTATTATGTGTTTTAGCCATTTGCCTCATGAGATGTGTTGCAATTAGGTTCCACTCATTCAGCATGCTGAAATATTTTTCTTTTTAGATCACCCGGTTTTTTACTTTTTACTGTGGGTGAGTGTCACTACATGTGTCTCACATGTCAAATGGACTGTGCATGTTTCCCGTCAGTGTCTGCCTTTTAAGATAAGGCTGCTGCAACGTAGCAAGGGTAATGGGCACTTGGATTGTTTATAAGTGAATATGCATGCACACGCCTGTGCACACATGTGAGGTTTGCAAGTGGGAGACTACTGTTGTGTACAACCAAGTACCTGCGCACAGGTAGCCTGGCACAGAGGGGGCTCTACAGGATTAGATAACAACCTGTGGTTGGCCTTATAATGTTAATGTCCACTAATAGGAAAAGTAAGTGTGATTTACTGTTTTGTCTGTAGTGACACTTTATTATACACATAGGAGGTAAACTACCTTAGAGTGCAGTTTCACTTCCCTTTTGCCAGAGACATTTCAAAATGTGGTGTATCTGTGCAAGAAAATCAAATCGGCAAATTCCAAAAAGTGGAAAGGGGTGGGCCTGAAGAATCTGCCTCAATCAATCAGCTGTCACACTGCACCAGGGCTCAGCCTGCCCAAGCCCACTGAACAAAAGAGGGATCCTAGACCTCCGGAGCCAATACAGAAGGGGGAACTTCCCATTGAACATTTGGTGAGAAAAATCCCTGGCAGTGATGTCAAGGAGGGGCAGGGCTGAGGCCCCCAGAGGAGATGCGACTAATGACTCCTGGATGATGCTATTTTGAACTGTCCCAGCATGCTCAGTAGGAGTGTACCTTAGCGAGTGCAGACCCCCTGTTCCTCAAATTCCTGGTCCTGACAAAAACCTAAGAATTACTAGAAAGGTTGAAACATGTTGACCACACACACATACCAACACTGATATCACTGGCCATTAATACCAGTTACGATATATATTCACAGGTTTTAATCGTGCCAAGTGGCTTCATATTAAATTATTAGGAAGCACACCGCTGACACTTTTAATATATCACTTTTATTTTTCATCATTCACGTTTTCACTCACCTACGCACACGAAAACCCGCTCCGCTGGAATTCCAGGCGTCGAAGCACACTGTTAAGTTCCAATCCGTCCATAAAAGTCAGAACGAGGAGATCATAAATGAGTAGAATAGGTGGGTCTTTATTCACTAATCACGCAGCCCCAGGAAACCGTGGGGATCAGGTCCGGAGATCCCAGTGCAACTGTCGACCTCCGAACCCGAACACCAGAACCTGGAGCACTCAATCTCAGAATATTCCAACAGAGAATACAACACATCTTCCCCCTTAAACAGGAGATATAAAAGTTCCCAAATAAAGTAATATTAAACTAAAATAACAAACCCAAAAGAAATAATAATAACAACAAATAAATCCCACAAGAAATGGGAAAAGGCAAGCCTTTGCGTTACAAGCTGACATTAGAACTAAACAACAAATCAAACCTAAGCAAATAAATCAATGTAGTACATCAATGTAGAACATGGTCTTTCAAGTAATGAGGGGCACGAGTGACTCTTGAGCTACCTCTAATTTCTTGGACTAAAGGTGGAATCTCCACACTCTCTCTTCTTTCTGGACACAAAACATCTGAATCAGTCCCCACATTAAGGTGCTCATCAATCCATATCTTGAGCTATAACATTGCCATTCCTGCTTGTACTACTTTGACCAATAGAACGATTAGAAAAATGCAGATTAGAAGAAAAATGTTCATTTACATGATTCTCCGCAGTGGACTCATGCTGAACATTATTCTTCATTAAAACTACATTCCTTTTACTCCACCATTTCACATTTTCAACCAGAACTGCATGTTTGGAAACTTTAACAATGCGAGTAGTAGGAAAAAACTTAGACTTGGCGTTTTTTGAACCAAGGGGTCTTCTAACCTTAACCAAATCCCCCAGCCTGAAATGAAGATCTGTGACCTTTTTATTTGCATCATAAACCCGTTTCATTTTGGATTGAGCCTTTTCTACTGATAAACGCACTTGGTTAATGTCTGGTAAATTGCCAGCAGAATTTGTTTGTTCCAAAACCCAGAAAGGCGACAACTTAGATGCACCAAAACGTCCTTTGAGAAGAACGAAGGGTGGTGTGCCCGTGACAGAATGGGGAGTATTGTGATAACTCCATAGTCTTTCTTGAACAGCTTCATTTATGTTGTCACCTTGCAAAGACGCAAGCTGGATAGTTTCTTTGATCATCTTGTTGACCCTTTCCACCATCCCATTACCTTGCGGACTGTACAGAGCAACAGTCAAATGTTTAATTCCTAAATTCCCCAAGAAGTGTGAAACAGCATGAGATTTAAACTGAACACCATTATCTGAAATTAAATTTTTAGGAATCCCCTCCCGACGAAATACATCTTTTAATAAGTCAATTACAGCTAAAGTCGAAGGTTGGGGAAGAAATTTGCACTCTACCCATTTTGAAAAGTAATCGACAACAACTAAAGCACATCTCAAATCGGAATCAATATTGTACATGGGACCAATGAAATCAATGCCTAATTTTTCCCATGGACCATCCGGGAAGTCAACAGGGTGAAGAGGTGTGTTCCGTATTTTTAAGGATTTGTCAGACATAGCACAACTATTACAATGACCAACACAATTTTCTACCTCCACATCCATCCCAGGCCACCAATAAAATAGTCTTAAACGTTTTTTGGTACCTGTCATACCCAGATGACCCTGGTGAGCAAAATTGATTAACCTGAGTCTCAATTTAGCAGGAGGAACAAGAAGATTCCCTCTCAAAACAACATCACCTTCCATAGTGAGATCCTCTTTGATTTTGTGAAAAGGTCTCAAACCTTCACATAACATTCTTTCCTGTGGCCAACCATTCACAATGAATTTCTTAATTAAACACTGCACATTGTCTACCACGGAGCATTGGATCCATTCAGAATGGGTAATGGCCCCTTCCAATACCACTAACCCATCAATTAAGCCTACTACACACTCATTTTCATCAATCAAATTGAATGAGGATTCCTCAGACAAAGGACACCTAGAGAGGAAATCAGCACGTGTATTTTTCCCTCCAGGAATGTGCTTAATTAAAAAATTTAATTCAAACATTTTTGAGAGCAATCTAACCGACCTGGGACTAAGTTTATCATGATCACTTTTAGACAAAAGAAAAACCAAAGGTTTATGATCAGTGATCAAAAAGAACCTCCTCCACCAAAGAAATGTTTCAAAATGTCTGACAGCCCACACGCAAGCTAAAGCTTCTCTCTCAATAGTACTGTAGTTGCATTCAGATTGAGAAAGAGATCTTGAAGCGAAACCTATCGTGTGTTCCACGCCCTCCACCAATTGAGTAAGCACAGCACCCAAACCAACACCACTAGCATCCACTGTGAGAATGGATTGAATGTCATCCCTAAAAGAATGAAGAGCGGGGGCTTTCAAAATTAGTTTTTTTTAAATTAGAAAAAGCCGCAGCCTGGGTTTCATTCCAAACGAACTCTACATCTTTCTTGAGTAATCTCCTTAAAGGCTCAGTTTGGAGAGAAAAACTGTCTATAAAGCGCGAATAATATTCGCATAGTCCAAGAAAAGATCGAAGCTGATCCTTGTTGGTTGGAGTGGGACTATCCATGACTGCTTTAACTAAATCAGATTTGGGTTGGATACCCATGTCTGAGATATTGTGACCTAAATAATCAATGTTGTTAAGAAGAAACCTACACTTTTCTTTTTTCACTGTAAACCCATTACTTTCAAGAGTGCACAAAACATCACTCAAAATTTCCATATGTTTGTCAATAGTTTTTGAAAAGATGAGAATATCATCTTGATATGCCAACACATTCTTTGAGTCCCCAAATAGACTGAACATCAATTTTTGAAAAACCGAAGCGGCCGAAGCAAGGCCGAAAGGCATTCTCAAAAATTGAAAAGCACCAAATGGGGTGTTAAAAGCAGCAAGGGAACGTGATTCCATTGCAAGTTCAACTTGATGGTATGCTGATTTAAGATCTATACAAGAATTTTTTTTAGCATCACCCAAACGAGCTAACATTTCATGGATCTTTGGCAGAGGAAAACAATCAACTAAAATGTTCTTATTTAATGATCTCAAATCAATGCAAAGTCTGATGTCATTGGTATCCTTTTTCTTGGCCACGACAATCTGAGAAATCCACTCCGAAGAATTTATTGGTTCAATAACTTTCTCCGAGACTAGCTTTTCCAGGTGTAGTTTAAGTTGATCTCTAATCGAGAGGGGCACGTTTCGTACTTTGTGAATTACAGGTATTGCATTCTTCTTCAAAACAATTTTGTGTTCAAAGTTATGGACCGAACCCAGTCTATCTTGAAAGAGGGATTCATGAAGAGTCAGAAGCTGTTGAAGATCGTTGTCCGGATTAGGAATGTCAATCAATGAAATAGGGCAGGAAGTGCCTGGTCTGAGAACCATCCCAAATTTCCCTTGATCTCTCCAACCTAGTAAATTATATCCTTTCTTTGCCACGTAGATTTTGGTGAAAATAGACTTGTCTTTATATTTGATATTGTCAGAGAAGAACCCTAGCGTATCAATATTATGTCCCCCAAAAGCAATGGTATGAATGTCTGGAGGATTTAGATGTAAATGACTCCAATGTTTGAAGAAAAGAACATCTGTAATGAATGTAACCGGCGAACCAGAATCCACAGTCACCTGTAAATCAATATTATTTATAGAAATGTCGCATGACGGGCCACCATCAGAAGGCTCTGCATCAACTGCTAAGACAATTTTCTTCGTACATTTGATAGAACAAACCTTAGAATCAGGTACTCTCACTACATTTTCAACAGTTTCAATAGTAGCAACCTTACGAGGTACTTTACACATTTTTGAAAAGTGTCCAACTTTGTTGCAATTGACACAAAGTTTACCCAAAGCTGGACAATTTTTAGCATTGGCCCAATGAGAAGAAGAACCACATCTATAACAAACATTTTGTTTTTTCACATCTTGAGTCTTATTAAAATTATAACCTTTGGATTTGGCACCTATGGCCATCACAGGTTCAATAGGAGTTTCATTTTTATTCAACTCTTGCAACTACAGATCTCTCAACCCCTCTAGCTAATTCTAAAGTTTCTTCTAACGAGGGATTTCTGCAACAGAGGAGTCTTTCTTGTACCTTTTTGTTAAAGCAGTTGACCACTAATTGATCTCGCAAATAAGAATCAATGCTACCATCAAACTCGCACGTGGCTATTAAGACTCTTAATTCAGTTAAGAAAGTGTCAATGGTCTCAAATTCAAGTTGACGTCTAGTATAAAACTTATGCCTTTCAACTATAACACTAGTTTCATCCTTAAAATGATTAGAGAGTCTGCATACTGCCTCTTTATAAACATCCCAATCGCTCTCACTAGTTTGAGTGATAACAGGTAAGTGATCAAATATGCGTTGGCCTTCAGAACCTAAATTATTGTATAACAAAGCCAACTTCCTGACAGGATCAAATTTTGTGCCATCTGAAGCTATTGTATAGCTGCCAAAACCCTTGAACCACTGTTTCCATTTTATTTTGATTAAACCTGGTTCTGCTAAAAAATGAGGTGGACAAGAAATATTTTGCATTGTGGCCATCTGAAGAGCTATGAATAACTCACTTGAAAATTGTATATTATCTTTTTTTTAAATGATGAGAAACAAACTTGACATATAAACCAAGTTCTCTTTAAATTTTTATCTGTAAATTTCAGGTGTGCGCATCACCGAAGGTGCAGAAGCTTCAATGCGCAGCTTAACAGTCTTTAAATAAGAGGTGTGCGCGTCACCGCGCTGACTGTTGTTTTAAATTAGCCTCGGTTGCAGTGCGCTCCACTGCGCTAGGACCCAGCGTGAATGATAGCTCAAAAATGGAGGCACGTAAGGTTACGTACGTGACCACCCCGATGACGCTGATGTTGCCTTTGCAGAATTCGAGAGTGGAGCGTGTGAAAGGAGCGCGCGTATGAATGCGCTCGCACTAACGCTCGAGAGGAGGCAGTTGCTGATTAACGTAACGCGCAGCCAGAAATTAAAGAGAAAATACGACCTGTCACCAGAATCAAGGTATCTTCCGGTCGTTTTTCCACTTGTTCCAAATACAATTGTTCTGAAATTCAAAATGCTGTATGTCCACCAAAACGTAGACTGGATGCTGCACAGGTGATTAGTGAAATCCCATCCTCGTCTCCAAATGTTAAGCTCCAATCCGTCCATACAAGTCAGAACGAGGAGATCATAAATGAGTAGAATAGGTGGGTCTTTATTCACTAATCACGCAGCCCCAGGAAACCGTGGTGATCAGGTCCGGAGATCCCAGTGCAACTGTCGACCTCCAAACCCGAACACCAGAACCTGGAGCACTCAATCTCAGAATATTCCAACAGAGAATACAACACACACCCTGACGGCATTTGGCGGTCAGGGTGGGACCCAGATGATGAAGCATGTCACCAACCAGGTTGGTGAGTGATGGGTCTTTTTCCAAATAGGACATTCTTTTGCCCTGAATTATTCCTTTCTCTATCTCTCCCCCTTCTTTTCGATTGAATCTTTTTCGACTGCATCTCTCTTCCTCCTTTGTTTTATACTCTAGATGCTAGTGCTCAGTAATACTTTGTACCTGAGCGTGATCTTGCATGAACCTCGGAGAATATTTACAAAAAAATGTTGTAGCATGGTGCTATGCCAAATTTGGCACCGCCGTGCATCGACATTTTTTAAAATACAGGGATGTTTCATATTTACAAAAATACGCACACCTCTGCATTTTTCCTAGTGCTGGCACAAAAAAATCTGCCTAGCGCCAGCGCAGGCACCCTGCTGCAATGTTGCAAGGGCGCCTGCACTGCAGGGGGGAGTGTTTATGTGCAGGAAGGGACACCTGCCTGCACATAAACAATCAATAATGGTGATTTGCTCTTTCTATATGTGCTGGAGAGTACAGCATACATAGAAAGAGAAAACAAATAGCAGAAATTACTAATTTCTTCTTTCATTCTAAGACCGGGTATTACCTGGCTTTAGTTTTTGGCGCTGCCCCAGCCTTGTAAATCTGGGGCAGTGTCAAAAAGCAATGCGTGTTGGGGTAGAACGCCCACAGCAACACCCATTACACGCCCCCTTGCTGCTGCAGACTGCAGCGGTAAGGGGCATATTTACAAGGTGGCATTAGTGGCTTAGTGCCACCTTGTAAATAAGGGGAATGGGGCAGCGCCACTGGAGCCTCCAAAAAAGTGACGCTCCGGTGGCGAAAGAGGCTTGTAAATATGCCCCCACATTTATTACACAATCTCTGTCTTCATTTCCCTTATGCTGATCACGTCCCTTGCTCATGGGAGACCTGAATTGAGCCCAACACGACTTGTGGAACTGGCTGTGCACCGCTGCAGCCTCTGGTGCGCTATCAATGTTCTCCTTCTGACTTTAGAAACATCAAGTGATATCTTTTGTAGCCTAAGTCATACTTCAAGTACAGTTTTCATATCTACGACCTCCCATGCTATAAATCCATTTATCTATGACAATTACACGTATTGAACGTGGAAATAATTACTGAATTTCCCCTAACATTTGATTGTCTGTTCTCTCACGACAAAACTTGGATTTTGTGCCTGACCAGGAGGTGAATTAACTTCTTCAGACCGCCTTATTGTAAGTTGTGTTAAGGGGATCTAGAGACCTGACAAATGCCCGGAAGTCATTCAAGGCAACATTTTGAATAACTAAGAGTCCTTAGAGCTCCGTTCTGTGCCTGTGTTCCTTCATTATTAAGCAGATAATAGTGCAATGATTACAGGTGGAATCTTATTTGACACCAAACTCACAATAAATGTAGCGGTTACATGCAGGGCCGGCTTTAGGGCAGTGCGACTAGTGCAGCCGCACTGGGCGCTGACCTGTGGAGGGGGCACTGACCTCAGGGGTGTGTGCTGTGTTTAGCAATAACTTATGATTGGAGGGGCACTTATGTCAAGTGGTAATGAGAGAATCTAAGGAGGCGGTCATAGGGTGTAGGGGTGCCAAAATTGATTGTCGCACCGGGCGCCACCAGCGCTAAAGCCGGCCCTGGTTACATGTGGTGCATCTGTGCAATGGTTGCAGTTTGTGTGCGTGTGTGTGCAGTTTCATAGGTACTTCTACATGTGTGGATATTTACATGCATCTGTATGTACCCGGATGCGTGTATCTACGTGATCATGACATCAAATAAAGTTGCAAATCTACAGAGAGGACGCCGGCTGTCTGGGGTGTTTTAAGTTTAAAGGTTGTAATAATTAGAAGAGGTAAACAAGGTACAAACAACGAATTGTGTACTGTGGACATGTTTCTAGCTGCCTTTTCTAGGTCTTGCCTTATCTGTATACAATAATTATAAAAGACAAGGTGGTCAAAGCTGCAAAAAATAAAATGTTCAACAACAAATTGTTCATGGATGGAAAAGTTGTGATTTAGAGTAATTTATCAAAACAATCCTAATTGACGGTAACACAGATAGATCAAAAGATAAACATTGCTTCATATTTACAAGAACTGATGCCGCAAATGCCCTAACGATGCCGTGGATGTGCTGTATTTACAATACAGTGCACCATGGCGCAAGGATTCATGGATTTGTAAAAAATTCAGACTCATCTTTTGGCGCTAAAGTGATGCATTGCTGTAGTTGGTCGTAGGACTGACGCAACTCCAGCAATGTGTCAGAACACAGAGGCGAGTCTCATGTTAAAAGCCATGCATCAATTCTTACAGCTGGTTTGAGAAGTCATAGGGATTTTGTTTCTATCAAGTTGTAGAGTGACACAGCGAAAAGTTGCAAATTTCACTGTGTCGGTTCTACATGCCTTTTAGCGTGGGAATGCCTACCCTGCATACATTATACCTGGTGCAGGTGTAATGTGATACAGAACTCTATAAACTGATACATTGGGCCCAATGCATCAGTTTGTAAATATTGTGCAGTGTGGAGTACTTAATGCACCGAATAGCATCTGTTACCCGTGGCGTAACAATGCAGTTAATACCACAACTGTGTCGTTACCACGAGTTCCATTACAACGCAAGTCATTACAACGGCTTGCTTTAGGGGAGCGCTGGACTTTGGAATAGTATAAATTACTATTCCAACTCCAGTCGGTGTATCAGTAGCGAAGACGTTGGACTGAAAATCCAACACCAATCCAACACCGCATTTTCTAAAGCAAGTCGTTGTAATGACTTGCGTTGTAATGGAAATCATGGTAACATTGCAGTCATGGCACTGACAGCGTTGTAAAAGCACTACGATGTAATGTCTGCGATGTGATAGACGTTTCCTATTGCACCACCTCTACATCAAAAAAAATAATGCTGCAGTGGTGCTAACTCCTTGTAAATATGCCCTATTATTTCCAGGCTTTGGGGCATATTTACTAGAAAATAATGCTGAGCGATGCTGAAAGACATTTTGCTACGCCAAGCTGCATCATTAGGAAAGTGGAGTATGTGTTGTCTTTATAACAATACAACTCATCCCTGTGCTTTTCTCTGCACTGGCACACAATTGGCTGCCTGGCACCAAAGTAGGCACCCTTGCACCCTGGTGGACCCTTGATCTCTCGCCATACCTCCATCAGCCTGCTAAGTAGCTCATTTTGTTGGTTCTTGTCAAGGCCACACCTGCCAACTGTGGTTGGACCTCAGGCCCATGCTATGAAGGCATCATGGGAGGCAGCAGGAGTTAGTGTACCGAGCTGTCATCGCCTACAGTGCTAGGCAGGTCTCTCAGCTCATCTGTAACGCGAGTGGCACTAGAGCCCTGCATTCTTTCTCCTAGTGTCAACAGCACACCGCAAAGGACTATCCATTACAGATTACCTTCCATCAAGATGTCAGGAGGAGGAAATCATGGCTAGGAGGAACTGTGTCAGGCCGCCTGGTTCTCCAAGCACAATAGCTAATGGAAGGGCTAATGTAACGGATTAGCCTTCACGCATACCTGGTCCTTTTCCAGTCATCTGACATACGACTGCGGTTACAGGGCTTTCCAATAACAATGTATGAGTGACAATTTGAAAGCGTAACACACGCCCTTTGTTATTGAAACAAAAGAGCGGGTTACATTTTACACAGAATTCTTGATCCCCAGAGATATTATTTTTGAACAGTTATTTCAGCTTAGGCACCGCCTCCCAAGCTACACACACAGCAAATCAAACATTGTTTCCATGTGTGAACTGCCAAGCTAGAAGCCAGACTTTGCCCAAACATTCATATCCTGATTTCTGAACAAAAATGACCTGCAGGTTTACATTGATGAAGATTTAAATCACAAAGATTTCCATAAGCCCTCTTGGAAATGTTCAGCGAATTCCACGTTGAGCGTACATGATGTCAGCTGCAGTTGCATGATTATGCAAAGTGTACAACTGTGCTTGCGAGAATGCCTTTATAGGATATCAATTCTACGTTTATGGTGTTTTTCATTTCAGAACATTTATTTTGTCCATTGTGAAACGTCTTCCATACACAACCACCAACTCTGTGAGGGTTGCATTCCCATTCCCACCCTGGGAATGGGTTTCCTCCTTCCTATGACAGTGGTTCGCCTCTGACTATTTTCAGGGTGGAAATGTGTGGGGTATGGAAAACATGGAAACATACCCAAAATCATGGGTTTGTGAGCGTTTCCAATTTTTTCAGGGAGTTTGCGCTCTGAAACGGGGAGATGATTTACTGATGTGTAATAAAACAAACCATACAGGAGTAATATTATGGATCAGTACATTCTCTCACTCCCACCCCACTATTTGAACTCGTCTGTTGAAAATACATGTAAAAATAGACTTATGAATTAGGCCTAAATGAGGCTCTTATCTAATTAAAAGGAGAAAACAGGTATTTTTTTGTGCAATCACATTAAAACAAATTAAGGCTTTTATTGAAAACTGTAACTCCCCTATCTTTATTGATGTCTTCAGTTACCACAAATTCATGTATCTATTGCAGTAGGGTTGCAAACACACGCAAATCTGCTCTAACATTTTATGCCTAGGATTATATTTCATCTTGAAATCTTGCATGCATCTATTTACTTTTGTACCTTTTCACAACTTGCTCTTCATTGTTTCCTTCCTCTATATTCACTGAATTGTTTCAGGAATAACAGAGGATGAGTAAGTCATAACTAGAATAACTGTGATGTTTAGTGTGAAGTCAGACATGTTGCATTCTCTTCTTCCCACCCTCCCATATGTCAAATCTTGCTTGACTTTTTGAACATAAGATTTTGTTTGTTACTTTCAACAGTATGTTCAAAAAGTTAGTTGCACTGATGTTTCCCTAGCAATGTCTCAGCACCACAGATGATTAAGAGCCATGTTGTATAACACTGCTACATTGTTGCTAGTGCACTGCTGGGGGATCAGATCAAGGTTGGGCATCAGTGATGCCCGGCAAATCTACCCCTCTAAATAGTTCTTGTGAATCTCTGTCCCTACCTAAAATTATTGGACTCTGCAAAATCTGAAATATTCAGTAATATGGCTGAAATATAGCTGCATAGTATTCAATTAATTGCTGGTGGATCTTAGATTGGAGTGAGGAACCATAGGGAAGGGATAGGCTTGCATATTTGGAGCTGTGAAGATCAAGATATGCTTTCCTGTTTTCCTGGGCTGTATGAAATCAGAACAGAACCTTGATGTGGCACTTGTTATCGTGGCTATGACAGGATGTGTGCAAAGCCTGGCAATGCCAGGCTAAAGCAGTAGGGAAATCAGGCAAGATGGCAGATACTGGCCCTATTCTTTAGTTAATTCAAGAGCTTGCAATGATTTTGTTGTCTGGTGGGTACCTGATGAATGTTTACACTTTTATCACTCAATCTAAATTGAAAGTACTATTAAGTAAACATATGGGGCAATCAGATATTTCCCCCTTCCTTTTTATGAGGTCGCATTCAAAAGGAATCATAGTTGTGAGAAATTGTGTTGTTGGTTGACTGGAGTGTTAGCCCTGGCCAAACAGCAACCACAATCCTTGTCACGTTGAGGCGCACGCAAACCCTAAAATTAACCTGTGCTCAGCCCTCTGTTACCTTGGCACAGAGCAGTCCAGTTTAATTTAGAGGAAATGTGTATAGAATTAGTGCAACACTTCAAACAGTGATAACGTGAGAACACCATTCAAAAAGGATCCCACACCAAGTTAGAAAGATAGAACTTTCTGTGGTAATAAAAACCAAAACCAAAACAACAAATATCCAATCATTACAATCGGAGTTATTCAGTTTGAAAGATTTTAGTGATAATAGCGGCAAAAAGCAGAAAGCGCCAACTGTGGATATCTGCTCGTGCCAGACCGGGTCAAAGTCACAAGTTCAGGCCAACTGCAATGGAACGCCGACAGGCTACAGGGACTCAGTTAGGTCTGCTAAATAAGTTTCTTAATTCCAGCTTGCAGAGCACTGCAAGGATCCACGTCGAAGATGCATCACACAGCTGAATCAAAGCATCTGGTCCCAGATGTGCAGAGGCTGTGATGCGAGGGCCTGCATTGTCGTTGAGAATCCCATCAATGGGCTCATGATGCGAGGTCCAGAATCAAGGCTGCAGTTGACGATGGTTGAGAGGGCCTGCGCTGAGAATGCACTGCACAGCGGTGGTTCCGATGGGATGTGATGCGGGTCTTTGCGGTGGGTCCATATCATCCAGCAGTGGCGATGTGCCGGTTTTGTTCAGGTTTGCGCCGTACAGCCGAGGAGATACATCGGTTCCTCAGGATCCACAGGGGCTGGTAAAGCACCCTATACCCACTTCCTAGGGGTCATGACTGGGATGTCAACACTTGGCAGGGTAGACTCACAGATGGCAGAGGCTAGGTGAAGGTGCAAGGTGGTTGGAAGCCTGTTGTGTCCCTGAGTCTTTAGATCAGGAGGCCAACCAACTAGCCCTTGAATTCACTTGTATGCCTTTTCACAACTTGCTTTACATTGTGTCCTCCCTCAATATTCACTGAAGTGTTTCAGGAATAACAGAGGTTGAGTAAGTAATAACTAGAATAATTGTGATATTAGTGTAAAGTATGACATTTTGCATTATTTTCTCCCCACCCTCCCCTATGTCAAATCTTGCTTGACTTTTTGAACATAAGATTATGTTTGCTACTTTCAACAGTATGGTAAATGTTCTGGGTTCAAAAGATGTAGGTCTGGTCCTCCTCACCTAGGCAAGAAGCAGCAGGTCAGCACAGCAGAGGCCAGGTGCAGGTGCAAGATGGTAGGGAGCCTGTTGTGTCCCTGAGGCTTTAGATCAGGAGTCCAGCCTAAAATCCCTTGCAGTCACTCTGGGTTCTGGGTGCAAGAGATGTAGGTCCTGTCCTTTTCACCCAGGCAAGAAGCAGCAGGGCAGCACAGCACCGCAGCAGTCCTTTAGAGCATCTGTCCTTCAGAGCAGAAGTCCAGCAGAGTGGCAGTCCTTCAGCAGCACAACAGTCCTTCTTCCTGACAGGTCCAGAAGTGTACTGAAGAGTTGGTGTTTAGGTCCAGTATTTATACTCAGTTGTGCCTTTGAAGCAGGTGAAAGCTTTTAGAAGCATACCTTTCAAAATGCACAGGCCCCGCCTTCATGGCTCTGGCTCCAGAACAGCTACAGGGGGTATGCAACCCTTGTGTGGAGACAGGACTCAGTCTAGTCAAGTGTAACTGGGCCCACCTTTTCCCTTCCATCCAGCCAGTGATGGCTTATTATTATTATAATTATTGATAATATTAATTACATTTATAAAGAGCAAACTGTCACCATGCTGGTATCCTGGCACTGATAGCATAAGAAATAAGTACACCTGCTGCTGGATGTTTAAAAAGAGCAGTCTAGGCAGTTACTTAGCCAAGAGCTCACCCAGTCACACCTAAGCTCCATTTTCTGTGTGGCTGTCTAGGAGGAATACACAAAGCCCAACTGTCAACTACACCCAGTCACGTGACTCAGAGACAGGCTGCAAGCGCCAAATGTCTAAGGCAAGACAATGCCAACTTTCTAAATATGCAAAAAGAACAATTGATTGACCGAATGCTGAACAATGTCAAACATTCACCCGAGGACAGAGATCTGGGGCTAAATCCATAGTTATTTTGCTCACCATGCCATTCCAGTTTGGACCCAGCCATTTGCAAATCAGTCTTGACCCTTCCCCCAATGGGAACATTCCAGCCCAAACTGTCAGGCCAGGTCCTCCCTGGACTGAAACAAGCATCCGGGACTCCTTTCAGGGTATCACCCTGTTCAGGGTGAGACCGATTTGCATATGGTTGGGTGCAAACTGAGGTGGCGTGGTGAGCTAACAAACAATGGATTAAATCCAGATCTGTGACTGGGTGCATTCTGTCCCTCATTTGTTCTTTTTGATTTTGTCGCCCTAAGAGGGAACGGTATGCCCAGACATGGGCCCCGTGCTCACTGTGTCACTGGATTTAAGCCTGGCTGATGAGGGGTGATACCCCGAACCTGGCCCCAGGATACTTGTTTCCGGTCCAGACAGTACCTGGCTTGGCAGTTTGGGATGGACTTTTACCATGAGGAGCAGGGTTTGTAAATGGCTAAGTACAAACTGGGGTGGTGTGGTGAGCAAAAAAAGGATGGATTAAAGCCAGATCTGTGACTTGGGGTAAATGTTTACATTGGTCATCATTCAGTCCCGCGTTTGTCCTTTTTGCTTTTTTCACCCTAAGTGGGCATGGTATACCCAGACGTGGGTCCCGTGCTCACTGTGTCACTGTATTCAAGCTATCCTGGGTGATACCCCAAATCCGGCCCCAGGATGCATGTTTCCGGGACAGAGAGTAATTAGGTTTACACTACAGTCCGAGATGGTCTGTTCCCATGAGGAGCATGGTCAAGACCGATTTGCAAATGGCTAGGTGCACACTGGGGTGACGTGGGGAGCAAAAAAACAATGGATTAAACCCAGATCTGTGACTTGGGGTAAATGTTTATATTGGTCAGCATTCTGTTCCTCATTTGTTCTTTTTGCATTTGTCACCCTAAGTGGGAAGGGTATGCCCAGACATGGGTCCCACGCTCACTGTACCACTGGATTCAAGCTAACCTGGCTGATGAGGGGGTGATACCCCAACACTGGTCCCAGGATGCTTGTTTCCGGTCTGGGAGGATCTTACTTGGCAGTTCGGGCAGGACTGTTCAGAGGAGGAGCAGGGAAAAGGCTGATTTGCATATAATTGGGTCCAAACTGGGGTGGGGTCGTGAGCAAGAAAAATGATGGATTAAACCCATATCTGTTGCTGGGGGGAATCTTTGCGTTGTTCAACGTTCCATCTATCATTTGTTCTTTTAACTGTCTAAAGGTGCCATTTTCAAAATTGGATCTTAAAACCTGACTTCACCATAAGTTAGGATTTTTCTTCACAATTCCAGAGATTACCTGGTCACATTTGAAATTACACTTATACAATGTAATAAGAAAACTCCAATGTTATCCTATGGGAGGGGAGAGGAAGGCCTTGCAGTAGTGAAAAACAAATCGGGTTTGTCACTACCAGGGCATACAAAACTACTTTTTCAATACATTTCACACTGCTCTCTGGGCTGCCGGGGGCCTACGCTAGGGGTGACATATGTATGCAAAAGGAAGGTTTGGGCTAGAAAAAGGTTTACTTTGTCAGGTCGAAACAGCAGTTCAAAACTGCACACACACAGACTGCAGTGGCAGGCATGAGCCATATTTAAAGTGCTACTTAAGTGGGTGACACAATCAGTCCTGCAGTCCAACTAGAACAATTACATTTACGGGCAGTGTGCAAACGTAGTGCCACTTTACTATGGACTTGCAAGTAAATTAAATATGCCAGTTGGTATAAATCAATCTAACATGCTTTATGGAGAGATTACAAGCACTTTAGCACTGGTTAGCAGTGGTAAAATGTGCAGAGTCCCAAAGGGAGCAAAAACAAAGTCAACAAAAATGAGGATGGGGCTGAAAGCAAAAGTTTGGTGGAAACCACACCAAGGATGCCAGGTCTAAAAATAGTTACTTCATGCTCAGAGATTTGTCTAAACTAAAGAGAATAATATTTTTTCCTGTGCCTAGATTAGATTGCAATTGAACTGTGACTGGAAAGGACAGATACTGCTCAGACCAAACTTGGAACAGCCAGGATGGTTTATCATCCATTAACCTGAAACTCCCAGTGCCCCAAATGCCGCCTACAACGGGAGATGTGATTGCAAATTAGTAATGGGCAAGAACTAAACAGTGGTGTAAAATGAAGGTGCTGAATTTTCTGGACATAGTTTCACATTTAAATCCTGGCAGGAGTCCCAATAGCTTAGTAGGTCGTCTGTGACTTTGCTGCCATTCCAAACAGAGGGCCACCCAACATATTGAGATTAATTTGTGTTAAAATGGCATTCAACACTGTGGTGGATTCACTTCTGGTAAAGATTAATTCCGAATGGAGCACTGTGTTTTTTGGCCTGCATAACATTCTTTTTTAATTTTGCAGTGAAGAAGAAAAAAGAACAATAGCACTGCAAAGCAAGTGCTATCCATAGATGTGGGCCCATTGTTAAATGTACCTGCCTGGGTCTCGAATTTGCATCGGGCAGGTTCCTCTAAATAAGGTAGTACTCTGATGCACTAAAGGCATTGGCCATGTGGTGGACAGCCAATCCTCAGCAGTTCACCTAGGGATGAGGAACTGTCAATTTGGTGGGGTGGGAAAACCACAAATTTCCACAGCAGTCCTTCCCTGCGAAATACAAAAGGGCCCTGTGTATCACCAACAGTTCAGAGATAAGAAGAGAAACGGCTGGCTCGTACCACAACTAGATGCCTTTTGCAATAATTGTCCTCAACTTAATAAACCACATTAGCTATTATGGTTACCAAACCTTACCGAGTACACCAGATCGGAAGGGCAACCATCGTTACTAACAGCTTTGAGTCCCAGCCTCACTGTTTCTACTGGTTTGGGCTTATTTTGAGTTTGTTTTTAGCTCTGCACAAGTCACTAGTTGAGGAGCAGAGAGCTGTAGATATACAAGCTCAACAGCTCCAGTCAAGTATGAGCCAAGGCTCACCAGTATGTGGCATAAATCCAGGCAATGCAGCTGTTGGGCAACATTTCAGGATCCTTGCTTTTATACTGCATTGTCAGGTCTATTCACACTATAGAGAGTCATGAGAGAATGCTAACAATTAGATGGAATGTTCCTTACCCTCCCTACTAATACATATTGCTACATTAAAGAGAAATTAATAGTAGTCAAGGTTAACTGGCACCATTCCGTGGTTTAAACACTCACCCACGTAGTGTAGCATGCTTCATCATACTCTCTCCATTTAGCACTGAGATAAAAATTTACATAGCAGACGTCAGTCATACGCTATTTCTCTTTATTCAGTCTGTACGGATCCAATGTTAAAGGTGTATCCACTTCAATAACATTTAACTCTCAGCCCTTAGCACTGCCAATAGGTTTTGCCATTGAAAGACATTAATTGAACTTTTGGCTTTGCCAGTACTGGTTGGAGCTGCTGAACATCAGTAGCAAAAAGAACAAGCATTGGCATAGCCAATAGGTCTCGCCTTTGGGACATTATATGTGTATAGCCAGAGCTACTGGCTTTGCCAATGTCTTTAAGCTATGTTGTAGAGCAGTGTGGCTACTGTGCAGCATGTACAAAGGTTATACTAAAAGGTTTTAAGCATTTTTGTTACTGTGAACGACCCTATTAAAAAAAGAATTAACACAACAAATGTCTTCTAGTTTTTTTTCCCTTTCAGTGATGGCAAGTCCTTGAAAGTTTGGCAATATGTTTTTGGGATCTGGTGCTTGCTCTGGCCAGACGCAATATAGCAATGGCCTGGAAGTCCAGTGTGGGCCATGCAGTGGAGGTGTAGGAGAAGGACGTGGGCCAGGGCAGAGGTGAGAGTGCTACTAAGGGATGAGGCCAACAGGTGCGCACACACCCAATAGCGGGCCTGTGGGCGGAGGTCCTGGAGGTATGGGAAATCCCATGGATGAAGCGGACCCTGTTGACGGAGGACACATGTCGAGTGAGGCTGAGGAAATATGTCTTCAGCACCACTTTTCCAGATGCATGGGGACCCCTTGACACTGGTGATCCCCGTGCCCGAGACCCCTACCCAGAACTGTTAATGGCTGGGCCAACTTAAGATGAAGCCCTGCTGCTCCCTGCGAGGCAGCCTAAGTGTCCCACCCACATACAATAACCGCAGACGTTAGCCACAGTAACCCGGAGACAGCAGTTTGGGAGTTTTATCCTACCTATTGGTTCCTTTGTCTACTCTTCTTTTTCCCTTTCTTATTTAGTTGGCTCTTTAGAGTCACTCATTGGTATGAACCATGCATCATTGACTACTGTTTGCCTACCTGTAAGGGTGTAAGGGAAATCCACATTTTATATGCCAGACTCTTGGGTCCCTTAAGTGTGGCAAAGTAGGCCCTGACTATAAGTAAGATCCTCTTTATGCTAAACGATAAGGCTTACAGTATTGTGTATTATGTATGCTGTAACAGTTTAACTAAGTAATATTGTAGGTATACAGCTGCTGCCGCGGCACCCAAACCTGAAATGGGAGCAAATGCTTGTAAAAACTGCAGAAGAAATAGCAATAAACGCAGTGAGTAATCATGAATCACACCTACAGGAACACTGCAATAACAAAAACGACTTAACTGCATTTTATCGCAGCCAAAGTTGCAATAAACTTATCGCCCCAATCACAAGCTGGTGTTAACAGCCCACAGCACCAGTTTACCCGTGATAGCAGCCGCAAAAAACATCGCTACGGATGAACCCCACAACTATCGCTAATGAGATGCGGAGTAGGCATTCCCGTGCCAAAAGCCACGAAAACACCACTCCACAACATTCACAACAAAGAGCCAGAACTGCCATAAGAACACAAAACAGGCGATAAGATGCGATAGCAGCAGGAAAATAACACCTGCTCTGACCTGGTGCTAAGTCGGACCACAGCATGCACCACAAAAGGGAGCCCAGCCCACAGCCACATTGGAAGGGCAGCAGATTCAATGGAGCCACTGGTCATGTGGCCCGGACACCCAAGAGGGCCACAACACCCACCGCCACCGCCCCAGGACCCCATACAGCACCCGGAACAACCCCCCCAGGACCACCACCCAGGCAGCGCTGACAAAGACAGTGGACTCCCAGGAAACACACCAGCTTCACAGACCCAACACCTGACAATGTCTTTGCCCACTACAGGCTCAAAAGGACAACCATCGCACGCATCATGACCAACAAGGCCCAACAGACCGATGGCACCAACACAGCGGACAACCAACATCCCACCCCACACAAAGCTGATGGCTGTGCTGCACCTGTTGGCCCTTGGTGCCCCCAACCAACACCCGCCAGAATCGGAGGAGTCACACAGTCAGCCACATCCCAGTCCCTCACACCTGTCCTGGACATCACCATCAGCCTGGTACCCCAGTCCCCATACGTCCAACATAATGTGCAGGATCCACTGGAGACCAAGCAAGGACCATATGCCATAGCTGCATGCATGTACGTGTTGGGGGCAATCCACAGCACACATGTCCTACCTTTGCCCCCTGGTGACACAGCTCACAATCACCGCAACAGAAAGCACATGTCTCACATCAATGTGCAGGCAACAACCGAACACCGTGGAACCTCCACCGATGTTGCCTACAAATTCCCAGCCAGTGTGCATGATACCTTATCCTCCGACGTTACCAGGATGGCACCAAGGGAAATGCACAGTCCTTTGGCAAGTACAAAAGGAACACCCCACCCACTTCAAGTCCACAACCATGCAACTCACAACACTGGAATGCACACAACACAAAATCACAACCAACATGCAAAACAACATGCCCACCCACAGAACAACTCACAACGGTAACCGTGAACATGAGCCATCAACGGCATGGCACCTCAGCCACACAATAGCCGAATGTGGGGAGAGGTGGCAACCAGGCATTTGTGAAGGAGGCAAGGGACCAATGAATGGCAAAGTACACAATTCCAAGAGTGGCGGAGATGTGCTGGACAGACTGCAGCATGCAGAACACACCCATATCCATGCTGACATACACCGCTGGTGTATGGAGTGTAGTGGACAGTGGACGCAACCATGTCACCCCAGCCAGTGGAGGAGTTTGCAGAAAGGTTGCCTGTTACTTCCCCCCATAAGTGTGAAAGGAGTATCCCTGGTTGTGGTCCTCTTCCAGAAAGCCCATCATCTCTGCCAGGGCGGCGCCACTTACCACGCCACAATGCCGATGCCGTCCTCATGAGGGGAGTTGCCTGCAATTCTCTGCACCTGCCATACCCCCGCTGGACCCTGAAGCTGCCAGGCCCGCTCCTGCACAGCCAGGCCACACTGATCACCTTCCGACACCGGCATGTGTCAAGGAGGGCCCACCACGTGCCTGCGCAAGCACCAAGCCCGAGGGCCACGTCCTTAGCAGCCTTTCAGACCATCATGGCCTTCACAACACAGACCCGCTGTAGTCCTTTCACATTGACGTACTCTACTGCCACCTCCGGCCTACACTATGGTCAAGTAGGTCACACATTTGGGACTGAGTCTTGATTACACGATGTACATATGTTCATTGCAGAGTTTACATCAGTGTACTCCCTTCGACGTGGTGCTACCAACTCTGTGCATAGCATCACAACCACACGTGTCTGTGGGCCTACGTGGACTATTGCCCTCGGCCTACGCTGCGCACGAGTAGATCACAGAATTGGAACTGAACATCGATTTTTCAACGGCAGATTACATATCTTCACACGAAAGGACAGGCGTCCGAGGATGATGCGTTGCACCCTGGAGGGAATAGGATCATCGTTACGGAGGTTATCGAACACTACCAACAACTGCCCTGTTGCCACTAACTCTGTGCATCGCGAGCCAACGACAGGTGGGTGGCTGTGGGACCTTGCTGACCGCTGCCCTCGGCCTACACTGCGGTCGAATAGGTCACACACACCTTCTAATTCAGCCTCGATTTGTTTATGGAAGACTTCATGTATTTGTACAGGCCTCATCGCAGACTGCATCCCCTTTCAGCCCCGGTGCCAAGATGTCTATTCCCCGAGACACATGGTCACTTTCTGGTTGGACTTTGGGGGACACTGAGTCCATGGACTTGGGGTTTTTGTCGCCATCATGGTGGTGATACTGACTTCGTGGCGAAAACGAGGCTGTGACATTCCACCCCACCATTTGCTGCTTACGGATAACATCAGACCTTTCGCCTCTTGCCCTGGAGGACACCTTCCACTGTCCTCCGCAACACTCCGCAAAATACACCTCAGACATTGATGAGGACCCGCCCAGGTCGCATGGCCCATCTGACTGTACAGCAAGTCACCGTCCCATGGCAGGGTGCCTGTGCCGGCCGCTATGCATCCGGGGCCACTAACTCTGTGCTGGTCATGTCCGGGACCCCTTCTTCTGGGATAATGGATGGCCTCTGAGGCAATGGCCTTAGTGTCATCAATGCCATGTGTCTGTGGCCTCTGCGCTGTCCACTGCCTCCAGCCTCATCTGCGGTCCACCAGGGTTCAGACATGAAATCGATTCCTGACCGGCCCGGTCGCATCATAAACAGGAGGCACACGCCACCTCCGCCAGGACAACCTCCAACGGCCATCTGCCAGAGTCAAAACGGTGGTCCTGACAATTGTATGGAGTTGCAAAACACCTGTTGTGGATGCCATCATCAGACTGATACCCTGCTCAGCACTCCAGGTGCCACTGACTCAGTGCCCGGCAAGCCATCGTCCATTACTGATTGTGTTTTGTGCTGTGGAGAGGCTGCGCAGCAATGTCATCTCAAGCAGTGTGGGAGACCTGGGACGTAGTTGAGGAAGCTGATGCAGGTCTAACACACCACACTGCATCTGCATCAGGAATATCTTGAAGGGACACAATCCAAGACTTTTTCTTCACATGAGCGCGCTCATCTCTAGTGCCCCAACCACAGTGCACTGCGACTCATGGACACTTCTGTTTGCATGTTGTGTGTCCTCTGGACTTTCTCCATCTCCCTCCATGTTGCTCAGCAGTTGACTCTGTTATGCAGGTGTTTTCAGTTCCCGTTGCACTGGTGTCCGTGTGTGCTGGCTTACACTCACCCCACACACATCCAGCACAGGAGTCACTGTACATGTGGCCCTGCCAAGAAAGGGGCCGGGTGCACGTGCCCGTAGCCAGTTCAACATAATATCTGCATGTGTCCCTGTGGTTTTGTTGTATGCATGAGGGCCCTGGGCCCTACGACATTACATTGTGCTGTGTACAGCGGATGCAGACATGTCACTACAGGCAGCGGGTTTGAGCTTGGACATGTAAGTTTGTCGTCACCCACTCAGTTCATAAGGGGAGTGGGCTGGGCCATCGTAGGCAGAGCTGACGTGGGTGTGTGACTGCTATTTGCGTGCCCCTGGGCATGGTTCTGTACTGTGAATGTGCATCTGCATGTGTCTCTATGGCTGTGTGGGTCTCCGTTGTGGGGTGTGGGTGGTCCCTGAAGTGTAATGGACACCAACGTATGTGATCTAGTTCGCCTTCCATGGGTTTGGACCCCAACCACGCGTGTTCGGCCACCTCCTTTTGGCGTGTTGACACATGGCAACGGGGTGCCATGTGTGGGGGGTGAAGTGTCATGAGCCAGCTGTGCTTGCGGGTGCTTCCTGCTGTGTGGTCTGTTGTAGGCTCTGTGTACTCCTCTGAGTAGCTTGGCTGCCCGGGTCCTGGTGGTGGGTTGCGTGGGATGTCCATGATCTGTTGTAAGGCGTCGTTGTCGAAGGTGTGGTGGTCCTCACTGGCATCACAGATGTGTTGTCTTGTGTGCTCTGCTGGAGGTGTTGTGTGCGCCCCTCTGCAATGTGAAGGGGAGATGCATGTTGACATTGTGTTGACATGTATGTTTGCGCATTGTTCTGGTCTTCATGCAGACTGTATGACAATGCTCCCGTCTCCCAGCTGCTCCTCCCTCCCACTTGGCAATTTATGGAGGACGCCGCGCGGTGGTGAGCTGTGATCCTTGACCCTGCTCACAGGGCCGATCGCTCCACACACCGCACGGCTCCCCACCCGTGTGTGACCAGGACTCCTGCCCTCACCGCTGCTGCCGGAAGCCCACCGCCGCACCCGCACTGGTGAAGTAGTATTGTTTTGCCCCAGTGTTTCCTCTGCTGCCTTGTGCCCTGTTAGTGCCTGTTGCCAGTTGCCAGTTTACTTTGCTTTCTGTTATTTGTTTATTTGTCCCTCTGTGACTGTGTCCCACTTCTGTGCCCCCTCGCTTCCTGCTGCTGCTCCCCTGCGGCCCCGCCCCTTTTCCTTCTGTGCCTGCTCCCTCTGATGCCCATTGGCCACCCCGCTCTCGCCTCCCAGCTGCTCCTCCCTCCCACTTGGCCATTTATGGAGGACACCGCGCGGTGGTGAGCTGTGACCCTTGACCCTGCTCGCAGGGCCGATCGCTCAACACACCGCACGGCTCCCCCCCATGGGTGACCAGGACTCCTGCCCTCACCGCTGCTGCCGCAAGCCTGCCGCCCCGACATCGGCTTCCTGACGGAGACCTGGCTGAACACCACCTCAGCACCAGACATCGCCATAGCCATCCCACAGGGCTACAAGATCTCCCGCAGAGACCGCACCAACTGAGTGGGAGGCGGAATCGCCATCGTCCACAAAGACTCCATCAGAATCTCAACTAACACCGACGACACCATCACCACCGCCGAGCACATGCACTTCCAGATTCACACCGACCCCAACACGACCCTCAGAGGGACACTCATCTACAGACCCGCCAGACCCCGACCACAGTTCAGCGACACCATCACCGACCTCATCAGCACCCACGCCCTCGCCTCCACGGACTACATCCTCCTCGGAGACCTGAACTTCCACCTTGAGAACAACAACGACGCCAACTCCACCACCCTGATCGACAACCTCGCCAACCTCGGACTCAAACAGCTTGTGACAACACCCACCCACGCCGCGGGACACACACTCGACCCCATCTTCTCCGCAAGTCCCCACGTCTCCTTCAACCACACCTCCGAACCCGATTGGATCGACCACAGATGCGTCCACTTCACCTTCAGGAAACCCATCACACACCACCGCACCCAACAGCTGCCGCGCTGCTGCTGGGGCAAGGTCACCGAAGACCAACTGACGACCACCCTCGCCCGGAGACCACCCACTGACCCCACTGACCCAGACACCGCCGCAACCAACCTCACACAATGGATCAACGACTGCGCCAACACCCTCGCCCCTCTCAAGACCGCCACAACCAACCACACCAACAAGAAAGCAACCTGGTTCACCGAAGACCTCCAGATTTCCAAGCACACCTGTCGGAAGCTGGAGAAGAAATGGCTCCACGACCGAACACCAGACAGCCACACAGCCCTCAAAAACGCCACCAACTCATCAGAACCTCCAACAGGACCGCCTTCAAGGACCGCCTAGACAACAACGCGCACAACACCAAAGAGCTCTTCAGCATCGTGAAAGAACTTTCCAACCCCAGCTCCAACATCAACGACATCCCACCATCACAAGACCTGCGCGACTCCCTGGCGGCCTTCTTTCACCGCAAGATCACGGACATCCACGACAGCTTCAACTCCGACACCCCCGCACCCACCACCGAGTCCACCACCCTTGCGACCACCCGCACCAGCCGCCTGACCGCCTGGTCCAACGTCAGCGACGAAGACACCATCAAAACCATGAACTCCTTCCACTCCGGATCCCCATCTGACCCCTGCCCACACCACGTCTTCAACAAAGCCAGCACAACCATCGCGCCCCACCTCCGAAAAACAATCAACAGTTCCTTCGAGTCAGCAACTTTCCCGGAAATCTGGAAGCACGCCGAGATCAACGCCCTTCTGAAGAAACCCAAGGCAGACCCCAAGGACCTCAAGAACTTCCAGCCCATCTCCCTGCTTCCGTTCCCGGCAAAAGTGACAGAGAAGATCGTCAACAAACAGCTAACCCGCTACCTCGAAGACAACAACATCCTGGACCCCTCCCAATCCGGCTTTCGCAGCAACTACAGCACCAAGACCGCCCTTATCGACGCCACTGACGACATCAGGATCCTGATGGACAAAGGAGAAACAGCCGCCCTCATCCTCCTGGACCTATCAGCAGCCTTTGACACAGTCTGCCACCGCACCCTATCAGCACGCCTCCACGACGCCGGTATTCAAGAGAAGGCCCTGGCCTGGACCACATCCTTCCTCTCCGGCAGAACCCAGAGCGTCCGCCTCCCACCCTTCCGCTCGAAATCCACCGAGATCATCTGCGGCGTCCCACAGGGATCCTCCCTCAGTCCGACACTGTTCAATATCTACATGGCACCGCTCGCCCACGTCGCACGACAACATAACCTCAACATCATCTCCTACGCCGACGACACCCAGCTGATCATATCCCTCACCGAAGACCCCCACACGCCAAAGCCAACCTCCACAGAGGAATGAAGGCCGTAGCCGACTGGATGAAGGACAGCAGACTGAAGCTGAACTCAGACAAGACGGAGGTCCTCATTTTCGGACCCACCCCATCAGCCTGGGACGACTCCTGGTGGCCCACATCGCTAGGCACAGCCCCGGAACCCACAGACCACACACGCAACCTGGGGGTCATCCTCGACTCCACCCTCTCCATGACCAGGCAAGTCAACACCGTCTCCGCGTCCTGCTTCAACACCCTCCGAATGCTCCGCAGAATCTTCAAATGGATCCCTACCGACACTACAAAAACCGTCACCCAGGCCCTCATTACCAGCAGACTAGACTACGGGAACGCCCTCTACTCAGGAACCACAAACAAGCTCCTGAGTCGACTACAACGAATCCAGAACGCCTCGGCTCGACTGATCCTCGATGTCCCCCGCTGCAGCCACTTCCCCCCCCACCTGAGAGGCCTGCACTGGCTCCCCATCAACAAGAGGATCATCATCAAACTCCTCATCCATGCACACTACACAACACCAGACCCACCTACCTCAACAACCGACTCAGCTTCGACACCCCTTCCCGAAACCTCCGCTTAGCCAACCTCGCCCTCGCCACAGTCCCTCGGATCCGAAAAACCACAGCCGGCAGAAGATCCTTCTCCTACCTCGCCGCCAAGACCTGGAACACTCTCCCAACCAACCTACGACAGACTCAGGACCTGCTGGCCTCCAGAAGACTCCTCAAGACCTGGCTCTTCGATCAGTAGCGCCCCCCCCCCCCCAAGCACCTTGAGACCCTCATGGGTATGTAGCGCGCTTTGATGATGATGATGATAGAGAATTTATATTGCGCAAGACAATAACCCGCAGGTATCAAGGCGCCTGACAAAACAGAGATAAAAAAAAATGAATAACCTTACACATAGGCTTGCAAGAAGAGGCGAGTTTTAAGGGCACTTCGGAATATCTGTAGGGAGGGTAGGGACCTAAGATCCAAAGGAAGATCATGCCACCATTTAGGCGCCAGAGTGGAGAAAGCCCTACCACCCCACTTGGCTCTTCGTACACGGGGGACTGTCAGGAGCAATTTCCTGGAGGAACGCAAGTCCCTTCCAGTTATATAGTGGGAAATGATAGAACCAACTCCCATGTCGCTATTCCTTGCAATGGCTGTGTAAGTCATACATAAGACTTTGAACCGTACTCGGTGCTCTACCGGTAGCCAATGCAGCGCTTTCCTGGCCAACGTGGCCGAGAAGCGTCTCGGAGCATCCAGAACAAATCTGGCTGCGGCATTCTGGACTACTTGCAAGCGCTGTAGTAGGCTCCTATTTAGCCCCGCATACAGTGCATTACAGTAGTCCAGTCGCGAGCCGATAAGAGCGACAACTATCTGCTTTCTGGACTGCAGGGAAAGGTATTTCCTAATTCTTCGCAGGGTGTGAATTAAGCCCCAACAGGTAGAGATGGTTCTACTAACCTGACCGCCCATGTCCAGGGCAGGGTCTATCATCACTCCTAGATTCCTAGCGGATGTCGTGGGGGAAGGGCACACTCCGAGCGAGTCAGGCCACCAGCTGGCTGACCAGATGTTCTCATTCCCTCCAAACACCATCACCTCAGTCTTCTCCCCATTCAGTTTAAGTGAGTTCTGAACCATCCACTGACCAACTGCCTCCATACAAGATCTAAAATTGGAGGCAGTAGGTACATCTGAATGGGAAAGAGAGACGAGGATTTGGGTGTCATCTGCATAGGAGACTACCTCCATCCCGAAAGATCTAATTAGTTTGGCCAGTGGGGTCATGTAGATGTTAAATAGGGTCGGACTGAGAGCCGACCCATGCGGGACCCCACATAGCACCGGTCGGGATGGAGATAGGAACTCCCCCAGCTTGACTCTTTGTTCCCTTCCTTCAAGGAAGGAGGTTAGTAAATCTAAAGCTGCGTCCCTCACCCCCACTTCCCTCAGACGATATGTAAGTACTGAGGGGGTGAGGGTATCAAAGGCCGCAGTTAGATCTAACAGGACCAGGAGGGTGGTCTGGCCCCCATCCACTCTGGTGCGGATCTTATCAAGCACAATAGTGAGGGCCGACTCAGTACTGTATTCCCTCCTGAATCCATGCTGGGAGAAGTCCAAGCAGCCCGAGCCTTCCACAAAGGCGGCGAGATGCTTGTTTAGATGTGCCTCAAGCATCTTCGAAGGGGCTGGAAGCAGTGAGATAGGACGGAAGTTTTTTAGAACCTCTGGATCAAGGGAAGGCTTCTTTAGCAAGGGTTTGACTACTGCACTCTTCCATTCCAGGGGGAAGACACCGTCCCTCATAACTAGATTCATAATTTCTAGTAGAGGCGGTACGAGGGTTTCCCTACACTGCTTAATAATCTTCAAAGGACAGGTATCTAGTGGGGAGCCAGATTTGGTTTTATTAAGCAAGATCTCCAGATCTTGTAAGGCCAGCGGGGGAAAGGAATTCAAAGTGCTCGATGGGGAGCTGTCTGAGGTGGTCCTATTCATCTCAGCCAGAGCAGAGGACCCACTGATCGCTTTATAAATTGTAATGATTGATTGATTGATTGATTGACTGTTAATGAGGTGCTGAATTCTGCTGCGGAACAGTGTACATTTGGACTACCTGACGGATGTGAGGTCGTACGCATACATTTCCATTTCACAGTTTCCTGCTCTGTCAGATGTAGTAAGGCATGTGCGGAGCCAGTTGTGTCCTCTGTTCTGCAGTGTCAGCTATGTGCATTGTATCACGTTGTCGTCCATGTGGGTGTGCTGTTTCTGCTATGTGTGTGTGCTGCAGTGTGCCAAGGGGATCAGGGACATGATCCTGGGTAATTGTGGGTGTGCAGTGTGCTACGCCTTGTTGTGCATGTGTGCCATTGTGCCCATCTCCCCCCTTCCCCCGTCCCTGTTGGTTACTCTCCCTGTTGATGTTGTGTCAGGTCCTCTCAAGCTGTGTCCGTATTCCCTTCTCCTTGCACCATCTCCACACTGATGACTGTGGCCTCGGTTTCCTCCAGCTCCTCCTGTGGTGCAAGACTGCCACCTCCTGTCGCCGTTGCTGCCTTCCTGTTGGCAGCGGGTTTGTGCCTGGTTTTGGTTGTCCCGTCATGCCTGCGCCCCTTGGCCTCCTGGATTGGCCTTCTCGGCACTCCGACTGCATTCCAGGTGGTCTGCTTGTGGGTCACTTGCTGGTAGTGTTATGTCGCCTCTGTGACGCTGGTCTTGTTTTCCTGCGGTCTGCACCCCGTCTTCCTCTCCCTCTTCTCTTTGGCCTTCCCCGACCCCGTTGTTCCTTGCTGGTGGTCTGTCAGGGTTGTGGGATTTGCGTTGGCCTCTGCGCTGGGTCAGGTTGCATCCATGTTGCTACGTACTTTGGCTTGTTTCTGGTGTGTTGTTTCTGTGTTTTTTATGGTGCATTTTCCAGCCAGACGCGTGATATTTGCAGGCCTGTGGTTGGTTTTCGTGACTTTTTGTACTGCGATTGGCCTAGTCGCATGTTTTTTTGCATTCACGTTTTGCTTTTTTGTGGCGTGGCGATGGATTTTGCGCAGCCATTTGATGCGTTATTTGGTGACTATCGCATGCTACCACCAAGTTGTGAATACTTGGTTGGCACAGCGTAATTTTCCCGCGTTGGGCTGCGATGTTGAGAGTTGCATTAGGTTACTCTTGCGGTAGTTATCACACGTTCTTGTGAACATACCCCTTTATATTTTACATTACCAGCACACGCAAGGCTGTCTCACGTGTCTCCGTTACTAAGGTTTCAGCTCATCTCTGCTGTGGCTCCTCGATAAATAAACCGCAGATGTCAGTCCTCCCGAGCCGAGGGCCTCACTTCTCTCCTCCCCAGTGTAGACTGACCCCTCAGCCCACAGTAGTCACTCCAATGCTGGTGCTGGAGGGACCTATCAGCTTCGGAAGTGCGGCCCTCACCTCAGTAAACAATCTGTGGCTCTTGTAATGATTTAAGATTTTTTAGACTAATTAGCCTTTTTGCTTTGGGTGCCTCACAATTTTGATTTTGTGATGCAGCAATAGTAACTTTTTTAGGACTTAAAAGTATACTTTTGGACACGATCGCATAGCTACATGTAGTGGAATGGATGATGATTTTTAATATACTCTTTGAATACTGGTGGCTGTTAAGGGAAAGGCACTTTGTAAGTAAATCACCAAATATAATTAACCAAATGGATATTTGTGGGGACCCCTTCTTAGCGCTCCATCTATGGTAAATTCAGAGCAAAAGGGGAGGCACCTGCACGTGGCTTGAGTAAATACATTCCTAGAATATCTTGGGAGATACATTTTGGACTTCTCATTGAACCAGCTTTTTGAAATGGAGAAACACAGGGCATAATTCACTCTATAAAATAATTCTAGTTACATAAATTACCATAATGTGGAGAATACTGAGGAGTTACCTGAATAGTACGAAGGTTCAAGGTCACTCTTTTTCTCTAGCCCCGTGTTGCGCTATGATTGTGGGGGTACTGGAGAACTTACATTATATGGTGGCTATATGAGACAGCGATGTATTTAAACATAGTCCATATATCTGGTTAGCATCCAAAACGTGCACCTTCACAGAGAGTGCCACAAATTAAGCAGCTACTTTTCGGCCTTTGCTGCACAGCAATGATTTCAGATTTCAGTTAAGCCAACCATGCTCTCACTTGGAGAACCCGCGACAGAACCTGAACGGCTCAGGAGTTTCTTCGCCAAATCTCTTCTGACTCGCTAACTCCCTTGGCTAATAGTGGAGTACTGGGTGAAAAACAAGCTTGAAACAAGCATTTTTTTCATTTCCTAGAGGGCCCTGTCCTTGTTCCTCCTCATGCAGAGAGCACAGACATGAATCAAGAAACAAGCATTTGCAATGCAATAGGACTCACATTTAAGCAAGACCTATTGCATTGCATCATAGAAAACAGGAGGGGGGAAGCACGGACAACGGGAGTGCGAGCGGGGGGATGGGGGAGCAGGGGGCGAGAAGACACAGACAAAGTAGCGCTCACAGTCTAAATAACATGTACCGTGCTGTGTAACACTCGAAGTAAAGGGGCCAGTAACCATGGGATGGTACAAATGACGACATGGCCATAATAAGGAGGGACTAACAAGACTCATAATCAATCAGATAGCAGCATTTACGAAATACGACACGAGCCAATTAAAAACATAGACAGAGAGGGGGTGGAGCGTTCACTGAACTTCCACTCCATACTCCATGCCTCGCAAAGCGAGCAGCGCATGCGCGCTGCCGCTATAGACTCGACCTAAAAACAAGGTTGTTGCTGATGATGAAAATCATCGGTAAAAACAATAATGCCAATCCCCCACCTTTTGTATATATGTGTACATGAGTACGTATGCAACATTGATGGAGCAACAGCAGCATTTTTTGCACTTTTAATTTATACTTTCATGACCACAGACACCAATCTTGCAGCAGCAGTAAATTGTAAAACAAAAGTGTACAAAAGCACTTGTTAGAGGAATCAGCGGCTGGCTAGCAAACTGCAGCTTCTGTCGAGTCCTCCAAAAAGTATCTCTCTCTCTCTCTATATATATATATATATTGCATAGAAATTCTCCCCACCGTTCCACTCGGAAAGAAGACGAGTCACACCGGTCTTGCTGGAAATCAATAGATTTATTTACACGAGTGGGCAGAAGACGCGTTTCGGCTGTCAAGCAGCCTTGGTCACATAACCTCTATAGTGAATCAGGAAGTACATAAATAGACACGTGTTGAGCACGTCACAGCGTGCGGGAAGTGACAGTGAAAACAGACTTGGTCAATCATGGCATTCCGAAATACATTCATGTCGCAAATTATATAAACAGTGTTAAACACAGGAAATAACAGAAAATCCTTTTTTTTGTTGACTCATAATTAGCATTTTGGTCAATTCATTACTAAAATAACCTGAGAACCCCGTAAGTGTCTATATCATTGCTTAGTTAGTTTGTTTATTACGAATCACAGGATAGTGTTAGTGGCTATGGTCAGTACAAGGTGAAATTGCTCTGCGGGTGGGGAGTGTTCTTATGGGGTAGACCTATGTATTATATAGGGAGTAGATTAGATGGTGATTGGGGTGCCGGCACACTAGCGGTCTAATACCTAGACAAGTTCATCTGTAATTGGCACTGTGCATCCACGTAGGTTGACTAAAAGTGCAGAATAAAGGTATAGTACCCTTGTATTTGCATTTGTGGTATATATCCAGTAAGGAATGTGCTCATACCAAGAACTTTGTCAATACGCCATATCCGTGACTATTTGTAGTGAGCTGGTCTATCCGTGAACCCCCAAGCTGCAGAAACAAAGAGAATAGTATAACATTAGTGCTCAATGTATACATTGCCATTGTAATGACCACATTACATCTATAGTCAAGGTACAGCATATGTGACTCTGGTTCACGTATTGTCCACAAGTGCGACATACCAGACAAGGGAAAAGGAGAGATTTAAAAGATTGACCATGATGTGCAGAGTGAGAATAAAAACAATTTATAAAGAAACAACTGGTTTCAAGATGGGCCAGGCCTGGCTGAAAGCATACAAGAAATTATAAATGCGAATACATTTCTTCGTCATTATTAAGCCCTGTCGGGAAAAGGCTGCCTGTCTGTAGTATGAAGCGAGATTCTAATCTCCTCAGAGACTGTATACTGTTGCCGCCTCTGGGGTGTTTTGGTACAGTGTCAAGGGCAAAGTACTTTGCTTTGGTCCAGTCACTAGAGTGGTATTCCCTGAAATGTCTGGCAGTGCTGTAACTTTGATCTTGGTTGGTGATGGCTCGCCAGTGCTCCAGGATACGTTTCTTGACTGGAAATGTAGTGGACCCTATGTACCATTTGGGGCAGGGACAGGTGATGGCATAGACAGTGTGATCTGTATTACAGTGGATCAGTTTTGGAATCTTCCATACTTTCCCTGTTTTGTGTAGGATGACCTCTTTAACATCATCGGAGTGACTGCATGCTTTGCATTTTCTGCATCGCTTAAAACCCTTACCCTGTTCCAACCAGGTGCCTTTCTTATGTTTGAGATGACTGTTAACTAGTAGATCTTTGAGGGATGGATTCTTCCTGTATGAGAAAGATGGATTAGGTCCAATCCTGGCTGATAATGTGGTGTCCTGTGTGAGGATATCCCACCTTTTCGTCAGAATATTTTTGAGTTGGTCTGCCTGGGTGGAAAAAGTAGTGACAAATCTGAGTGGTGCCGTATCGATAGGAGTAATTTTTTGTGCTCTCGTCATTTTGAAAAGGGCCTCAGTTCTGTTGGTGTTATCTACTTTCCGTACCCCCCTCCTAAGCATTTAGTCGGTGTATCCTCTCTCCCTAAATCTGGTCAGCATATCCTTTTTAGTACTCTGATAAGTCTCCTCTGTGCTGCAGTTGCGTTTCGCTCTAAGTCGTTCTCCATAAGGGAGACTCCACCTGAAACTGGGCATGTGGCAACTGGCAGCATGCAAAATGCGGTTCCCGGATGTTTCTTTCCTGAAGAGGGTGGTGGCTAGGGTGTTGTTTGTAATATTGAGTTTGATGTCCAAAAAATCTACAGTCTGTTGGCTGTGTGTCATGGTAAACCTCAGGTTAATGCAATTATCATTAAGAGCATTGTAGAACGAAAACAGATCGCTTTCCACACCTTCCCAAATGAAAAAAATATCGTTGATGTACCTGAGCCAAAGATTGATGTTTTTGGTCCATCTGTCCAAATCTTCGCTCCAGAGCACTTGCTTCTCCCACCAGCCCACAGTGAGATTTGGGTAGCTGGGAGCGAAGCAAGTGCCCATCGAAGTACCCTGCGTTTGTTTATACCAACTGCCATTGAACATAAAAACATTCTCTGTAAGGCACACTTCAATCATCTGAAGGATCATCCGTGTGTGGCCCAGCAGGTGTGCGCTTCTAGTTTTCAGAAAGTCCTGACAGGCTCTAAGACCGTCAGGGTGGCGGATGCTAGTATATAAACTCTCTACGTCAAGGCACACCATCCAACAATTGGGACCCCAGTGCAAGTTCTCAATTTTTTGTAGGAAGTCCTTGGTGTCCTTAACGTAGGAGCTTAAATCTCTGACAAAGGGGAACAAGAAATGGTCAATATAGATGGAAGTGTTTTCAAGTAAGTTGTTTTTAGACAAGACAATAGGACGCCCTGGGGGATTCTGGGGGTCCTTATGTACCTTGGGCAGGAGGTAGAAAGTAGGTGTAATCGGTGTGGTATTAGTGAGGAACTGTTTTTCATCCCAACTGATGAGCTCTTCCTGAGCCCACTTGTCAATCATGACATGATATCTCTCTCGTAGTCTGTCAAGGTAACTCTTGTCTACCCTCTCGTAACATATGTTGTTCGAAAGTTGTCTGTTGTCTGTTGGCTTCTTTTATATAAAATTCCCAATCCATAATTATCACATTTCCCCCCTTGTCTGAAGGCTTAATTATAATGGCGTCATCCTTTTGTAGGGAAATTATTGCATCCCACTGTTCTTTGGTGAGCATATATATATATATAAAGGGCCGTGAAAATAGGAATCTTCCTTTTTTAACCGGCACAGCAGGGGCATTACACTAATGAAGATGTTATCTTTCCATCCGGGGCGCATTGGAGTGCCTGCATTTCAGAGGTATTGAATCAAGCCCTGAAACCTTTTAATTATTGAACAGTTGCGGGACCCACTGTGGGTGATAATGCGGCAGATGGAAACTACAAGTCCCAGTGTACATCATGCTACGATAGCTGAAACGAGATTTGCGCTACTATAGCTGAACGAGATTCGCTTACTACTAAGGCGAAGTGAATCATGGGACGCCATCAATGACTGCTGATCCCGTAATCATCAACCAGCCCAAGAAGAAGGAGCGTCAAGCTCCGAAACGCGTAGGCTCAAGGATTGACAACACGGGTGAAAGACCACCTTCATCTTTGCAATAAAGTGGGCTCACTTACCTGTCTGTCGAGTGCTTCTTTAAAGCTGCAGGAGCGATTTGGAGAAAAAAAATATATATATATATATATATATATTTATAGATAGATAGATAGATAGATAGATAGATAGATAGATAGATAGATAGATAGATAGATACATATATACATATGTATCGATAATATTTTGTTTAAGAAGCCCCCTGAAAGTCAGATATGGAAGGATGAAACTCATGGCATCAGAAGAATGGGAGAAAACCTAAGCTCAATGGGAGAGACAAACAGTAGAGGAGAAATGAAAGTCATTGAATGAAAAGCAAGCAATTAAGATTCACAAGAAAATCAACCAATGATAGGCAATGGTTTGAGACAAAGCAACTATAACTATTGCCATTGTACACAGCCTGTTCTTTCAAAAACAAGCAGCCTAAACAGTATGTTGTTGGAACATAAAATTGTATGAGGGCAGGCAAAAAAAGGTTTATTTGGATCCCTGTTCTGCATCACTAAATATACAAAGAGACATGTTCATGTTATTAAGCTAAGTCAACTTATTTCACCGCTCTCTGAATTTTTAGGGCGTTCATACTTGGCTGAGCAGCATTATGCTCATAGGGAATACACTTACAATCTCAGTAAAGCGCCCTGAAAAAAACAACAGATAAAAGAACGTGCACCCATATTGTTCTTGATCGTGTTCCAGATTTATCATGAACTATTGGCAATCAGTAAACAAATGTAGTTGCAACTGGTAAAAGCCTTTTAATTAAGATGAATCTAGTTAAATGAAGTCCCTCCTCAGTTAATAGATAAGCTCACCCTTGACAATATCCCCCCTGACAATTGGATCAGGGTCTCAACATTCATTTTCTTCGTGGTAACTCTGACGACAGTACGGGCATCATCATATCGGGTCTCAACCACTAATTAATATTGTTGATTATAACACCAGTGATTCTAAAAATGAAAGTCTTACAAATGGGATATCATAGTCATCCATTCTGTCATGAAATACGCATATTCCAATCTAGATACTCCTTACTCAACTTAGGGATATATTCACAAGAACGTGTGATAACTACCGCAAGAGTAGCGTAACTCAACTTTCAATAACGCAGCCCATCGCGGGCAAATAACCCTGTGTCAACGTGGAATAAACAACAAGGCGGTACCATGCGATAGACACCAGATAACTCGTCAAATGACAGCGTCAAATTCAACACCATGCCGCAAAAATGCGAAACTGGAACGCGGAAATTCATCCGATGAGGCCAATCGCGGCACAAAAAGTAGTGAAAAACAGCCACAGGCCTGCAAATCCCACATGTCTTGCAGAAAAATGCACCATAAAAACCACAGAAACAACACACCAGAAACAAACCTAAGCATGGAGCAACATGGATACACCCTGACCCATCGCCGAGGACAACGCGAACCCCACAACCCCCACAGACCACCAGCAAGGAACAACGGGGACGGGAAAGGCCAAGGAAAAAAGGGAGAGGAAGACGCGGTGCAGACCACAGGAAAACAAAACCAGCGTCACAGAGGGGACTGAACACTACCAGCAACTGACCCACAAGCAGACTACCTTGAATGCAGTCGGTGTGTTGAGGAGGCTAACGGAGGAGGTCATGACGCGCCGGCAGGATGTGGCAACCGAAACCAGGTACAAACCCCCTGCCAAAAGGAAGGCAGCAACGGCGACAGGAGGTGGCAGTCCAGCACCACAGGAGGAGCTGGAGGAAACCCAGGCCACAGTTATCAGGGTGGAGACGGTGCAAGGAGTAGGGAGTACGGACACAGTTCGAGAGGACCTGACAACATCAACAGGGAAAGTAACGGACAGGGACTGGGTGGCCGGGGGGAGATGGGCACAATGACACACATGCACAACGAGGTGTAGCACACTGCACACCCACAATTACCCAGGATCATGTCCCACATCCCCTTGGCACACTGCAGCACACGCACATAGCAAGAACAGCACACCCACATCGACGACAACATGGTACAAGGCGCATAGCCAACACTGCAGAACAGTGGACACCACTGTCTCTGCACATGCACTGAAACATACCTACTACATCTGAACAGAGCAGGAAACTGTGAAATGGAAATGTACGCGTGCCACCTCACATCCATCATGTAGTCCAAATCCACACTGTCCCGCAGAAGAATCAAGCACCTCATAAACAGTCACAATGTACATTGCCAAACAGTCTGCATGTAAACCAGGACAATGCGCCAGCATACATGTCAACCCAATGTCAACATGCATCTCCCTTTCACATTGCAGAGGGGCACACAACTCCTCCAGCAGAGCACAGAAGACAACACATCTGTGATGCTGGATAGGACCACCACACCTTCGACACCAACACCCTACAACAGCCCATGGATATCCCACGCAAACCGATACCAGGACCAGGGCAGAGAAGCTACTCAGAGGAGAACACAGCCCCTGCAACAGACCACACAGCAGGAAGCCCACGCAAGCACAGCTGGCCCACGACACTTCACCCACCCACACATGGCACCCCAATGCCATCTGTCATCATGCCAAAAGGAGGTGGCCCAACAGGTGGGGGAGGGTGCCGAACTCATGGAAGGCGAGCTAGAACACATATCTTGGTGTCTATCACCCTCAGGGACCACCCACACCCCACAAAGGAGACCCACACTGCCATAGAGACACATGCAGATGCACATCCACAGTACAGAACCACGCCCAAGGGCACGCAAATAGCAGTCACAAACCCACGTCGGCACGGCGTACGACCACCCTGGCCACTTCCCTTACGAATTGAGTGGGTGACAACAAAGCTACATGTCCAAGCTCCAACCCGCTGCCTGCGGTGACATGTCAGCATCCAATGTACACAGCACACTGTAATGTCCTAGGGCCCAGGGCCCTCAGGCATACAACAAGACCACAGGCACACACGTAGACATCATGTCGAACTGGCTACGGGCACATGCGCCCAGCCCCTTTATTGGCAGGGCCACATGTACAGTGACGCCTGTGCTGGATGTGTGTGGGGTGAATGTAAACCAGTCTGCATGGAATGCTTGGGGCTGGCAACAACTTGAACATTGGACACCAGTGCAACGGAAACAGAAAACACATGCATAACAGAGTCAATGGCACAGCAACATGGTTGGAGCCAGAGCAAGGACAGAGGTCACCCAATATTCAGTCAGGAGGTTCCGTGAGTTGCAGTGCACAGAGGTAGGGGCACTAGAGCTGAGCGCGCTTAGGTGAAGGAATTGTAGGATTGTGTCCCTTTGGGTTAGTCCTGATGCAGATGCAGTGGGGTGTGTTACACCTGCATCAACTTCATCATCAACGTCCCACGTCTCCCACACTGCCTGAGGTGACAGTTGCGTCTGCAGTCCACAGCGCAATACCCAGTAATGGTTCTGGGTGAGTTGCTTGACTACCACCTCCAGTCTGCATTCCAGCCTTGGGGATGTTGCCTCCTGCCCTCCCATTGTCTGTGCCATCTCCCGTAGGCACACTTGACACATCTTCCCCATCATAGTCCCAGGTCTTCCCCACTGGATGAGGTGACATAGCTGCGTAACATCTCCGCAGCACAAAACTCAATCACTAACGGACAATGGCTTGCAGTGCACTGAGTCACTGGCACCTGGAGTTCTGAGCAGGGTATCGGGCCGATGATGGCATCCACGGCAGGTCTGATCAACTCCGTAGGTCTGTCATGACCACCGTATCAACTCTGGCAGATGACGGTTGGAGGTGGTCCTTGCGGTTGTGGCGTGGGCCTCCTGCAGTGATGCGACTTCCGGGCCGGTCCTGACACAAATCTATGTGTGGGCCCTGGTGGCCCGCAGTTGAGGCCAGAGGCTGCGGCCAGCGCAGGGCCACAGACACATGGCATTGATGACCCCAAGACCACCATCACAGAGGTCATCCAATATATCAGAAGAAGGGGTCCCAGACATGAGCAGCACAGAGTTAGTGGCCCCGGACGCACTGTGGCCGGTACAGGCACCCTGCCACGGGATGGTGATTTGCGGTGCACTGAGGTAGGTCCATGCACAGTGGGTCCTCATCGATGTCCAAGGTGAATGTGGCGTAGGCTTGCGGGGAACAGAGGAAGGTGTCCTCCAGGGCATGATGCGGAAGGTCTGATGTCATCAGGCAGCAGCAAATGGAGGAGTGGAGAGTGCCGGCCTCGTTTTCACCACCAATTTGGTATCAGCTACATGAGGATGAAAACAGCCCCTAGTCCATAGACTCAGACGCCACCAATGTACGACCAGAGAGTGTCCATGAATGTCGGGTAACAGACTAAGTGGCACAGGTGCTGAGCGGGGATGCAGTCTGCGATGATGCCGGTACACTGACATGAACTCCACCATTGCCAAATCAAGACTGTGACCTACTGGACCGCAGTGTAGGCCGGGGGCAGCGGTCAGCAGCGGCCCACAGCCACGTGTCGTTGGCTGGCGAGGCACAGAGTTAGTGACACCAGGGCAGTTTTCGGTAGTGTTCGATCACCTCCGTAACGATGATCCTATTCCATCCGGACTGCAACGTGTCATTCTCTTACGCCTCTCCGTGCGCGCGTTGACATGTATGCTGCCTTTTGAATGACCGATGTTCAGTTCCAAATCTGTGACCCACTCGTGCGCAGCGTAGGCTGAGGGCAGTAGTCCGCGTAGGCCCGCAGACGAGTGTGGTTGTGATGACATGCACAGACTTGTTACCACCATATCGAAGGGGGTATAGTGACTTGTCCTATGCCTTAAATGGTGTTCACTACCTTGTTGTAATCAAGACTCAGTTCCAAATGTGTGACCTACCTGACCGTGGTGTAGGCCTGAGGCAGCGGCCAGCACCACCCATTCACCGAGTGTCCCCGGCATAGGTTGGATGGCCCCACCGGCCTGCGTAGTTCAGGTTCAGTGGTACCACGTGTTCGGAAACCTCCGTGTATGTGACCCGGGTTTCGTCCGGACTGAGCTGCATCTTCCTCTTACTCCTCTCCGTGCGACCACTGGTGTGGACTCTGCCATTCTTGATTTGCGCCCAGGTGCTGGATGTGGGACATACTGGTCCGCTGGGTAGTTCTGGTCCCTCATCCACGGGTCGCCGGCTGACGTTGAACAGAGTTAGTGGCACCACGTGTCGCCGGCTGGTATTGAACAGGGTTAGTGGCACCACGTGTCACCGGCTGGCGTTGAACAGGGTTAGTAGCACCACATGTCGCCGGCTGGCATTAAACAGGGTTAGTGACACCACGTGTCGCCGGCTGGCGTTGAACAGGGTTAGTGGCACCACGTGTCGCCGGCTGGTGTTGAACAGGGTTAGTGGCACCACATGACGCAAGAAGTCCATGTGGAACTATGCCTCACTGATTGGGTGGGGCCTGGTTCTGTTGCCGCTGGCCCGGATTTGGTGTCACTGCCATTCATGACTCAGGACACAGTTTCACATATGGGACCTACTGGGCCGAGGAGTAGGCCTGAGGCAGCAGTAGAGCACGTCAACGAAAAAGGACTAAAGCGGGCCTGTGTCGTGGAGGCCGTGATGGTCTGAGGAGGCTGCCAAAGTCATGGGACTTGGGCCTGGAGCTTTCGCCGGAGCGTGGTAGGCCCTCCTTTACACACGCAGGTGTCGGCAGGTGATCAGTGAGGCCTGGCTGCGCAGGGGCAGGCCTGACGGGTTCGTGGTCCAGCGTGCCGTGGTCTGGCAGGCGCACAGCATCGCAGGCAACTCCACTTAAGAGGAGGGCATTGGCCTCGTTGCGGGGTGAGAGGCGCCACCCTGGCAGAGACGTTGGGCTTTCCGGAAGAGGACCACGCCCAGGGCTCGTGCTTCTTATTCACACCCCTACGCTGGCCTGGTGTACGCCGGGCCATCCCACTCCGGTCACGCTTAGGGGGGGGTGTAACAGGCAAAATTTCTGCGAGGTCCCCCACTGGCTGTGGTGACATGGTTGCGTCCACTGTCCACTACATTCCATACACCAGAGGTGTATGTCGCCATTGATATTTGTGTGTGCTGCATACTGTGGTCTGTCCAGCACATCTCCGCCACTCTTGGCTTTGTGCACTTTCCCAATCATGGTACTACTGCATCCTTCACACATGCCTGTTTGCCACCTCTCCCCACATTCGGCTGTTGTGTGGCTGAGGTGCCATGCCGTTGATAGCTCATGTTCATGGCTTGGCCAGGTAACCATTGTGAGTTGTTCTGTCGTATCTGGTGGGTGGGCATGTTGTTGTGCATGTTGGTTGTGATTTTGTGATGTGTGCATTGCCAGAGTTGTGATTTGCATGGTTGTGGAGTTGAGGTGAGTGGGGTGTTCATTTGGAACTTGCCAAGGGGCTGTGCATTTCCCTTGTTGCCATCCTGGGTATTCTGGTTGATGATGGACGGTCGGAGGATGAAGGAATCATGCACACTGGCTGTGTATTTGAAGGCGACATTGTTGGAGGTACCATGGTGTTCTGTTGTTGCCTGCACATTGGGGTGGGATGTCTGTTGCGGTGATCGTTGCTGTGTCACCAGGGGGCACAGGTGGGACAGGTGTGCTGTGGATTGCCCCCAACACGTGCGTGCATCCTGCTATGGCGTATGGTCCTTGCTTGGTCTCCAGCATGACCTGCACATGGTGTTGGACATATGGGGACTGGGGTACCAGGGTACCAGGGTGATGGTGATGTCCAGGACAGATGTGAGGGACTTGGATGTAGCTGGCAGGGAGACTCCTCCGACTCTCGCGGATGTTGGTTGGGGGATATCAGGGGCCAACTGGTGCAGCACAGCCAGCAGCTTGTTGTGGGGTGGGATGTTGGTTGTCCTCTGTGTTGGTGCCATAGGCCTGTTTGGCGATGATGGTCGGGATGCGTGGGATGGTTGTCCCTTTCAGCCTGTGGTGGACGGTGACATTGTCAGTGGTTGGGTCTGTGCGGCTGGTACGCTTCCTAGGGGTCCGCTGTCTTTGTCTGCACTGCATCTGTGGTAGTCCGGGGGGGGGGGATGTTTTCCAGGTGTGGGTTGTGGTCCGAGGTGGTGTTGGTGGGTGTTGTGGCCCTCTTGGGTGTCCAGGCCGCATGATGTGGGGCTCCATGGCATCTGTTGCCCTTCCGATGTGGGCCTGGGCTGTGCTCCCTTTTGTTGTGCATGCTGCCATCTGACTTTACACCTGGTCAGAGCAGGTGTAGATTTCCTGGTGTTTTTATTGCAGTTCTGTCTGGTTGTTGAGAATGATGAGGTGTGATGTTGTCGCGGCTTTTGGCACAGGAATGCCGACTCTGCATCTCATTAGCGATAGTTGCGGAGGGCCTCTGTGGTGATGCTTTTTGTGGCTGCTATCGCGGGTAAACTGGTGCTGTGGGCTGTTAACACCAGCTTGTGAATGGGGCGATAACTTTATCGCAACTTTGGCTGCGATAAAGTGCCGTTGACTCGGCGATAGTTCCTTGTGAATATGCCCCCTGGTGTTGAAAATTAATGCATATACATCTATTTACATTAACCTCAAATCAGAATCGATCATATCTGTTCATGTTGACAAAGCTGGTCACTACAATGGGAGTGTGCTCTATGTAAATGAATGGAAAACCTTGCATCAGTCCTCATTTATGTTAAGGCCACTAAAGGGCTTTCTATAACAAGAGTGTGTTTGTGCCTTTTATCAAAGCGGTCTATCCTGACTCCTGTTCCGCCTTCCATCAAATGAAAGCACCGGCACTTGATGCTTTCTTTACAATGGCGGACTTGCTTGTTCACGTCATTGACGTGCTGACGTCACTGAGCACCTGGTTTGTAAATTATGTTTGCCATGAATGTGGAAAACCCAATGTAATAGGAGCAGGAAGGAAGGAACTTCTTTTTTGGTGACCAGTGAATTTTCTAACTTGCATTTTTGTTTTGATATTTAACTTATCCTCATCATGAAATGGGCACTAAAATATTACTTCTGATTACTTGATAAGAAACAGATACAACTATCCAGTTCCCATGTATCATGTGCCACTGCAGGTCAACACTGGTCACTATTATGGCTAATCCACAAAATGGTTGCCCCCTCTCTAGCTGGTCTTTTTTTACTGATTTCCAAACTGTTTGCTAGAGGTTTTTCCCCTGCACTGTTCATTGAAAGTTATCCTCTGTGTATTTCATGTCTATGTAGTGACTCAGAAATGTCATTATCAGTAGGTCTTGACAGGTGCTAGTATTGTGTTCTGTCATCTGTGTTTTCTCCTTTCTTTTGGAGCATTTGAGATTACATGAACTTTTCACTACTGGAGCTTGTCATCGTCTTTTGTTGCCGCTGCCGTGGCAGACACATATGTTCGGTACACACTGAACAAAAGCCCCATGTCTAATGTCCCTGTACCCTAGGCAAACCCCACTGAGTGGTTTGACTATCAGTGGTTTCTTTTCCTCTGAGTTTAGCGGGGACTAACTGATCTCTCAGCCTTTGGATCTTTTCAAATAGAGGGACATTGTTGAATGCCTGGAATATGCAAGCGCTTCCATTTGGACTTCTTACATGGATATGTGTCTGGAGAGTATGTGGTGACATACCTCAATTTCTTTAAATGGTAATATCTGGTGTATCACAAGTGAAGCATATAGTTTGCTCTTGAAAGCTGTCTTTTTAGCTCTCCCCCATATTCATACCGGGATTTCCTTTGCTTTAAGTTTTTGGTCAATAGTTCTTACGGTTCTTCTGATATAGGACTTTTGTCACAATCCCTCCATATTCTCAGGTATTGGCAAAAAAGTACATTACATTTTAGGGTAACATGAATAGAAAATATCAAAATATAAAAGTACATTTATTTTGGTGACTTTATGCAGACCTCGCTTTTGTGATTTCTATTTAATATTTTTATCCTGAGATCCCAAAATAGTAACTCTGTTTTGCCCATGGAAATTTGAACAATCGGCTGGGGTCTTATTTTTAACCATGTCATGAAGTTGATGACTTAAACTGCACTGCAATCCTAAATGATTCTAGCTATGGCTTTCTCTTCTTTAGAACAATGTACATACAGATTTGCTAAACTTGGTGTGAAAACGGAGCCCATCAGTGTACCAAGCACCTCTAAGTACATAGTATCCTCGCTCTGAAAGAACTTGTGGGTTTGTGCCAACACCGTGCAATCTACAGTGATCCTGATGGGAGCATTGTCTGTCCATTCCTGCTCCTGTAAAATGTGTTTCATCATTTCACAGGTGACTCTTTGAGGAATACTGGTGTACAATGCCCAAAACAGTACGCATAGAGTAGGGTGGTCCACTAGAGTAGGTATATCTCTTGTTATCCTCTGACATACTGGTATATCCTACCATAGGAGGGCTTATCCCAATGCTAGATGTTGAACCCCATGATAAAGCATGCTACACTATTTGAGGGCTTCAAGCACCTATGGTATGGTGCTAGTTGAATTTTGACTATTCTCATGTATTGATGCGAATGAACCTGGGGGACTGTTAGTTCCTCTTTAATGGAGATGTGTATGTTTAGCTCACAAGGATAGTGGTAAATACTATAGCTTGCAGGCCAAACTTTGGTTATGGAAAACCATTACACTCTTGTGGGTTGTCATCCTCAATCACACTTTACAAAACATATTTAATGTGTTTAAAAGTACCAGCATGGCTGCCAACTTTACATGGCCCCATCTGTACTTATGGTTTAGTGAAATGTTACATACCATAAAACACGTCTTTTTCACTGGTGTGGGTTATCCAACAACAAACCGAGAGAACATATGAGGAACGGGTCCATGCTGCTATGGGACTCAAGGGGTCGAGGAAGGAATGAGCCAATTTTGATGATTCTTTTACTGTAAAGATTGTAATTATTCGAACGGTCAATAAATGTACCTACTTATGGTTTAATGTTCAGGGTCTGCATGCTGCATGCAGATGGAAGGTGGGACAGAGGCTAATGCTTTCAATGCAGCGAGACCTGCTTGCGCCAAAGGGTTTTTAACTGCTTTTGATGAAAACAAAAGTGATTTTTATGCTATGCCTATGAAATGAAAGATACAACATAATACATTTTAAAAGATTTAAATTATGTTTTATTTCACCCCCGAGCAGGTCCCAAAAACAGGGAACATGAACAGCCATACCAAATCTGATGAAATGCAAAGGGTGGAGGCAGAAAATAAAGGTAAGGGGGCAACAGCATGACAGTAGAAGCCTGCCATTTGTGTGTGGTCCAAGTTAGGCCCGGGCAAAATTGTGTTTAGGGCAGCATAATCTTGCATGAGCTCAGTAATTTTTTATAATAAACTTTTATATGAAATGTCTGAGATTATGTCATAACACTATGCTGCATATGTGAGAGTTTGTTCCGGCAAGAATTTACTTTGTGCTTAAAAGAATAGTGCAAAATGCTACAGAAGAAATTTGCATCATTATACATAGTTTTCTGGCATTTTTGGGACATTTCATATAATTTCTAGGGGTGGGAAGTATTTGCAGAGTTTGATTCTGTGGAATCAAGTGGAATTACATTAAAATTCTGCCAAATTCCATGGAATTCCACGACGGGGTGAAATGGGCATTTGGTGCAACTTTCTCAGCGCAAAATAGACCCTTGCTTTCAAAAGTGGATGTGAAGGTGCATTTTGCCTAGAAAAACAGCGCAGCCTTCGGGCGCCCTTTCATACTCTGCAGTGCAACAAAGGGCCAGCTTTTCAGTTAAGCATTGGCAGATGAAGTGGTTCAATACATCGCTGTTAATATGAATTAAATCACTGATGCAAGAGGCTTTTCTGAGTCTCTTAACTTGGCCACAGTGAGACCTCTAAAATCGAATGTTCTGATGAGTACTTCCATCTATAGTAAAATGTGTCAGAAGAGTGAGATTGTCAGTAGTCACATGAACTCCAGGGAAGAGTTATGGTGCGGGAAGAGGAGCCCAACAAAAGTTAGATTTGCTGGGGTATATGTCTTACGGTAAATGTACTGTTGAGTGACACAACCTGGGAGAGACCGCTACCAGAGAAGGTAAGCCACGGGGAAGAGATCTGAAGGTACTGGTGAGCAATCAGCCCAATCAGCAAATTGCCCTTGGTGAGTGATCTCGAAATGTTGTTTTGAGCTGTGGGTATTGTGTGCATTGCATAATATACAAAGTAATGAGTTCTGTGTGGAGTTACGTTTATTAAGAGAGATATACAGTGGTTTGATGGGCCTTTAGAGAGAGCTCTGAAGATGTGAGATGAGCTTTTTTAGAGAGAACGGTAGAGCTGATGATCACTGAAAGAAGGAAATCTGCAGAAGAGACTGCACATATAGATCTGCTGTAGGAATGCCTTGGATAATAGAGCTGCATATGTTTTTGTTATATGGGAGAAATCTGCAAGGGGTGATGTATTCTTATTGGAGGTATGCAAGGTGTAGTATGCAGTGTGAATGATCTTGGTGATGTATAGTACACTATCAATGAGATCTGATGCGGACTTTGCTTTGGACAGAGGTTTGCAGGTGCTGAAAGCACAAGGTGCTATGTGCTATACAATGACAGCGAGAGACATAGGGGGTGACATTTTTACTGGGAGATGGATCTGCTGGAGATTATGCACTGATAGTGAAAAATCTTGTGGAAAGTTTACCCTAGGGTTTTTCTATACAGGGATGAGATATGGCTAAGGATAGGTAGTTGCAATATTGACATGAACTTGGGACACCTTGTGAGAAAGTGCTCTCTTTCTGCATGGTTGCCCCCACTTTTTTGCTAAACTGCTGATGTACTTTGACTGAGTGTGCCCTGGGCCCCTGCCAATCAGGTACCCAGGGCCTATGTTCTTTCCCTAAAACTGCATAGAAGACCAAACCCAATTGGCACTCTCTGGCCACAGGTCAGTCCCTAGTAAATGGTACCACAGCTAACCAGGGCACTGTAACCAGGGAAGGCCTCTAACGGCTGCAGCACTTATTGTGCCACCAGTAGAGGCCCTGTACCTTTACACACACACACTGCCTCTGCAGGCTGCGCGTTTTGGTGCAGAACAAAGTAAAGAGTTGACATGGCACACGGGGATGTGTGCCATGCCTACAACCCACTGCCCTGGCATAGATCAGCTACCCCTCTAGCTGGGAACACTATAGCTGCGGAGAGGGTACAGGTGCATGAGCCCTGTACCCATACAGTGTCTAAGCCAATTCTTAGACATTGTAAGTGCAGTAATGCCATTAAGAGTATATGGTGCTGGGAGGTTTTCATTACGAACTCAACAGTACCATAATGGCTTTACTGAAAACTGAGAAGTTTGGTATCAAACTTCTCAGCACATTAAACCCACACTGATGCCAGTGTGGGATTTAATGAAAAATGCACACAGAGGGCACCTTAGAAATGCCCCCTGAAAAAAGACCTACCACTAGTGTACAGGCTGAGTGGCTGCTCACGAGCTGCCACCACCAGACATATTTCTGGAACGCTGGGTCGAGAGCCATGCTGCTCTTGGGGGACTGAAACAATGCACATCCTGGGATGAGGTGCCAAGCCTCCTCCCCCAGGATTGGCAGGGTCCCCGAAGGGGAAGCTTCAAAGCCTTGCGGCCTTTGTGAGCTTCTGCAGGCCTGTTGCTGCTTTCAGGAACTGGCCCTCACTGGTTTGGACCCCCACTTGGGCGGGAGAATCAGCAGGAAAAACAAGTCAGGCAGAGAGGTGTGCCCACCTTTGCCAACCCCAGCCCTCAGGTGGGGGAGGCGAGGTGAAGCACAACTATCAGTCCCCACCGTCTTGAAGATGGGGGGAACCAGCCAACCAGAGTGTGGCATAATAGGTGGTGTACCCACCTCAAGGAAGGGACCCAGTGGTCCCAACCTTTTACTTACCTGTAACATCCCTAAATCTAGTATTTAGGGGCACCAATGAACCTTGCCTCTGCAGAAAAGAAACCACAAGAAGAAAAGAAGAAGAAGGACCAAACAGCCATGCCAAAGCTAAGAAGAGGAGGACGCCCAATGACTTGGCCCCAGCCCTACGGGCCTGTCCCCACCTCAAACCTGCAGAAGCAAACTCCAGTGTGTCCTGCAGCTAGCAAACTAAGGAGCCCTAAAGACCTGCCCTGCCTTCCAAAGAAAAGACTTTGTCTCCCATGAACACCAGATTTGTTCACCCACAGACTCCAGCTCCGGCGAAATCAACCAGTCTGAACCACTATGCACCGACGCCCACGGCCCGAGTTCGAGTGGCCCAACACCACAAGAAGGTCTCCCTGGTGATCCTGACCCGAGATCCAGTGATCTCTGACCTGCCTCAAACCTCCAGCCGACACCTGAAGCCTCAAAACAGAGGGTCCCCCCCAACTGCGACCAGATGCTGGTAAGAAGATCTGACCCTAAAAAACACCCCCGTCCCCGATGCCCAATGGCCTTGGGTGGCCTAACCGATTGTGTCTAGCCAACCCATAGCATCCCAACTTACCTCTCTAAGTGGTGGTCGCACACAGAAGACCTTCGTCCCCGAGCCTGCAGTGTGTTTGCAAACCGGAGACTCGCGATTGAAAGTAACAGGGCACCTGAGGAAAAACCAGCACCCTGCACTGGTCACCCTAGTGCTGCTGAGGGTGTATCTTTGGTGCTATCTTGACCCCCATTTGCCCTGAGCTTAAGTTCAGGAGCTTGCTCTCACAACCTTGTGGCCTACTCGTGAGCAGCCACCAACCAGAGGCCCCCTATCCCCCATTGGATAACATTTGCCTCAGCACTCTGCACCCGGCCACCCTAATGCCGCTGAGGGTGTAGCAAGAGTGCATCCTTGATCCTGGGGGACCCTTGAGTCTAACCCCAGAAACCTAACTCCCACAACAAAGTACTTACCTGTTAACAGGTAACACTATTTCCTCCAATAGGCTAACATGGACTGTTTTCTGCTAAAAAGTTTCTAAATGTGGAGTTGAAAAATCAATAGAAGCCTCAAAAAACTGTTAACAAATAACACAAAACACTTTTACTTACCTGTTTACAGGAAATGTTCCAGTGTAGTATCCAGGTATACTGCACTTTGTAAGAAAAGTAATCTGTAAAGTAATCTACTTGACATTCTATTGAAAAGCCGATAGAAAGTATATGTACAATATTCCAAAGTATTACATTGCCAGTGATTCTACTGTAATCAAACCAAAGTATATATACAACTGCAATTCAAACTGTATTATTACTGCAAAGTATAAATCACTTACCTGTGCCAGGCTTGCTTGGTTCTAGGAAATAAAATAACTAAAAGAATATTTTTATACAAACACAATTCATCTGAGTTCAGTCTTTGAGTGTGTGAAAACCATTTGCTGATTGAGTGTGTACAACAAATGCTTAACACTACCCTCTGATAAAGCCTTGCTGCTTGCCCATACTACCACAATAGAGAGCAAGGTGCTATCTACTTTTACCTCTACCTTTGGGTTTCCACTGGACTCTGTGCCCACTATACCTCACTTTGGTATAGTATGTACAGAGCCAGCTTCCTACACACCTATAGAGGTGATGTTAGTGTAAGATATACACTTAATGTGATATGCCTTGGGACAGGGAAATGAAGGGGCTGGGATGTACCTGGGAGACATAAGTAGAGGTAGCAGTAGTCCATGGGAAGAATATGAAAGAATGAGATGATCCCCAAGGAAGAAATATGCATTGGTGATGGTCACTGGGAAAGAGAGATGCAAGGGGTAACACACCCTGGGAGAGAGGTGTGTAGAAGATTGTGTACCCTTAAAGAAAGATGAGCAGAGAGCATGTGTCCTGGAAGAGGCAGCCACAAGGTGAGATATATCCTGGCTGAGCTATGTGTACAGTTGAGTGGTACTGTGGTGAGATGTTTATGCTGGTTCTGAGAGGTACCAAGGTTCAGATGTCTGAAGGAGTGATGGCATGCCTTAGTTTGGAGATCTGAAAATGTGATGTGGCCAGAGAGATAGAGAGTTAAAGATTATGGTATGAAAGAATACAGATCCGCATAAGTGATGTGCTCGTGGAAAGAAATATCAAAATGGTGTCAGATATGCCCTGGGAATGATATTGAGAGCATTTTGGCCATTAACAGAAATATGCAATGTTGAGAAGTTCCATGATTGAGAGATCTAAGGTTATATAATGATCCATGCTATAGAGATCTTTAGGGCTAATGTGCCTTGTGAAAGATAGATTCTGGGGATGATTACTCTCTGAGGGCCTCATGTAGGTAAATAAATTTTACCGGTTCTTAAATACCGAGCCGTACCGAATCGGTAAATTAGAATCGGTAAGTTATATGTAGGTAAAAATTCGGTAACAGTTACCGATTCGGTAACATTCGGTAATTACGAATCGGAATTCACCGAATCGGTAAATACCGAGGTGGTATTTACCGAATCGGAAAATACCGAGGTGGTATTCACCGAATCGGAAAATACCGAGGTGGAATTTACCGAATCGGAAAATACCGAATCGGTATGTACGGATTCGGTAAATACAATCACATGACTTGACGAAACAGCTAATCCAGTGCAACGACAGCCCACCCAACCAGGAAGTGCCCACACCCAGGCAGGTGTACATAATTATCCGAAGTGGCCACACCCAGGCAGGTGTACATAATTAGCCGACCCTGGAGAGGCTTGGAGTGCAGAGGAGAGGCAGGGAGCCGTTGCATGTGCGAGCGGGTAAACGAACAGCATGTCCAGCCAGAGAACACAGAAAGACGGAGGGGAAAGGAGGAGGAAGCTGAAATTTAGCCCCAAGGAACTCCAGGTGCTGGTGGAGGAGGTGGTGAAGCAGCACCAGAAGCTGTTTGGAAGGCAATCCCTGCAAGTGCCTGAGGTGGAAAAGCGCAACATATGGCTGGCCATCCAGGCGCAGGTCAATGCCGTGGGAGTGACCCACAGGGACATTGAGGTCCTCAAAAAGCGATGGTATGACCTCAGGATCGTAACCAAGAGAAAGATGGGCGACATCCAGAAGGAGGCCAGCCAGACCGGAGGTGGAACCAACAGGGCACCTGCCCTCACCGAACTGGAGGAGCTGGTGGCGGCCACAATCGAGCAAGAGAGCGTCGTGGGTCTTGGGGACGCCGACAGTTCTGCCAGAGCCGCAACACACCAAGGTAAGACGAAAGCACAGCAATGTAGCCCCCCCTACCCCTATCCCACATCCCCCAATTGTGAAACGATAATCACACTGCAGTCCACACGTGTCAGTGCAGACAGGCAATGCATTCCGGGAGATGTAGTCAGGGCAACACTAACCATGACGTAAATGTTACAGGGCAACAAGGCATGTCACGCACTCGAGGCACAAGGAGACAGGGGACATATTGGAATGTGAAATGATTTATATTGACGCTTGCAATGCAGCCCTTCGGGGACACTGAGCCAATGTTGTATTTCTGTCCACAGATGTGACATCATGCAGGACAGGGCATGCTGCAGGAGAGACGGCACACCGGCCACATAAATCACCTCCAGCCAGCACAAGTTCAGACCAGGGAGCAGGCCCACTGGCAGCCGCACCACCAACACAGCCAGCCTCGCCGCACACAGAGCCAGCATCACCTCACCGAGAGCCAGCATCACCACCACCAGAGCCAGCATCGCCACTCATGTTCGAATCACCGGCCACATCTCCGCTTGCAGGTGTGAGAATGAGGAGGCGTCCAGCAGCCAGGCTACGAGCCTTAGACACCTCGTCAGACGACAGCATGGGCCCAGAAGACCGCACCGGGCCCCAGGAAGGGAGCCATGCCACTGTACCCCACACCTCACAGGCAGCCAGACGGAAGCAAGAGGGCGCCACAGGTCGCGTGTCCAGAGTCCACCAGCACCCACTGACGGCCATGGTGTCTTCTTGGGGCTCGAGGGCCAAATGTTGAAGCAACAGCGCCTGCAATCAAAGGCAGTCATGTCAGTCCAGAGGCACATGCGGGTGATGAAGACAACATTAGTCAACATGGACACTAACATTAGCGGCATGGCTGCGGGCATTCGGGACATGTCCCAGTCAATCCAGCAGTTGTGCAGCAAATTAGATGCTGACATCGAAGCACGGCGCCGGGAACGCCAGAGAAGGGACACTACCAACAGGGCACTCAACCGTCTGGCAACGGCGACTTCTCTACTGTGCCGGCGCTCTGTGACGATGCAGGAGGGCCTAACACAGTGCTGCAGCGACCTGTCTCGGGGGATGGTGCAGGTGACAAGTGCACTAGGGGTGCTATTGACTAGTCAGGCGTCGACAACTGCTGCAGGGGATGCTGCGGAGAGCATCGACACCAGCAGCAGCATCACACCCCCCGTCCCAGAAGCACGCAGGAGCAGCAGGCGCCTTGGGGTTGGCACTAGTGAGGATGCACAGGCCGTGCAATCCACCACTGCAGCGCGTATGCGCAAACATTGATGTTGCCCTGCTTATCCACTTGCCATTGGGTGACGTAACCCTGGACATACTCATTGTATAGATGGCATATTGCCAGATTGGCCTGTTATTGTGTTCATGGCGTGGTGCCACATTAAAACTACGTCATGACTTCTCACAACTCGCTGTGTCCCCTTACTTACTCAGAAATAGTTGCATGTGATCTCTGCCCGTCTCTCTCTCCCATCTATTGCAGTTGGCACTCTAGCTGCGTTGCCCTCTGGCTGGCCTGACTCATCCTCGTTGTCCTCAAAATATGTCAGTTCCACATCTGTCCCTTTTTTCGTGGCAAGGTTGTGCAGCATTGCACAAGTGGCAATAATCTTGCAGCAGGTGATGGGTTTGTACTGGCGTGCGCCTCCGCTCTTGTGCAGGCAGCGGAACCTGCTCTTCAGTAGTCCGAACGTGCGCTCCACCACATTGCGTGTTGTTTTGTGTGCCACGTTGTATCGTCTCTCACTCTGGGTTGCTGGGTGTAGGTAGGGAGTGAGGATGAATGACTGGCATGCATATGCACTGTCGCCTGGATGAGTAAAAGGGAACCATCAGTAACATGCCTCTATACACTATGATTTGCAGGTTTCAAGGGGCGTCACTGTTACTCACCTAGCAGGTATCCCTCTCCGAATTCTCCGGCACTCAGTCGTGTGTAGATCCCACTATTCTGGAAGATGTAAGAGTCGTGGGTGCTCCCAGGAAACTTTGCTACAATATCTGTGATGATGTTCCCTGCATCACAGATCACCTGCACATTGATGGAGTGGGTGGACTTCCTGTTCCTGTAGATGTGCTCTGTATCAGCTGGTGGACAGATTGGGATGTGTGTACCATCAATACAGCCGAGGACATGGGGGAACTGTGCCATGTGATAAAAGTCAGTTTTTGTTTTCTGCAGTGCAGCCTGTGTGTTTGGGAAGCTTATGTAGTGGGGCATTCTCTGCATCATGGCATCCAGGAACTTCCTGAAGAAACGTGACAGGCAACTCTGGGATACCCCACCCACCGCAGCTATCACCACCTGATAACTGCCGGATGCCAACAGATGTAGGCTGCAGAGCACCTGCACATGTGGGGGTATGGCGTGCGCCCTTTTTATTGGCTGGTCCAGGAGTGGGTGTAGGTCCCTGATTAAGTCCATGATGGTTTCGGGGTGTAGCCTGTACCTCTCATGTATCTCTGCATCAGTCAGCTGGAATAGTGTGATGCGCTGTCTGTAGATTTGTTCCTCCCGTCGCCACACCCTCAGTCCTGCTGCCTGTAGACGTAGGCGCCTTGCAATGACGTACATAGCGGCCATGTTGTCCACGCTGTTGCATTTTGGGTTTGCTAATATGCATTGTTGATGGTTACCACCTGCTTTCAATCCGTGTTAATTACCGACTCTTATTTACCGATTTTCCTGGATTTCTTAATTACCGAGTGCTCCTACATGTCATTTTAAATTTTACCACTTCATATTTACCACTTCATGTTTACCGATTCGTTAATTATGTCTTCGGTAAATATGAATCGGTATTTTGGAATTCGGTAAATCTGATTCGGTATTTACCGCCTCATATTTACCGAAAAGTGGTTTTTGGACTCCTACATCTCACTTGTCTGAATACCGGTCGGTAACGGCATATTTACCGAAAATCGGCCGTTACCGACCGGTATTTGGCTACCTACATGAGGCCCTGAGAGAGAAGTGTAAAAGAGATTTTCCCTAGAAGTGAGATCTCCAAGTGTTGTGAGGTACAACAGGGCCCGCCCTGAGTCTCCATTTTAGTTTCACGTTTTCGCTTGACATTGTTTTCTAATGGCGACTTTTTGCATGATTTACACTTTCATGATAATGTACTAAGAAACTATAGCATGTGCAGTTTATTTCTTAGCAAGCATTATTAAAATGTTATTTGTGCACTCTGTCTAATGCTAGGCTCATAGAACGTGATGCCCTTGTATCTGGTTGTCTGGTTGGAGACACCTCTAAGGCTCCAGATAAACCATCACATCAGATTTGCACCTTTGGAACAGTGCTTTTATTATGTAGATGGCCTCTGTGTTACATTCACTAGAGGAGCACTTCTGCTGGTAAACTCCTGGACTGTGATGCACTGTGACTGTGATTCAGCCCTGCTGACTCTGACCTCTATCCTACAAAGGACGACAGCCTGTTCTACACAGGCCTGCTTTCTGACAGATCATACTCAGGCATGGGAGCGGTTATGCTACCCCAGTGGATCTGGCAGAGGGTACTCCCACTATGCTCTCAATAGTATATTTAGTGCTAGGTAGGAATATAATCATATAGTAATGTTATACTGGTTGAGCTGTTTATCTTTTCACCATTCTTGTAATGCTGGTTACAGTGCTTTGTTTCTTCTGCCTAATAATCACAGAACACTCTTTCTATACAAGAATACGATTGTTTCAGTAATGTTTGAAAAGCCATTCGTATCTTTCTTGTGTTTACCTTGGGCATGCAAAAGTAAATGACAAAAGGGTAGATCTGTTTCCAAGATTTCCTTGGGGAATAAAGAGTGGTCATGTCCGAGATTGCTGATAACATCTGGTACCCCGGTAAGGTTAGTGGTTCAGATGGGGCACTCTGAGATAGTTGGGAACCAGGCCAACATTTCCAGATGATATGTGTGAACCAAGTTCCCATATTCTGAAGTTTATATTGTCCACAATACACAGACCTACTTAATTTGTAGGAGGTGAGATCAGCTGATGTGACATTGGGCTTGGTAGAAAGAAATGTGCAAGGTTGAGGTATTCAATGAAAGTGAAATTTACAGTGGGGAACTGTGCCCTTGGGAAGAAGCTATTCAAGACAATAGAAATGCATGCATTATGTATCCTGGGAGCAAGAGATATGCAGGAGTTGATGCATTCTGAAATATCTGTGGTAGATGAGATTTATCCAGTGGTAAATTCACATGGGTCCAGGAGTGATCTGGAAATATGGAGTGTGAGGTGAGCTGGGTGACAGATATGACGAGTGCAGGAAATGTTAATTGGAAGAGCTAAGAGGACATGCAGGGGGAGATTTGCAGGGGTGCTGTGGTTGAAAGATGTGCATGTAGTTAGTTTTGTGCGATGCCAATAATGTTCGTAACCATGACAACGATACCTTTCTACTACGGCCACTCCTAAATTCTGAATATCACAAGGACACAAATATACACTGTGTGAAACAGGATCAGTGCTCTATGTATGCACTATACTCTGTAGTTTGAATGGACTCTTATGAGAGGGCTAAAGAGACACTGCAGCAACAAATACAAATAAAACATTTGAATGATTACTTAGAGAATCTGCCAATGTTATAATTACACATCCAAGTGTTTTACAGTAAGGAAGGCGAGCATAAACATGCCTGAAAACAGATCACTCAGTATCATAAATGTATTTTGTAAGACTCCAGTTGATGTATTTTAATATTTTAATGGTCGCTGCAGCAGGTACGGGGTTGGCCTTTGCCAAAGCATGGTGTTTGGTGTTAAATATTCAATGCTCATCCCTGTTTTGGGTTTTTGCATAGACTGCTACAGGTCAGCCAATTATAAATGAAACACATAGCTATAAGAATTTAAGTCACACCACAACATGCAGAGAAAACAGTGTTAATGGGTCATGGGTGTACCACCACCAGAAGAGTGTATCACAGTACAACAACAGTGAAAATGAGGTACACATGGCAAGAGAATCTTGTTTTACCAGACAGGCAGAAACTAATGGGTTCATTGATGGTTAGGAATGTGTCCCCCTAAGTTGCCAGTTGCCCTGCAGATCCACTCACACACTTACTGTGGCACGTTTGAGATGCTTGAATTGATGTTAGTGGTAGGGCCATTAATTAAAAAATTAATGCCCACTCTCCCCATTGTTATTTGCCCTTTATATGGAGCCGCTCGCCCAGCGGGTTCGGGACAATCCACAGATCCTGCGGATTCTTTTCGGAGGAGAGTGCCATACTATCAGCCTTTATGCTGATGATGGTGTCGCCACGCTAGAATCCCCACATACCTCAGTTCCAGCGTTCCTGGCCGAACTGGAGGAGTTCTCAGCTGCCTCTGGTTTCAGAGTTAATGTCACCAAGTCTCAGGCACTGGGTTTCTCCTTGTCACAGGCCACCATCACGGCTCTTACCCATGCATGTCCTATTCCATGGGATCAAAAGTCTATGCCCTACTTGGGTATCACCCTGTCCTCCTCTATTGCTGAGACAACCTCTCTGAACTACTCTTGGTTGCTCCACCAGACCAGGCAGGAGCTCAGGTGCTGGCGGCCGTTTAATCTCTCATGGCAGGGTAGAGTTGCGGTGCTTAAAATGAACATACTCCCCAAAATGCTATATCTTTACCAAACCCTACCGATTGAGCCACCACGGGGGGTCCTAACATAACTCCAATCTGAGTTTATCAACTATGTCTGGGCGGATTAGAGACCACGAATTGCTTTCTTCCCCACGGAGAGGGGGGGGTTGGGGATTCCCGATCTGGATCGCTACTATAAGGCTACCCAGCTAGCTCACTTTTAGAGTGGGCTCAGACTGAATCGGAGAAGAGCTGGCTCTTCATGGGGCGTACATTAGTGAAAAAGGCTTTCTGGAAGGTTCCCTTCCTCCGTAAGGCCTTCAGGCCAATCGGGTTGTATGGTTCCCTGGTGGTTTGTGCCACGCTAGACGCCTGGGATGCTACTGCTACCCGTTAAGGACTGACAACCTTCCCGTCGCCCCTCACCCCTATCGCCGAAAACCTGGACTTTTCCCCAGGTCTTGACTGGAAAGCTTTTAGTCACTGGGACCTACTCGGACACAGGTCATTAGGGTGCTTCTTCGACACAGAGGGCCCTTGACCTTTTGAGGACTTCAAAACAGACTATGACATACCCGAATCTGAATGCTACCACTACTTCCAAATACGACACTGGGCCCTACACCCCCAAACTCGACCTGGTGCGGAAAGATCCCTCATGCAGTATGAGCACTGGCTACTTTCAAAACACTCTACGAAATGACTCATCACAGAACTCTATCACATTCTGCGTTCCCCAGAACCGGCAGTTAAATCCACGGGTCAAAAGCGGTAGGAGGCCGAGCTGGGCCGGACCTTGACACCTAAAGAATGGTCAGACGTTTACTATAGAGTGCGACACTCAGCACGCAATACATCTAGCCTCGAGACAGCCACTAAGATCATGACATATTGGTATCTCACCCCCTCCCGACTTCATAAATATGACCCGGATCACCCCCCTACTTACTGGAGGGACTGTGACGCTGAAGGCATGCTCCTGCATCTTCTGTGGGAATGCCCGCTCATTACCTCCTACTGGACGCATGTGTTGGACGAGATAGATTAGCACTTCGACACTTTGCTCTTACGCTTCCCGCTTTTGTGGTCTTGGAGTGTCTGACATACTTACCTTTCCCCTCAAATCTCGCAAAGGTAAACAATTAGGCATAGACTTGGGGGCAGCATTACAACATATTCTCTCACACTGTGGGACGGATAGAATACCAACTTTGCAGGGATGGTTGCACCGACTGTGGTTTGTTCTTGGTATGGAACGCATCTCTTCTACGCTACAGGGGGATGGGGCCACTTTTGCAGAAATATGGCAGCCATTTATTACCTTGTGTACTGAATTCCGCGAATTTTTCTGCCCTAGATACCTACGACTTTTACGCCTTCCCGAACTATATCAAAACGCGAGTTAAGCAATACGATCATGTGAAATTGAATACTGGATTTGCTATTTTCCCCTATATTTTGTTGTCTAGCCATTCTCTTGGAGGAGGAGGCGGGAGGGGGTGGGATGAAAGGGGGAAGGGAGGTGGGAGGAGGGTTGGTTTGGGGTTACCCTGATGCTCTGCGAAGCATCATGTTGGATGCCAGTCCGTGTGATGGGCCTTCTTTCTTGCTGCATCATGCTTGTTCATGGTTCAATAAAAAGATTTCAAACTAAATCTAAAATTAAATTAGTCATATAGATATACTGAATGTATTAGGACATCCAAGAAATAGATACATATTGTTAACAACCGTCATTTTTAGACAAAAAGTTCTCCTTTTTATAATCAATAAGAAGCACCCTAACATTTTGGCAACATCTAGATATTCTATTTCTTTCACCTGCTACACTGCCTCAGAGCAAAAAGAATACTTTATTAAAAGTGGATGTAAAAATTGCCTCCTAGCCAAAAGAGAGAGAGGACAATTCAACAATCAATACCAATGACAAAAAGCATTACCCAGGGAGCACATACAGCTACCCTACCTTTCTTTAACAGAATCCAATAATACTGTAATTCTACATTCAGGATTTACTCCCACACCATATTTTGCAATCGTCACAAGCAATATCTGTTGTGGAAATCTTCTACATATTTAAATGATTTGAATTTCACTAAATAATCAAACATTGTATGGCCAGACTTTTTTTTAATCATAAGTGAGAAAGATCCTCTTCTATGCTCCTACTAGATGATAGTTTTGGACAAACATCTTATGCAGGAAAATCAAACTATGAGACAAAATAAAACATTTTAAATGAAAATCACATTGCGCGAAGGAGACGCGTGTTACCATAAAAGCTCAATAAAACCAATCAAAAGTTTCGACAGGAGCAATTCACACGAGTGAGCTTTTCTGTTTCCTGCGATTGTTAAAAAAGGTAAATAAAGTTATTCTGAATTATTAAAAATGTGTCGGAACTAAATAAGAGTTGCACTCCTTTGGTTTATCCCACAAAAACTGGACTTAAAACCAAAGAAGAAGGTTTAAGTTTTTTGGAGTGTTCTTATGGCCAGCAAATAATTCAAAGTTCTGATATTAGCTTCTCCTTCCCAAGATGGTTTATTTAATCCAATTATAATTGACTGTACCATTGAAGACTAAGGGAGACCCAGAGCCTTTTTTATAAATTCTACCATCAAGGAACCCAAAAATGGACTCCCCATCAAGAACCAAGAGGGAGCTGCTGTGCAAACCCATTGACAAACTTTCTCCCCAGTAGCTTTTACCATATAATCCAATGAAAATCTACCATTTAAAACATTGCATTTGACTAAACCCCAAGCAAACTGAATGTTTTATATTCTTTTTCAATGACATGCTCAAGAGAACTAACGACTAAAGCTAATCACAAAATAAACATATAACTCACCTACTTCCAATATCGTTCCACCAATAAATAATTCAGTCTGGAAAATCTTTCTCCTAAACACTAACATCTTGGTTTTATCTTCATTCAATTCACAGAGATGTTTTAAGGCATGGGCAAAGTGGGCATTGCCCAGCACCCCCACCTTCCAAGGGACCCTCTGGGAAAGAGAACTTTCTATTTGAGCTCTCTATTGGTTTTCTCTAGCCAAACCTCACCCTGCCTACATCTACTTCTGTCTCTCTACCCAGTGTCATCTTATGGCAAGATATATTTCAACTTTCTTTTTTTTCTGTGATCCTTTTAATACTTTAGTATTGTTTGACATCAAGCAGGCTTGAATTAGCAAGAAATGGGTATTCAAATTCAAAGTTGTTCCGTACAGGGGCTCCGAAAATATGTCTTGCCTAGGGCCCAGGGGCGTAACACAGGCCCCCGCAGCCCATTCGATGCGGGGTCCCCGAGCTGCAGGAGGCCCCCTCAGCACAGTATTCAGGACTGAGAGCTCCAGATTAAATCCGGAGTGGGGGCCCCTCCATTTACCTTGCAGGGGGACCCCCTCAACTTGCGTTACGCTACTGCTAGGGCCCCGAAATTCCTGTAGGTGATACTGCATTCAAACCAAGGGCCATATTATCAAGAAACGGCGATAACATTATCGCCGCTTACTGCCGCTAAAGCAGCAATAATGGGCTTGATAATATGCTGCAGAGAATTCCCATAGAAGCCCATGTTGACACCAGAACATGGGCTTCTATGGGAATTCTCTGCGGCATATTATCAAGCCCATTATCGCCGCTTTAGCTGCAGTTTCCTGCCGCTAAATCGGCGATAATGTTAACGCCGTTCTTTGATAATATGGCCCCAAGTTATTTGCATTCGTTCATGATAGTAGCAGTAGGACCAATCATTCATTGCACAGTGCCACGCCTAACTATTCCAGCACCGCAAACTGCCCAACTGACAATAAGACCAACCCACACACGGTCTTGTGGCCGGTGATATAATGATTTGTAACAGGAACCATTCACCATTACCCCTAGCACTGATGTAGCACTAGTGAGGACGTCAAGGCATGGAATGCGAAAACAAAATAAGCGTGGACGGGTGTGCCGATTACTTACCCGGCAAGTTTTGGAGCATGAATCGGGCTGAGCTGCCACTCACCTGTTCATGGGCCCTTGTGTGGTATTTTTATGTTCTGCGCTACTGCCTGCAGCTGGAAAGTTTAGGGTTTATTGAGCGAAAATTATACCTAATTTGGATTACATTAACCGGGTAAACATGGCCTCGTGCGAGGGAACAGAGTTTGTGCGCCGCATGATTAACAAAAAAGTTGTGGGTGGAAAACGTCCACGTGGTCATGAGAACGAGCCACCAATGTATCATATGTGGCTGCAGTCATACGCAGCAAGAAAATCAGACGTAAACTTGCCCGGCCCAATGCTTGCCATCTGCAAGAATTAGTCCCAAGGGGAACTGAATGGGGCCATTATTTCTCGTCTTGTGCTGGCTGTGTAATTCCTGTGGCGGTGAAACAGTAGACAGTAATAGGAAAACATAATACTTGTGTGACCGGTCTGTTATTGGCTGGCTGGGGCGGTGTGTATCTTGTTCGTGAAATGAGGAGTTGTGCAGACAGCTTAAGGGGTGACAGACTTTGCTGTCCAAAATGCTTCTGGGACTGCGAGCTCTGAAACTGAAGTACTCCGTGGAACAGAGGACAGACCCAAGGAAAGAGTTTAAAATGTTCCTTATTGGCGTCTGAGAGGCAGAAAGAGCTGGTGCGCCAGTCACATAAAACCTAGCGCGCGCTGGCAGCGCATCCTGAAATTCGACTGAATTAACTGTGTGTGGCGTATTTACTGGCCTCTGATAGGTTACTAGGGCATACAATTCCCCATGCGTAGTGCGCCTCGCCTCACCTTTGACCTTAAGCATCCAGAAAATTGTGTGATCGGAACTGCATGTGGAAATGGGCGTTTCTTTAATCCTCTCGGCAGCAGCATACAGAGAAACCGATCCTCGCTATCTGCGCTTTCGAGTCTCTCATCAGCCCCTCCATTTTCATCGGACTGCATTTCAGCCCCTGCAGCCTAATTGCGCGGGCGAGGCGCTCTCGTGTAATTAAACACCGGCCAGTTGACCAACAGGCTGGCACTGAGTCCCGGCCGGCGATGTGTGTAGCTGACGGATATCTTACTCAGTTTCTACCGAGTGAAAGTCATGCATGTATATAAACAATTAAACATATATTTATATATATGTATATATTAGCTTCACCCGCGGGAGTGTGGCTCTCTTGGCCCCAGTCACAAAGAGCTCATTCCACAACGATTTTGAAGGGACTTCTGCTTGCCAATAAAAAAAATAAAAAATAGTATCTATGGTTGCTGCCAACACCCATCCAGTGACTCAAACACCCACTTATTTACCCATACAGTTACTCACACACCCACTGATTTACCCATCCAGTAATTTACTCACACTCACCCACATATACAACCACCCAGACATCCTTTTACACACCGATAAACACAGTCACACAGCCACTCACATAATATATGTTAGAAATAGTATCACTTATTAGTAGTACACAAAGTATTGTCAGTTAACTTTTGTAGTACCTTAGTTTATATGTTTAACACTCATAAACTATTAGAAAACATTCATAGTCATTGGATGATGTCATCAGTGGTGTAATTTGAGATGCCATCAGTGATCAGTGTTATCATTTGAGGTGTCATTAGTAGGCCTGGGCGAAGCACTACGCTACGCTCGCGTAGTTTGCGAAGTTTGCGCTACTTTGCACTACGCGAACTGCACGTAGCACAGTGCGAACACGCGTAGCGTAGTGTTGCATAGTGCTGCGGTCATTTTTTGCTTGCTCGCGTTCCTCAACGTCAAGTTGGCGACCGCGAGCAAGCAAAATGACATCCCGGCGAGACTTTTTCCTTGTTCGCGATCAGCAACTGCAAGGTGGCGATCGCGAGCATGGAAAATAAACCTCCCGGCGAGATTCCCAACACGAGGAGGTCAGGTTTCTCATTGCGAGTGGTCGCGTATTCTCGCGACCGCTCGCGATGAGAAACTACCAGTTCGCGTTGAGAAAGCTGAAGCTCGAGTAAAAATCTACTCGAGCAGCAGAAAACTACAGCTCGCACTGTGCAAGATGCCATTTTCAATGATTGCACAGTGCCGGTTGCTTGTCCGCACTGTGCAATCATTGAAAACAACATCTTGCACAGTGCGAACATGTTACTACGCAGTTCGCGAAGTGCTACGCGTAGCTCGCGTAGTGCGAACTTCACTTTGCGTAGCTTCGCGAAGTGCTACTTCGCGAACTACGCCCACCCTTAGTCATTAGTAATGTCATGAGTGATATAATATGTGAGGGCATAAGCAATGCATTATGGGGCGTAAGTTATAGCGAGCTCAGGTAACTATAACTGCTGAATTTCACTGGTTTTGTATGTGTGAAATCTGAGCCTAACTATAACGTCCCTGTAAACTTTGTTTTTTTCTGTGAATCTCTAAGGTTTTGTTTAATTCAATTTTCTAACTATAATGTCCCTGTAACCTTTGTTTGTTTCAGTGAATATGTATATAGGGGTTCTGGAGATATTTGAAATGTAAGGCAAGCAACCATGACTGGAACACAATTGAATTTTTAATTCGACGTGGAAGAACTTATGAGATCAAGGAATGAATAACTTGTGAAACCAAATTTTTTGTTTATTTGTTGGAATGCCTGCCTGCATACATACTTTTAAGTGCCCGGGCAGGTGGAGGTTATTGTTATTGTTAATTGGGATTTCTAGAGCACAATATTACCGACAGGTCTCTAAGCGCTGCGAAAGAGAGCCCAGCCTGGGCACATCTACAGGGGTGTGCCATGAAGATTTGGCTTAGGTGGTCGCCCATTGTGGAGCAAGCTCTGCCGCCTATAGAGGAAATATTGAAACGGGGCAGGCCAGCAGGCCAGCATCTGAGGAGCAGAGGGACTGTCCTGGCACATAGCTTACCAGTCAGTCCCTGATGTAGGCTGGAGCCTGGCTGTGGATAGCTTTATGGGCTATGCATAGCCCATAACTATGGTCCAAGGACTGTGAGGGGCATGCGCCCCCTTATTTATTTATACCGTTTTGCCCTGGAAAAGTGGCAGTCCCCAGGACATAAGTGACACATGGGCACCACCCGCATACATTAAAAGCCATGCCCAGGGGAGGTGGTGGTCCTTGTGGCTAAAAGCCCTAGGAGTGGGGCCCATGCGCACCTTCTTATAGTCATAGCCTGCCTCCTTTTCTTTATTTTAAACATTTTTTGCTAAAGCTGAGTCCCAAGATGGCTGCCAACCCTTCTTGATTGAAGTGTTGGCACTGGCAGCAAATAAGATTACAGCACGGGGGCTGTTGGATTCATGTCCCTATAGATACAAATTTGGATTTCAGTAAATATCTCTAAAACTACTCAACGTTTTTACACTAAATCACAAAAAGTGTGATCTGTGGAACAAAAGCTCCATTTCTGTCAAATTCAATGTAATTCCTTCCAGCAGTTTGGGCTGTAGTCATCTTCAAAACTCCAATGGTAATTAACATGTGGCAAGTGCGTTTTGGGATCCCCTTTTCACTTTGCCCCCGCTTTATCAGCCACCCCAAAACTTTCCAAACAGAAGCTGAAGTGAGTTTCATGAAGATTCGTCAACTAGCGCCAAAGATAAGATAGATTATGAAATTGGGGGAGGATTCAATATGGTGAAACAGAGGCTGGAATCCGGACTATCTTTTTACATAATACATTTTACCTCTGACACCATTGATCACAACATTTGTTTTATCGACTAGTCTGTTTAATGACTGCGATTTGAAACACGTTTTTTTCACTTACTTATCAATTCTTAAATGAATGAACACTACTCCTTAGTGATACACTCCTTCTATACATGAAATGGTGACATATATTTACATATATACAGTGACTTCATAACATGTCAAAATAACACTGCAGTTAATTGAAAAGCATTCAAAAAGCCGGTTTAGGCTTGAAAATAATCATGTGTCCGATACTGTTTGATTTACAGAACTTGAGCCGGTGAGCTCCTATAGTTCTAGCTACTATTGCGGTCCTGGGCAGAGTCGGGTACCTATGACTGTAAAGAGTTCAACCAAACATATAGATTACATTCCTTCTATTTGTTTGCTTTAGGGGACGAGCTGGTTTCTAAATTCGTCTCCCACATGGGTGTTCACGATCACTGCATGTTCGCCAACGCGTTTCGACCAGTGTGAATGAGGACCTGTGGGGTGTTTATGAGGTCGTCGTCAGGGCTGATATAGAGTTGTAATCGGACTTCTATTCGCTCCTTCTAAGACAAGGGGGCTTGTCTTCTTTGTCTTGCCATGTTATATACGGTGCCAGCTCGCTGGGAATGACTTGTCTCTTGTACGTCTTGCTCGTTTCTTTCTTTTTAATCGTCGGTGCTCTCGGTGTCTGGTACGCTACTCCTCGTTCTTCCTGCTCTTTCTCGGCTCTGGTCGCTCTTCTGGCGTTTTCAAAGTGCCAGCCTAAACCGGCTTTTTGAATGCTTTTCAATTAACTGCAGTGTTATTTTGACATGTTATGAAGTCACTGTATATATGTAAATATATGTCACCATTTCATGTATAGAAGGAGTGTATCACTAAGGAGTAGTGTTCATTCATTTAAGAATTGATAAGTAAGTGAAAAAAACGTGTTTCAAATCGCAGTCATTAAACAGACTAGTCGATAAAACAAATGTTGTGATCAATGGTGTCAGAGGTAAAATGTATTATGTAAAAAGATAAGATAGAGGCAACTGAAAAACAGCGTTTTAATAGAAATTAAGGGCCATATGTACGATCCTTACAATTTGTGAGTCGCAAATTCCTTTGCTTTGTGTGGGAGTCTATGGCAGACATGTTTATGTTTAATGCAACATTCAGAGAAAACTTTCTTTTAGAACAAAACAGGACCTCACATGTGAGAAATGGGGGGATAGCAAAGATTATTTGCAGTAATTTTAGTGAGCTGCTGCTGTGTTACAATATTGAAAACAAATGTTCTTATCCATTAATAATAGATAAAAACACTTTTAGAATGTGGATGAGTGTGCCTTTGCACTTAGTGACCTAGCCAAAGAGGGCATGAAAGAACTAAAACTGGATCATAAATGCAAATCTGTTCAGAACAAGGGGACTCAAAATATGTTTCGCCCAGTGCCACCAAAATCCTTAAAATGTCCCGTATCGGTGCATGGCAGCTAATTGTGCCCAGCGCAGGGAAGAGCAAAGGGGTCCGACATATCGTTCAATCAATTAGGGGGTTTATAAAGTGCGCTACTCACCCGTGAGGGTCTCAAGGCGCTGGTGGTGGGGGGGGGGGGGGTGCAGTTCTGGTCAGTCGAAGAGCCAGGTCTTGAGGTTCTTCCTGAAAGTGTGCAGGGTGGGGGAGCGTCTGATGTTGACTGGGTTCGTTGTAGATATGATGCATCCTTTTGCTTCGGAATTAATTCAGAGCGGACCAGGCCGTGCAGCAAAATGGCTTGCAGCACCACAGTGCGTTAATTCCTTGTGATTAAGGCCCTTTGGGTCTAAGGAATGTGTGAGATACTAGGCAGCCGTGAAAAGCGCAGGGGACCAGAAGAGCGGGAGGCCATATTTGGCGAATAGAGCTTCCTCCCCATTGCGCAATGCAGAGCAGCAACCAGAGGCTCAACTACTAATATACTACATACTCTAATATTAAAATCATCAGAATTACTTCATAACCCATGTAGAATTCAAAAACACATTCTAACTTGCAGCTCCATTTTTGTTATTTATGCGATTGAGTGAATAAAGGACCCCGTGGGGGAAATAGGGTTCTTATACTCAGACAAAAGGAGTCGAGGCACATTATCAATTTCCAAACAAGAGCTCCTGGAGGCCTTAACCAGGATGAGGAATTAGCTATACATCTTAAAGAATAGTGTGTCTCTAACACCATTGTATGTCCTGTTATAATACCTGCCTTTTCTCCTGTGTTTTTGAATTCTATATGGGTTATGAAGTAATTCTGATGATTTTAATATTAGAGTATGTAGTATATTAGTATGTGAATTTTACCCTGTTTGCTATCGTTCTTCCTCTACAGCAGTTAAACAGATACATATACATCTTTTGATCATCTTTACTTGACATTCATTGAATGTTAGTCGTGATATAATGATGTGGAACGTGATATCCACACTCTTTTTAACGTGTTATCTTTGTCTTTCCTGTTTTTCTTCTCTTTATCTATGCACAGGAGGAAGGAAGGGGCCCATTCACGGGGTTCACCTGCACGGGCTGCCTACCCTTTCTACTTCCCTCCATTTCCTGTGTGGCACTTCAACACCCACATGAGACCTTTTTCGAGCACATGCAAGACGCGGCTTTGTCTCCAGTATTCATCTCAGTAGGACCTTTTTATTTCGGATTATAATGCAGTGACTACACACTGGTGTATATATGACTTTGGGCACTGGTCCTTGTTCTCTCTCTTTCTTGAGCCCTGATGAACTTGTTGGTTATCGATTGTGACCGTATAGAGCACACTAGAGGGTGCAGGCGATATATTCCGCATCATGTTTATTGAATCCATTGGGATTGTGATACTATGTACGATGTGTACTCTTTGAAGGAATTTCATTAATGCTAATACTTTTGCGTGAGTATGGATATACAGGTGCAACTAATTTAGTAATTTAGAAATAATTCTTTTGCCAATAATTCTGTTGCTGAATGTGTATTTTGAAGTGTATTTGTGCAACACACTTTAATTTTGTGTATTTCACACACATTGATGCAATGACATTTGAGTCGGGGATCGATAAAGTTCGAGTTGAAACTAACACTGATTACTCGTCATGGGTACATACTAATGTGCAATACAGCTATTATGCTTATGTAAGGTCCGTTTCATTATGACAGTATTTACAAAAGAAATTAGTTTTTTATTTGCAGCATTATATTATATCTGCCATATATATTGTTTGTTTTTTGCCATTGCAAGATGTCCGACATGAAATTGTGTTTGGTCCTTCTTTACTTTCTGTGTAACTGAATAAGTCGTCTTGTGATTTGGTGACAATTTCACGTGATCAAGGTTCTCCGAACCGAAACGCGGTGTGGAATAAATGGTGGATTAACTACTTCACTGAGTTTTGTGATTTTCTGACAGTGCGCTTACGAACATTTATTTTGTGGATATTGTGAGCCGGTGGGCTCCGCCAGCATGCGCCCCACCCTCCGAGGGTCCCACACAGTCCGGAAGGAGCAACTCAAGTGATATATATATATATATATATATATATATATATATATATATATATCACACAAAGTTTCTCCATGCTGAGGGGCCCCTGACAGGGCGGTCTCGGCGATGCAGGAACGGAGCATCCTGCTTCTGACTCAACAGCACAATCAAATGCCAAGACTCGACATAGGAGATAACAGGGCTCTTTATTAGACATAGGGCGGCAGATTTCAATCACTTCCAGACGCGTTTTGGCTAATTAGCCTTAATCATTGGGGGATGGGTTGTATTGCCAAGTGGTCAAGAATTAAAGGTGCATACCTCTGAGCGTTATAGTTCAAAAGTCCTTCATTACCCATAATGCACCAAAAGGGAAAATTCACGTCAGTTCAGGGAGGGTGCAGTGCATTGCGATGTAAAATACTTTTTTGGCTTGGTGCCTGCACTTTGCACACTGTTCCATATACGTACTCTCAAGGTGCTCCTGATTCTGCACTGCCCCAGATAGTAAAAGTCCGCAAGAGCTCCGGCCTCCGATGTCATCAAGAAGTGGTGAAATACGCTCCTTGGAAGGTAAGAGTTTGAGGTCCGTGATAGATGAGTTTAGAGGTGATACCACCAAATTGAGTGCAATAAGCGGGTAGACCCTCTGTCTATTAACAGGAATAACTTGTGACATAGCGTCACGTTAAGACACATAGCGTACAAATTTTGTCAGTCGTGACACTATGTATTCCCCATGAATGAGCACTGCGCTTTCTTAGATATTTAAGCGTTTTAGTTTTAGTGATATAGAGAGCAATGTCACTATATAACTTATGGGGTGGGAGTACTTAACCCACGATAATATCCACAAATGGCCCCAGAAGTCAACGTAGACTGACCCGATCTCTAGCATCGTATAAACTAGTGCGACTATCTCTTTAAATTTTTAGAAATCGGTCTCCGCCCAAACGAAACACGAGGGTCATAAGCACAGACACCTTGGTCCACAGTGGAATGACCGGCAATTCAGCGTACCTAAAGACAAGAAAGTAATGAATACACCCTTGCTGACTCTATGGTAAGCCAAGTCATTGCGTAAAAGAAGCATTAGCTATCAGGGTGTACCATTTATCTGGATACTAATTAAGTCCACATCCAATTTGTCCTAATAGAATCAACTGAGCTTGAATATGAAAAGCTACCTATAACGCTGACGAGCGGTTTTAGAAGAGATACACGCTCAAATAGGGTGAGTAGTACCCACTAACTCTAAAACAATTGATACAACAATCTTTTTAGAGTAAATAACTATGAAGATAAGAGACAAATAGATAAAATTGTAAAAATAATAAGTCTTGATATAATCTCCATATTACTTTAAATTAGATTGGAGTACGATGTACTGAGTTAACACGCTAGTCTGGTCACTTAAGGACTGCGATTAAAGGTCCTATTCTTATGTGAGTATATGCCTATGAAGATAAGAGGTAAATAGATAAAATTGGAAAAATAATATATCTTGATACAATCTCCATACTTTTAAATTAGATTGGAGTATGATGTACTGAGTCAACACGCCACTCTGGTCACTTAAGGACTGCGATTAAAGGTCCCATTCTTATGTGAGTATATGCCTAAAATTCAATATGGGCCAATTACAGCAACAGCAGAAGTAAAAGCAATAGACTCTTGGCAATAATCGTTGCTGGGGAGGATTTATTTAATGCATGCCTCTTACAAAATGTAATGAATTGTAGGAGGTCCTCAATTAAAATAAATAACATTATACCTTAGCGATTAAATAGACCGATGGGCCACGAGAGAATAGGCCCAATGAAGGTCATAGAAGAGCGAGGCTGTGACAGTTTTTGCTGCAGTTTTCTGCACCTTTTAATTCATAACAGACCTTGTACAAATCAAAAAAACTTTCTTAATGTTTTCAGTCATCCAAAATCAAGTATGTCGAACCAAAGATAGGGTTGAACACCATGAGTACATGTATGTATTATAATTGTATATATTCTATTTTTATAGATTGATTATACTTGATAGAGAGAGCTGTTTTTAATGTATTGGTCCTGAAAAAGGTGTTACAAACCACACTTTACACCGAAACGCGTCGACAAGAGGACAAAATCATATTTGTGTTTTTAAATCAATTTTATATGTATGTAATACATCCTTGATTCTCATATTGAATGTTTTATATTTTTTTTGATTTAATTATGTGTAAATATTGATTTCAATTGTTGTTGAGAGTTATTTTTGCATATGTACGTTGTTTATGAAGATGCTTACCCCATTGTATTTGATAATTGTGGACACATCGTTATAATACAATCTGAGGTATACAACAAGTTTTAAATTAAATAAAATAACAATATATTCTATCTTCGTTGTGTTTAAGTCTTATGGACTCCTTGTCTTTGGTTCAATATATATTGATCTGAAATTTACAGTTGGAGACTATTGAGTAAATCCATGAGGGAAATTTGTCAATTTTTAACGTTGTTACGTACCCAGTCCCTTCTGGATAAACCTGGGAAACTCTCTATTTGTTTTTGGGTTTGAAATACCCTTCTCAACTCCCTTACTCGCCTTTCATTATTTTTCAGGTAAATCCTTTGTTCCATCTCTGGATAAGGCGAGGGAGTCATGCCCCCTAGTTTAAATCACACAAAGTTTCTCCATGCTGAGGGGCTACCGACCCTGACAGGGCGGTCTCGGCTATGCAGGAACGGAGCATCCTGCTTCTGACTCAACAGCACAATGAAATGCCAAGACTCGACATCGGAGATAACAGGGCTCTTTATTAGACATAGGGCGGCAGATTTCAATCACTTCCAGATGCGTTTCGGCTAATTAGCCTTAATCATTGGGGGATATATATATAAAATCACACACAAAAATACATATACCTATCACTACCCCTATTCTGAGGGTATAGTGGGTGTGTATAGCGGGTGAACCCTTTTCCCAATCTCTTCGGTTAAACCAAGATCCCATACCTGGAAGACTTTGTGTGAAATAGGATTGGCAATCCCTTTCTGGTGGAAGATCAAAGTTAGCAGAGCTGCATGTCGAACACAGCCTTTATTTCAGGACCGTCGATGCTGGAGGTCCCTCTGACCCATAAAGGGACAGCACACTAGGATATCTTGCTCTTTTCTTAGCCTTAAACGAAGTGTACAGGTTATATCACCGGAAAGTCTGTAAAAAAACAAGCAGCATGTACAGCGTCTTCTCAGAAGTAAAACATTAAAAAGTAATATAGATAAAATTAAGTCAGCTAAAACCTGTAAAATGATAAACTAAAATGAAGTATCAAAGTACGTCCAAGAGGGCCTCACTACACTTGAGGAAGGCCTGATGCAAGAGATATAATTGATGGCCTCTGTTTTGACTTCGTTCAGTTTCAGCCAGGGAGCATGGACAGAACAACATTGGCGAGGTTAGAGGTAGTTTTTCTAGTTTTTGTCTGTCCTCCGTGGGATCTGAAGTCATCAGCATTTTTTTATGCAGGAGTGGAAATTGTGGTGGAAGTAATGGATCAACGATCCTAGCCGTTGTGAGTAACTCCCGAAGAAGACAGATGAGAGCCAAGAGGAATATTAGAGGTGAGATACTGAAAACAAGCGTTGTATGATAGAAAGAAAATAACTTGTCACCTCTCTGAAAGGAAAGGCTAAATTGATGCCACATGGATGTTCCAATATGCAGCAATACTCAGGTGATTAGCATGATCCTTTTTTCAGCAGTGTCAACTTCTGCAGACAGGTCCAGTTAGACTCTTGAAATTAGCCCCTCTCATTTTACCACAAGATTATGATGTTCGACCAATAAACTTGTGGTCCTATTTTGATCTTTTGGATCAGGCAGGTCATTAGCAATTGTTAGTAATTTTGTTAATTAGTACCTAATCAACATGAACAATAACATGGCTTTATAACCAGCCAAGAAGAACTGCTACTAGCCTGATGAGGGAAAGCCACAGTTGAGTTAGAATAGGAAGTGTAAAAATTAAAAAATTAAGGGGCAAACCATCTAAATACTAGCACTGCACACCCTGATGAAGAAACCTGCTATACCAGTAGTGAATCAATCCCTCATTCCTTCAGCATTCACCTTTCTTTACAGTGGGTCCAACGGAGTTTTGTGCCTATATTCTCTGCTGTGGCACCGAGATCTTGACAGAATAAATCAAGTGTAGGCTTCAGAACAGTATACCACACTCTATGTGGGATGGGACCTTTCACTAATAATATACATAATACTCTAGATGAGGTCTTACCAAGAATATAGTAGTAAAATAATTGAATGTCTTTTGATTAGATATTTTCTATTCACTGTGGCAATATTTTGTCATCCTGAGGTATTGGTTTATTGTTTCTCCTTTTGAGAACTCCCAATATCAAAACTCTAAAAAAAATCTATAGTGCTTAAGGACAAGGGCAGCTGGCACTACTGCTGTTTCAACTGTAAATTTCTGTGTTTGGTGATAGCAGGCACCGCTGCTCCCTGTTTGTTAACTGTTTGGTTAGGTCAAGGAAGCTTGCTCTTCTGCACCACATGCTGTACAGGTTCTACCTGAGAGAAGCTAAAACTGATGCTGTCTGTACTGTACCCATATTCTATGAGAGTTAAGCAAGCACAGATGTTATTTCTGCTGTGTCAGTTTTCTTTGTGGGAAGGAATATTGCAAAATACACAATTTTGTACTTGTTCTGTATTTTTGAGGGACGCATGCATGTTAACTTCTGCCTGTGTTGTAGCTGATTTATGTGTAGGGGAAGCTAGTCTTGCCACTGTCCCTAATGCATCTGTTGTACGTGTTTTGCTATAGAAAAAGACTAGTTAGTACTTACTTTATGCCTTATTATGACTTTGGCAGTATGGCAACGGGCCGCCACGCCTGTGCGCTTTGCTGCCACAGCGCCAAATCCATAATGTGACCACCTGCCGGATTCCGACTGGAATCCAGGTAGGGCGGTCCTGTGGCTGCTAGCCCACAGTGGTACAGTGCTAAAGGGTCATACGTGAGCCATAGTAAAGCACTGCCATGGGAACGCCATTGGACATTCCTGCAGGGCATTGACTATGAAGTCCATGCCCTGCAGGAACTGCATGCACCCCCCGCGCAGGGGCACCATGTGGCCCTGTAGGGCCCTCTTTGTTTCCTCACTCCTACACTTTTCATGGTGGCCTCACCGCCTTGAAAACTGTGGCAGTGAGGAAACTTCTCATATGCTTGGTGGTGCCGCAGCAGCACCACCAGCATATTAGGGGCCTTAGACTGCTTCAAGACTGCAAGGGATCACAGATCCCTGGCGGCAACAGCGTCCCCATGGCCCAACTTGTTATAGGGTGGTCGGCCACCACCATCATGGGTTTGGTGGTCAATCGGACCTCCAAATTCAAAATAATGCCATTTGTCTTTTTAATGGTTTTTTCAGTCAGATAATGTATTTTTCTCCTATAAACAGTGGGGCAGGTTTACAAGAAACTGATGCATTTCTGCATCATAGCAGAGATGCATCAGTTTACTTGTGCCACGCAAACAAAACCTTGGCCACCATGGATGCATCGCATTAACAAAGTGGTGCACCATGGCGCAAGAATTAATAGATGCGTCAAGCATCTGTAGGCACAAAGATCATGCATTGCTGGAATCGTGTAGCAAGCACAAATCAACTCCAGCAATGCTCAGGACGGCTTATTCCTATTGTGCTGCGTAACTCCTTATGCATGCTTCAAGCAGGTGTATGGTTTTGATGTAAAAGTTTTGATTGTAAAAGTGACACAGTGAAATCTAAAAGATTTCACTGCCTTACTTTTACTGGGCTTTCTTGCATCGGAACGCCCACCCTGCATACATTATACCTGACACAGGTATAATGTGGCGCGGGGCTTTACAACGTGACACGTCGCTCTAGATGTGTCACGTTGTAAATGTGGCGCAACGTGGCGCATTGTTTGCACCACTGCTGCGTCACAGTGACACAACGGCGGCGCAAAAGTGTTGCAAGGGCTTGTAAATCTGCCCTAGTATATTCACCTCACTGCAGATAAATAATCTAAACCCCACATTTTTCGTGAGCAGATGAAATATGAATAAAATCTTCCTTTAGAACTTTAGGATGGCAATCATTTGTTTTTTAATCACATATTGCTCAAAACACACGAATGCGGTGCAAATTGAGAATAAGTAATGGTCGATTGAGCATTTCTCTGGCCTTTTGCCAGAAAGTGTGTGCGAACATCGCCAACAGCAAGCACTTGGAGAAGATCTGTTATTTGTTTTCAACTAGGAAACTGACAGCTAAGAGAGGCTTTTTTCAGGATGACCTAGAGGGTCACCGTTAACATATCTGGTAAGTTTCCCTCAAACCATTTATTTTCGGTGTTGAGGGAATGCAGACCCTTAAGCCTTGTGAAAACTGATGGGTGGAGACCAGAGAAATGAGATCAAACTTTGCAAATTGGCTGCAGCGTGCCTTTCCTCAGCAAGTAATTCATGTTTTCCCTGTTCGGAAGTAAATTCTTCCCCTTGTGCCCTTCCAGCATGCAAAAGCCTGGCTGAGCCTGTAACTAACACGCCACGCTTGGGTGAGGTCCCAGTAAGACCAGAGGTGTTGGGATGTAAGCACATAAACAGATCACCGGATGGCAATAAGATGCGATGCCATGCGCCTCACTGGTTTCCCCTATAAACCCAAAGTGACTCATGCTAACTTGAGCCTGAGCTGGTCCAGACAGTTACTACATTGCACCTCCTGGCCGCCACCCCACTGGAGCTTCCGTGATCTCTTCTTGCAGAGTGTAAAATGACTTTCAGGCAAAAACCAGAATTGTCTGACTGGGGTAGGGTCATGGGGGCAGAGCAGGGTCTAGCATGTGTCATAGGTGCCTTCCGTGGAGTGTCTCGGGGGAGAATGGGAGGTCTAGCCCCAGGGCATGATGCATACAGCACATGCCAGCTGTGTCCGGCAACATGGCGGACATGAATGCCACAGACTCATGCCAGACACCAAGTCTGTACCTGCCCGTTGCTGATGACAACCCCCAGGCCACAGGCTCAGACGCAAACGGTTTTCCGTCAGAGGCTGGCAGTCACTCTCACGGCGCACAGGGTTAGTGGCACCACGTGTCGCCGGCATGAGTTGAACAGGGTTAGTGGCACCACGTGTCACTGGCTTGAGTTGCACAGGGTTAGTGGCACCACGTGTCGCCAGCTTGAGTTGAACAAGGTTAGTGGCACCAGGTGTCACCGGCATGAGTTGAACAGGGTTAGTGGCACCACGTAACGCAGGCCTGCGATATGGAATTATGCCTCACTGATTGAAGGGAGTCTGGTGCCGTGGCCGCTGCCATAGACTTGTGGTCACTGCCATTCAGGACTAAGGACACAGTTCCATATGTGAGACCTACTGGGATGAAGAGGATGCCGGTGGAGTATGTCGATGAGAAAGGAGTAATGTGGGCCTGCATCCTGTGGGCCAGCAATGAGCTGCGGAGGCTGCAGAGGTCGCAGGACTGGGGCTTGGAGCTTGCACTGGCACATGGTGGGCCCTCTTTGACACATGACGGTGTCAGCAGGTGAGCAGTGCGGCTTTGGGGAGCTGGGGCGGGCAGACGGGGTCTGGGTATCAGCATCCTGAGGTGCAGCAGGCGCACCGGGTCACAGGCCCCGCTGCTCACGGCATCGGCCTCGTGGCAGACTGTGAGGCACCGCCCTGTCAGTGACATTGGCCTTTCAGGGTAAGAACCACGCTCTGCGCCATGGGGTTTTTGCCCACTCCCCTGCGCAGCACTGGCGTACTCAGGGCGAACCCACTATGCTCACGCACACAGGGGGGGACACAGCGAGCGACATTTCCGCTATCTGATGCACTGCCTGTGGTGACATGGTTGCATCCACTGTTCACTACTCTGCAGTCACCAGCAGTTGTGGTCTGCATGGACATATCTGTGGTTTGCACACCCATGTCTGTCCTGCACATCCACGCCTCACATGTTGTTGTGTACATTCCCATTCACGTTTCACTTGCATCGTTCTCACATGGCTGCATTCTGCATCTCCAAACGTTCAGCTGTTGTGTGGCTGTGGTGCCATGACAGAGCTGTATTGTGTGCAGGGGTAGCCCAGGATCACCATGGAGTAGTGTTGTTGTGTCTGGCAGGTGGTCATGTTGATTGACATGTTGTACGTGGTTTGGTCACGTGTGCATTCCCACAGTTGTGCGTTGTGTGATGGTGGCCTTGAGGTGTGTGGTGTGTTGATTTGGCACTTACCAACGAGCAGTCCTGTTCCATATGTTCCATATGTGCCATCCTGGAAGCGCTGGTTGATGATGGACTGTCGGAAGATGTAGGAATCGTGCACACTGCCGGGGTAGTTTGCGACGACATTGGTGAAGAGTCCCCGGTGGTCCACTATTGCCTGCACATTGATGGACTGCGTGTGCTTTCTGTTGTGGTAGTGGTGTGCAGTATCCACAGGGGGCCCAAATGGGCCATGTGTGCAGTCTATTGGCCCCAACACGGCTGGGAATCCGGCTATAGCGTAGAATCCTTGCTTGGTCTCCTGCTGTTCCTGCGCAGTGTGGGGGAAGTGAAGGTACTGGGGTATGCAGCTGAGGATGGCATCCATGAGAGGTGTGATGAACTTTGATAAGGCTGGCTGTGAGACCTCTCCGACTCTGGCAGTTGTTGGTTGGAAGGTACCAGAGGCCAACAGGTGCAGCACAGCCAATAGCTTTGTCTGCGGAGGGATGTTGGTTCTCGGCTATGTTGGGACCGTCAACCTGTGGGCGATGTGAGTCATGATGCGGATGATGGTTGACCTTTTGAGCCTGTAGTGGGCAATGACTTCCTCGGGCGTTAGGTCTGTGAGAGTGATGTGTTTTCGGTAGGTCTGCTGTCTTACTCTGCGCTGCCTCTGTGGTGGTCTGGGGGGTGGGTGGGTCCGGGTCCTGGGGGTGGTGGTGGTGGGTGTTGTGGCCCTGTTGGGGCTCCGAGCTGCATGATGAGTAGCTCCATGGCGTTGTTTGTTCTTCGGGTGTGGCTGTGTGCGGGGCTCCCTTGCCTACTGCAGGTAGTCATCCTGCTTAACACCAGCAAAAGGCAGGTGTTAAATGCCTGCTGCTACCGTGCTTATCCCCTGTTTTTGACTCGCTCCGCAGATCTGGCAGTTCATTGTGAAAGTGGTGTTGTGTTTTTTTTGTGCATTTTTACACAGGAACGCCTACTCTGCATCTCATTAGGGTAAGTTGGTGGTGTCCACCGTGGGGATAACTTTTGAGGCATTTATCGCAGGAATACTGGTGATGTCTGCAGTTTGCACCAGCTTGTGAATGGGTACATGCCTTTGTGATTCGGCCGAAATGACCAACACCCTATTAGTAAACTTGCAAATACAGCAAAGCCCTTCCTGTTTGTACTAATTGTATAAAAATAGTCTCTCAATATTTCTATTTTATGATACTAATGCACATAGTCATAAATGCTTTTGTGATCTGGCCCACTGCCTTTTAGTGAAACCTAGTCACTGGCAACAAGGGCAAAGGCACTGGGACCATTGGGCTCGGCTTGGGCATTGAGATATATTGGAAATATAAGTATCATGTCTGAGAGAACACATAGCTGTAAACACTTTTTGATTTGTACTCTGTTATTTGATCACGAACTTCTTAATAAAACCTTGTTTACTAATATGGCAAAGTTAATTTATCTGACACTGTACAGTATTCTATAGTGGGGCAGGTAGGTATTGAACCAGTACCTACTACCTAGTTAAGTCTAGCTGTCAGTAGGCAGGACATAATACTCCCCATAAGGACGTATCATTGTTTCACACTTTGAGATCATCTTCCATCCACCTGCCCTTTCTTTGTTTCCAGAAGGGACACACCATCTGCCTCTTTCACTAAATGTTGACAGACTAGAGATTCCTCTACATATTAATCGGCAGTCAGACTGTTGATCACTAAGTCGTCCTAGTTCATGAGACCTTACACACACATTTGCTGATAGGAGCAGGTCTGGAGGCTTCTTCTCTGCAAAGTCTGCAAAAATAACTGAATAGACAGCCAAACATTTCCCTTCTTTCTCTTAAGTGCTTGTCAATTCAAGATCTAAGAAGGAACTGCGATAAATTCTAATTTTAAGTTTTGACATTGTGGCACAAAAGTGACACTGGGAAAACTAGCAAAGTGAATCTTTAAAAAAATAGACTGTCTCCAAAACCATCCAAATTTATTGCACATCATTATCTTGCCACAGAAGGGTACAGTTGGCATCCACTGGTCTAATTTTTATAAAATGCAGCATATGCTCTCTGTGTTTTCAAAAGAAACTTGCAGCTCTGATGCCACATGGTGTCTAGTCTCTCTATTTCTATTTCTCTCTTTCTCTCTCTCTCTCTCTCTCTCTCTCCCTCTCTCCCTCTCTTCTTCTGTGTTTATGGGGGCTGTTGGAAATGACCATCTTTGCGTGGTTGTTAGACCTGACATGCCTGGTGTGGTATTCCCAAAAATACTTTGGCTTCACCCCTCCTGATTTCCTGAATTTTCTTTAGTTGTTGGTAGGACTCTGCACACTTTAGCACCGCTAACAAGTGCTTAAGGGCTTGAGCTCTCTCCTTCAAACATGTTAAATTAGCCTACATTTAATTGGCACATTTAATTCACCTGTATGCACTATATGAAGCCAGAGCTTGTAAATTAAATGCTACTAGTGGGCCTGCAGCACTCATGGGGCCCCCCACTAAAGTATCCTTTTAAAACATGGCTCAGGCATGCCACTGCAGCCTGTAGTGCAGTTTTAAACTGCAATCTTGACCTGGAAGAATAACCTTTCGCCAGGCCCAAAGTTTCCTTTTTAATACTTAAGTGACATTGAAGGTAGGCTCTAAAGGTGCAAAATAACCACATGCATTGTATTAAAAATATGTGCCATATGTATTTGAGTTTTACATGTCCTGGCAGTGAAAAACTCCTAAAGTCATTTTTCACATTTGTAAGGCATATCTCCCATTGTCTAACACTGGGTTACCTTATTACATTTAATAGGGGACAGCTTTAGATTGGGAGCAGATAGAAAAATGCTGTTTACGTTCAAATGAATTGCAATGTAAAATCCTCTTTAATAGTAAAAATGGATTTGCGGTCACAATTCTGAAAATGCCACTTTTTGAAAGATTTCACAATTTTGTGGCCCAGCCACTTGAGCTTTCTGCCAGTGACCTGTATCACATCACTGTGAATGCCTCTGTTATTGGGGTTTGTGTATTCTTTCCAGACAGTGACAAAAATGGGGCTTAGGTGTGGATAGGGTGGGTCATCCTGGCAGATGACTGGGATGGGGCTATACCCAGCCCCACTTACACTTAAAAGGGCTTGCCTCCTGCACACAAGAAGGAACCTGGCAGTGAGCCTGCCCTGCTATTTATCAGCCCGAGAGTTTGAAGCCTTGACAGGAAAGAGCATGAACTTTCCAGAACCAGATGTGCAGGGCAGGACCGGGAATCCCCACACACAAAGGATATCAGCACGAGCCACTCATCAGGAAATTTCTGGACTTGTGGATGTTACAGAAGAAGGGCTGTCCTGCTGCCAGGGGACTGCAAGCCTGCTTAAAGGTCTGCCTTGTTGTCTGAGTAGGAATAATGGACCTGCTTTCCTACTTCCTAGTCTAAATTTAGACAAAAAACTGAGGGGACTGGGGCTTGAGAAAGGTCCAGCATACATGCCCCTATGTTAAGCTAGCAAAACAAAAAGTATGCAGTTCCTGAGGGAGAGTCTAGGTCTTTCAAGAAAGGGGTTTCTCCATTTAGGAGCAAGGGCCATCACACACCCCAAGGGGTGTCATGCTTCATCACCAGGCAGCTCCTCGTTGGGCTGGCACTGTAATGCCCAAATGGCCCCGCAGGGGGGCTCTCTGCCGGAGATCTTTTATTTTTGCTGATGTGAGTTGTGGGGTTTAGTAGGGCATGTGGTTATTGATTCTGAGTAGAAGTGGAAGGAAGGTGTGTCAATAAAAATAACTAAAGGAATCCAAAAGACTCTTTATTCACTGGGTTCCTTTGCAAAAAATCATGGTGAGAGCAGTTTGCAATGAACCTCTTAAGCCCTTATTTCATGTGTGTGAAAAGAATGGTAGTCAACATGTTGCATGCCTATTATTGTCTGGAGGATCATGGCTTTTCATCAGGACAAAAGAATCCTCATCTACTCACATAGGGATGGTAGAATCTGCATGTGGCTAATGCTTGCCATACAGTGAAATAATATAACATAAAGTATACCTTCAGGGGGGTCCTGATTGTGAGGTCCCGTGGCCCCAATCATATGGGCTAGGGCGGACTCTCACTGGTATTTCGATAATCAGTTAGCGGTGCACTGTTGCTCGCTGACCTACCACCTCGTCCTGCCAATACGGGATACTGATGAAATGCCATGATCCTCTGGAAAATAATAGGCATAAAACATGTTGATCCCGCCATGCTTTTCACACACACGAACTAAGGGCTTGAGAGGTTCATTACAATCTGCACTAACCTTGTTTTTGTTCTTTTTTATCATAATAAAGGAACCCAGTGAATAAAGACCATTTTGGATTCCTTTAGGTATTTTTATTGACACACCCTCCCTTCACTTCTACTCAGAATCAATCACTGTGCGCCCCACTACATGCCACCACTCACATCAGGAAAAAGAGAAGCCCTCTGGTAAAGAGCCCCCTTACAGGGCACATTGGGCATTACAGCACGGGCCCAAAGAGGAGCTGCCCGATGATGAAGTATGACACCCCTTGGGGTATGGGAGGGCCCTTGCTCCTACATCCTAGTCTAACCAGAGTGACACCAAGGGTTACTTGGCTGAACTTGTGTGAGATACGGAGCCACAATAAGCTTTATAGGCTTCCCTGCAACTGCTCAGCTGCCCTGCTGCAACTGGGCCTGTCTGGACCTGTATCCAGACCTGCTTGAGCCCTGCTGAGATCTGCTGGAGTGAGTCCTGACCTGCAGGAAGTGTCCCCTTGGCCCTGGATCCTTGGCTGGAGTCAGAATTTACACCTCCTGGCACAACTGAAGGTTTCATTGGAACAAAAGCAGCACAATGCTAACCGACGCAGGACCTCACACCACAGCACCTCGTAGCTCCTGATTGGCAGCTGCATCAGAAATGACACAGTGTGATGTTACTAGACACAGGACCTCACAATGCAGCACCTCTCAGCTCCTGATCAGTGGCTTCATCGGAATTGATGCAACGCAAACTAAAACAGGACCTCTCATCTCAACACCAAGGACATTAAAGTACAAATCCAAGTGGGCTGAACTTGGTCCTGTACCTGCCCAATGCTCCATCGTGGTTGACAAGAACTTGTGACTTTGTTGCAGTCCAGGGCGACCAGATAACCACAGTTGGTGCGTTCTACTTCTTAATGCCAATTAAAAAAATTAATTTCTCCAGTTCTACTGATCGACTGAATCATCCCCATCAAACCATACTAAATCTGCAGGTCCTCCAAACAAGTTGGTGGGTACACACTGGAACTCAGCACAAGGAAACACAGGTGCAAACAACTGAATAGAAGATGGTACACCAGCAGAGACAAAACAGACTGAGCCACCTTCAAGTCAGTCCTCAACAAATACTTCCAACCACTCAAAGACCTAAAAAAGAACACACTTTCAGACTGCATCGAGGCTAGCGCCAACCACTCCAACAAAGTCTTCACCATCGTTAGACAGTTCTCCTGCCCAACAGCTACAGAGAACATGATTGCTCCCTCAGAGGAACTCTGCAACACTCTAGTGAATCACTTCCACAGCAAGACATCCACCATCTACAGGAACTTCGAACCCCAACATACTGACCTCTCCAGCCACCTCACTCTGATGGAAACCTCCCCTGACATACAGCTCACTGCAAGGTAACAGCTCCCCACACCAAACACAACAGCCATCATGAACTCCATACACTCTGAAGCACCCAAAGACCACTGCTCCCACCACCTCTACAAACTAGAAAGCAATAAAATCCGCCACCAACTCACAACCATTCTCAACACATTCATCGCCTCAGCCACCTTTCACGATGCATGGAAACACACAGAAGTCAGACCTCTCCTCAAGAAACTCTCTACAAACCCCAATAAACTCCATAATTACCACCCCATCTCGTTGCTCTTGTTTCCCACCAAAGTCCTGAAGAAGGCCATCAACTGACAGTTCACCGAACACCTGGAGAGAAACAACCTGCTAGACACCTCCCAATCCGGTTTCCGTGGTAACCACCGCACCAAGACCCCTGATTGCCGCCACGGAGAACATTCACACCTTACTCGAAATAGGAGAATTGGCGGCCCAGATCCTCCTCAACCTCTCTGCAGCCTTATACAATGTATCCCACCACACACTCATCAAGCGACTGCAACAGATTGTGATCAAGGGAGACACACTCAGATCATTTGCATAATTCCTCATATGATGTATGCAGAGAGTCCGCATACCTCCCTTCACCCCGGAAACCACGAGCACCATCTGCTGCATCCCTCAATGTTCATCCCTCAGCCACACCCTCTTCAACACATATGATGCCTCTAGCCAACATCATTAGAACCCACAATATCAAAGTAATATTCTATACCTAAGATGCCCAGCTCATCCTTCCACTCTCAGCAGACCCCACCACCACCAAGACCAACTTTCTCAATCACATGAAGAACGTCACAACTTGGATGAAGGAAAATTGCCTGAACCTCAACATGGGCAAGACAGAAGTGCTGATCTTTGGCAACCACACCTCCCTCTGGAATGACACCTGGTGGCCCGCAGAACTGGGACCCACCCCCACACAAAAAGACAGCACCCACAACCCTGCATCCTCCTGGACAGCAAACTCAAAATGAAACCACAGATCAACACAGTCTCCTCTGCCTGCTTCCATGCTCTCTGCATGCTCTAAAGGATCTTCAAATGACTCCATATTAGCATGAGAAAAACAGTCACACAAGCCCTAATCACCAGCCATCTGAAATACGGCAATGCACGGTACACAAGAATTACCAATTAACTCATGAGAAGCCTCCAGACGATACAGAACGCATTGGCCAGATTGATCCACAACCTGCCCAAATGCACCCACCTCACCCAACAACTGAGGAACCTACACTGGCTCCCCAATTAGACAAAATGCTAATTCAAACAACTAGCACACCTACAAATCCCTCTATGACCAACATACATGATCCACCATCTGAACTTCCACCAACCATCCAGAAACCGCCGCTACACCTCACTGACCCACGCACAAACACCGCATATCTGACATAGCCAAAGTGGGGGGTATTCCTTCTCCTACCTTGCTGCCAAGTCCTGAAATGCCCTCCCTCTCCACCTCCGAACATCATCCTCGCTGACCGACTTCAGGAAGAGACACAAGACCTGGCTTTTCGCCAAAGCCCAGCAACCCAGTGCCTGGACACCCTTATTGGTGATAGCAGCGCTTTACAAGTAATGATTGAATGACTCATTTGATTTTTGTCATTCTGATATCATGTTATTAATGTAATAACATGCTATCAGAATGACAAATATCATGACTCTACTTTTCTAAATTTGTTTGAGAATTTTCTTGTGTTGTATTTTTTCCTTATAACTGTTTGTGTACAGCTTAAATACTTTACACGTTGCCGCTAAGTTAAGACTTACTGCTTTTGTGCCAAGATACTGGAGTGTTAAGCACAGGTTAATTTACTGACTTTCGTGGTTCACCCTGCACTGATTGTGGTTGTTGCATGAGTGTGGCTCCTACCCCCCTCCCACAATCAATAGCACAATTTCTTACAGTGGTATTCCCCCAGAGTTTCCCCTTCACTACCCTATTTTTGATGAAGCCGTGTTTGTTGGCTTTAGGACTCTGTGCAGTTTACTCCTGCTTGTGCTCTCCCTTCCAAACATGACAAAATTGGCATTTGCCTGATGATACCACCTTTAATTTACTTATAAATCCTTTCTAAATGGTACTATGTGTACCCAGGTCCCGTAAGTTAAAGGCTAAAAGTTTTAAACATGCCATGTCTACTTGGCAAAATAAATCGTTTGACAGGCCTAAATCTTCCTTTTTAATACTTATAAGTTATCACTAAGGTAGGCCCCGAAGGCTCATTTGGCAGTGTGTGTGGCATTTAAAAAGTAGGATATATATATTTAAAGTTTTATATGTCCTGACAGTGAAAAACCTTTAAAGGTCTGTCACTGTGGCAAAGATAGCTTTTCAAAACAAAAGCACTAGATTACAGTATAACACCTTATAATTCATAATTTCAGTTTGGGACGCGCTAGAACAATAGTTAAAATAATCAAATATTTAGTAATCCTAAAAGCAGACTTTTAATTCCTGTTTTGAAAATGCCACTTTTCAAAAGTTTCAAGTATATATAAAAAAGTGATGGATGGAATGCTTGAATTATTCTCAGCAACTGGTAACTACTAAGGCCCCATCCCAGTTGATCGTTATTTTGCACACCACGCCACCTCAGTTTGAACTCAGCTGTATGCAAATCAGTCTTGTCCAGCTCCAGTTGGAACTGTCCAGCCCACACTCCCAAGCTAGGTCCTCTCTGAACTTAAATACATGCAACCCAGGACCAGTTTTTCCCTAGTAAGGGTCTCATCAGCCACAAATATATTGGTTCCAGTGACACAGTGTGCATGGGACAAATGCCAGGGCAAACCAAGCCCACTTAGTGTGACACACTACAGTATACAAAAAAGTGAAGGATGGAATGCTTAAATGAATCCCAGCCACTGGTAATTACGAAGGGCACATCCCAGTCCATTGTTATTTTGCATACCATGCCACCACAGTTTGAACTCAGCAATATGCAAATCAGTCTTGACCCTGCTACAATAGGACCGTCCAGGCCGAACTACCAAGCCAGGTCCTCTCTGAAGTGGAATACAAGCAATCTGGGAATGGTTCGCCCTATTTATGGGCTCATCAGCCATGTATAGATTGCTTCGAGTGATACAGTATGCACGGGACCCAGATGTCGGCAAACCCATTCGACTTAGGGCAGCACATTAAAGTATACTAAAAAGGGATGGATGGAACGCTTGAATTAATCTCAGCCACTGGTAATTACTCGGCACGCATTTCAGTCCATTGTTATTTTGCACACCATGGCACAACAATTTTTTTTTTTTACCTCGGTTTGTGGTGGACTATTCCCACGAGGATTTGGTCAAGACGGATTTGCATATGGCTGGGTCCAAACTGAGGTGGCACAGTGCGCAAAAAATTATGGATTGGGATGCAGCCTGAGTGATTGCCAGTGGCTGAAGATTAACTTGAGCATTCCATCCATCACCTTGTTGTTTTTGCACTTGTTGAAAGTTGGTATTGTCCTACCTAAACCAAAAATGCCTTTCTGTCATGGTCCTGGGTCACATGACTGTTAATGGCTCTGCTGTGGTGTGATGTGAATTGGGACCAGTCAGTATACAAAGGCCCTGTGTGTAACAGGGAGTTGGACTTACTGATAGTATGGTTCGGAGGAGCAATGCCCGCCCTGATTGCATTTCAATGGGTAGTTGTGGGTTTCACTCAACCCTTATGACTTCAGAAGAAGCCTACCTTGTACCTGGCAGATGCAGCTCACACTTAGTCCTGTCTGCCCTTTGTTTCACTAGACAGGCTGGAGCAAAGCCCAAATGAAAGAGAAAAACTGACCTGAACTAGTTTCAGGGTTGGACCAGACATCTACAGTTGGCGCTTTTTACCTAAAACATTAAAAACGTCATAATTCCAGTTTGTGATTTTTCTTGTTTTGTGTTTTCACATCATTACAGTTTGAGTACTCCATAAATAATTCATACATTGCCTCTAAGTTAAGCCTAATTGTTTGCGCCAAGCTACCAGAGGGATGAACACAAGTTTATTTAATGACTTTTGTGGTTCACCATGACAAGGGTTGTGATTGTTCTTTTAACTGTGTTCTACCCCCGATTCAACATATAATCCAATTCCTTACAGGGCAGCTTGTAATGTGGACATCTATGTGATACATATTTTCTCTAATACAAGAGAAACTTTCACTGATGATTCCAAGTTGCATGTGTCATGTGTTTATGCCTATGAGAAGCTTGCACTGCTGATGCTCATGTAGTTCCTGTTCTCTGTGTGTATGTGGGTTCTGTTGTGTGTGTGTATGTCTGCATAACATTTGCTCTGCTGTTGGTTGTCTTATATCAATTATGTGTGTGTGATGGAAGCATGAGCTGCTGATGCCCATGTGCTACTGTGTGTGTGTGTGTGTTTGTGTAAAGTTTACACTGCTGTTGCTAGCCCTGTATCACTGACTAGTCTATGAGGGAAGCATGTCCTGGAGATGTCCACAGCAATGGCTGTCATCTATGGGGGAATGGGGGATGGGAGCGCACTCTTAAAATACAATATATATTTAAAAAAATAAAATGTACCTGAACTCGGCTGCGTCCTCGTTCTGGACCGCTTCTTTCAACACGGGAACTGGAAGCAGCAACTCCCTCTGCCAATTCTAGGGCTGCTCTCACCAGAATGAGAGCAGCCCTAGGATAGGTAGAAGTGGCCTCATTGAGCACTTCACAGTGCTCTGGAGGCTTTGCCATTCTCTAACCCAGCTGTCATAAGACAGCTGGGTTAGAGATGTTTAAGGTGCACAGTGTGGCTGGCCGTCACAAGACGACTAGTCAAACAAACATGCACACTTTAAACCAGGGGTCTCCAACCGGTCGATCGCGAGCTACCGGTAGCTCACCAACAACCTACCAGTAGCTCGCGGTCCGATGTCCCCATTTGTACCCTGCCACTGTCATTATGTTATTTTTAGACCTTTTTGGCCTCTTCTCTGTTCTCGTCGGTGTTCCTTCCAGTATCACACTGCTACCATTGGCTATTAAGTTAGCTGGGGCGGGGAGAAGTGGGTGATGTCGGCCTGGCAGAAGCAGGGTTAGATTGCAGCCCTACGGGGACCTACAATGCACATTACAATTTGTACATCGCTGCAGCTTTGGGGCTGGCTGTGTGATTCAATCAAATGGAGACTCACTCAGCCCTGCTGTGGCCTCCTTTATACCACATAGCCTGTCACAGCATGAGAATCACCGAGCAGTGCCCACATGATTTAGAGGGGCGGTGCTTTGCCTTTTATTTCTGGCAAAGCGCAACTGCCCACCCCCCATGACCACGCAGGACGTTTGGACAATGTTGACACCAGCTTAAATTTGCCATTCCTGGTGCCAGCCGCTGCTAGGCTCAAGTAGCACCTTTTAACCATGTGGGCAGAGGATGTCATGCTCTTTGGTGCCGCATGTACTAGGCATCGGAAGATGTTTGTTTTATTTCTGAGGGCCACCCCACCCCAAGCACTAGCAGACAATGATTGCCGCCCAGAGAAAACAGGAGGAGCACTGACCTGAGACCTCATGCAGTAGGTGGAGGGTGCATAGGGCACACTGTTGCCCCAGATTGTATAGAGATGGCCCTCTCCTGACAGGCCTGCTTGTTGGAGAGGCTGGTAAGCACACACCTGTTGTCTTATCATGCTGTTCCCAGCAGCGCTGAGCTGTCTTTAAAAGACTGCTGCTGCCGTTTAAAAGACTCCTCTGCAGCCACTGTAGACCAGCATTGCAGGCAGCATGCAGTACGTGCACTCTGCTGAGCCCCAAGCCCAGTCAAGAGAGAGATCTATGCATTTTTGCCTAGCGTGACGCCAGCAGCAGAACACCGGCATTGACTGAGGCCACAGAGGGACGAGTGATGCCTGCAGCCAGCAGTGTCCTTGACATGATGCCACTCGACCTACAGGAGCATCCCCCCTTCAGAGAGAGCACCTCTGCCCCTGTTATACTGGCGATGCCAGCAGATTAGCACCGCAACCACCAGCAGTAACACCAAGTTATGGTAAGTCTACAAATAATCATCTGGTTGCACTTTGTGGAGAGTCAACTAGGGAAGTCATATGCTTAGTTCATAACAAGTCTTAAGTAGTCTAAAATACCTTGGTGCAGCCCACGTGTAATCGTTTTTGATTTATACTTGGCCTGAGGTCGCGGTGTAGTATTGGTGTAGAGAGGTGTCTGTACCTGTTTAAAACAAAAGGAGAGTAAAGTATGCATCCCACCCTTAATTTAACCTATATTTAAAAAAAAAAAAGAAAATAGACAGTGACGCCTTCTACTAATGTTCACAAGACCATGTATTTTGTGCGGTTTGTTTATAAGTCTGTGACCAACCTACTTTATTTTGGCACTAAATAAAAAATATGCTTTCCTCTATAAAGGGAGAGCAAATAAGTGAAGTTATTTGAACTGCAGGTTAGGTAATATTTTTTTACTTTTTCGAGGCCTGCTCTGTTTTAAGGTCAGACACTGTGGTTCGTAAACTTCCATTTGAGAAGTTTTGCATCAGTTTCAGAACTTTTCATGTCTCAGAAGTGGGCAGTTTGTGATATTTATTTGTTTCCATGGATATTATGCCTAAATGTCATACGTGAGCAACCTAAAAACGTGGCAGCTGTGAAGTTGTTCCTGGCCACAAACCGGACCCAGGAACATCATTTTACATTTCTTTTCATTAAAATTTAATAATATGATGAGAGAAATGTATAATAACTTCCTGGCTTCGGTTTGCGCCTAGGGACAACTTGCAAGAGGTATCTTATTATTTTTTTTTAATCCCTGAAAAACGCTGCTTTAATTTAATGAAATAATGGGAGAAATTTACAATCAAGTGTTAGTTTTATGGCACAATGAGCATAAGGCTCAACACTTCACTTTAAATGTATCCCATTTGAAAAAAGTACCTAACCCCTGTAGTGGTTATATATATATATTTTTTTTTATTTCAACATGTTTTATTTATTTTTATACAAGAACACATTCGCAATTCTGTTACAGGGTTAGCATAGGTTGTACTAAGCGCAGCTTGTTCATCAGTTTACTGAGACGTTATGTCACGTTTGTTTAGAACCCCACATGACGATAGTTAGAGAAAAAAAGAGAGAGGCAGGCAGAAAAAGACAGAAACAAAGGGGAAAAGAGGAGGTAGGAGACAGGCAAGGAGAGTTTCATTTCTTATCAATGACATCTGACATTCTGTGGAGATGTTAGGTATCATTGTTCTTAGGGGGTTCCAGGTTGTATATCGCCGGCATATCTTATTTTCATGGTGGTTCATAAGAGTCTAGATACGTGTTTAGAGATTTCCACATCCTTCTTGATGCCGGTTTCCAGGGTGAGTTCTGTAGTGCAATGTTGTCCGCTCCTCTGAGATGGGTGATCCAGTTGATCCAGCCTTTGTAAGAAGTCTTACTTGTGTCTTTCCCATTGGCGAGGACCATTTTCACTGCTGCTGTCAGTAGCAGGTCTAGTAGGTCCTTATCCGGTTCAGAACTCAAGTCTGTGCTCACAAATGTCATGGTAAGGGTGGAAAATTATTTTGTTAGTGTACAGTCAAACAAACCATTTATAAAAACAAAGATTTTCTCCCAGAATGTTTTGAGTATCGGGCATTGAAAAATAAGATGTGCTAAATCCCCTGTTTCCTTGTTACAGGTCCAACATAACACGTCATCCCTGAGGCCTAATGAGAATAAACGGGCAGGGGTCCAGAACGCCTTGTGTAGCAGGCAAAATTTTGTTTGTGAGAGCACCGGGGAGATCTTGTTACGTGAGGGCGAGCTCCATAGTGTGGACCATTCTTGTTCGTTATGTGTGGTTTTGGATTGTTTATCCCAGTAGCCAACAGTCTTATCATTAAATTTAGAGGATTTTGGGCGGAGGAGCCTGTAAAGATATGAGACCTGATGCCCCAATTTATTAATGTTTGCCACAAACCGGGAGATTGATGGTTGTGAGGTGGATAATTTCGCTTTTGCCAGGTCGTTCTAATTTTCAGAAAGTTATAGAATTCAATGTCAGCTAGGTTATATCTTGACTTGAGGTCTGCGAATGTAATAGGGTATGTTTAATTTTCTAGTTGACAAGGGTAGTAGATACCTTTCCCAATCCATGTATCGAAGGCTAGGCTTTTCCCTGTATACCAAATCTTACTATTGGCCCAGAGTGACTCCATTTTAGAACCTTTGATGCTATTCTCCAGCTTCCTATCTGCCTTTAGTAGCGCGATTTTTGTATTTTTAAAGATGGACTTAGATGTGTGGGGGTATCTGTTTGCTGTTAGTAGCGCCAGGGGCTTAGGTAATTCAGGATGGCCCTCTCTACCTGTAGCCATACCGGCGTGTAATCGGTAGGCGGTGATCTCCAATATGAACCTTGTTTTGCCAGAAAAGTTAACTGAATATTCTGAAGTCTGCTACATTTACCCCTTCTTGATTTTTATCCAGTCTTAATGTTTTGATACTTATCCGTGCTTTCTTCCCTCGCCAAAGGAATTTAGAGATCAGGATGTCAACTTTGCGGTGGAAATCATCTGCATACTGATCAGATAGTTAATCATTGGGGTGATCATCATTTTAATAGTTTCGACTCTACCCCACCACGTTATGAATTTTGGAGACCAGGAGTCCAGAAGTTTCTTAATCTTTTCTAGTAGCAGTTTCTCATTCTGGTGTAGCGTGTCAATTAAGTCGCCACCAAAATGTATACCTAGGTATTTGATATATCCTGCTTGCCAGGCTAAGCCTGACACAACCAGGGTGTCTCTTGTGCAGTGAATATTTAGTGGTTTGCACTCTGATTTCTCTCTGTTTAGCTTATACCCTGAGAACCCGGAATATTTTGCTATTGTCTCCATCTGGGCCTCAATTGATGTCTTTGGTTGTTCAGTTACTATTAGTATGTCATCCGCATAGGCGGCTAATTTTATTTCCACTCCATTGATGTCGATCCCTTTTATGTTCGTGTTTAACTTGATATCTTGGACAAGGGGTTCCAGTGCCAGTAAGTATAATGAAGGGGATAGTGGACATCTCTGCCTAGTACCTTGTTGTAGTGTAAAGGGCTCAGAGAGTGACTCATTAACGACAATACGGGCTGATGGTTCTCCGTACAGGGCCATAACCATCCGTATATATCCCGCCCCTAAGTTGAACGATTGCATGCAGCGTGCCAGGAAAGCCCAGGAGACTCTATCAAAGGCCTTCTCGGCGTCTAATGTGATTGCTACTGCAGGTTCAAACTTAGTGGTCGCATGCTCTAGTATGTGGCAGAGGAGTCGGGTGTTGTCGTTAGACATTCGAGTACGTATGAATCCAACCTGAGAGTTGCTTATTAGTTTCGGGAGAAAGGAGTTGAGTCTGACTGCCAATATCTTAGCATATATTTTGCAGTCCACGTTAATAAGGGATATGGGTCTGTAGTTTTTTGTTGACAGTTGGTCTTTCCCCTCCTTTGGAATGACTATTATGTTAGCTTCCGACATGGTTTGTGATATTGTCCCCCTAGATGCTGAGTGGTTAAAAACTTGTTACATGGTTGGTTTCAGCTGAACTAAGAAGGCCTTGTAGAAGGCAGCTGTAAACCCGTCCGGCCTGGGGGCTTTATTTTCTTTCAGTGATTTGACTGCCATTTCAATTTCGGTATTGTTAATTTCTTGGCCTAGCCTAAGTGTATCCTCTGTGCTTAGCTGCGGTAGCCCGAGTCTATCGAGGTATTTTGTACACTCCTCTGAGTTAAGCTTCTGATCGTTTTTGTAAAGTTCTTGATAGAACTCTTGAAAGGTCTTGAGGATGTCTTTGTGTCTTGTGTGGGTTTGGTTGTTAGAGTCTGTGATGGAGGAGATGGCAAACTGGTTGCATTTGTGTTTGAGGTAGGAGGCAAGGATTTTCCCTGCTTTATTGGCTTCGCAAAGGTTAAGGGCTTTGTATTTGTTAATCCACACTCCTGCCCACTCACTCAGGATTTTGTTGTATTCGTACTTATTTTCTGTTAATTTCGCGAGGATCCTGCTATCCTGTATGGATTTTACGTGGGCCAGTTCTAAACTCTTGATCTATATTTTTCTGAGGCCAATGAACAGGGAAAGCTGAAACATGAATCAAGCTTAGGTGTATGACCCCTTCCTTGCACGATCACAGGTTTGAAAATATTTCAAATGATGACACAAAAGTCATACAAAAATGGTATCCTTTAAAAAATGATGTTCTTTAATTCTCCAACATGGAGAAGCATTTCAACGGAGCATCAAATTACACCACTACAATAAGAGGCATTTTTAAAAGTGATAGTTTTTAAACATGAAATAGTCATGGACTGCCACCGTCCCTTATGTTATGATAATGCCCTATTAATGTACTAAGAGGCGAGTCATGTAACAGCTTTATATTCTCTTGGGCGAGATTGTTGTACAGTGCACACCCGGAACTCAAGCATTTCAAGTTACAGGTATGTGTGATAATAAGGAAAAAGAAGGCACGATGTAATAAAATAGTTGTATCACAGCATTTATATTTAGAGCTTATTACCCCTTTGTGGGGCACTGAGGTACTTACATACATGACTAGCAAGCTATGCCATGTAGGGTGTCTGGTTTGTATGGTGTTGTCATTGTCTTGTGATCCTGTGTGGAAGCGTTTCCGTGTCATACGTGATGACCACCGAGGTGCCTTTACTGTGTACGGACGAGTGTAGTGGATGATCAGGTATGAGAGACAGACGTTCAGTTTAAGGTTTTCAGCATGCTGGTAGCTTTGCACAGCTCTGCAAGTCCCTATAATTTTATGATTGCAGTGTGCTTAGCTGGTGACTGCAGAGGCCAGGACCACACAATCTGTTGAAGAGGGAAGCTGGAATAGGTTTTCTCATTACATGTTGTGCATTGCATATACTAAATGGGTAGCTCTCTCTCTGTTGTGGCCCTTTAGTCAATGATGCTGTGCGTGGGGGGACTCTGGGAACAATTTGAGAGTTGCTCGGCTTTCAGTAGTTCACGACGATTTTTACTGATCAGAAATAGCTCTCACTACAGAAAAGGTTGGAGACCCCTGCTTTAAACAGTGCCATACCAGCCCACCCTCCTTTCTGCTGAGTGACATGCATCTGTCACTCAGCAGCGGCCCCGCCCCCGTCCTGACACTCGGCTCGGGACAGGGGATGAAAAATAAAATGGTAATTAATTACCATTTTATTTTTCATCTATGTGGGGATTTTCAAGTGGGGCGAAGTTCCTTCGCTCAAACAGAGGAGCCGCCCCTGGAAGTCCATGTGGTAAGTCTTCTTTGTCTGTGGGGAGAAATCTTACGCGGTCGTTCACCACCCACTGCTTTGCAAACTACTTATCCCCATAAGAATGGCAAGCATTTCACCTTTTGTATAGTGAAAAGGTACTCACACACAGAACAAGTGAAAACTATGCAAGAGTAAAGCCATATTTCCTGCATGTGGAAAGTAAGCATTCACTGCTACTATTTTGTATAACAAGAGGCTTCAAAACTGCTTTTGAATATACAACAGCCAAAGCTATTGGTATTATTTAGCAATGCTTGTTTAGCGTGTTTGACTTTTTTCTTTGTCAAGAGATTATACAAAAGCCATACAATGTGACATTGCTCACAACTTCTACTTGACATTTCCAGGCAAAATGGAAAGCTCGGTGCGAATATTTACATAACAAGATCTTCGGTTTGGGACTTTGCCATTTTGGTGGATAAAATTACTAACAACCAGCTGCGAATTATTTCATCCCACAAGCTGGTATTAAAAAGCCAAGAACCATGGGGCAGATTTACAAGCCCCTTGCGACAGTTTTACGCAACCGTTGCGTCAGTTTTGTGACACAGCGGCGGCGTAAACAATGCGCCACTATGCGACATATTTACAACGTGACGCATCTAGTGAGATGCGTCACGTTGTAAAGCCCTGCGCTACATTGTACCTGCGTCAGGTATAATGTATGCAGGGTGGGCGTTCCGTCGCAAGGAAGCCCCGTAAAAGTGACGCACTGAAATCTACAAGATTTCACTTAGTCACTTTTACGTCCCAGCTGCGTCAAATCCTTATGCCTGCTTGAAGCAGGCGTAAGGAGTGACGCAGCATAACAGGTATAGGGCACCCCTGAGCAGTGATGGAGTTGCGTCGTGCTTGCGACACAACTCCAGCACTGCGTCACCCTTACGGCGACAGATGCGTCACGCATCTGTCTATCCGTGCGCCATGGTACGCCGTATTGTAAATTCGGCGCATCCATGGTGGCGCAAGGGGTTTTTTGAGTCACGCAAAATAACTGGCGCATCCCTGCTAATATGCAGGGATGCACCAGTTATAGTAAATCTGCCCCCATACATTGTAATTTTACAAACAGAAACGTATTTTCTGTAAAAATGTGGGCAGGGTATGTATCACACGACAAAGCGCCCTGAGCCCAAGAGTGTGATGGAGGAGATAGTTACAATGATTCACAGCTGACTGAGTGAACGGGAGTAATTTCACTCGATCACACCCTCACGTTGTCACTTTCAGTGACTCGTTGACAGAGACCGGCATTCCGAACCTGCGTTCGCACATTCTTTGTCAATCTGTGAACGGGACCTTTTGCTTCAAAGTGTCGGGCGCTTGCATAGTTTCTTTTTCAATTTCTAGCCGATCGTGAGCGCTTGGTTCAAAGCACTTCACTTTCAGCAGCTGATGACATAGAACAGAAACACATTTTAGTCACGTTTGAAAAATGGCACGCAAAAAATGAGTAATAATGGGTGTGTTTTAGGAGTTATTCTGAAGAAACCTCAGTCAAGCAGTTTTGAACTGGAACTGAACATTACTCTACTGTCTGTTATCGGTGAGCGAGGACAGCTTTGCATGGAGTGCCATAAAAATCTCCCACCTTTGATTTTATCTACTTTTACCCTGGAGCAAGTTTTCACCTGATTGACACATGAGAAGAAATAAATGGAGTAAAACACGTCTAAACAGTATGCGCGTCCATTACACTCCCATTATCACGCTTGCAGACTTTTTTGCACAGGCAGTTTCAACTATCAGCACAAAAATTCTGGAAGTGATACTATGATGTAAACAACCAATTAAGGGGCATATTATCAAGGACGGTGTTAAAAAATATCGCTGGTTTAGCGGCAGAAAACTGCCGCTAATGCGTCGATAATGGGCTTGATAATATGCCCTTGACAATTCCCATAGTAGCCCATGTTCTGGTGTCAACATGGGCTACTATGGGAATTCTCTGCGGCATATCATCAAGCCCATTATCGCCGCTTTAGCTGCAGTTTTCTGCCGCTAAACCGGCGATAATTTTAACGCCGTGCTTGATAATATGCCCCCATGTTCTGGTGTGAACATGGGCTTCTATTGGAATTCTCCAGGGCATATTATCAAGCCCATTATCGCTGCTTTAGGCGCAGTTTTCTACCGCTAAACCGGCGATAATTTTAACACCGTCCTTGATAATATGCCCCTAAATAGGCACGTAAGTGCACAGATTTATGGCCCTATGGCACTGAGCCCAGTCCTTTTTGATTATCACAAAAATGTATGCACCGAAAATTAGCCTTCTGCATTCACAGTTAACAAAAAAATCTCCTGGGACACTTGAAAAGCTGATACTCAGACATGAAGTGTGCTTCTTTTAATTGTTTCAGGAACTATAATTAAAACAAAATAATCAACAGACCCAGTGATGCAAACGGCATCAAATGTTTGAACGGGCACCAGCAGTACACTACAAGGACATATTTTTAGGTCTGACTTTAGCCAAGACCTTTAAGTTTGACTAAAGTCATATGTATAATATACTGACATTCGATGGGCTTTCAGCTAGCCATTGCTTTGTTATTGTGTCATTCACTTTTTTCTTCTGCTCACTACAGCATACTGCATGGGCAGTGGCTCAGCCCACTTCAGCCATAGGCTAACCACTGTGAGTGACCACATTCTTCCCATTCACCAAGAGCATATCCACACACCAAGTAGTTCTCTTAAGAGCCAGGGAGTGCTATGGCAATGTAACCATTTTTAGGTTACGGCTAGACAGTGCATGCGCTGTCTCGAAGTGACATGTTGTTTTTAATCTGTGGGCTTCAGCCCTCCCACAGGGTTCCCATTTGCTTGCTCCATCGTCTGTTTCATATTCTTTGTCATCATTTGTCCATGGCATGGTAATCATGCCTCTTCTTGTGTATAGTCCCCCCCCCCCCCCCCAGAGCATGGACCAAGTACTGGTAAATTACCAATGCTCCCGTTTTTGCGACCATTTTAGGACCTACTTTTTCATCAGTCTACACACCAGCTCCGTCTCCTCCCACCCACCCTCATGCCCCATCTACAGATCACCCAGCCAATTCTTTTCTTATTGTTGCTGTTTTTCTTTTCACCCACCTCCTCCCTTCCATCGCTGCTTGTCTCTTGCACTTCCCGGTGCTTGCCCTGTCCACAAGTCACCCCCTCCCCATCACTGCTTTTCCCTTCATTGCTGCTTTCTGCTTCCCCCACCTCCTTCCTCCCATCTCTGTGTGCTCCCTTGCGCTTCATGGTGCTTGCCCCGTCCACAAATTACCCACTTCTCTAACACCATCACTGCTTTATACCCCCATTGTAGTGTGTTTCATTCTAGTAAGTGGTGGTGTTCTGCCTTATAATGTCCTGTAAGTGTATAGCTGACATGCTGATTGGAGCATGTGTGCACGTCTGCTATTACTTTGCACGCGTGTAGGCCCTGTTTATTTTCCATCCGTGTGGTATTAGGTATTTGCTTTTTTACACCATATGTGGTCGTTCAGTTATGGTGTTCATAGCTGGAAAATCAGACCTCAAGTGAATCAGGTGTGCGTTTTCACAGGGCATGTCAGAGCTTCTAAAGTGCCTGTGTCTTCTGCTGTAATTGCATAGCCATATTTCTCAAGTGCGAAATTATTGAACACTTTGGTGCCAATTCCGATCCGGTAAAAAAATTCCCCGTCCGACTCGTATCCGGATTTTTTTCCGTCCGAATCGTCAAAGTAGCGTACAAACTGCCAAGTACGATTCGAACGGAAAAAAGTCCATACGAATCGCATTGGGAAGATTTCCCCACACGTCCTCGGGTCGGGAAAAGTCACCGACACGTCCCCGGGCGAAAAACCCACCGTGCGGAAAAATAAAGTCCGACTGCGCAAGTACGATCCCTCCCGTCCTCCCCATTTCACAACCGTACGCAAAAAACACCGTCCGAACCGAACTCCCATAGCAACCATGGAGACATGTGCCCGCATACGCGCCGAACACCCCACCACCCCCCCGCCCGCGTATGTACGCACCGAACCCCCACCCCAGCAGTGCATGTACGCCCCGAACCCCCACCCGTGTATGTACGCCCCGAACCACCACCCGTGTATGTACGCACCGAACCCCCACCCCAGCAGAGTATGCACGCCCCGAACCCCCACCCGTGTATGTACGGACCGAACCCCCACCCGTGTATGTACGCACCCAACCCCCACCCCAGCAGTGTATGTACGCCCCGAACCCCCACCCGAGTATGTACGCACCGAACCCCCACCCGTGTATGTACGCACCAAACCCCCACCCGTGCATGTACGCCCCCGAACCCCCACCCGTGTATGTATGCGCCAAACCCCCACCCGTGCATGTACGCCCCCGAACCCCCACCCGTGTATGTACGCACCAAACCCCCCCCAGCCGTGTATGTACGCACCAAACCACCACCCGTGTATGTACGCACCAAACACCCACCCCAGCCGTGTATGTACGCACCGAACCACCACCCGTGTATGTACGCCCCCGAACCCCCACCCGTGTATGTACGCACCAACCCCCCCCCAGCCGTGTATGTACGCACCGAACCCCCACCCGTGTATGTACGCACCTAACACCCCCCCCAGCCGTGTATGTACGCACCGAACCACCACCCGTGTATGTACGCCCCCGAACCCCCACCCGTGTATGTACGCACCAAACCCCCCCCAGCTGTGTATGTACGCACCGAACCACCAGCCTTGTATGTACGCACCAAACCACCACCCCAGCCGTGTATGTACGCACCGAACCACCACCCGTGTATGTACGCCCCCGAACCCCCACCCGTGTATGTACGCACCAACCCCCCCCCAGCCGTGTATGTACGCACCGAACCCCCACCCGTGTATGTACGCCCCCGAACCCCCACCCGTGTATGTACGCACCAAACCCCCCCCAGCCGTGTATGTACGCACCGAACCACCAGCCGTGTATGTACGCACCAAACCACCACCCCAGCCGTGTATGTACGCACCGAACCCCCACCCGAGTATGTACGCACCGAACCACCACCCGTGTATGTACGCACCTAACACCCCCCCCAGCCGTGTATGTACGCACCAAACCCCCCCCAGCCGTGTATGTACGCACCGAACCCCCACCCGTGTATGTACGCACCAAACCCCCCCAGCCGTGTATGTACGCACCAAACCCCCCCCCCAGCCGTGTATGTACGCACCGAACCCCCACCCGAGTATGTACGCACCGAACCACCACCCGTGTATGTACGCACCTAACACCCCCCCAGCCGTGTATGTACGCACCAAACCCCCACCCGTGTATGTACGCACCGAACCCCCACCCGTGTATGTACGCCCCCGAACCCCCCCCAGCCGTGTATGTACGCACCGAACCACCACCCGTGTATGTACGCACCAAACCCCCCCCCAGCCGTGTATGTACGCACCGAACCCCCACCCGAGTATGTACGCACCGAACCACCACCCGTGTATGTACGCACCTAACACCCCCCCCAGCCGTGTATGTACGCACCAAACCCCCACCCGTGTATGTACGCACCGAACCCCCACCCGTGTATGTACGCACCAAACCCCCCCCAGCCGTGTATGTACGCACCGAACCACCACCCGTGTATGTACGCACCAAACCCCCACCCCACCAGGGAATGTACGGACCGCACCCCCACCAGTGCATGTACGGACCGTACTGACGCCAAAAAAACACGTACTGAACCAGGACAAACCATATTTACACAAGGAGAGTCAAGTAGAGTTTCCCCACACCACCAAACATGCCCAACAAAGCCACAAACATCACATACACTCACCTGCAACTGCCAAACTGCCAAACAGAGGCCCAAAACTCAATCACTCCTCATAACACACCCACACAAATTTCAAACACAGCCACACCCACAAATGGACCAATAAAAATGGACCACACACACAAACCATGAGCCTTTGCAACAGACCCACTGCTGCCAGAGCCCACAGACGACCCACACCACCATACTTGAACCTCACACTTGCATACCTTCACACAACCACCTACACAAACACCCCCTCATCACATTCACACACACACCTCCACTACCACACCCACACACCCACAACCATCCACACCCACACCCCCACAACCATCCACACCCACACCCCCACAACCATCCACACCCACACCCCACGCCATGTCCACCACCAAGAATCCAAAGTTCACAAAGGAGGAGCTGGAGATCCTTGTCGACGAAATCCTCAGAGTCGAGCCACAGCTCTTTGGGACATTGGTCAGACAGACCAGCATATCCGAAAAAACGGCCATGTGGCAGAGGATCGTCGATTCTGTGAATGCTGTTGGGACCACCAGAAGGACCAGGCACGAGTGCCAATCCAGGTGGTACGATCTGCGGAGGACGGTCAAGAGGAAGATGACTGACAATCACAACCAGGGGAACATCACTGGAGGAGGGCCGCCCCCCAGACCGGTACAATACCATCCCTGGGAGGAGAAGGTGATGTCCACGCTGGCGGTGGAGGGACTACACGGACTGCCAGGACTCCCAGACCCTGGTGAGTACACAAACAACTCACCTCACATGGGGGGGATGCCATACACAATCAATCATGCATGCCACCCCCCCAAGCCACCACCGGACACAACAACACTCCACAAACACACACATGCCACTAGCGCCTCCATGCCCCATGCATCAATCAGGGCCATGCCAAGTCACAGGCCACACAAAACACCAACACAACACAGGATGTGGTCGATGCTGGGAGTGGGGGCATCAAAACAAACATTGAGCAACTCACAAGCACACAACAATGCCCTCAGCCCATATGGCCCAGGGCACAGCCATACAAACTGTGTGTACCCACACAGTACTGTCTTGCCTGCAAATGGTGGCTGCCATGCAGGATGACATGGGTCTGAAGGCACAATTTGCACATAACAGCAGACAATGAAGATGCATCGCTCTGATAGAGTCTCAGCACACACCGCCACAGCAGCAGCCTACACTCAGACACACTGCCCAATGGGTGCCCGGAGAACAGGGACTAACTCACATGAACAAGCCAATGGCCATTCAAAGACCGGCTAACTGTGTGTGCCCAGGAAGCTGGCCTGAGGTGACAGAGAGTGACAAAGAGAGGGAGGGAGAGGGGGAATGAGAGGGAAGGAGACAGAGGGGGACACAGGGAGACAGACAGAGGGAGGGAGTAGGGTGACAGAGGGAGACCGACAGAGGGAGGGAGGAGGGTGACAGAGGGAGGGAGGAAGGGAGACACAGGGAGACTAAATCACCCTTGGGTGGTGTGGCCATGTCCACTCGTCAGCCGGTGGACTGTGTGCATGCAGACCAGGTCTGGCAGTGCCTCAACCCCCCCTTCCGTAGATGAAGACCGGTCCATGTGTCAATCTGTGCACGAGTCCATCCGTGCTGCAGGCACAGACCTAACCACACACCCAGTATACCCACCCACTGTGTCGGTAAGAACCCTGTCACAAATGCTTCAGTCCCCTACCTGCAACATCAAATTGCCTTGGCAAAACACCATTTGGCCACGTACAGTGCAACACGTAAGGCGCCTCTGCATGGCTCGCTACGCCCGCACACCACACTGCTGACTGTGTACCCAAATAGATGCATCAACTAAGATTGTGTCTCACACATGCGTAAAGCCCTGACAGCTGTGGCCAAGGGACATAGCCATGCACAAGTACACTGTGAGAGGAATGCAGGACAGATCCAACTACCCAGAGGAAGAGTGCCAAATCAGAAATGCATGCAACATGGATGCCACATGTGACACTGTTAACATTGTCTCTCTCACACACAGGTCAACGTCGACGAACACCCCCCAACACTGGGGGGGAAGTCTCACAGGACCAGGCTCCGCGGGATGAGGACCCCACCGCCAGCGATGACTCTCACCACTCCGTGGATGACCCAGACCAACCTGGCCCCTCTGGTGTCCAACCACCTGCAGCACCTGCGTCAGGTACAACTGTGCCAACCACCACCCCCATTCCTGCCACATCCCAGGAGACGTCCAGGAGCCCTTCCCGCACACGACCACCCAGCCAGTCTGCCCAGGAGGGACACGGTCCTCCGGGCACCCAGGAGGAGGCAGGCGGCAACGCAGATGCCATCCCTCAGGGGTCCCGGAGACCAGATGCACCCACAACGGCAGGCCAGGTGCACGTGGGCAGGGGTGGCGGGAGTGGAGGACGGCGGAGGCGCGAACCTGACCAGGCAGCTCAGGACCCGGTAGTGTCCCAGGTCAGCAACATCCTGGATACATACCGGCGTGACACCAGGGGCATGGACCAGATTGCGTCCACCCTCAATGACATCAAGGGGACCCTCCAGGAGATGAAGACCCTGCAGTCCCAGCAACATGCCTGTCAACTGCAACACCAAGGAAGGATGGAGGATAGACAGGCTGAGCTCGTGGCGGTGCAAACCCAAATGACCGGTGTACTCCGTCGGATTGCCGACAACATGGGCAACCCTCCCTGTGGCACCAGGCGAAGGCCATTACCAGACACAGGGAGGGATCAGGAGGAGGAGGATTCATCCGACGGAGCGTCACAGACATCGTCACGGACTGCTTCCGAGGGTCCCCGCAGGAAGGTGGGTCGTCCACGAAAAAGACTGTGAGAGTCAGCAGAACATCACCATCTCCCAGGTCACCTGGCCTGGCACCTGGCCCTCTGGCCCAATAGCAGCACATGACATTCTCTGCCACATGGACTTGCTGGTCACTGTCTGACCTATGTTGACGAAGACTGTGGCATGGACTCTGACATTTTGCTACGGCAAGGATACCAACTCCCCCAGTGAACTTTGGATTCTACACTCCCGCTGTGCACCTCTTGTCATCCCCACAAACCCGTACCCCACCACAAATAAATTAATCACACTTACAAGATGATGCCGTGATTCTACATTATTACAATACATGTGTGTGTCGTACAGTCAAAGCATCCCTGATCTCAGAATTAACTCCAACCATCCAAACCGTGGGGTCGCAGTCTTGCCCAGGACACACATGGGTCCCAATGTCTCATCTGATACAGACATGGAGTACCATACTCACCTGTGCTGGGCCCAACCAGCTGAGTGGTTCCCGCACAACTGTGGCTACAGACACATTCAGGGGAGCAACAGTCATGCGCAGAGGTCAGGGATCATGTGGAGTGACCTGGCTTGCCGCTCCCAGGTATGTCTAGACATGTGTCCCTACAATGTGCAGCATGCTTGCGTCAGGCGGATGTTGAGAATGGTGGCTAGGCCAAGGTTGGATGCATGGAGATGCCAGAATGCAGTTTAGGATCACAGTGCCACATGGTTGTGTTGGGGTTGTGGGCTGCATCATGAGTGTGGGCGTGGATCGAGAAGGTCATCCTGCAGCTGGCTGTGAAACATTCCCCCCATCCCGTTTGGACGTTGATGTGGCCTGATTGCCCGACGCAGTAGCAGAGCTGTGCAGATGCACTCCGGATATGGACAAGTACCATGGGAGTCGTAAGGCACATGTCCGTAGACTGCAGGGTAGGATTCGACACGGATGTTGTAGTTGCCCTGGGGGATGGTCTCTCTTGCCTTGAGGTGGATGGAACTGTGCATCTTGTGCATAATACAGTTCCCACTCCCTGACAAACCCCTAGCATCTTGTCACTCTACACATAGACACATATGCACCACCTATGAAAACTATGCCAGACATGCCGCACGCACAGTGGCAACAGGCCACCATTGACAGGGAAGAGGCACCTTGGAAACAGAGGGACAAATTTATTAGTCATGTGTGTTGGAATGACAATGATACTCTGTCAACACATACACAGGTCATGTGGATGAACATGTGGGAGCAACACTGGCACCCCCCATTGCAACACAGATGCTGGTATCCCATTGACCTGGCACACAAGTGACGGATAACAGCTAAACACCCCCTGCTGCCACGGAGAGGCCGCTATACACCATTGAGGCCCTGATGGGGCAATCACACACCATGTCAACCCGGTGCAACCTGTATGTTTCCGAGGCCAGTGTTACACACAATGATGGCCTCATCACAATCCCCAATCCCCTGCCACATGACAGTCACCAAGTCTGACCATGGCTCCAGGTGAAGCCTGCCCTATGTCATGTTCCCCATGTAGGATCACCATGTATGCAAATGGAACACACATGAACCGGAGAAGTGCACACAGACTACAAACAATTCACACACCCAAAACGACGTGAGGCATCCCTTACCCTAAGGAGATTTCAACACTTGCCCGTGCATGTGACGCTGAATCAGCACATGTTGCTGTGTTCATGAGGAGTAGCAGGAGCACAACAATGCCACCAGCAGACAGCATGCACATGGACCTGTGGAAGAGAGACACACAAGGATTCAGCACAAAGGAGCACATCCGCAAGCATGTACTCAACACGTATCATGTTGTTAACATGACAGGTGACAATGATGACCCTCAGACAACATCCTTCCATTGCGCCATCACTTGAGTGACACTTCAATACACACCACTGACTCACTTGGCAGACATGCAGATGGACACACACATTGCAACACATGCCACACACGGCCCAATGCGTGCACACTCAGACACTGGAACTCACCACTAAGCAAAGAAGTTGCGTATGAGCCGACTCCGCATGTCCTCCACAGCCTCCTCCTCCTCCACATCACTTGCCCCGTCACCAAGGCCTTCATCCTCCACGGGTGGATGGTCCTGGTCATCTTGATCCAGTATGAGTGGAACAGCTTCCTCCACTGCCATGTTGTGCAGCATGCAGCAGACGATGATGATCTTGCACACCTTCACCGGGGCATATGGGAGTGCTCCGCCGGTCTTGTGGAGGCACCGGAATCGGCTCTTCAGAAGTCCAAACGTCCTCTCAATGACTCTCCTGGTCCGCCCATGTGCGTTGTTGTAGCGGTGCTCGGCAGCCGTGCTGGGGTTGCGGACAGGCGTCATCAGCCATGGCATGTTGGGATAGCCAGCGTCCCCTACAAGGAAACATCATGGACAGAAGTGTGTCAGCACAGGCAGTGAGATTGGAAGATGACGCCAAACACTGAACTGCCAGAGTCTACCCACCAACAATACATGCTCGCTCGTTCCGCAGCTGCAGCATCATTTCAGGCAGCCTGCTACGCCTCATGATGAAGGCATCGTGTGCTGATCCTGGAAAGCGAACACAGACATGTGAAATCACCATGTTGGACAGACACACCACAAGGGCATTAATGGAGTGATAATGTTTGCGATTCCTATACACCACCTCCTGTGCCTGTGGTGGTACCAACGCAACATGTGTCCCATCTATGGACCCAATGACATGGGGCATCCCTCCCAGGGCATAGAACTCACGCTTGACATCTGTCAACTGCTCACGAATTGGGAATTTAATGTACTCATCCAGGTGAACCAACATGGCCTCTAAGAAATCATGAAGAACACGGCTGAACATCGTCTGGGACATGCCCCCGACATCAGCAATGGTATGTTGGAACGTACCCGTGGCAAGGAAATGTAGGGATGCCATCACCTTCAACTTGGGTGTCAGTGCACTGGGATACCTGTGGCGCGGGAGGAGTTGTGCTTCCAGCCGGCCAGTCAACTCATCAATCAACCGTTGGCTGAATCTGTAGCGGCGTATACAGTCCCGTTCATGCAGGGCAGCAATGTCTGGCATACGTCGAGGGAGAGGCGGAGCCCTGCAGTGAAATGGAAGGAACACCTAAGAGTGAGCACTGTACAACAACATCGTCAATGCACTGAGCACATGTTACACAGCCAATACACATATGCCACGTTGTGAGTCAGGTCTGTGCCACATTTCCTGGACACGTACGCCAGTCAGGTGACACTCCTACCAAGGGACAGCCACTAACGGAGGGGGGCAAGATCACGATGACATGGCATGAGACTAGCTGTGGGCCAGTGTAAGTGAACATGCACACGCATCACAGGATTCACAGACATCCACACATGTGCAGAAGTAGTATGCGTATGGTACAGACAGGTAGTTGGATGCGATATGCACTGGTCACATGTCATAGGAATAGGACAGGCCACACACATTGCCTTTGAGGAGTACATGTCGAGACAGAACATACATAGGGAGCATGTGGATATGTACTTGTGTTGATACTCCGTGTAGTTGCATACATACACACCTCATGGCAAATCACATATGTGGGCTGGTGTGCGGAACAGTGTGCCATGCCCATCGACACACAGACACATGTTGGCAGCAGCAACTGCTGATGCATTGAACCACACACCTACAGCAAAATCATGGAAAGACATGCCACACACATGACATGGTTGCAGCGTGCAACGCAGCCATACACGTGTCATGTGTAATATTCCGTGTACCTGGCATCAGGGGACAGGTGCGGGTGTCCGTGACTGGGACATGCAAGTGACTCATGGCTCCACTAGTGTGTACGACATGCACACATGTCAAAGGAGTGCAGGGGATGTGTGGTACAATGCGCACCATCACACACGACATGTGTACACAGCTCATCGTACATGTGCTTTGCCCACACCTCAGGGGTAAAGTGCCACATCACATCCTGACACACCTGTGTCACACACATGTGGTATTGCACAGACAATGCATTGGTGTCCACCCTTGGCAATACCTGTCCGCTCCATTCCTGTCTGTGTGCCGCCTGTCACCATTGACAGTTGTGAAACGCACCGTACATACGCTCGGAGTGCGTGTATAGGGTCCCTGGGCCAATATTGCCGCTGGCGTATGCGTACGCCACAGTAGTACGGACCGTACAAGCGCTTGTGCGGTCCGGATCACAATATGGGCGCTGGCGTATGCGTACGCCACAGTAGTACGGACCGTACAAGCGCTTGTACGGTCCGGATCACAATATGGGCGCTGGCGTATGCGTACGCCACAGTAGTACGGACCGTACAAGCGCTTGTGCGGTCCGGATCACAATATGGGCGCTGGCGTATGCGTACGCCACAGTAGTACGGACTGTACACGCGCTTGTACGGTCCGTACTACTGTGGCGTACGCATACGCCAGCGCCCATATTGTGATCCGGACCGCACAAGCGCTTGTACAGTCCGTACTACTGTGGCGTACGCATACGCCAGCGCCCATATTGTGATCCGGACCGTACAAGCGCTTGTACAGTCCGTACTACTGTGGCGTACGCATACGCCAGCGCCCATATTGTGATCCGGACCGTACAAGCGCTTGTACGGTCGGTATCACTGCTTGTGGGGTACCCTAGGGCGTGGAACGCACCGTACCTGTGTGTAAATGTATGAAAACACATAGGGGACACATGAGGGACAAGTATTAGGGCCTAAATGCCTGATGGTTGCCATGGAGACTGAGTTAAATTTTTGAATTTGAGCACCAGGTGCACAGCAGAAATCAGTTTGAAAGAATCTACATTGTTGCAATGTGGATGTTGACTTGACATCATTATCAAAACTGAAACCATGCAAAGCCACACACTGGGGTAGGTTTGAAGGGATTGGATGAAACGTAGGATGCTAATGTGAATGACCAATCAATCTGTACTCCTATACATGAACAGGCCAGCCAGGCATATATAAGGCAGCCAGGTCCCATGAGAGAGCACTTGCCTGCACATCCATTCATCCATGACCACTGCTGCTGATAGTGATTCCTCTGGCACCATGTCCAGGACTGTGGAGAGGTCACAGCCATTCACCCAGGAGGAGAACCTTGCCCTGATAGATGTGATCCTCCCACAGTTCCAGAGCCTGTATGGTCGACCAGGGGTTCAGGTGAGTGCAGACTCCACTAGCTTAGACTGTGCCCCTTTTGTGTGACAGTGACTTCTGGCATTGTGTCCATGTGTGACAGACATGCACTGTTGTTTGGAGTGGGTCCCAGGGTGTGGAAGGCCTCATGTCACCCATGCAGAGCATGCTGTGTTTCCTGTGTGCACTCCTCACTTGCATAGTGCCTACTGTGACAATGAATGCAAGGTGCATGCCACATTCTGCCTGCATACTCCTCCTGGGGATGTTGTTTCCACAGTCCTGATGTGATCCTGTGTTCCCCCCAGTGTGACAGGTGTCAGTACCCATGGATGTGTGTTTGTTCAGTGTACCTGTGCTGTGAGTGTCCAAAGGCCGTGTTCGTCCCCTGCACATTGGTGTGTGTGTTAGTCCCCTGTCATGTGGGTGAGTGCATATGGGGAGTGTTGCACACAAGCAGCATGAGGGATGGATATGGCCTGGCCATCCGATGTGAGCAGGGAGCAGTGCTGTGTGCATGCCGTGCTGAGCCAGCCCCACACCTGTGACACCCCCGTCTACTGGCACATGGGCAGAGTGAGGTGTGTACCCGCAGTTGGCAATGCCATGTGATTGTCCTGTACCTGTGTGTGTCTGTGTACTCTGCTGAGGTAGCATCAGTGTGCTGGGGCAGGTGACTGCTGTGAGGTGCTGTACATAATCCTGGTGTAGCCTGTGAGGCACAGTGTGATCCCTGGTCAGTGAGTGTGTGGTACCCCTCATGCCACCCGTGTGCTTTCACTGGCACGTAGTGCATTTGGCCTTCCACAGTGGATAATGTCCCTATGACAAAGGTGCAATTAGTTGCATGCATACCATGGCCTGTTCATAATGAGGATTGTTCTATATGTGTGTCTCTGTGTCTTTGCTCATGTGGATTAATGTATTCTCTCTTTTGCATCCTCACAGGTAGGCGCCATTGCCAAGGGGGAGATCTGGAGGGAAGCCGTCAGTGCCGTGAGGGGTACAGAGGGTCGGAGGCGGAGCCTGTCTCAGGTGAGGAAACACTGGCAGGACATCCGGTGCTGGACGAGGAGGATTGCACGGCTCCTGCTGGGGGACTCACCTGAGAGCCGTAAGAACCGTGGGCGCCGTCGTCTGACCCACATCCAGAAGCGTGTGCTGGCGGTGGTCTTCCCCGATATGGACAGGCGCCTACAGGAGAGGCAGCAGCAGGAAGGGGGTAGGTACATGTGTGTCAGTTGTGTGTCCCCAGCCAATGTAAGTGTGCAGTTGCATGGATACACTGCCAGGGTTTGATTGTGCAGTGCGTCAACTTCTCCACAAAGTAGCACAGTGCTGTTCTCACTCCCTCCCTTCCCCTCCTTGCAATGTGTTCCCTGGTCTGTCTGTAGCCACTCTTGCACAAGGTTATTTAGGCAGGCAGTTCATGCAGGTGCCCTATGCTATCAGCATCATGTGTGGGGGTGATGTGCCACAGGTATGGGGACCTTGCGTGTGCCATGGCCAATTTCAGTCATTGTGGTGTCCATGTCACTTGGCACTGATTGTGAATCACGACATAGGGGTGTGTCTCCAAAATGTACAGCCTTCCAGCATGCATGTCCAATTGTGTGCCCTCTGACATGATGTGCCTGAGTGGGAGGCCTGCTAAGTGCAGGGACGGTTGCTTAATTTGCAGTCATGTCCATCCTGGACCATGGAGGAGTGTGGGCACTACTGTGCCCTGGGGCACCTCTTCCTAGGTATCATGTGCGTCATCCAACAATATGGCCATTCACTGTGTCTTCACCATGGGTTGGGTAGGGTGGCATTGTACCCTGGGCTCAACTGTTAGGACCTACAGGTTGCTACATGTGTCCACTGTACAGGGGGACCCATTTTGCTTGTGCATACTCACAGTGGGCATTACCTGTGTGTGTTGTTGAGACAATCTGATGATGTTTGCCTGTCAATGATGTGTGGACATGGCCACCAGGGGCTGTGTGTGTACAGTCATGAATTAGTGGAGGCCATGTGTTTCCATCCCAGAGTAAGAGGTGTACATACTTTCTCCGTCTCAATGAGATTGTCTCAGGTGTGGGTGGTTTGTGCGTACAAGGCCTACATGTCAGAAGCTTCATCCTCCTTGCTGGGTTTAGCCTGTGTGTGATGTTTGACTGGACATACGCTCAAGGTGCAGTGACCCTGTCATGTGTGGCCTGGTTTCATGTATTGCCTTTGCAGCATGCGGCAAGAGTAAATGGATATGATTCATGCTCATCCCTTTTTGACGACGCAGTGTGGTGCAGGTGCTGTGCACATTTGTCCCCAGAGGCTGACTCCTCTCTAAAATTTCAGGTGCAGTGATTTGCTGTTGTGTCATGATCTCCATTGTGTCTCAGTGGCATGGTGGGTCGAATAACTGTGTGTTCCATGGCCTACATGTGTACATTGTTTTGTAGGTGTTACTCCTGTTGCTTTTCAGGCTATGCAATGTGACCTATGTATATTTGACTCATGTGACATAAGTGTACAGGTGTCTGATTTTCTCCTGTCTCTTCACCTTGCCCACAGCATCGCCGGGGGACACGGAAGGAGACACTAGCACGGACCGGGAGGAGGGATTGAGCACCAGTGCCAGCAGTGCTGTCCTGTCTGGCACATGCAGTGGCACGGAGGCCGAAGGGAGTGAGGCAGAGGACCTGTCGACTGCCAACACAGACTATGACGCAGACGGGTCCGAGGCTGAGCTCCCAGAGGTGGCGGAGTCTGCCCCCCCAGCTGATGGCAGCCCTCCACATCCCCCCGCCACCTCAGGTTCCATCACCGGCCTCCCACATGCTCGTGGCCCTTCCCTCCGTGCTCGGTCCCCACATGTCTCCTTCCTGCCAGGCACCGCACCCCCTGCCCCTGTCACCACTGCTGCGGTGAGTGCGGAGTCTGTGGACATCCTGAGGCAGTTGCAGGTTGGTCAGACTGCGATGCTAAATGTCCTCCATGCCCACACCCAGGTGCTGACCCAGATGGAGGCATACATGGAGGGCATGTCGGCTGCGCAGTCTGACCAACGGCAGTTGCTGAGGTCCATAGACTCCACACTGACTGCAGCACTGGATCTCCTGCAGCGCTGCGTAACACCCCCTACCCCTGCCCCATCCACAATTCCCACTCCCGTGCCTGTCCCACGCACATCCAGACGTCAGCGTGCACGCACCCCAACAGACACAGGCACCACACCACCAGGGAAGTCGAAGCGCACACCTCCTGTCACGCACACACAGGGTGAGGAAGGCACACCCACTGGGTCGGGGGGAAACGTAGAACACGCAGCCACAGTGGGAGTCCGCATTCCACACAACCCACTCCCTCCAAATCCACTCCCCTTAGCTCTCCTGGCCAACAGTCAGTGACAGCATCATCCACTGCGAGTGTGCCCCCCAGCCCCAGGATGACACCACCCCGCAAGTGGTGGAGGCGGGACCCGGCCAGGGGAGTTGAGTCCCCCACCCTGTCCACACCCTCCCCCTTTGGCGCTGCGACCCATCCCTTTGCCCCCCCCCTCCTTGGGGCCTGTGGTTGGATTGGGTGCGGGGGAGTCGCTGGGGGAACTTGCCGACGTGTGCAGCGCCATTCTGTCCTCCACCTTTGGCGCTGGCACCCCCCCTGTGGCAGAATCATCCCTCCCTGCACCCACAACACCTACCCTTTCCCCTCCTGTCCCTGCGGTGCCTGTTTCCACCCTCCCCCCTGATGCCCCCTCTTCTGTGGATGAAATGGACTTGTGAACTGTGCAGGCAAGCTAGGGGACACACGTCCCGATGTGTACCCCCCCCCCCGGACATTGCTGCTGGGCTGGCCCATGGCCCTTGTACATAGTGGACATTTTCTCAGATATATTTTCCTGCTGAATAAAGCCTTTTCTTTTGGTTTTGCACACTGATGCTTTCCTGGACTTGCTGTTGGTGCTGGTGCTCCCTGCGTTGGGGTGGTGATAATGTGTTAGGGGTCTGTGAAATGTTGGAGTGTGCTGCTCATGGGGTGTACCCTGCCATCTGCGTGCCATCACAAAGGTCTCTGCCAATGGTATTTGGTCATGTTTGCTCTCACTGTATGGTGACATTGTCCCAAGGTGTGTTCCATCCTCTGTGGAGCAGGCCATTTTCCCTGCAGGGTGTCTCCCAAATGCTGTGCTGTGCTGTGTCTACATTTCCTGGATGTGTGAGGGTTGCCGTTCAATATAGCCATGCTGGCTCAGCGATGGCTCCGCCTGCATCTGGGGTATCACCCTTGTAGGTCACTGAACTTGTTGATGGGGTATATTGTCCTATGTCTGGGCACTGCTGGGAGTGATAGGTACACACCCCTCCTGTGTCTGGGCACTGCTGGGAGTGATAGGCACACACCCCTCCTGTCTCAGGGCACTGCTGGGAGTGATAGGCACCCACCCCTCCTGTGTCTGGGCACTGCTGGGAGGACTCTGCACCCACCCCTCCTGTGTCTGGGCACTGCTGGGAGTGATAGGCACACACCCCTCCTGTCTCAGGGCACTGCTGGGAGGACTCTGCACCCACCCGTCCTGTGTCTGGGCACTGCTGGGAGGACCCTGCACCCACCCCTCCTGTGTCTGGGCACTGCTGGGGGTGTTTGGCACACCCCATTCTTATAGCAGGTTTGGTGCGTACATACACGGGTGGGGGTTCGGGGCGTACATACACGGGTGGGGGTTCGGTGCATACATACACGGGTGAGGTTTCGGTGCGTACATACACGGGTGGCCGGGTGGCGCTTGGGTGCGTACATACACGGGTGGGGGTTCGGGGCGTACATACACGGGTGGGGGTTCGGGGCGTACATACCAGGGTGGGGTGGGGGTTCGGTGCGTACATACACGGCTGGGGGTTTGGTGCGTACATACACGGGTGGGGGTTCGGAGCGTACATACACGGGTGGGGGTTCGGGGCGTACATACACGGGTGGGGGTTCGGGGCGTATATACACGGGTGGGGGTTCGGGGCGTACATACACGGGTGGGGGTTCGGGGCGTACATACCAGGGTGGGGTGGGGGTTCGGTGCGTACATACACGGGTGAGGTTTCGGTGCGTACATACACGGGTGGCGCTTGGGTGCGTACATACACGGGTGGGGGTTCGGGGCGTACATGCACGGGTGGGGGTTCGGGGCGTACATACCAGGGTGGGGTGGGGGTTCGGTGCGTACATACACGGCTGGGGGTTTGGTGCGTACATACACGGGTGGGGGTTCGGGGCGTACATACACGGGTGGGGGTTCGGGGCGTATATACACGGGTGGGGGTTCGGGGCGTACATACACGGGTGGGGGTTCGGGGCGTACATACCAGGGTGGGGTGGGGGTTCGGTGCGTACATACACGGCTGGGGGTTTGGTGCGTACATACACGGGTGGGGGTTTGGTGCGTACATACACGGGTGGGGGTTCGGGGCGTACATACACGGGTGGGGGTTCGGGGCGTACATACACGGGTGGGGGTTCGGTGCGTACATACACGGGTGGGGGTTCGGGGCGTACATACACGGGTGGGGGTTCGGTGCGTACATACACGGGTGGGGGTTCGGGGCGTACATACATGGGTGGGGGTTCGGTGCGTACATACACGGGTGGGGGTTCGGGGCGTACATACACGGGTGGGGGTTCGGTGCGTACATACACGGGTGGGGGTTCGGGGCGTACATACATGGGTGGGGGTTCGGGGCGTACATACACGGGTGGGGGTTCGGGGCGTACATACACGGGTGGGGGTTCGGGGCGTACATACCAGGGTGGGGTGGGGGTTCGGTGCGTACATACACGGCTGGGGGTTTGGTGCGTACATACACGGGTGGGGGTTTGGTGCGTACATACACGGGTGGGGGTTCGGGGCGTACATACACGGGTGGGGGTTCGGGGCGTACATACCAGGGTGGGGTGGGGGTTCGGTGCGTACATACACGGGTGGGGGTTCGGGGCGTACATACACGGGTGGGGGTTCGGGGCGTACATACACGGGTGGGGGTTCGGGGCGTACATACCAGGGTGGGGTGGGGGTTCGGTGCGTACATACACGGCTGGGGGTTTGGTGCGTACATACACGGGTGGGGGTTTGGTGCGTACATACACGGGTGGGGGTTCGGTGCGTACATACACGGGTGGGGGTTCGGGGCGTACATACACGGGTGGGGGTTCGGTGCGTACATACACGGGTGGGGGTTCGGGGCGTACATACACGGGTGGGGGTTCGGGGCGTATATACACGGGTGGTGCTTGGGTGCGTACATACACGGGTGGGGGTTCAGGGCGTACATGCACGGGTGGGGGTACGGGCCGTACTTCCACGGGTGGGGGTACGGTCCGTACATACCCCTGCCCACGCTCTGCGTGCCTGGGTACGGCCCGTACCCATGCCTTTGGTGGGTGGGTACGGTGCGTCCCCCCATGGGGTCCGCACCGTACACAGGCCTTGGGGGCGTGGCTACGGGTCGTACCACGCGTACCCCTACATGACCCCAGCAATGCTGGTACGAGCTGTACCAAGGCCTTTCTGACGTGGGTACGGGCCGTACCGCCATTGTTGGAGTGACGTAGGGGGACGCGTGGTACGTTCCGTACCCACGCTCTTGCGGCCTGGGTAGGGTACGTACCGGTTCGCGTGACCATCCACTTCCGTTGTGGCGGACGCTTGCGTTGCTGGCCTCGCCCCCACACCCTGGCAGTGTCCAGGCCCTGATGGTCAGGTATGTCCAGGCCATGTGTGATTTGGTACCATGTGTTGGTGTTGTGTGTCCTGCCCCTGCCCCCCCCTTTGCCCCTGGTTGTTGTGCTGACCTTCTGCGGCGTCTGCGTCGGTTCCTGTACGCCAGGTGGACTGCTAGGAGGGCAGGGATGGCACGTAGGTTCGGGTCCATGTCTGTTCGTCGCGTCCAGCTGCTCCTTGCGTGTGTCGTCCTGATTTCCCGGCAGTTTTTGGCAGCCGGTAAATATTTACCGTGCGGGATGACGTCGGTTCGAATCGTACTTCCTGGTTCGTGAAACGTAGGCTGGATGCGTACCGACGTCACGTCGGCGCCTTTCAGGATCGGAATTGTGTTTAGTTTCTGTTAGGTCGGTGTTTTGTTCGATTCGTACGGAAATGGTGTTTCCGTATGAATCGTACTTGCATTTTCGGATGGATTTCGCACCGGGTACGAGTCGGACGGAGGAAAGGCTCCGTCCGACGGTTCGTACCCGGTTTTTACCGGATCGGAATTGGCACCCTTGTGTCTCATCTTGTTGCTTCTCATTTCATAGGGTGGGACTCTATTTCATTAAATTTCTCCCATAAGGATACTTTCTTACTTTTTCTGCATTCACCGGTGAAGTGTTTTCTTGCACCATTGTTGCTTAACTTGAATTCTCTTCAAAGGAGCCAGGCAGTCTTGATGTCTTCAAGGTCGACCTGCCCCTCAGTGTCCATGGCAAAGTGGTCCTTCCAACATGGTAGACGATGCAATGTATTTCCTTATGTTTTCATTTTGTAAACCAGCCTAATACTGTGATTTTTTCTGTTTTTATTGTGCAGTTTTATATAGCACCAACACCACCCAAAGGTACTGGAGTGCTTACATTAGCTCCAGTTACTTTACACAAGGACACATTACTTTTTATAGGCACAATAAGATGTCGTGATTTGCCCTGAATCAAGGGTATTAAGTTGAGGCCAAAAAAACGAACTCGGTTTCCCAGCCCCATTACACCATATCCTCTCCCGAAAGTACGCCATATCATCTCCCTAGCCTTGGCCTCAATTTCACATTTTGTGATTATGGATAAATCACATGTGCCCATATTTATGAAAAGATTTTGCATTTTTTCAACGGTCCAAATCACTATTTCGGGCCGTTAAGAAATGCAAAACTGCCTTTCCTAATGTACAAAGGCATATGCAGCGTCGCAAAATGAGATCTCTACCCAGTAGTGAGTGAGTGAGTGAGTCTGTGGGTGTCTCAATGGGTGTGTGTGCGGGTGCGTGAGTGTCTGGGTTGGTCTGTGAGAGGGCACATGAGTGTCTAAGTGGGTGTCTTAGTAGATGCATAGTGTCTGAGAGAGTGTCTTAGAGGGTGTTTGAGTGGGTGTGAGACTATCTGAGTGGGTTAGTGAGTGTCTCCATGTGTGGGTGTGTGTTTCAGTCTGTGAGTGAGTGAGTGAGTGCATGAGTTTGTTGTGGTAAGCAGCAGCAGCGCGCCAACCCAGAAGCCTGCATTTAATATTTTTTTAACAGCTAGCATTTTAACTTTGGCAACTTTTTAAATATTTAGTACTTTAAGCGCAACGATCCATCATGGTATCCGATTCTCTTTTATTCTCACCTAAAGCGCTTGCACTTTTGTAGACGCCGGTCCCCGGTCCACCATGGCTTTTCCGGCTGATTGTTGCGGAGGGACGTGGCTCCTCTCCTCAGCTCCCTCATTTCCGGGGGCTGAATCTGTACTTAAGAGGCAAGTTGGGATGGGACGCGCAGCGGTAAGCAGCAGCATGCCAACCCAGAAGCCTTCATTTAATATGTTTTTTAACAGCTAGCATTTTAACTTTAGCACACATCAAAGAAGTAGGACTCAAAAACACAAGATCGCTATGATATAATGGGTAACGAGGAAGATCACCAGGTGTCTAAAACTGTCCTCACATGCAGCAAGCTGTGTCATGCTTCATCATAGGTCTGCTAACACACCCCTTCGCTAGCCAACGCTGGAGGTGGAGCAATAGGGAGGGGGAAGACAATACAATATGTAAAAAGTACACAGAGCAGGATCATATGTGAAAAAAGGTGCAGAAATTGTGATATAAAACTGGACTTGAGGTGTCCTCAATCAGACCCGTTTGTTAATAGGCCCACCCTTCCCTTTCATTTACTGGACTGACGCTAGTTCTAATACCATCACTAATGTCTGTGATCCATACTTTTTGCATTTTTCATACACATTTTCTGACACAGACGTATATTCACCCTCGTCAGAATACCTACACTTTAAAATACCTTTACTATTAAATGCTTGCAGGAGTGTTGAGGCATCTCATAAGGGGGGCTTGGGGGGGGAAGGCGACCGCAGGGAGTCCCCACCCCCGGGCAGTTTGGGAGGGGGCGTGTGGAGGGAGGGGTTTGCGGGCCCCGCGCGGTTTTTGAACTTGGGCTTGCCTGGTAGGGAAAAGATAGCCCAAAGGCAGCCCAATTAGAGCCCAAAAGTAGCGAAATGTTGCCCAGGTATAAATACCTTGGGAGCCCGCCCCCGGCCACCATTTTAGGTTTGGTGACCTGGTGGCCGGGAGCGAGGATAGTGTCGTGTTTTTTGTCTCCTGTCAGCAGTGTGAGGTCTAGTGGTGTCTGGTTTGCGATGGCGTCCCAGGATTATAGAGTGTTGGAGGCTCTTCGGCTTCTGTCAGAGGCCGGTCGAATGGATTTGGTCATCGGAGAGGGGGCGGGGCCGTCGCGGCCCCCGCGGCAGGCCTCGGCTGGAGTGGCGGCTGCGGTGGCAGCGTGTACGTCTCCGAAGCGGTCGCGGCAATTACCGGTGAGTGAGCGGGGACGCCCGCGCGTGCGGAGAGCGGTCCCCGCTCGGTATGGCCAGGCCGGTCGGGCAAAGGTGTTGGGGGCGGCGGGCGTTGGTGATGCGGCGGGGATCGGGGTCGGTGTCGGTGGTGCGGCGGAGCGTTCCTTGTCTCCCCCAGTGGTGGGGGTTCAGCGCGGAGGCGGGCGCGGCATTAGGAGGCGCTCGGCGTCGGTGCCTGAGGTGGATTTAGGTAGCGCGAGGGCGGGGAGCGCCGTTGCGAGTGTGGGCGGGTCGGCGGTGGTGGCGCAGGCGGCGGGGCGCGAGCAGGGGTCAGAGTTGTGGGGCGGGCCAGCGGGTTTTGATTGTGGGGATTCTTCTCTTGTTGCGGGGAGTGCGGGAGGGTTGGAGGCGGGTTTGGTGCGGTCCGGGATGCAGGGGGCGGATGGGAGGGGTGGTGTGAAGTATGCTGAGGCGGGTTTCTCCGCGGAGAGACTCAGGGGGTGTGGTGAGGCAGCGCCTAGCAGCCCGTTGTTGTTTTCGCCGGGGTCTTCGTTGGCAGGTGTGGGGGGGAGCTCCATGGGAGAAGGGGAATGGGCGCAGGTGGAGGGGTGGTGTCCGGCGCAGGATGTGAGGATGCAGGAGGTGTCAGAGTGGGGGATTTCTGCTCGGTTGAGTGACGAGGGAGGGGCGGTTTGGCGTTCAGCGGGCGCAGAGTTGGTGGGGGGGGAGGGCAAAGGGGGAGTGGAAGGGGATGGGTGGTTTGGGGGGGATAGTGAAGCGTCTGGGAGAGGGTTTGAGGGCGAAGGCTTGGACATTTTTCCCTCCTGGGCCGAAGGTGTCCGGGGTTGTAGTGAGGAAGGTGCAGTGGGTGGGTCAGGCGTGCGGGGGCAGGACAGGGTGGGGGGTGCCAAGGAGAGGTGGGTTTATGGGGCGAGCGGTCGTGCCAGGAGGAGGTCGGGTAGGTCGCTATCTTTGGGGGAGGAGTATGGCGAGGTCTCGGCGTCTGTTTTGGGGCAGGCTAGGTTGGAGTGGAGCGGGGACGAGGAGGAGATGGTGCCGTCGCAGCGCGGGGGGGTAGGGCGAGCGGGTGTGTATGGAGGGGCTATATTAGGCGCGGGTTTGTCGAGCGGTATCGGGTCGCGGGAGGTGGTTAGTTTCATGGCTCCCGGCACATCAGTCCAAACTTTTTCTTTTCAGGATAGGTCAGGTAGCAGAGCAGCAGACTCGGTAGGGCGAGGTGCGGCCCAATATCGCCGAGGAGAAGGGAGGATGAGGCCTGGCGCGGCACATTCCGTACCGGCGGGGGATCCCGTCGCGGTCAGCTCACGAAGGTCAGGCGCGACCTCGCTGGCCCCAACGTCACGGCGTTCACGGTGGATGGACTTTTCTGCTGAAATGGATGCTTGTGTTAAGCGTGGGAGGGGGGAGGACCGGCGAGTACAGTCGGCTCCCCCGCAAGGTGGTTATAAGGCCATGGAGGCCGCTGGTGCTAATGTAGGGTCCGGTAAGGCCCAAATGGTGGATTTTGCTGAGGAGGCGCTGATGGTGGAGGAGCCATTACTGCTCGACTATGATGAGGATAGCCCCGAGGAAGGGGAGATACGGGGTGATGAGGTGGGGGGACACTCTCATGCTTCTTGTAGTCTGTTTCAGGTTCCGGGTGTGGCACCCATTGCACAGGCTGTGGTGGTGAAATCGGCAGGAGAGCACGGCCCGTCAGCAAGGGCGCATCCTCCAAGGGATTCTTCGGCACGGGCGGTGAAGCGGTCGGAGTCGGTCCGCACACCCTCCTTAGAGCCAGGTGAGAGCGCGAAAACACAGGCCAAACCTATTATGGTGTCTGTGGGGTCCGGGGAGGATGGGGGTGGGGGTGTGTTGGAGGGGAGATTATATAGAGGCAAGTATGTGAAGGACACGGGGGTTGGCACGGGGCCGGAGGGAACATTGTCGGGGACCAAGGTGGAAAGTGGGTCTCAGGTAGAGGCAGGCGATGGGAAGGAGAAGCCGCAGAGCAAGGAATTGAAGATCAAGAAGCTCCCGTATATGGGGGTGACTAAGCCTCTGGGGGCGCATTTGATGCTGGCTACGAAAGAGCGTATTTGGAAGGGTGAATATGTGGAGATTCTGAAGCTGTTGCACAGGGAGGTGAGGTCCAAGGAGGGTTCGAAAGAGGAGGAATATGAGTTGGCCAAGCGCCCTAAGGTGCCGCTGACGATAGAGAATTGGACGGCGGCTTTCCTAATTTATGCTAGTGTCTACTGTGAAAAGTTTCCCGAGCGCTGCGTAGCCATATTTAAGTATATGGACGTTATCCGAAAGGCTCAACTCACTGGTACTGGGTATGCTTGGGCTCAGTATGACGAGGAATTTCGGGCCCGGATGGCTTGGGATTCTGAAGCTAAATGGGGTGAGCTGGATAATGACTTGTGGCAACATACTATGGGGGCCGCGCCAGGGGGTAAGACTATTTTTACGGCTAGTGGTTTGCCGCTGGTTTACCGGCCCTTTCAGGGAAAGCCCACCCGGGGTGGGGTGGGAGGCTCAGCCGCATCACAGTCTGGGGTCGGGGCTTGTTGGGATTTTAACAAGGGCCTGTGCACGCGGGAGTATTGTAAATACAGGCACGAGTGTTCTAAGTGCGGCAAGCGGCACTCCCTCGTTAACTGCTGGGGAGTTAGGCCATCAGGAGGGCAGCAAGCAGGTGCAGGAACGTCTGGCGGCGCGCAGCAGTCACAGGGTGGGCGAGGGGGTAGGGGCGCACAGGGTTCTGGGCCCAAGGGCTCCTACACCAATTAAATTGGATCGGCTGCAGGATGCATTGGGGGGCTACGGGGATTTGGTGGCAAAGCAGACTCTGTTGGATGGTTTCAGGTGGGGTTTTCATTTGGGGTACCACGGGCCCCGGCAGAGACGGTGGGCGGATAATTTGAAATCTGCCTCGGAGCACAAGCTGGTGGTGAGGGAAAAATTGCGTAAGGAAGTGCATGAGGGGAGGATGGCGGGCCCGTTTGGAGAGTGGCCAGTTCCTAATTTAATCATTTCCCCGATTGGTGTGGTGCCCAAGAAGGAGGAAGGGCAGTTTCGGCTGATTCAGCATTTGTCATGGCCGGAAGGGTCGTCAGTCAATGATTTTATCGATGAAGACGCTGCTTCGGTGTCATACTCCTCAGTTGACGTCGCCATGTCACTGGTTGTGGCCGCGGGCGCAGCTGCAGGGATGGCAAAGTGCGATATTAAGTCGGCTTTCCGGCTGCTCCCGGTTCATCCGGACGACTGGCCTTTGTTGGGCATACAATTTGAGGGTGAATGGTATGTGGATAAGGCGCTACCCATGGGTTGCTTGGTGTCATGTGCTCTTTTTGAGCTCTTCAGCACTTTTTTGCAGTGGTTTTTCACACATCGCACTGGTCACAGTTGGGTCACGCATTATTTGGATGATTTCTTTTTTGTGGGCTCTTCGGGCTCTTCGGAGTGCCGACGTGCGTTGGAGTCGTTTCAGGAGCTTATGGAGGAGTTGGGGGTGCCGTTGGCTCCGGAGAAAACAAGTGGGCCGGATACTGTCATTTCATTTCTGGGCATTGAACTTGACTCAGTTGCGATGCAGGCTCGGTTGCCCGCGGATAAGAAATCCAAAATGTTGGTTTTGCTGGAGGAGATGTTGGCTCGACCGAAGGTAACGGTGAAGGAAATACAGGTGTTGCTAGGCCATCTAAACTTTGCTTGTAGGGTGGTTCGGGCGGGGCGGACTTTCTGTCGGCGCCTGGGCCGGGCTTTAGCAGGCCGGCACTTGCCTCATCATCATGTGCGCCTGTCGGCAGGGGTGAAAGAGGATTTGCGGATGTGGTCCTTTTTCTTGCACTCATTTAACGGGGTGCCCTTGGCCAGGGACGAGGATGTACAGTGGGATGTGCAGCTGTTTTCAGATGCAGCGGGCAGTGAAGGTTTTGGCATTTACTGGCAGGGGCATTGGTGTGCTGAGCAGTGGCCTCAGGAGTGGAAGAATGGTGGGCGGAGCATTGCCTTTTTGGAACTTTTCCCACTGGTGGTGGCGTTGACCATCTGGGGCGCAGAGCTGGAACACAAGAGGGTGCTTTTCCGTGTGGACAACATGGCGGTGGTGCAAATCGTCAATAGACAATCGGCCAGGGACGAGCAGATTTTGAAATTAATGAGGGTCTTTGTGCTGGGCTGTTTGCGCTATGACATTTCATTCAGGGCTTTGCACGTACCGGGCGTGGACAATGACATTGCGGATGCTTTGTCTCGTTCACAGTGGGGGAGATTCCATGGGCTGGCCAAGGAGGCGGACAGGACACCGACCCCGATGCCGGAGCACCTCTGGTCGGTCGGCAACGCAGGGTGTTTCAACTGGTGGTAGGTTCCTTGTCGGTTTCCACGCGTACGGCGTACACATTGGCATGGAATGAATTTTTGGCTTCAGGTGCTAGTAGGAGGGACGAGCCGGGGCGCAGTTCGGAGGATGTAGTTCATTTTATCCTTGACCTCATTGAGAAGGGTTTGTCGCGAGTCACTATTGCGGGGAAGCTGGCTGGGGTGGCGTTCATGGGTAAGCTTTTTTGGGGTTATACCCCGTCTGCTGGGGAAATCGGTCGCAGGATGCTGGAGGGGTGGGCGAGGGAACGGGGCGGTGCTGGGGGGTCCCGTTTGCCGATTTCCTGGCAGACGCTGGCTCGTTTGCTGGCTGTGTTGCCTGCAGTTTGCACTGATGAGTTTGAAGTGGCATTGTTTTCTACCCTCATGGTTTTCATGTTTTTTGGAGCTTTCAGGGTTTCGGAGCTCCTGGGGACCAAGGTGAGGCGGGGGATTTGTTGGCAGGATGTTTTCATATCGGACACAGGTGTACACGTTTGGTTGGCCAGTTCCAAAACAGATCAGAAGGGGGTGGGAAAAGGGGTTTGGTTGGAAGCAGGATCCCCTAGTTGCACATGCCCGCTGCGCTTGGCCCGGCAATGGAAGACGCTCTCAGGGGGGGATGGGGGCGAGTTAGTTTTTCAGCACAGGAACGGGGCGCGCGTCTCTGATTATCAGCTGCGTATGGTCCTGCGTAAGGGGTTGCAGCAGTTGGGGTTGGATGGAGCTCAGTTTGGGACACATTCTTTCAGGATTGGGGCAGCGACTGAGGCGCATAACCGGGGTTGGTCGCAGGGCGACATAATGCGCTTGGGGCGTTGGTCTTCTTCCTGCTTTCACAAATATGTGCGGGAGGATCCTCCTTCGGCGCCTGCGTCCATTGTTTTGGTGTGAGTCTCATATTTGTTTTTCATTTCAGGTTCGGTGGCCGGGCCGCACACGAGGGAGTTGACGGTGTGGATTGTGGGGCATTCCTTCGTCAAGTGGGCGCACGTTCAGGCGTGCAAAAGTTATTTTGGGGAAAGTTTGGGTTTCAATGGCAGCCTTTTTCGACTGGTATGGAAGGGAAAGGGGGGGATGCTTTGGAGGGAGCTGATCCCCTGTCTGAATAAAGCCATGGTGAGGGGTCGATGCCCGGATATTCTCTTAATTCACTTGGGGGAGAATGACCTTTGTAGTGTGAAAGGGGTGGTATTGTTGCGAGCCATGAAAAGAGACTTGGCGTTGTTGAAAGAGCAGTGGTCGGGTTGTCATGTTCTCTGGACAGAATTGGTCCCGCGGAGGGTGTGGAGAGGGGCGTTGAAGCCCAGGGCGGTTGATAGGTCTTGGAGGAAAGTGAATTTGGAGATCTCCCGGTTTTGTCGAGATTTGGGCTTTGGGAGAGTCACCCATAAAGATATCCGCTTTGAGGCGGTAGAGTTTTTTCGGGGAGATGGGGTCCATTTGTCGAGGTTGGGCATGGATCTTTATTTGTTGGAGCTCAGGGAGGTCTTGTCTCGGTGCTTGAGGGGGCAGAATCAGGCTCGTTGTGTTTAAAGCCTTTTTTGTTGGGGGGCAGAAAGAGGGGAGGGTAGTTGCACCGCCCCCCTCTTTCTGGGTGGCGGGGGTTATGGTGATTTCTGGTCAGTTTTACCGGAAGTTGGTGGAGTTATTGGGGTTGAGTTGGGGTTATCGACAGGAAAAGGTTAGTTTGGTAAATTTAGTTTGGTTACACAGTTTGGGGGCCGATAGCTGAAAAGGGGCAGGCAGGGGAGTTTTGGTTAACAGAAGGTTTGGATTTAGAGATTGTTGGGGGGTTATACAGGAGTGTAATGTTTTATAATGTTTTATAATGTTTTTATATTGTTGTAATGTTGTAATGTACGGGCGGGGGCGGGCTCGAAGGTATTTAGGGGAGGGGGCGGGGGGCGGGGCTAGGCATGTTATATTTAGTGAGGCCTAGTTTTGGAAGGCGTTTCGGCCAAGGATTTTAATTTGTAATGTGCACCTGTTTCCAATAAAGCGGCCTTTTACACACAACGATCTTGTCAGTGGCCTGCTTCCCCCCCTCCACCCCTCCCTCCCAAGGGGGGCTTGGGGGGGGAAGGCGACCGCAGGGAGTCCCCACCCCCAGGCAGTTTGGGAGGGGGCGTGTGGAGGGAGGGGTTTGCGGGCCCCGCGCGGTTTTTGAACTTGGGCTTGCCTGGTAGGGAAAAGATAGCCCAAAGGCAGCCCAATTAGAGCCCAAAAGTAGCGAAATGTTGCCCAGGTATAAATACCTTGGGAGCCCGCCCCCGGCCACCATTTTAGGTTTGGTGACCTGGTGGCCGGGAGCGAGGATAGTGTCGTGTTTTTTGTCCCCTCCCTCCCTCCCTCAAAAAACACGTTTTTTGGGTGTTTTTTCTCCACTTTTTTCGTTTCGGGGTTTGGGTTTTCAGTATACGTTTTTCCAGTTTTTTCCCCCTTTTTGCGTAATTTTTCAGGCGTTTTTGTGGGAACAGATGTGCAAGGGGTTCTGCTATGTTTGTACTTTGTCGCTTGGAGCAGGTGCTGTGCGGGGGTTATGGTGATTTCTGGTCAGTTTTACCGGAAGTTGGTGGAGTTATTGGGGTTGAGTTGGGGTTATCGACAGGAAAAGGTTAGTTTGGTAAATTTAGTTCGGTTACACAGTTTGGGGGCCGATAGCTGAAAAGGGGCAGGCAGGGGAGTTTTGGTTAACAGAAGGTTTGGATTTAGAGATTGTTGGGGGGTTATACAGGAGTGTAATGTTTTATAATGTTTTATAATGTTTTTATATTGTTGTAATGTTGTAATGTACGGGCGGGGGCGGGCTCGAAGGTATTTAGGGGAGGGGGCGGGGGGCGGGGCTAGGCATGTTATATTTAGTGAGGCCTAGTTTTGGAAGGCGTTTCGGCCAAGGATTTTAATTTGTAATGTGCACCTGTTTCCAATAAAGCGGCCTTTTACACACAACGATCTTGTCAGTGGCCTGCTTCCCCCCCTCCACCCCTCCCTCCCAATAGATCTGTACACAACTACCTCCATAATAATTACCGTTGCGCTGTACATGTTTGCGGCCGCTATGATCAAGCAGCGGGTGTTTTCACCACTATTTGCACGAAGGATAGTTTCCTTACACGCCTGCGAGCTGACACGTATCCTTACTTGCCCTACTATCATGGCGGGCGACAGGTAGCGTTCTAGCCATTCTCTCCCTAATCGAACCGTCTGTCTACGCACGCTGTGGCCGTGATTACGTGGCCCAAGGAGTATCGGACTTTAAAATGCCAAGACCGGGATGGGTCAGGAGACCTACACGGCGCCGGGAGGGACAAGTTGTCAGTGACAACTCACCTTGATGCAGTAAGTGTAGACACTCTGAGACTGACGGGGACAACTCCAATCGGCTCCCATGGGGCTGCTCCGACCGAACCAATGTGGCTACCCCGATTTGAAATGGAATCCTTTAACCCTTATGCCAATAACGTCTGTTTTACTCTGACTCCAGCATTGCGGTTCTCATAATACACATTGCCATATGAGCGCTTTCCATGTTTCCTCACAGGCTGATGTATGTTCTTATCTACCCCCATTTTGTTTCACAGAGTTTGACTGTAGGGAGTTGTTCTCACTCCACCACCAGTTCAGGTGTTGAATTACAAAAAACTTCATAAGATTTGCCGAGTGTATGGTCGTGCTCTCATTTTCTCCCCAGCATTGATGCCTGTATTTCTTAAACTTGTAGTAGGGTATATTTGCCTGACATGTTTTTATAAGGTGCAATTTAGGCACCTAGTGGGACATTTTTGGTATTTCCACATGCACCAAGGGGCCAAAATTAACTCTATGTGGTCTATATCGGTGTGTTAACGTCCACGTTTTGATCGCTTGTTCTTACCAGTTCGGGTGCACTACCCAGGATGTTTGTATGTATGTTGTTATTATTACCACGATAGCAAGGCACCATTTCACCTGACAACTGTTTTTCTGGATTTTATTACAGGTTCCCCACGGAAATCATCCCGACACAATTGTAGGGAGTATTCCTTGAGAAGGGTTTTCTACCCCTGCTCCTGGACCAAGGAGGTAGGGTTAGTATCCGTGTTTTTTTTTCCTTGTGAAGTCCTGTAGAAAGCCGGGGTAATAATTACATTAATTCTTTTTCGGCTGAAATATGTCAACGTTTGTTTACAGAGTGGAGGGGTAGGTGATTCATTATAAACTACCATACCTCCATCCACATGTCTAGTTTCTGACCCTCTTTTTAATCTGGGCTGGGAGTCCATAATTAACCCCTTCCCCGCTCATGACGGAACCACTCCGTCATGAGCCACGGGTGACGTGTGTTCATGACGGAGTGGTTCCGTCATGCTGCGGCCGTTGGCCGCCGCTCAGCCCACGCTGCGCTGATTCCCCGCCTGTGCGGGCGATTAGCGCAGTGGGCGGAGTCATGACGGAACCACTCCGTCATGAGCACAGCTCAACCGTGGCTCATGACGGAGTGGCTCCGTCATGAGCACAGCGCCCCCGCGCTGCCCCCCAACCCCCCCCAGCCCTGCGGCGGAATTCCCGCCGCAGCGAAGGGGTTAAAGTCTGATTGAGGCCACCTCTTGTCTAGTGTTATATCAAAATTTCTGCACATTTTTTCACATATGATCCCGTTCTGTGTACTTTTTACATATTGTATTGTCTTCCCCCTCCATATTGCTCCACCTCCAGCATTGGCTTTCACGGAGGTGTGTTAGCAGCCCTATGATGAAGCATGACACAGCTTGCTGTGTGTGAGGACAGTTTTAGACACCTGGTTATCTTCCCCAGTACCCATTAGATCATAGCGAACTGGTTTTTGAGTCCTACGTCTTTGATGTGTGTCTAGGTTATTATAGGACGTCAAAGTGGCACATACATTCCTCCTCACCCTTATCCTTTTTGTGTGGTGAGCATTTCAACTTTGGCAACTTTTTAAATATTTAGTACTTTTAGCGCAACGATCCATCAGGATATCAGATTCTCTTCTCAACTCACCTAAAGCACTTGCACTTTCGTAGACGCTGGTCCCTGGTCTGCCGTGGCTTTTCCGGCCGATGGTTGTGGAGGGACGTGGCTCCTCCCCTCAGCTCCCTCATTTCCGGGGGCTGAATCTGTACTTAAGAGGCAAGTTGGAATCGAACACGCAGCGGTAAGAAGCAGCGCGCCAACCCAGAAGCCTGCATTTAATATTTTTTTAAACAGCTAGCATTTTAACTATGACAACTTTTTAAACATTTAGTACTTTTAGCGCAACGATCTATCGGGGTATCCGATTATCTTTTAAACTCACGTAAAGCACTTGCACTTTCATAGACAACGGTCCCCGGTCCACCACGGCTTTTCCGGCCGATTGTTGCGGAGGGACATAGCTCCTTCCCTCAGCTCCCTCATTTCCGGGGTCTGAATCTGTACTTAAGAGGCATGTGGGATTGGACACGCAGCGGACGCGTGCAGCGGGGGTGCCACCGGCACGCCAAAGACGGACCAAAGGCAAGCCTGTCTGCGCCCATCCGCGTCCGGCCGGGGCCCGGGGCCAGAACGCCTGCATCTTTCTTCTCAAAACAGTATTATTATAAGGCTGAAAAGCTGCTTCAATTAAAGGGACCTATTATGGAAAACTGCCTACACTCTATTGACCCAGACAGTAGCCTCACCGAGTGCATACATTGCCCCTTTAAACTGTCATCAACCTCACATATCAACTCAACTAACCTTAAATCTTACAAAATGTTTTTGCTTAAATGCAGGTTATTCAATTTTCTTGGAAGAAGAAGGGCCAGAAGTTCGGTTTTTGACAGAAACCTGGTTCAATTCAGGATCTGATCCCGATCTCGTCCAAGCTCTCCCCCTGGGCTACAATATCCAGAGGCTAGATTGGACCTCAGGTAAAGGTGGCGGGACAGCCATTATTTACAAAAATCAAATGACCTGTCGTACATCTCGAAGTCCTATATCAGACTGTGAGAACCTTCCATTTTCAATAAGTTTTACACCCACGCTCACCCTGTTGGGTATTCTAATCTATCGTCCCCCTGGGTTCTTGGGACAATTCTATAAATCTCTGCCCGATGTGGCTGCCAATCTAGCCAGTACCCCTGCCAACTACACTTTATTGGGAGATTTTAATCTTTAATTCGATGACCTCTCACAGCTGGCCGCAGCTGAGATAACAAATGATCTTGAAGCCTACCAGTTTTTCCAAAAAGTTGCCAATCCAACCCATTTGAAAGGACACCTACTAGATCCTATTTTCTCCAATTTGGAAGACTTAGTAGGAGGGAAACCCATCCCAGTACCATGGTCTGATCATTTTCTCATCCCATTTTTCTGGACCCCCAATTTTGCCATGCCCCCTACTAAGCCGATTAGAACAAGGTCACATCCCTCGCCCAAACTCTCGACAGAACAATGGATTTTAGAATTAGAAAAAACGAAGCCAGTAACTGAGCTAGTTGCTGTAATTGCTAATGAGAATTTTAACAAGTAGATAGAATGCTCCGTAGACCAGGTTCTCCCTTTAAAACCGACCAAGATGAAAATTGGAATTAACAGAATGGCATGGTACTCTCCAAAGCTTCGGGCGTTAAAGCAAAACTGCAAAAAACTCGAAAGAACTTGGAGGAAGGACTTCTCCCCTAATAAGACACTGAAATATAGGGAGGCTATTAAACTGTACAAAGCAGAAATTAAATTAGCCCAAGCTACCAACTACGAAGAATAAATTTCCTCTGCAGCTAATTCTGTGCGTGAGATTTTTCGCATAGAGGAAAAACTGCTTAGAGTCCCTCCAACCCCAGTGACCTCCGATACGTTAGGTTCACGCTGTAATAAACTAGCAGACTTTTTCTTCAATAAAATTCAAGCCATCTACACATCATTCCCCCTGGCAGATGGCCAAATATTGGATACCAGTCCCCACAGCATTGAATCCCATCTGGAGGCAATTCCCCTGATGAACCCTAAGGCGCTTGAAAGCATCTCAACACAGGTGAAAAGCTGGTCGCCCAGAGACCCAGCACCTCTCAATATTTTGAAACAAGTTGCTGAAACCGTCTCTCCCACTATACTGGAGTTGATCAATGCCTCACTTGCCTCCGGAGTGGTTCCACCCCCATGGAAGAAAGCAATGGTGAAGGCACTCCTAAAAAAGCCCAGCCTTGACCCTGATTCCTTGGCAAACTAACGCCCTATCTCACTCCTCCCAGGGATAAGTAAAATAGCAGAAAAATATATTAATTCAGTGCTGTCTGCTTTTCTAGAGACTCATAATCTCCTCCACCCGTCACAGACTGGCTCCCGACCACTCCAAGGGACAGAAATGGCCCTGCTATCAGTAGTCGAAGAGTCTAAAAAAATACTGGACGCCAGAGGTAACACTGTGATCATCCTCCAAGACCTCAGTGCAGCCTTTGACACTGTCAACCACCAAATCTTGGTCCATAGACTTATAAAACTGGGGATGACCGGGGTCACTTTGGCATGGCTGCAATTCTTCCTGGATGAAAGATCCTTCCAGTTCTTCGATACCGATGTGGCCTCAAAACAGGTGCCTCACTGCTGCTTAATTCCCAAGGGATCATCCTTGAGTCCCACCCTATTTAACATTTATATGAGCCCATTAGCAGAGATTGTGCTGCCTTTTGGGGTACACATAGTGACCTATGCAGATGACACGCAACTCATAGTGGGACTCAACCAAGCTGATAACCCCTCTCCCAGCCTCCATCCTTGATTGGAAGAGGTAGCTAAATGGATGAATAATTCCTTTCTGAAATTAAAAGGAGAAAAATCCGAGATGATGATTTTGGAGAACTTGTTCCTCTTTGATTCCAATATATTGTGGCCTGCTGATCTGGGCCCCGTTCCGACCCCCAAGACCCAGATAAACAGCCTGGGTATTTGGATGGATCGAGCTCTGACTTTCAAGGTCAAGGCACGTAATGTGGTGGCCTCCTGCTATGGCATCTTAAAGATGCTTCGTAAAGTCCTCCCACTCCTCCCCTTCCAGGCAAGGAAGCTCATGGTCCAGGCACTCATTCTATCGAGTCTGGACTACGGGAATGCCCTTTACTTAGGGGCCCCATGTGTGACCTTCTCAAAACTCCAGACGGTACAAAACTGGGCAGCCAGAATGCTTCTGGATATCCCGAAATGCCAATCTGCAAAACCAGCCCTGAAATCTCTCCACTGGCTCCCTATCAGGGAGAGAGTTAATTTCAAGGCTATGTGTATTGTTCACAAGATGTTAGCCTGAAACGGCCCTTCCATCAATCATTCCATTGTTCGGTCCTACCATGCTAACAGACGCCTCTGCTCGGATGAGCTGCATCTTGCCGCAGTTCCTAGGATTATGATAGCTAGAAGTGCGGGTTGTCTGTTCTCTTACAATGCCGCTAAGCTCTGGAATAGTCTCCCTCTTCATTTGCGCAAGGAACCCAACCATCTTGCCTTTCGTAAACTGTTAAAAACCTGGCTTTTCCCGAAGTCTGGTTGGTTCTCCACTACTTGCCATATTCAGCGCTGGGATGCCCTCGGGTAGCCATGTGCTTAACAAATGTATTATTCATTTAATTTCTGAGTGGGCCTGTGAGTTGGTGTATGACTCTCTGAGTGGGTATGTGAGTCATTACGTGAATGCTTGAGTAGGTATGTGAGTGGGTGTGAGAAAGTATGAGTGGGTCTGTTAGTGGGTAGATGAGTATCTATGAGGGCATGGGAGTGGGTGTACATGTCTGAGTGGGTTTGTCAGTGGGTGCATGAGTGTCTAAATTTCTCTGTAAGTGACTGTGAGAGTGCCTGTGTAGATCTGTGACTGGGTCTGTGAGTGGTGCAATGGGTGTCTTAGTGGATGTGTAAGTGGCTGTGTGGGTCTGTGAGTTAGTGTGAGACTACCTGTGTGTGTTTGTGAGTAGTATGTGAATGTGCTCTGGGTCTGTGAGTTGATGTTTGAGTGCCCATATGAGTCTGTGAGTGGGTGCGTGAATGTCTATGTGGGTCTGCTAGTGAGTGTGTGAGTACCTGTGGGGGTCTGTGACTAGGTCTTGAGTGGTGCTATTGGTCTGCGAGTGAGTGCATGCATTTATGAGTGGGTCTGTGAGTAGGTGCATGAGTGTCTGAGTGTATCTGTGAATGGGTGGACAAGTCTCTGAGTGGCTCTTTGAATAGCTGTGTGAGTGTCAGAGTGGGTGTGTGAGGTGGTGCACAGTTATATGACTGACACTGTGAGTGGGTGCATGACTCTGTGAGTGGGTCTCTAAATGGGTGCATGGGTCTCTGAGTGGGTCAGTGAGTGGGGGCAAGACTGTCTGAGAGGGTGAGTGAGTGGGTGCGTGAATCTCTGAGTGGGTGCATAAGTATCTGAATAGATCTCTCAGTGGGGGCATGAGTCTCTCTCTGGGTCTGTGAGTAGATGCATGAGTTGTTCTCTGAGTGGGTACATGGGTCTCCGAGTGGGTGCACATGAGTCTCTGCACAGATCTAGGAGTGGGTGTGTGAATATCTGAGTAGGTCAGTGAATGGGTGTGCAAGTGTTTGAGTGGGTCTGTGAGTGGGTGCATGAGTCTCTGCATGGGTCTGTGTGTGAGTGTGTGAATCTCTGAGTGGGTCAGTGAGTAGATGCATGAGTGTCTGAATGGGTCTGTGAGTGTGTGGACAAGTCTCTGAGTACGTCTGCAAATGTGTGCATCAGTGTCTGAGTGAGTCTGTGAATGTGTGTGTGGGTCCCCGAGTGGGTACATGGGTCTCTGACTGGCCCTGTGAGTAGGTGCATGGCACTATGAGTGGGTCCCTGAATGGGTGCATGGGTCTGCGAGAGGGTGCATGAGCCTCTGAATGGGTCTGAGAGCAGGGGACAAGACTTTCTGAGTGGATCTCTGAGTGGGGCATGAGTCTCTCTCTGGGCCGGTGCATGGATGTGTGAGTGTCTGAGTTGGTCTGTGAGTGGGTGCATGACTCTCAGGGTGATTCAGTGAGTGGGTGCATGAGTCTCTGAGTAGGTCTGTAAGTGCATGCTTGGATCTCTGAGTGGGTCTGTGAGTAGGGACATGAGTCTCCGAGTAGGTCTGTGAGTGGGCACTTGAGTCTCTGAGTGGGTCTGTGAGTAAGGAGTGTGAGTGTCTGAGTAGGTATGTGAGGGTCGGGGAAGTCTCTGAGTGAATGTGTGAATTTGTGTATTAGTGTCAGAGTGTGTCTGTGAGTGAGTGCATAGGTCTCTGAGTGGGTCTGTGAACAGGTGCATAGGTCTCTGATGACACTGTGTGAGTGGGTGCGCGACTCTCTGGGTAGGTCTCCGAATGGGTGTATGGGTCCTTTAGTTGGTCTGTGAGCAGGTGCATGACTGTCTGAGAGGGCGTGTGAGTGGGTGTATGAGTCTCTGAGTGAGTGCATGAATCTCTGAGTGGGTCTGTGAGTGGGTGCATAACTATCTGAATAGCTCTCTGAGTGGATGCATGAGTCTTTCTCTGGGTTTATGAGTAGATGTCTGAGTGTTTGAGTGGGTCTGTGAGTCAGTACATAGGTTTCTGAGTTCATCGGTGAGTGGGTGCATGAGTCCCTGAGTAAGTCTGTGAGTGGGTGCATGAGTGTCTGAGTAGATCTGTGAGTGGGTGCATGAGTTTCTGAGTGGGTTTTTGAGTGGGTATATAAGTTTCTCAGTGGGTTTGTGAGTGGATGCATGAGTCTCCGAATGGCTCTGTGAGTGAGTGCATGAGCCCGAGCAGGTCTGTGAATCAGTAGATGAGTTTCTGAATGGGTTAGTTAGTGCATATATAAGTTCCTGAGTAGGTCTATGAGTGTGTCTACTGTATAAGTGAGTGTGTGTGAGGTTTTTATAATTTTTTTCATCAAGGTTCTCAACTACAATGCATCTATGGGGTCGGGGTACCCCCTCCCCTGACTCCTTTTATAATGTTTACCTTTAACTGTCATCATCCTCTGGGACATGGCCCGGCTCTACAAAATGGCAGGTGCAACTGTCTATTCAGGTTTCAAGCAGTCAAAAATAGCATTGCCCCAGGTGCGTGGATCCACGACGCTCTGCATCTGTGTCCCGAAGGATCTGTGTCCCTATATATACAAAATCTGAGCCAAGAGCTACCTATCTGCTTAATTTGGTGTAATTCCATCCAGCGGTTTGAGCCGTAGTCGTGTCTAAAAATCTCTAAGGAAATGAACATGGGAAAAACACTTTTGTTGACCCTCCCTTTTTCCCAGTCTCTGCTTTACGGATTGCCCCAAAACATTCCATGTACAACACGAATCACCAGAACACTTTTTTGTGAAGATTCGTGAAATGACGCAAAAGATATAGGCAAGTCAAAAAATGCTTTTCTTTTGGAAACATTGTCCTAACTATAACTACCCACTGGCGACTGCAGTAGCTAATATATAAATTACCTACTGGTGGTCACCAGTAAGTAGTTATAGTTAAGACCATGTTTCCATAGGAATCACATTTTTTGACTTGCCAATATCTTTGGTGCTTGTTGACGAATCTTCACAAAGTTTTCCCTTAAAAAGTGTGCTTGTGATTCTTATTGTGCATGGAAAGAATCGGGGGGATCCTTCAAGTGGGGCAGAGTAAATGGAGGGGTGGGGGTAAAAAAAATACATTTCCCATGTTAATTTTATAGGAAATTTGAACATGAATACAGCCCGAACTGCTGGAGGGAATTTCACCAAATTTGGCAAGAAGGTAGATTTTGGTTTGCAGACCACGCTTTCAGTTATACAGTGTAAATCCGTTCAGGAGTTGTAGAGAAATTTAAGGCTAAATAAGGATATCTGTGATCGGTGCTAATTTGCGAATAATAACAAGCTTGTGCAGTGAAACGCAGAGCTCTGGTTGGCTGCCAACACTTCAGCCAGAAAGTGTTGGCAGCTGAGTCCCCAAAAAAACACAAAAAGAGAAAAAGGGACAGGGTACGAATACTCTAATCCCCTGGCCTTGCACTTGGGTCCCAGAAGGACTCCAACAGGGCAAAAAAAGCATTTTCTTTTTAAAACGTGGTGGTAAATTTGCAATATTCAAGAATTTGCTGCAAAACAAAACAAAAAACAAGTGCTACTAGTTGAGGAATGAATTCCCCTTGGATGCTGAAGGTCTTTGGGGGCCAGGAACCGCTCCTGTTACCAGTAGTAAGTCCCACACAGTGGGACTGCTGAGATCTCATCAGAGAACCCCCCCTTTTCTCAACCACTCTGCAAATGTGCCTCCTGATGCACTACTGGTTGGGGGATTAAGTTCCCTTGTCTGCTGAGGGCCACTGGGGGCCAAGAACCCCTATTGTTACCACCAGTAAACCCACACAGCGGGACTCCTGAGACATTGTCGGAGGCCACTCCCGCTTTCTCAACCACTCTGCAAACAGGCCTCTTGGTGCATTACTTGGGGGATGAACTCCCCTTGGATGCTAAAAGTTGTTGGGGGCCAAGAAACCCTATTGTTACCACCTGTAAGTCCCACACAGCAGGATTGCTGAGACCTCATCAGAGCCCCCACTCCTTTCTCAACCACTCTGCAAACATGCCTCTCAGTGCACTACTGGCTGGGGCATGAATTTCTCTTGGCTGCGGAGGGTTCATCGGGGACCAAGAACCCCCATTGTTGCTACCAGTAGCTCCCAAACAGTGGGACTGCTGAAACCTCATCAGAGGCCCCACCCCCTTTCTCAATCACTCTGCAGTCTCCTGACACACTGTTTATTGGAGTATGAAGTCCCCTTGGCTGATGCGTGTCGTTGGGGGCAAGAACCCCTATCATTACCACCAGTAAGTCCCACACATCGGCATTGCTGAGACCTTGTTAGAGGCCCCCCTCCAGATCAACTACTCTGCAAACAGCCCTTCTGGCACACCACTGGTTGAGGGATGAAGTCCCTTTGCTGCTGAGGGTTGTTGGGGGGGCAAGAACCCCTTTTGTTAGCATCAGTTAGTCCCACACAGCGGGATTGCTGAGTCCTAATCAGAGGCCCAACCCTTTCTCAACCACTCTGCAAACGGGCCAGCTGGCACATTACTGGCTGGGGGATGAAGTCTCCCTTGGCTGCTGAGGGCCGTTGGGGGTCAGGAACCCATATTGTTACCACCAGTAAGTTCCACACAGTGGGACTGCTGAGATCTTGTTGGTGGCCTGCCCCTTTACTCAACCATTCTTCAAAAGCACTTATGGAGCTGTGTTTAACACCCAACCCTAAAATAAAGGGGAGCAACCAGCAGCAAGAGGCAAAATAAAGGTGAGAAATGAGCAGCAGAGGCAAAATAAAGGTGAGAAACAAACAGAAAGAGGCAAAATAAAGATGAGAAATGAGCAGAAAGAAGTAAAATAGATGTCATAAACCAGCAGCAAGTGGCAAAATAAATGTGAGAAATGAGCAGAAAGTGCCACAATAATGGGCAGAATGAGCAGAATGCGACAATATAGAGGTCAGATATGAGCAGCAAGAGGCAAAATAAAGGTCAGAAATGAGCAGCAAGGGACAGAATAAAGGTCAGGAGCAATCAGATAGACGCAAAATTGTGTGCATACTGAGCACAAAGAGTCAAAATAGAGGGTAGGAGTGAGCAAAGAATAGGCAGAAAAACAAGTTTGAAATGAGCAGCGGAGGCACAAATCTGAACTCAGCAAAGGATAGCGGACTGCTGGCAAGCTGTACAGGAGGACCTGACATGAGGACCTGCTCCTGTGTACCCCCTACCTTAGAACAGACTTTCAAAGACATTTATGCATCTACTCAAAGACCCAGTCAGAGACTCATGCACTGACTCACGGATCCACTCAGACACTCATGCACCCACTCAGACACCCATGCATCCAGTCACAGCCCCACTCAGGCAATCATGCACCCACTCACTTACAGACCTACTCAGTCACAGATCCAAGGAGGCACTCCTACACCCACTTACACAGCCATGTATACAACCATACAGTTACTCACACACCCACTCATATACCCATAGAGTCACTCACACACCCACAAACACATTCACACACCCACTCAGACACCCATGCAGTCACTCACACACCCACACACCTACCCATAGAGCCATTCACATACCCACTTTCAAACATTACAGGCTACAGTTAGGAAATAATTTTTTTTTAAACTGTTGAAATTCCCTGAAACAACCAGAGGTTACAGGGGCAGTATAGTTAGGAAATGGAATTGAAAAAAATACAGACATTCACTTAAAAAACATATATACTAGTGGATGTTTAGGTGAATAAGTGAGTGAGTGAGTGTATGGGTGGGTGAGTGTGTATATGAGTGGATGTATGGGAGACTGAGTAGCTGTGTGGGTGACTGTATGGGTGAGTGACTGGTTGTGTGATTGTTGTATGAGTCAGTGAGTGGGTGTGTGAGGGGCTTTATGGATGAGTGAGTGGTTGTGTGAGTTCTTTTATGGGTTCTGTGAATGGGCATATGAGTAGTTGTATGGGAGTAGGAGTGGGGTATGGGGTATGAGTGGGTTTGTGAGCTATTCAGGGGATGATGTTATCAGTGATATCATATGAGATGTCATGAGTGATGTCACGGACCATGTCATGAGTGATGTAATATGTGAGGTCATTACCAGCGCATTGCAGGGGTGTAAGTTCTAGTTAGCTGAGGTAACTATAACTGCTGAATTTCTTTGACTTTTAAAAGTGAAATGTGAGCCTAACTATAACATCCTTGTTTTTGCAGTGAATTTCTAAGTTTCTTTTTATTTGAATTCCTAACTGCAATGTCCCTGTAATCTTTGTTTTTTCAGTGAATTTCTAAGGTTTTTAAAACATTTTGGGCCTCATGTAGGTAGCATACCAGTTACCACTTCTAAAATACCGAACGTTACCGAATCGGTATTTTAGAAGTGGTAACTCGTATGTAGGTAATGAGTCGGTATTTTTTACCGATTCGTTACAATTCGGTAATTACCGAATCGGTATTTACCGATTCGGTAATGAGGCATACCTTCCCATTGAGGGGAAGGTATGCCTCATTACCGAATCGGTAAATACTGATTCGGTAATGGTGGAGAAAATGCAAGGGTGGCAGGGTGTCACATTGACACCCTGTTGCACCCCTGATTCGGCCATGTGTGCACATGTGGCACACATACATGCCCTAAGGGCATGTATGTATGCCACATTGCACACTGCTACGCGCTTCAAAATGCATACACACATACATTAATTATTTACCACCAACTATAAGTTGGTGGTAAATACCGACTCCTAAACACACCCACACACTCCCCCTACATATCCTTTCTGGAATCGGAATTTACCGATTCGGTAAAATTACCGAATCGGTAAAATTACCACATCGGTAACGTTACCGATTCGGTAATTTTACCGATTCGGTAGTTTTACCGAATCGGTAAATTCCGATTCCAGATATTGACCCCCTACATACCAATAGCCAAAATACCGGTCGGTAACGGTATAATTACCGAAAATCGGCCGTTACCGACCGGTATTTGGCTACCTACATGAGGCCCCTTATTTCCTAAATAAAACAACCCTGTACCCTTTGTGTTTTTTGAATTTCTAAGGTTTTTTAAATGTGATATCCTAATTATGACATCCATGTAACATTTCTAACATGTGAGAGATAGGTACAGTCAAGGCCGGTGCAGGTAAGAGCGGTGGGGCGGGGAGAAGTCAACAGATGATGGAATAGGCATGCACAAGGTAAGTGGTTTTCTTTCTTTTAATTTTATTTTCCCTATTCCTCCGTCTGTTGACTTCACCCAGCCACGACTAGGTAGGTATGCTCCTTACTGTGCGTAATGTTAAAGTAGATGTGCAGATAGGTAAATAATATATATATATATACATTCTCAATATAATTTTCTTTTTAGAACAGCGGATCCTCCATGGTACTGGAAATATAGACGGGCAAAACTCTATGGTTGGTTCTGATCTGCGGTTTCGTCAAATTTCTAAAATTATTTTAACTTTAAAGGAGTTACTGATTGTAAAGTTATGGTAAGACTGGACATATTAGGAGATTGGGATTTCATGCTTAATATTTATGTTTAAAAAAATACGCGTTTTTACGGTTTTGGCAAACCCGCAAATCTGCGGTTCTTGTATAGGGGCACTTCCTAATTAAGTTATCATTGTTGTGACACTTAAGGGAGAAACATATTTTTGATAAATTATCCAGAAATTTGTGAGTTCTCAATGGCTGAAGGCAGTACTGCAACACCATCTTCAGAACCTGTTTTTATTGGACATGAAGATGAAGAAGAAGATGTGGAGGTGCCTTCATCTTCAAGAAAGGAGAGTGAGGTATGGCAATTTCTTTCATACCTAGTGGAGAACAAAAAGTATGCGCACGGTTTGTTAAATACAATCTCGGTGGAAAACAACGGTCTCGTGGTATTTCAAAAAAATTCAGTCACCGGACATCCTGCATGTGGAAGCATGTCCAGACCATTAATGAGTGTGCATATCTCTGCATGTTTAGAGAGAGGGAAGGTGGAAGCATGGATGCTGCAGCTGGACCCTCATCATCTGCCCATGACACTCCTCCAGAGAGCAAAATGACAGCCAGGTGCAGTGAATTGAGCACTATGGTTACTCACTGTGCCACCTGCCACAAACTTCTGGCTGCAAAGGTGAGTTATATTACAGAGTGTTTTGCACAGGTGAAAAAACACCATTCCTTATTTTTTTAATAATTTTTTTTTTAAATAACTGTTGGACAGCACTGTTGTGATTTGATAATGCAAAGTTGGTGCATTTGTTTTTTTATGAAAGTTAATTGGATGTTGAGGTGGGTGTTTAGACTTGATGGCTAGTGGGGCAATGAAGTTGGTGTTGGCATCGCAGAAACTGGTGTGTGGCCCTGGGGATCTGTAGGTGTGGGTGCCTCTGATTATCGCGCTGTCATCAGTGTGGATTTGGAAATCATGGTGTTCCATGGTCGGTGTGGAGACGTCCTCGATGGTGGTGCATCGGATTGTTTCTTTGTGGATTATGCCAATATCTCTGCCGTGTTTGTTGGTGCAGTTTTGGTGTGCAGTCTTGTAGCCTTTGGGCATTACGTTGGTGATGTTGGGTCACAGGAGGGGTTGAGCCAGGTTTCTGTGATGACAATCGTGGCCGGTGAGAGGGTGGCCATGATGTCCCAGACTTTGATGGTGTATTTGAAGAGAGATTGGGTGTTGCACAGGAGGCATAAAATATGTTCTGGGTGGTTGTGGTTGGCAAAGTGGAAGTGGCGCGGGTATATGTTAAGGTGGGAGGTCCTGAGTTGCAGGTGAAGAGAGAGTTCTGGCAGGTGAACGGCCCTGCCATTGAGCAAGTAGAAGTGAGGCAGCAGATGTTGAGGTGTCCAGGGCTCAGATTTCGGTGGCAGAGTAACTGTGGGTGGTCAGAGGGACAGGATTCCTGGCGCTGGGTGTGGTCGAGGCACAGATGTGCACCGATGGGCCTGCCTTTGGTGCACCTTTGGCACCTGTCATCTGACCTTTTAACCTACACCAATATTATTCTATCATTCTTTGCTTTCACAAAAATAAATACTTGTTCCCATGGTATTTATTAGTAATGCTTTACATTTAGAATACAATATTATTGTATAAAGCCAGACCTATTGGCAGTGGCAATGCTTGTTTTTACTGTTGAGTTCCATGAAATTACCACAAGCCTTGCCTGCAGCATACAACCCAAAGTTCAGCCCCCCATACCTTGTATGATACCCTTACAGTGTGTCTTTACAAGTTCTAAACTGGCCTGCTTTGCAAATGTGGCCACTATTTTAGCTATGCAGGTTGCTAATCGGTGCAATTTATCTACTGATGATCAAGCCTATTTTTTGTTTTGGTCAGACCCTGATTATGTGATATGTTCTTGGCAGTTCAGAGTAGTCTGTGGCCATTGTATGAGAGGCTGCTGGGGTGTTCAAGGCTACCATAGCCACTCCAGAGTAAACAACTGACTTGTACAGGTATATAGTGGACATTAGAGTTATACCGTGCAGAGATTTACATAAAAGTTGTGCTGCATTATACTAATAAGCTACAGTTAATTATGTTTCTCACGCTTCAGTCCGCAATTATTAATTAGTTTTCATCCATACTTTTTTCTCTTTCTCTGTAGATCGAAAAATAAAGAATGAAAGGTAAAATATATTTTAGAAGCATTATATTTTTTTATTTCAATATTTTTTCTGCTTCTGATTTTATGTGTCTGTATGTTTTGTTGCATTACTCTTTGACAACTCCATACACAACAAGATTATCCACCTGATTTTACTACCCTCAGAATGTGCAGTGTCAATTTTCTTGACAAGATTGCTGGTGAAGTTACAGCACACAGTGGGTGGAGGTCACTGTCTTACTCCTTGAGGTGCAACCGCATGAGCTCTTTGCAATAAAGTAACCAGCAATGTTTTGTCCTGTGGAATTGCCATTCCTGTCCATTTAATACAAATTGGGACAGCATGGTGACCCTATTTAGTAAGCCCACATTTAGTGCCTCCACTCTACCTATATATTTATATCCAAAGCCGGCTTAGTGCTGGGGTTGACCGGTACAACAATGTTTGTTGACGCCCCTATCTGTGGTGCTGGTGACGACTTCCACCACTGATTCCTTCACCACAACCTTTTAAGAGTGCCCTTCAAGTCTCCATAGACACTCTCTTTCAGATGCATTTAATTAGTTATATAGTGCCCCTCATACCAGTGTAGGGTGTCAGAGCACTTTACATCACATGCACATTACACAGAGACAATCAATCATACATGTGTAAATCAGTGTATAGGAAATATAATATAAGCCAGAGGACTTCAAGGTGTAGGAGTCACATGTCATCCATACTGGTAGGCAGTATAGTTTAAGAGTGCTTTGGCTTTGTCTGCACAAACTCAGGATTGAAAGTGGAACACCATGGTTGGGGGTTCTCTTTGATAATAAGAATTGATTTCTACCCAAATGAACCCTTTTTGCAACATTAATATATGCTCTAATCTATACTTTGCAGTGTGCATTCAGTTTTTTGATGACAGTTATTAATTTGTTGCTCTATATTAGGATTTTAACTTATAACTGCAAGTAACAAAAGGATATCCCTTAGAAAAGCAGTAACCCACAGACCTATTTACATTATATGCACTTTGTGATCTGCTTGGTGGACATTCTTTGCAGCAGGCTTTTAACCCTCTGTGCTATTTTATCATCAGTCAAAAGCTCAACTAGACACAAAATCTCTCTCCAGGAAGAACATTAATAACCAGAGTTATCTTGACATTTTTATTGTTCCCTGGAAATTGCTGCAGGTAAGGAATGAGCCATCAGGTGCTTTTAAAAACAAAATAAACTTGCAAACACAGTGCCATCTGAAGTCAGCACCTGGTGAAGGGTGGCACTGGTCACACCGCCCTAGAGCCGGGCCTGTTCATATCTGAAATACTGAATACTGAATAGCATATGTGCTGCTAGACAACATGGCTGAAAGACATTCACAGTGACAAGGCCAATAGCTCTGGTATTGCTGAAACCTATTATCTTTGCCAGTGCTAATTTTAGATTGATGAGGGCCAGGTAACTTTTCTAATAATAAAGTTTTGAAACAAAATGACAAAAAACAGACTTTTCAAAAGCTTGCTTTATATTATTTCTTCCACTAGAGTGCTCAAAATATGAAATAGCCATTCCACAGTGAAATATGACGTAAAATGAGTAAGACTCCACGGGGCATATTATCAAGGGCAGTATCGCCGCTTTAGCGGCACTTTTTGCAGCTAAAGCGGCGATATTTTTATCGCCCTATTTACAAGGCGTCACTAACATGCATTAGCGCATGTTAGCAGCCGATTTTGTAACACATCTCATACCAGCGATAAACATCGCTAATGAGATCCAAAGTAGGCGTTCCTTCAAAAATACAACATGAAACAGGGCGCTAACACAACAGCGCTGTATTAACAAGGCGGCCCCGGTCTTGCGAAGCGATATTAAAAGTCCCGCTAAACGTGGGTATCGCCAGATCCTAACGTCTGGTCAATACTTGACTTAAGCATGTTTAGTATGGGAGGTGGATTGACAGGTAAAGTCCATACTCCCATATTAACAAGCTTTTCATTAGTGCTATGAAATCATCGCTTGATTTCACACACTAATGATGATTATCGCCGTCTATCGCTGGTTTGTACATCGCCTGTGAGCTAAGCGTTGCTAATACGCCGCTAACACGGCAATGTAATCCAGTGATAGACGGCGATAATCAAATTCGCACTAAGCAAGATTTGTAATATTCAACGCATGCAGTTGATAATATTCCCCCAAAAGAATATGGACCTCTATCATCGAATCGTTGAGCCGCCAAAACCTAATGCATTGGAATCTTTCAATTTAATCTCACAGAAAGAAACACTATTCTGAGTGTTTCAGGGGAAGCGTCTCTTTTACATTCAGGTGATCACAATGCCACAGACTTTTAATTTTGCAGGTTTCAAATGCTGCTTCTCTTCATCTTTATTAAACACAGACCAGTGTCCAATTGACCATCTACAGGAGAAAGAAAGCTTTATAATGCACATACAAAGTGTTTGAATGAAAAAAAAAAATCGATTTACCTTAAAAATAATGATGTTACTTTCTTTATAGTTGCACACCTTTAATTGATCCCTATTCATCCCTCATGAGTCCGAAGGCACGCTCCACTACACTTCTTGTCCTACATGCACTGTTGCCCCTTTGCTTCCCTCCTGTGTAGAGATGTAAACAAGGTATAATGATCCACTCATGTGTGCCATGAGCATCACCTTCTAGGAGAAAAAAATAACATTGGTATCAGAGGTTCCATAACAAATATACCTGCACATTCATTCAGTGTTGGCCCTTCCTGTGCTTATATGTGAGGTGTGTAGTAGGTGTTGGGTACAGAGGACATGTGTGCCAGCAGAGGCTCCAATAGCACTGGAGAAGAATGCAGTGTGATTGAATCTCCCCTTCACACCCTGTGTAACTGAGCAGGAGTCTCAGAGATATGAATGTGTGTTTCAAAGTTTGTGAGTATGGTTCACGTTGACATTCATAACACAGTTTTATGATGCAAGAAATGGAAATAATCTTTTGTTGTCAGTGTGACCCACTTAGCTTTATTAGGAAGGTAGTGGGGATTTTCTTTATGTAACTAAAGCTTTGTGCAGTAGTGCTCTGTCATTTACAGACAGCACGTTTTCCCATAAAATGGCAACTAAATGTGCACAGTCATACAGTTTTACAAAACTATATTGCACACAATTGATATTGTGTGGAAACCAGGTTTCATGGAATATCATTTGTACATCACATAGTGAAGTGTCTTGATTTGTTTTGATCCTACTAAAATCATTGTTTCGATAAAACTTCTGAATTAAAAAACATTTGTTTCATTTTTAGGTCTCGCCTGGCGTAGACTGCGCAGACATGCGCAGTCTCGCTGGCAAGATTTAATGAGTTAGGGTAGATTTCTCTTCTTATGCCCCGCCCCTATTTTCCATTGGCTGGCATCACCGTTTATGCTAAACGGTGGCCAGCCATTGGAAAAGAGCGTCTAGTGATGTACACTTTTCTCTTTTCGAGCCGTCCCAGTTGGACTGGCTCGGTTGCTTTACGTTTGTAGTAAAGGCTTTTCTCATCTTTATGGGGCCATGTGTTTCAAACATATGGCCCCATAAAGACAAGAGATCGGCTGCAGCGCGGTCCTCTTTCACTTTCGCGACCGCGTTGCTCTGCCTTGTTTATTTACCAAGCCTGTTTCTCTAAACACACTAATAGATTTACAATTGCACGCTCTGATTTTGTGTTAAAATAGAGTCCGAGTTTAACATGTCACAACTCAGCTTGCATTATAAAAGTGAATCATTTAATTTACCTAAATGTCATTGAATATCTCAACGCATTACAAATATATGACGTGGAGAAGACTAGCAACCAAAGTAGTAAAAAAGCTTTCTGTGCGCGTCAATGCTGTCAATGAAATCAGGACGAGTCGAACGCGTTTCTCAGCTGCGCATTGTTGAATGAACTATTGCCCAGGGAGCGTTTATTTGCTCGGGGGACTGGCGCGAGATTGCGTTGGCAGCGAGCTGAACTCTGGCAGGCACTTCCTGGATTGCTGCACGTAGGGGAGAACGTTGGCTGCTGGGGCAGAGGAGGAACCGGAGCTGCTGAGACAGGAGAGGAGCGCCGAAGTAGCGGATGGAGACACAACTCGCCCTGGGTGCGGTGTGAGCTTACCCGTCGCTGGGCGAGAGGATGGGGAAGGGAAAGCACTGCTCCCGGGGAACATGGCCACTTTCTACCAGTGCCTACGAGGCGACTCCAGGTTAGATCAACAGCGTGGCTGGGTGGAGCGGGCGTCGCGCGCGTGCAGGGCAGAGCCGGGCGTTCAGCTGGAGTTTGAGACCGCACAGGTTTCTCGTGGCCTTACGCAACGCCGACTGCTCGCGCTGCTCGACATCAAGCTCAAGTTTGCATTTTATCTTTTCAAATACCAAGCAAATGTATTTTTTACTGTACTGTACTGCGTATACGATTACTTTTCACATTCTTGTGGGGCACCGCTACAGCCTTACATTTTTTTCTACTTTTGAGGTCGTACTTTTTGTAATGATATTGGAGGATTCCAGTAAATCGTACCAAAATACGTATTTGTGTTCTCTGTAGAAATACCTTTAAAATGAATTGCGAGATATGTAGTTTCGTGGAGTCGGTGCTCTGCAGCTCAAGGCGTCAGTTTTATCTAGCAAATATACAATAGTTTTACTTAAATATCCCTACTGGAATACAATGATGTAACCAGGTCAGGGCCACATTGTTTGCAGAAGAAACGGTCAAGCAAGGATGAGGATGTACTAGCCGGAGACCCTTGCTCAGATATCTCACTGAATGTGAAGTTACTTTTCCTGGGGTGCTTCCTTGTTCTTATTTCCTCACTCAGTTTTAATGTGGTTATTTCATGTATCTTACACTCCTAGTGTGCACACTGTTTTGACGCTGTCTTGCTTTTGTTGAATATTTTGCATGCTCGCACCTGGCTGTTGAAATTGGATATTGGACGTGTGGCGGAAAGGTGCAATCAGGCCAGACTGTTTCTCCACCTGCTCTTTCTTGTCTGGGGCAGTCCTCTTATGATGTGTGTTGTGATGGGTATGGCAAATAGCAAGTGTCTTGTTGACCGAAATATGAAATTACTTTGGTGGTAAAAAACTTCATAAATAGCTTTAGCTTGGATGAAATCAGCATACATTTCAAATATGTTATGTGGCTGATAAAACAGTATGAAATACTGTACTTGGAAAGAATGCTAAAACTATTTATACGAACTAGAAGTCAGGTTTTTTTCTTATTTAACCCTGCTCAAGTCCTGACTGTTGTATTTATTCAAAGCACAAAGCAGCAAAGATGCCTATGCACTTAGGGGTGGTCATGGCAATTGCGGTTAGTTTGCCCAAGACTGGCTATGACTTTGCTTACTTTTGTGGGACGGTTTAGAGCCAGGCCCAGATTTTCTACAAGGAGTGCTGCTAAAAGTAATTTCAGCACAGCACATGATGGTGGAGCTGATAGGAACAATCTTTTTTATTGAAATAGAATAGGCACAAGTTCCTATAACCTCTATTTGATGCATATTTATTTTCATAGTTGCACTTACAAAACGCTTTTGTTAAAATGAAACAAAGACTGGGTCAGCTTGTGTTTAGTTCTCCTGAACAAAGCTGAATCTTTGGCTTAGCTGTAGTTCCAGTTGCCTCCAAATTGTTTGTATTGCTGGTCCACTGGTATGTGGATCCATGAATGTGTGTTTCTGTGAACCAAGAACAACTACAGAAGGAAAGTAGGCTGCAGAGATCTCTCGTGCTCACAATTACCCTCATTCAACAATAGTGAATTATTCTTGCAAGGAAGCGTTAGTTAGTGTAAACTCCATAACCCTCACACTCGGCCCACTCCAATTAGTACACATTCCTCATATACATTCATGAATAAACTAACACCAGCCGTGTGTTTGCATTTTTCTGTGGGAATACTTGGCTGCAGTTTTATTACATGCACGGATCCTACGTTGCATCATTGAAAATGCAATAGGTCTCCTTTGATTAAGTTAAAGCTATTTGCTTTGCTAATTGTATTATATAGCAAAGCAAATGGCTTTAACTTAATAAAAGGCGAGTCCTATTGCATTTTTAATGCTTGTTGGTTTTGTAACTGCTGACTGTGTACAGTTCATTTACAAGTATTTGCATTTTGTTGTGTGTTACAAAAAATTACATCCCACAGCCTTTTCTTTCACACTCTCTGTACCAAGGCAAGACTGTTACATAATTCACTTTACTTTTCTTACTCCTCCTGCACGGTGAGAGTTTATAAACACTAATTTCCATGCTAAAAAAAATTAAGCAGCGATTTGTCAGAAGACATAACCTGACATTTGACCTTTGACTTTGAAGTGCAGCAAATGAGCCCAGATAAATATAGAATTTAAAGGAATCTTTTTTTTTTTTTTTTTTGCAGTTACTTATTTTTTATTTCCAAATGTTTTATCAAGGATTATCAACAATAATGAACAAATTTAGAGTACAGTATGAGCCAATACAGACTTCAGGTGAAATTGTACATTGTGTTGTATAAGAGCATCGAGTAGTGGACAGCTCTATCAAGCTAAACGAGAAGTTGAGTTGTGTTTCCAAGAGAGCTGTTTTGAAAAGGAGTCGCGCTGGCAAGCTTCCCAGTAAAGCGTATGAGCTGTGCAGAGAGAAACAAAGAAGAGAGTGAGAGGACTTGAGATAGGAAGAGGGGTGAGGCAGGAGCAGTGGAAGGGACAGAGATAAGGTAGAGAGGGTTAAGGGGATGGGAGGAGAGGAGAGGAGAGAAGAGGAGAGGAGAGGAGAGGAGAGGAGAGGAGAGGAGAGGAGAGGAGAGGAGAGGAGAGGAGAGGAGAGGAGAGGAGAGGAGAGGAGAGGAGAGGAGAGGAGAGGAGAGGAGAGGAAACCTGGTTAGCCCATGGTGTTTGGGTATGAAAGAGATAAGTCCATGGGGTTGTTTGTACTCTCAGCAACCCACCAAAAATCGGCTCGCAACCCAACAGTGGGTATGGTCCCACAGTTTGGCTGGATTAGGCTGTTCTTCACTCCTCGTGAGTTGCAATGGTGTTATGTCACTTAGACTTTTGTGTTGTGTTTGGTTATTACCCTTTAAATTTTCTACAGCTGTAGCCAGGAGCAAAACTTTGAGGACATTTTGGGGTGTAACTTACCACAAATAAATGCATCCTTGGATTGGATTGGTAGTTGGGTGTGGTGGCCTTGAGTTGGGTCTGCTATGTCTGTGTCGGTTTTTCTTATCATGCGGATTCTAGTAAGAGGTTTTTAACCTGTTCATTTCTTGGATCAGAAGCCTAAATATATGTAAATATATACAATATGGTTGGTGGTAGTTGTTTCAAGACCACACCTCTTAAATCAAGTATATGTGGAGGTGTCTATCAATTGAACACAACAGGTTATGGTACTATCGTGGTACCCAGCACCCTACTGCAAGTGGTGCCAGCACAGATTGGTTGAAAAGATCTTCTGTTTAAACAATATAAACAAAGATACCAAAGCACAAAACGGAAACCCAAACAATGTCAGTCCATAAAATAAGGATTCTTGTAGACATATCAAATCTGTAATATATTGTGGACAGAAGCCAGGTAAATGTGATCATCTGTACATGCATGTTGAGGAACAGCAGAAAACAGCAGACACGTGTTTCTTCACAAAGTGACTTCTTCAAGGCTGTGTACAAACATACAAGCACTCATATATAGCTTAACACATATACATGTATTAGAAAATACACATTACAACTGTATTCAGATTCCCTGGAAATGAAGGGGTGCTTAAGGCCTGTGCTCCAAAAAAAGAAGAATTAGAAAATTTAAAACATACGGTGAGTAACGTCCTATATAGAAATGTGCAGAGACAGTAAAAACTAGGTGGTCCTATAGATATCCATGAGTGAAGTTGTGGAAAGCGTGAGGTCTAGAGTTTCCGGACTCATGATCTCACAAAATAAACACAGACATCAATATCCACCCAGCACACTGGTAGGGGTGAAAGATGCCCAAATGAGCACAGACAAAAAAGAAGGTACTGACCTAGGCAAGTAATAATATCCTGGTAAGGAATTAGCAAGTAGATGGATTTGGAGAGTCAAGGTCTGGTTGCCAGACATAACCTGAAGAGTAGTAATATAGGTTACTTCACAGCAAGAGAGGATAACTAAGAAAGTTATCATATTTAAGTTGAATAAGTTGCCAAACTTCCAAGTTGTGCAAGAAATTGCCCCCATCCATCAGATACCAACGGATCGGTTAGTAGTGGAACAAAGCGAAAACATATAATTAGGGTCCTCCTACAGATTAATGTAAATTAACAGAGAGAAGAATCCTTTGTGTACTATTGAACCAACCTGTGCTCCACAGATGCAGGAATGGGTTGCCCTCTGTACTCTGTAACTATTAGGTGCAGTACAGTAGAATGGCTGAAATTCCAAAGGCAATGGTAGTATAAGGCAAAAAAGGGGGGGGAATAATGTAAGTGCACATGCACGTATGTGAAGATACCATGTACTGGTCTGTAAAATCTTAACTGCAGACCATAAGTATATGTTGATGGTCCAAAGAATCATTAGTAACCTTGGATGTCACAGCAATTGGTATAGAAAAATAGGAGCTGTAGTTGATCATTAGTTAGGCTCCACATTGCGTGAGTAAAACTGACAGTGGGTATGAAAAATATATATACAAATAACGTTGATTGTGGATACTAAAATCTGGGTGGCAATGTGACATGAGTCTTACCCAGGTGACTATGGGGTGTGTGCGCCCGTCAAACCTTGAGTATCGGTCAAAGAGATCAGATGGGAACCTTGATTAGTTTCTGAAATGCTTGCTCATTTATATCTACCAAACCGCTTTGGACATAACCCCCGTGAACATTCCCATAGTTTTGGTAAACATTTACTTTACTTTTTGTCATTCACAGACGGTTGTTACATCATAGATGCAACTTGACTCAAGAATTTATTTTAATTCCATTTTCTTACAATTTTACTCCATTCCTTGACCCGAGAAGAATTTTTCCAAATGCTGGTTGACTCAACTAGTGGAGTCTGGTTATTATTTTTCATAAGGCTAATATGGCTAACCTTAAACTAAGACAGTTAATCAGGGATCTCTTTGTCCCTCTTTACTTTCTGATGTTTGTTTACTTAAATGCATCGGCTTCTTGTCACATCCGCTCCTTACTTTAGGGATGCGGAGACTGCACACGATGACTCCTCATTTCAGGGTAATTGACCATGGCAATTTTACTTGGTGCTTTCCGGCTAATGCCTTTTACATTTACGGCGAGAACCAGCACTTTTGAATTTTAGGCGGGCTGAAATTATCACATTATGTTTCCTGCACATGCTTTCTATTTTACATAGAACTGCAGCAATTTCCTAGTTTTGAAACATGTTGACTTATCATGCTGCTTTACTTTACATGAGCACAACATGATGTTGGATATTCATGATGGTCAAAATATGTGAGCTTCACATCTTGTGCACACTGTTTGTACTTACAGCTTTTATTGGCATCTCTAGTTCTGGCAGCAACTTAACGCTGTTGGAGATATCCCTAATACCCCACTATTTAGACATAGCCTTATAGCTACAAATTATTCATAACCAGCATGGTGACCGTGACATGGGTCTCTCTCTTAACATGCCTTATAGAATTTTGACACTTTGGTACCTAATTTCTAATTTAGACACCATACTTACAATGGTGATGGTCACTTGATTATTCACATTTGGAGGAGACAATCATATGTTTTTATCTCACAGGCAGAAACTTATCAAGGTCTCCACCTGATCGTTTGACTGGTACTCAAGTTCGACAGGTGCACACTTAGCATGGTCATATGGCTAATACTTATGTCACATTGACACCCAGATTTTAGTATCCACAATCTAGGTTATTTCTATATAGATATTTCATACCCACTGTTAGTTTAACTCACTCTAGGTGCAACCCAACTTACAATCATATTTTGCTATACTAACTGGTCAGCAACTGTTGGACTTGACGCTTGTTGCAGGGTTATCCCCAAACATTTTGTTTCTTCCTCCTATTTTTGTCTTCCCTGACTCTGGGCGCTTTACCACTGCTGATCAGTGCTAAAGTGCATATGCTCTCTGTGTAAATTGGTGAACATGATTGGTTATCCCTGATTGGCATATTTGATTTACTGATAAGTCCCTAGTAATGTGCAATGAAGTGTGCCAGGGCCTGTAAATCAAATGCTACTAGAGGGCCTGCAACACTGATTGTGCAACCACATGAGTAGAAAGAAAAAGGTATCTCAGACCTGCTACTTGAGTGTCTTCACACAGTTGTTACTGCCATGTCAACTTGTCAAGTGCACCCACTTGCCGGGCCCTAACCTTACCTTTCCTTACACGTAAGGCACCCCTATGGTAAGCCTGAGGAACCCCATGGGCAAGGTGCAGTGTAAGTGAAAGGTAGGACATGTACTAGTGTGTGTGACATGTACTGATGCTGAAATATTGCCAAATTCATTTTTCACTATTGAAAGGCTATCTGTCCCGCACAATAGAAAGGGAAATACTTTGTACCATCTTATAAATATAACTTTCCAATTGGACATGATAGAGGAATAAAGTTTAGGCTCTCTGAAGCCTATTTGAAAATGCTTCAGTCAGAAAGTAGTGAGAAAAACAGCTAGACATTTTTTTGTTTAACCATTCTTTGTGCCTCTGCCTGTTTGTATATTAACTGTCTGGTTTTGGAGTGACAGGGGCTGGGGATGTGCATTCACTGCAGACAGCCACTGGGGGGAATGAGGTGTTCCTGATCCTTCCTGGATGACTCAGAGCTGAGCTGCATTAGACCTGGGCTGAATTTAGAGTAGTGGGATGAGATTTCCTTGCACCTGAATATGGCATGCTCCCTTACCCAATGCGGTCCCCACCCCCTGCGGTCATACTGCACAGGTGAGGACAGAACTGGTTTGGACTGGGCTCAGAGACCCTTGATCAAAGAGAACAAAGACATTTGGGGGTATACATATTAGACCTAAAACCCCAGAAGTTTAGATTACTTCTAGACTCAAGAGGAACCTCTACCAAGGAGAAAAGCTGAAGAGCTGCGAGGAGGAGTACTGCCCCTTTGCTGTGTGCTGTGTGAGGATGGCCTGCAGTTTCTGTTTCTGCCAAGGAGACGAAAAAGACTGGATCTTTGCTTTGAACCTGCTTGAAGAAGATCTCCAAGGGCCAGTGTGTGCTGGTCTCCTGTTCTGAAGTCTCAGGGCCACAAGGACCTCACCCCCAGCTCCCCAGCTCCCCTTAACTCTATTGCTGACCTGCCAGGAGGTACCTATTCCAGTTTTGGGCCTCTGGAGGTTGTTCCTGCAGTTGGGAGTTGGAAGCAACTTGAAATAAGTAAAAAAAATGTCTCTGACGCCAACATCTACACCGTTGTGATGCCTCAACCTGTATTGAGGCCCGGGGAACCACTTGTGAAGTGAACGACTCATCCCTCGGCCTGCACCACAGCTCTGATGCCCTTCGATGCCTGCCGACACCTGCAAGTTATTGGTCTTGCCTGACACTGGCGCTCACACCGACTCTGTCATCGCCAGCGCCTGCATCCTGTTGTAGCAGCACCGATAACCGCAGAGGGTGACTCCACGAACTTGCCGACTGTGCATCGTCACTGGAACCTATGCCTCACCACCGACGCAACCGCCTTCCCTTGTCCTGGACATAACAGGTCGCCTCCTTGCGGACACGACGCCTCACCTCCCCCGTGGCAGCCAGGAAACCGGCCTTTACCTTGGCACTGACGCCTCACCTCCACGACTTTGTGCATCATCATAGTCTTCATTTCCAAGGTACTGTTTGTTTGGGGGTCCGTGTGACTCAGTGCCTGATGCCGCGCTCCTCGCGTTTGGCACCATAGTTTGGATTTATCTGTCATGATGTCGCAATAGCCCCAGGTGGAGCTATTTGTTTTCTACAACCTTTATTTTTGCAATAACTATTCTAAAGTCAGATCTTATTACCTGTGTGTATGATTTTTGTTCTTTTGCTCTTGTTGAGTTTAGATAAAGATACTTTATTTTTCTAAACTGGTGTGGAGTCAATTTGTGGTGTTATCACTGCATTACTGTGTGTTTTGAGTACAAATACTTTACACATTGCCTTTGGAATAAGTCTGTCTGCTCATGCCAAGCTACCCAGGGGAGGAGCAGGGCTTATCTAAAGTGTGTATCCCCCTTACCCTGATTAGAAGCAAGGATCCCTATCTGGACAAAGATACCTACCACTGCCCACTTGAGACCCCCATTTCTAACTACAACAACTATATATCTAGTACGTATTCGGTTGTGGTGAGAAGGCTTTGTGTTCCTAGTTTTAGTTTGGCTCCCATTGGCTTTTTTGGATTCACCCTTCAAAAAAAGCCATGAAAAGTGTCTTCCCATTAGTGGATGAACTAAGTGCATTTGGACCTGGTCTTCATGAGATACTCACTTTATGTGGGTCATGAATGTGTTGTGTTTCGAAACCTGATAGTCTAAGAGTCTTCGGAGAATTAGCACTGCAGGCCTACTGCTAATTTAATAGCACACTGGTTGAATTTGGATTTTGAGTGTGGGCTAGGCGTATGTTGAGATCTTAATAAAGATTGCAATGTTCGCATTTATTATTTCCTTTTTTCCATGTAAAGAGGAATTATTAAACCTGGATTCATTAGGGCTTTAATGATACATTTTTGCTAAATGTGTATATTCCATTGAATGTGGTGGATAAAAATGTTTAATTTACTGCCCTTTGTTCTACCTTTAGGTATCATCGTTAAATGGGGAAAGATGTCACCCATTTAATGAGAGTCAATTTGCTTCTAGGCAATGCTTTATTTTGAAACCTCATGTTTTGAGCTGGCAAATAGGCTCTGATGCATTTATCTGTGGTATGCATTGACCTGAGTGGTCACTGGATTAAGCATGGATCAGCTATCAATTTATTGTGATTTCTGAAGAAAAATTAAGAAACCAATCTTCACATTGATTTAGTAAGAACTATACACTTTCTCTTTTAATCAAAAGGAAACCCATATGTGTATGCTCAATCTATTTGTGTGTGTGATTAAACACCCACACTGGCACTCGATACATCTGCACTGCTGTGTCCAATCCACTGACACCCGTACATTCTTGACAATACACTGGGCGAACTTGCACTGACACTATCATAAAGCAAACAGAAAAAAACAAGAAATTTTAGGCTTCAAGACAGGCATATAAAAACACACTTTTCCAGGGAGAAACACACACAGTTTTCAAGGAAGTGGCGGAGTGAGTCGTTAGCCGTCATGGCATAACGCCTCACTCCGCCACTTCAGAAACGCAAGGCTGCACCATATTTACAATTACATGGTGCAGCCTTGCGTTTCCCCCTGCGCTGGCACTACACTTACCAGTGTAGCGCCAATGCAGGCACCCTTGAACCATAGTGCAAGGGTGTCTGCGTGCAGGGGAAAGATTGTTTATGTAAAGGAAGATCCTCCTTCCTGTACATAAACAATCTTTAAATGCCATTTTGTCACTTCTATGTGTGCTGCTTAATGCAGCACACATAGAAGTCACAAAATGTCATTTTTTTAAAAGAATGTTTATGTACAGGAAGGGGGACCTTCCTGTACTTAAGCAATCCAAGGCATTTAGCTTTTTCCATGTGCGCTATACAAGGCAACATACATGGAAAAAGCACAAACGAGGAGAAATAATGCATTTTTCTTCGTTTCGCCAACTTAAAAGCAGGTTTTCCCTGGTCTTAATTTTGGCGCTGCCTCCTATTTACGCTGCTCTTGTAAATAGGGGGCAGCGTCAATGGGATAGAGTGTTGCGGTGGAACGCCCACCGCAACACCCACTGCCCACCCTTTCATGCTAAGCATAGCGCAAAAGTAGTCCTTATTCACAAGGCAGCATTAAGCAGCGTTAAGTGGTTTAAAGCTGCCTTGTAAATAAGGCAATTTCCCTATCGCCACCACAATGCCATAAAAAGTGACGTTGTGGTGGCGATACGGGCTTGTACATATGCCCCACAGAGTCATGATCATACAGACAGGGAAAAAGAGCATGGCCTCTGGGACAAGTAGACGTTGACAGTGGAAAAGGTGTCTGAAGTGCAGGCACAAAATGGAAGATTCTACTTCCCAGCACCATTCCTTTGTTCTCCTAATTTTTCTGGGAAACATCAGCAAGTGTTCCATTAACATCAAGCCATTTCCAACATTACAAAAGCATTACTATTTTCACATTTTGCTTCTTCAAAAACTATACAGGACTACATATCAACCCTCAGACTCCCATTAACACAAAATATACGCCTAGACTGTAGAATCTTGCAAATGCCGGAAGAGCCCATACTCCTGACGTGCAGGCAGGCAAGCAAGCAGATGTTGAAGATCCCTCCAGCCATCCATTTGATAAACATACTAGCTATTGTTTAGGACGGTCACAGGGCCCAACCCTTCTTGGGCATTCATTGCATGGCTACTCTTGTGCATAAATAAAATACAAACCAGTATATGCAAACTTGTGCATTTTATTGCACTGCTACATTTATAGAGAGCTTAACACATAAGAACTTTGATGTACATAGCGATCCTGGGCATCCATTCTGAGTGCGGGGTTGAACTGGGCTTTGCATGAGGTATGGAGATGTGTTTTGCAATATAGAATGGCAGCATTACTATTCATAAAATGAGATACATGCAGGACACTATCTCAAATAACCAGCACAAGCACACACACATACATATTCTTTAGACACCCTATAACTTCAAATGGTGATTTAACACTATCGCTCTACAAAAGTGTTGATATGTAAAAACACACCAACCCCACCAAACACAAAGACACCCTAATAAATACCCTAATGGGTGATGGAGAAACTCACATGACTCACCCCGCTGCACGACAAATACCACGGTGATACCCATGCATGCACCATGGTTTGAAATCCCAATGCTTATAACCAAACCAGCTCCAGCACAAAGATAATCACAACTACAAAACACTTGGCTCAAAGTGTTGGAATGAGAATGTCTTGCATAGTAAAAGGGCACAAAACCCCTGCCATGAGTGAACCAACTGCCAGTTAATGATGCTTTAACAGTTTTTAACTCAGTTGAAATGCTAATCTAGTTTGTGCACTGAGGCCTTGGTCTGTTGAGGATGATATTGAAGTCCATAATCTGTCTGTGACCTGGAAGGGACTCACCAAGCATGCTGTCTATTGCAACATGGGACTACATCCATGTCCTGGGTTGTTGACATAAAGCTGTGGTGGCAACATACCCGTTTTTGTGGATTATAGTATTGAACACACTGTTTTATGGGTCAGTGTCAAGAATTCCTGTCATACAAGGGAAACACGCCCTTATGTAAACAGGAGAGCTGTTACATAACTCAAGGGAAACACGCCCTTATGTAAACAGGAGAGCTGTTACATAACTCAAGGGAAACACGCCCTTATGTAAACAGGAGAGCTGTTACATAACTCAAGGGAAACACGCCCTTATGTAAACAGGAGAGCTGTTACATAACTCAAGGGAAACACGCCCTTATGTAAACAGGAGAGCTGTTACATAACTCAAGGAAAACACGCCCTATAAAGGAAGGAACCGGGAGGTACAAGGCTGTCGGATATTGTGTTTACACCGACGTACCTGCTTCGTGAAGAGCAGTGTTCCGGAGTGGTGCTCCAGTAAGGCAAGAACGGAGGTAGGTCGAGTCGTTACTCCCTGGGCCGTGTCTTGCCCCATCGTCACCTGTGAAGGACCCGGAAGCTCTACCGGTCAACCATTGAGCTTCGCTTTTTGACTCGGCTGAGTCCAAGCGCAGTGGCGCTTTTGCTGGTTGGAGTCGTAACTCCCAGCCCGACCAGAGACACAGGGATTGCCAGCTGTAACGCACACCAGGAGGTGTTTGCCGCGTTACAGACTCGGAAGTCCACAGGATCGATCGAGCGGCTGCTCTCGGTTCAGTCTTCTTGCTTGTGATTGGGGTATCGGTGACGCATCACCAGGAGGTGACTCCGCGTCCCGGTGCAGTCTGAGGAAGAGGTTGAGCGGCTGCTCCCTTCAGGTAGAGACCCCGGCTGGGTGTTTCCCTGACTCCTCGATTCTCCCCAACACTCTTCGTGCCCCTCACAGCCTACCGATTGGCATTGTCGGCCATTTCATTTCTGCCCTCTGTTGGCATACGCCGGGATCGGCGTATATGCAGAGGACGGTTAGGACCATCCGTGCTGTGGGCTGGTAACGTACTTAGCCTGGAGGATTCCAGTGACTATAACTTTTGTTTGTTCTTTGTATTTTATTTGCCTTCATTAAAAGAACTAACCCTTCACAAGTGGTTGCGTCCTCATTGTCGTGTCTGTTAAACGATCCTGAGACGTTCAGGGCGTTACAGTCAGATGCAGTGCTGTGCCAAAAGGTTCCAGTCATGGAAAGATTTGCTTATATGTGACACTCAAACCCTTGTGCTGAGATCCTGTTGGTGTATGTGTGTGTATGTGGGAGCGGGAGGTATGGATAGTAGAAGGAATCTGAGGGGCATATTATCAAGAACATTATTGCCACTTTTGCGACACTTTTTGCTGAAAAAGCTGCGATATTTGAATCACCCTATTTACAGGCGTTAGCTGTCGTTTCTTTTCCACTTTGCATGTCAGCGATAAATATCACTAATGACATGCAAAGTAGGCGTTCCTGACTAACACGCCATGGAAACACTCGCAGACACAACTTCGCTCTATTATCAATGCGGCCCCAGTACCGCGAAGCGAATATAAAAGCCGCTCTAACCGCGGTTATCGTCAGTGATTAACGTCTGCAAAAATCCTGACTTGCCTATCTGTATCATGGGAGGTGGATTGTACGGCTAAGTCCACATATCCCTATCAATAAGGATTCCCCTATCGCTGCAGCGTTATTGCTGGATTCCCAGCGATAATCCCGCATTTAGCCGCTATCGCCGGATTTTTAATCGCCTTGGAGATATGCGTTGATAATAATGCGATATCTCGGCGATTAAATCTAGCGATAGCCGGCGTTGGCCAAAATCGCGCAAAGTGGGAAATGTGATATTTATCGCGTTTCCTTGATAATATGCCCCTGAGTGTTGTGAGAGTATGGTTGCTGGAACCTGTAGGATACATTTTGAAGTGAGCCTGGTTTGACATGGCACAAGATGAAGGTTGGAGTACTACTCTTCCAGACAGTGGATGCGTATTGCCTGCATTCCTGGAGCTCCAGACACTGAAATGTGGGAGGATGAAGACAAAGCTACCCTGAGAAATTATATGAGGATTTATTCATCAGGGGATTACTTAGTAGTCCTTCTTGAGCACTGCCATTTGGTTGATGCTACAGGAAGGGCGTGAGTCCACAGATTTTGTTGTCAGAGTTAGGGAAGTTTATACATAGGGCCTGCTCGTATTTTTTTTTTTTCATGAGCGCTACTTTAAGAAGGCTGATGACAGCCATGTGCAGATTGTTCACACTACATTATGCTCAGGCTTTGGATACTCTTGTTAGGATCCAGCCTTGCCTGTTACTGTTTACTGTGAGAGCCCTCATCTCTTTTTTTTTTTTTTTGTGTCCTCATTAGTGAGAGCCCTCCTCTCACCCAAAACTTAGGAGCCATGCCTGGATGTTAATTAAATTATACGAAGTGACTTTAAAACAAAAATACCTTGAGTTACTATTATCTAATAAATAAAAGAGGTACTTACGATAACCAAGTTCTGATTATTCACATTGAGGGGTCATTGTCATGGTAGCTTAAGGGAAACCTAGACCTTACTTGCCTTTATGTCCTCAGACAAATGCGACTTTTGTGTATAGACTTTGATTATGTGTTAAGTTAATACTAATAAGCAGTTTGTCCCTTAGACCGATGGCTGAAAGATCAAAAAAATTGAAATACCTAGAGGAAACTTTAGCATGCTTAAATTGACCAGATAAATAATTATTTGGTTGATTTCTTAAATATATACAATTTGTTTTTTAAATGATGATGGATATGATGAATATTTAACTTTTTGATAGTTGGAATAGAGGATCACCTACATTTTATCTATTGGGTAATCTAATGAAAGCAGTAAAAATATGAAGGCTTAAATTGACATAACATTTTGGAGTCTTTTGTAGGCGGATGATGATTTTTATTTGTTTTAAATGTGTAATGATTTGAAAAAATTGTACATTAAAATCTTTCATCTCCTTCTTCATCTTACTCAAAGACTGTGTCTGCATTGCAGCTAAAAAACTACATTTGAAAGGGAACCACCAAAAACCAATTGCAAAGTTAAACAAGATCTGTTTGAAAAATCATTATAAATGTGGGACTCAAAGAATTCTAGTTTGTTCCAGTTCCAAGTTCTTCTACAGCATGGAATGCAGGGCACCGCAGAGTACTCATATAGCTACTATGATCCATGGCTGGTGCCTTTCTGACAGCCAGTCTTGCATAGATAAAGAACATCACCTGAGGAGTGCACAACCTGCTGAAGAGCTGCCTAGTGTCTAAAAGACTCATTGGTTAGAGAAGGAAGGAGTCTGTCTTGCCCTGCAGAAGAAGAGACTAACCTAGGGTAGAAGTCCATACATGTTCCCAGACTGTGGAGCAGCCAGGAGAGCTGACTTGCTGATGGGAGTGTAAACAGTGCTGATCTGAGCTGCAACGTTTCTGAAGGTCTACGTGCATATTTCTGCGGTGAGCGACAAGGCCGGAGAGATCTGGTGTTCCCATTGATGTGCTGTGAACCTTGTGAGATCCGATAACACCAGGATAACAGATTGCCCTCACCAGCCTTGCGGCACCTGTTGAGGCCTGCCATGATGTTCTTCATGCAGTGAGAAGATGCAAAAGGAATAGCTACTGGCTGCAGAGCTGACTGTGCACACTCAAAGTGTGCACTGTCACTGCCTATGTCTAACTGCATCCAAGCAAACAGGTAAGATGAGATGTGAAATAAAAGACTGGGTCTTGGATTCAAAAGGATAATTCTATATATTAGAGAGATTAATGCTTGCCAGCATGATTTTGTTTTGCTCAAGATATGATGCAAACTAGTCAACATGTTACTTAACACTGTAGTTGCTCACACGGATAATGTAAAGCTTGCATTTTGGCCTCATCCCTGCGTTTTACCATTTTATTGCTTCTAAATCTCTTTAGTTGGTGTGAGAAAGGTAGAACTTGGCTAGTGCTGTTATGATAACATAATAAAGGATACAAGGTGACACTCTGACATAAGACTCAACCATTATGTAATACACCAGGTGCCGAAAGCACCTGATCCAGATGGGTATATAAGGGGGAAGTATGCGGGCAACAAAATCAACAGAGAGATGGATGAGTGTTTGGGTCATTCCTTCCAGTAGAAATACATACAGAGCTAACCACTGGGTTCCTGGAATTAGAGAAAAATGGTGTTAGCTCAGCCTATGTTGCAACAAACATTTTTTCTAATATCATGTATGAGAAGGGAAACAATATACAAGTAAACACTTAGAGGTATATTCACAAGAACGTGTGCTAACTACCGCAAGAGTAGCATAACACAACTTTCAATATCGCAGCCTATCGCGGGAAAATAACCCCGTGACAACGTGGGATTCACAACAAGGCGGTAGCATGCGATAGTCACCAGATAACGCACCAAATGTCCGCATCAAAATGAACGCCACGCCGCATAAATGCAATACGCGAACGCAAACAAAATGTGATGAGGCCAACCACGGTATAAAAAGTAGCGAAAACCAGCCACAGGCCTGCAAATCCCTCGCGTCTGGCAGAACTATGCACTATAAAAACCACAGAAAAAATACACCAAAAATAATCCAAAGTGCTTAGCAACATGGATGCACCCTGACACAGCGCAGGGGCCAACCCGAACCCCACAACTCCCACAGACTACCGGCAAGGAACAACGGGGCCGGGGAAGGCCAAGGAGAAAAGGGAGTGGAAGACGGGGTGCAGACCGCAGTACATCATGACCAGCATTTCAGAGGTGACAGAACACTACCAGCAACTGACCCGCAAGCAGACCACCTGGATTGCAGGCGGAGTGCCGAGGAAGCCAATCCAGGAGGCCAATAGGCGCTGGCATTACTTGACTACATAAACCAGGCACAAACCCGCTGCCAATAGGAAGGAAGCAACGGCGACAGGAGGTGGCAGCCCTGCGCCACCGGAGGAGCTGAAGGAAACCCAGGCCACAGTCATCAGTGTGGAGACGGTGCAAGGAGTAGGGAGTACGGACACAGCTCGAGAGGACCTGACACAACATCAACAGGGAGTGCAGCGAACAGGGACTGGGAGACGGGGGGAGTGGGCACAATGGCATACATGCATAACGAGGTGTACCACACTGCACACCCACAGTCACCCAGGTCCTTGGCCCAGATCCCCTTGGCACACTGCAGCACACCCACATTGACGACAATGAGGAACAACAAGCATATCCGACACTGCAGAACAGAGGACACAACTGGCTCCGCACATGCACAGAAACATGCCTACTACATCTGACTGAGCCGTAAACTGTGAAATGGAAATGTACGCGTACGACCTCACATCCGTCATGTAGACCAAAAGTACACTGTCCCACAGAAGAATCCAGCACCCCCAAAACAGTCACAATGTACATGCAAACATGCACAATGCGCAAACATTTATGTCAACACAAAGTCAATACGCACCTCCCCGTCACATCGCAGAGGGGCACACAACACATTCAGCAGAGCACAGAATACAACACATCAGTGATGCCCAAGAGGACCACGACACCGTCGACACCGATGCCCTACAACAGCACATGGATATCCCACGCAACCCCCCACCAGGACCCGGGCAGCCAGCAACTCAGAGGAGAACACCGAGCCTGCAACAGACCACACAGCAGGAAGCACCCGCGAGCACAGCTGGCTCTCGACACTTCACCCACCCACACATTGCACCCCAATGCCATGTTCCTGCACACCAAAAGGAGGTGCCCCAACAGGTGTGGGCCGAAACCATGGACTGCAAACCAGGACACATACGTAGGTGTCTACCACCCTTCAGGGCCCACCAACACCCCACTAAGGAGACCCACACTGCCATAGAGACACATGCAGATGCACATTCACTGTACAGAACCACATGCAGGGGCGTTCAAATAGCAGTCACACACCCATATTGGCTCTGCGTACGATGGCCCTGGACACTCTCCTCATGAATTGAGTGGCTGACGATAAAGCTACATGTCCAAGCTACAACCGGCTGCCTGTGGTGACACGTCTGCATCCGATGTACACAGCACAATGTAATGTTGTCGGGCCCAGGGCCCTCATGCATACAAGACCACAGGGACACACACCGATATCATGTTGAACTGGCTACGGGCACATGCGCCCGGCCCCTTTATTGGCAGGGGCACATGAACAGTGACGCCTGTGCTGATGTGTGTGGGGTGAGTGTAAGACAGCCTGCATGGAATGCTTGGTGCTGGCAACAACCTGAACATTGGACACCAGTGCAACGGAAACAGTAAACACATGCATAACAGAGTCAACTGCACAGCAACATGGAGGAAGCTGGAGTAAGGACAGAGGTCACCCAAAATTCAGTCAGGAGGTTGCGTGAGTGACAGTGCACTGAGGTAGGGGCACTAGAGATGAGCACGCTCATATGAAGTAAATGCTAGGATTGAGTGCCATCGTGCTAGTCCTGATGCAGATGCAGAGGGGTGTGTTACACCTGCATCAACTTCATCATCAACGTCCGAGGTCTCCCACAATGTCTGAGGTGACAGTTGCGTGCGCAGTCCACAGCGCAATACGCAGTAATGGTTCTGGGTGTGTAGCTTGACTACCTCCTCCAGTCTGTATTCCTGCCTTGGGGATGTTGCCTCCTGCCCTCCCATTGTCTGTGCCATCTCCCATCCGCACACTTGACACATCTTCCTCATCATAGTCCCAGGTCTTCCCCACTGCATGAGGTGACATTGCTGCGCAACATCTCCACAGCACAAAACTCAATCAGTAACGGACAATGGCTTTCGGTGCACTGAGTCACTGGCAACTGGAGTGCTGAGCAGGGGATCAGGCCGATGATGGCATCCATAACAGGTCTGAGCAACTCCGTAAGTCTGTCAGGACCACCATGTCGACTGTGGCAGATGGCTGTTGGAGGTGGTCCTTGCGGTGGTGGCATGTGCCTCCTGCGGTGATGCCACGTCCAGGCCGGTCTGCACTCAATTTGGTGTGTGAGCCCTGGTGGGACGCAGTTGGGGCTGTAGGCTGCATACAGCGCTGGGCCACAGAGACATGGCGTTGATGACTTCTAGGCCAACGCTTCAGTGGCCATCCTATTTCTCGGAAGGGGTCCCGGACCAGCACAGAGTTAGTGGCCCCGGATGCACTGCGGTCGGCACAGGCACCCAGTCAAGGGACATTGACTTGCGGTGCAGTCAGATGGGCCATGCGACCTGAGCGGGTCACCATCAATGTCCGAGGTGTATGTTGCGGACGGTATTGGGGGACAGTGGAAGGTGTCCTCCAGGACATGATTTTATCCGGAAGCAGCAAATGGAGGAGTGGAATGCGACAGCCTCGTTGCCACCACCAAGTCGGTATCAGCTACATGAGGATGAAAACTGCCCCCTGGTCCATAGATTCAAATGCCACAAATGTATGACCAGTGAGTGTCCATGAATGTCGGGGAACAGACTTAGTGGCCAAGGTGCTGAGAGGGTGTGCAGACTGCGATGCAGGCGGTACACTGATATGAACTCCATCATTTCTAAATCAAGACTCTGTGACCTACTGGCCCGCAGTGTAGGCCGGAGCCAGCGCTCAGCAGTGGCCCACAGCCACGTGTCGTGGGTTCTCGAGGCACAGAGTTAGTGACACAAGGGCAGTTGTCGGTAGTGTGCTCTCACTAAGGGTGGGCGACAATTTCCGTTCGGCTCGCGGAAATTGCGAAAATTCGACATTTTCGCGTTCCGCGCGGAACACGAAAATGTCGAAACTTCCACGATCCGCGAAGGAACAGAAATTGTCCCCTAGGCAGGTGTGCTTTCTCCCCATATCTACTACCATCAACAATATGCTGTAATCCTTGATGGAGCTCTGTGCACCCATGAGTTTCTCGAGCGCAATCCCCGTGTAGTTCCTGACATCAGGAGGTTCTGCCTCCTCATTTGCTGCTCTGATCAGTCTCTGGCCCTTTATAAACAAGAGGTATGTGAACTGCATGGAAGCCACGCCCGTTTGGCAACGCCCCACACACAAGCGCTGTGCAACGTCTTCCCGCCCTTTCCCCCACTGTGATGGACAGCTCACTCGAGGGACCCCGGCGCCCGTCGGCGCGATGGCAACGTTACAGGCACACATGGTCGCTGTAGACAACTCTTCTGGCCCTTTAAGCAACTGTAGTGTAGGAAAAGCACTATACATTTACCCAACGAGGTAGCACTTACTGATTAGCCAGTATAAAAGTACTCCAGTTGAGTAGAGGTATTGCACAAAACGGTTGCATCTTCTTGGGTAAATATGCAGGGCAGGATTCATTCTGGCACGATGCTCCTGTCACAAAAATTAAACCCCAGCAGGAAGCACTTGTATTTGACCTTCAACTCGGGCACCTGCTTTATTTATATCTGTAAGTCTTACAGATATGAATAAAGCAGGTGCCCGAGTTGAAGGTCAAATTCAGTAATGCATTAATCAGCACACAAAAATCTCCACGATCACGCGAAATTTCACGTGATCGCGGAGATTTTTTGCCATTTCGCGATATTTTGCGAAAGGCACTTTCGCATATTCCGCCCACCCTTAGCGCTCACCTCCATAACGATGATCCTGTTCCCTCCGGATTGCAACACGTCATCCTCTTACGCATCTCCGTCCGTGCGTTAAAATGCATTCTGCCTTGGAATGACCGATGATCAGTTCCAAATGTGTGACCTAGTTGGCCATGGTGTCGGCCTGGGGCAGCGGTCAGCACTGGCCATTCACCGAGTGTCGCCGGCATAGCCTGGATGGCCCCACCGGCCTGCTTAGTTCAGGTTCAGTGGCACCACGTGTTCAGTCACCTCCGTGACTGTGACCCACCTTCCGTCCGGACTGCGCCGCATCTTCCTCTTACTACTCTAAGTGCGACCACTGGTGTGGACTCTGCCATTCGTGATTTGTGACAAGGTGCTGGATGTGGGACCTACTGGTCCGAAGGGTAGTCCTGGTCCTCCATTCACGTGTCACCGGCTGGTGTTGCACAGGGTTAGTGGCACCACGTGTTGCCGCCTGGCGTTGAACAGGGTTAGTGGCACCACATGTCGCCAGCTGGCATTGAACAGGGTTAGTGGCACCACGTGTTGCTAGATGCTCATATGGAACTATGCATCACTAATCGGGCTGGGTCTGGTGCTGTGGCTGCTGACCCGGAATTGGGGTCACTGCCATTCATGAATCTGGACACATTTTCGCACCTGTGACCAACTGGGCCGAAGAGTAGTCCGAAGGCGGCAGTAGAGTACGTCAACGAAAAAGGTCTAAAGCGGTCCAGGTCTCGTGGAGGCCGTTATGGACTGAGGAGGCCACCAAGGTCGCCGCCCTCGGGCTTAGAGCTTGTGCAGGCACATGGTGGGCCCTCCTTGACACACGCCGGTGTTGGCAGGTGATCCGTGTGGTCTGGCTGCGCAGGGGCGGGCCTGACAGGTTTGTGGTCCAGCGTGCCAGGGCCAGACAGGCGCACAGCATCGCAGGCAACTCCGCTCACGAGGACAGGGTCGGCCTCGTGGTGGGGTGAGAGGCACCGCCCTGGCAGAGATGTTTTTCTTTCTGGAAGAGGACCACGCCCAGGGCTACGTGCTTTTTATTCACACCCCTACGCTGGCGTGGCATTTGCCGGGCCATCCTACTCCGGTCACGCTTGGGGGGAGCATAAAAGGCAACATTTCCTCAAGGTCCCCCTGTGGCTGGGATGAAATGATGACGTCCACTGTCCACTTGACTCCATACACCAGAGGTGTGTGTCGCCATGGATATGGGTGTGTTCTGCATACTGTGGTCTGTCCAGCACATCTCCGCCACTCTTGGCATTGTGTACTTTCTCAAGCATGGTTCTACTGCATCCTTCACACATGCCTGTTTGCCACCTCTACCCACATTCGGATGTTGTGTGACTGAGGTGCCATGACGTTGATGGGACATGTACAGGGCTTGCCCAGGTTAGAATTGTTAGTTGTTCTGTCGTGTCTGGTGGGTGGGCATGTTGTTGTGCATGTTGGTAGTGATTTTGTGATGTATACATTGCCAAAGTTTTGAGTTGCATGGTTGTGGAGTTGAGGTGAAAAGGGGGTCCATTTGAAACTTGCCAAGAGGCTGTGCATTTCCATTGTTGCCATCCTGGGTAGGCTGGTTCCTGATGGACTGTCAGAGGGTGAAGGAATCATGCACACTGGCTGTGTATTTGGAGGCAACATTGTTGGAGGTTCCACGGTGTTCTGATGTTGCCTGTACATTGATGTGAGACATGTGCTTCCAGTTGCGGTGATTGTGTGCTGTGTCACCAGGGGGCACAGGTGGGACATGTGTGCTGTGGATTGCCCCAACACGTGCGTGCATCTGCTATGGCGTATGGTCCTTGCTTGGTCTCCAGCGGATCCTGCGCATTGTGTTGGATGTATGGGGACTGGGGTACCAGGGTGATGGTGATGTCAGGGACAGGTGTCGGGGACAGGTGTCGGGGACTTCGATGTGGCTGGCTGTGAGACACCTCTGACTCTGGCGGGTGTTGTTTGGGGGGCTGTCAGGGGCCAACAGGTGTAGCCAAGCCAGCAGCTTGGTGTGGGGTGGGATGTTGGTTATCCGCTATGTTGGTGCCGTAGGCCTGTTAGGCGATGATGGTCAGGATGCGTAGGATGGTTGTCCCTTTCAGCCTGTAGTGGACGGTGACCTTATCAGATGTTGGGTCTGTGAGGCTGGTGCGTTTCCTGGGGGTCTGCTGGCTTTGTCTGCGCTGCCTCTGTGGTTGTCCAGGGGGGTCCAGCTGTGGGGTGGGGTCCTGGGGTGGTGTCGGTGGGTGTTGTGGCCCTCTTGGGTGTCTGGGCCGCATGATGAGTGGCTCCTTGACATCTGTTGCACTTCCGATGTGGCCCTGGGCTGTGCTCCCTTTTGTGGTGCTGGCTGCCGTCTGACTTAACATCTGGTCAGAGCAGGTGTAGATTTCCTGGTGCTAACACACCTTATCGCCTGTTTTGTGTTTTTATCGCCGATCTGTCTGGTCGTTGAGAATGGTGAGGAGTGGTGTGGTTGCGGCTTCTGGCACGGGAACGCCCACAACGCATCTCATTAGCGATAGTTGCGGGGGTCCTCTGTGGCGATGTTTTTTGCGGCTGCTATCGTGGGTAAACTGGTGCTGTGGGCTGTTAGCACCAGCTTGTGAATGCGGAGGTAAATTTATCATGACTTTGGCTGCGATAAAGTGCCATTAATTTGGCGATAGCTCCTTGTGAATATGGTCCTTAGCTGTGTCTAATAACATGATTCCTAGCAAAAGCCTCAGCCAACCAAAGGGTCAGTTGGACCTGGAGTAGTAATGGCAGACAAAATATCTAAATGCAAGCAGGGGGTGGAGTTTAGTGCTTGGGGAAGATGGGGCTCCTGAGTCAGCAGCATCCGGCAACAGTCTACTAAGTTCCCCAAGGCTGAAAGCCTTTCTTCCTGAGGGGGAATAAGTGAGGGGCCCCCCCACCTGAACTTTTGGCAGCTGAATTCCTGGCCCACTACTGCCTCGAACGCCATGCTGGGGGCAAATGCACTGATAGTCTAGCTGAGCCTTTCAGCAGTGGCTTGTGCACTCCTTCCTCGATACGGTGGCTCATGCACTTCTCCCTCCGCACGGTGGCTCATACCACCCATCACCCATCAACAGGCCCAGAACTGGTGACAGCCTGGATGGGAGCTCAACAAGCCTGCCTGATTCCTCAGCGGCTGGCCCTCACTATTGGACTCCACCGGGTTGGGAATGCTTGAAAGGGTGGGTCGGCCGCAACGAGACCCCGGGCAGCAGGTGGCATGCATTTTGTTCTGTCTGCATTCCTTTCGGCCCAGACAGCCCCGATTGTATAGCGGGGGCACACAAGACTGCACAGGCATGCTACAGCACCCTCCTCTGGCAGGCAGCAAAAGAGACATGGGGCTGGCAGTGCAGAGAGGGCTTGTTACCCCTCCATTCCTTTCTGCTTGGTCCCAGTATTGTCTTGCCCAGAGATTGCAGACTTTATGCAGGAAATTTCATGCCTATACTGTGTGCCCAGTCTGTGCCCCAGGATGCCACATGGGGGCTGCTCCACTGCAGACCAGTTCGCATAGCTGACTACAGTGGAATGCTGAGTGGTTGAATTTTCCAGCACTTGTCCACTGCTATCTCTTGCCAGCTGTGCCCCAGAGTTGGAGGACAACGCTAGTGCCCTCTGAGATCTTTCTTATCCACACACTGCTCCTGTGCCTGTCACGGCCTGAATGGTCCTCAGATATTGCCATTGTGGTCCTCTCTGCTCTGGATGAGGATCGGACCATCTCTGTGTGTCCACAACTCCACCCTTCCTGTTTTACATTCATACCTTCTTCATAATCCACAGGACATCTGTGAGGGGCACTGTGGCTGCTTTGAGCCACACCTAAGACAGGAAAACAATACTTTTCCATATACACCTAGGACCTTTTTTTCTTGTGTTTCTATGACAGATACTCTACTTGTGCCCCACTGGTGCCTACTCCAGCTTCTTCACATCTGTGAACTGAACTCCCTCCTCTCCAATTTCAAAACCCTCCAGGCAACTTCTTTACACTGAAGCGGACACAGGCAAGCAGAAATATGGCACGGATACTGAGTAGCACCAGGACATGAAGTTGGAGGCCGTTTTGAAAGAACTGTCTGCCCTCAAGACAACCCTGATGGAAGTAGCTGAAAACACCACTAGACCTAACTGGATGTCCAATTCATTCACCAGAACTTGACCTCCTTCAATGCCTGCTTGACTGGGGCAGAATAGCAAAAGACTGAGAATAAGACCATTGGTCCCTTCACAAAAAGATTGTGGAACTGGAGGTCCAAAATCAAAGGCCAGTCTACATTTCTCAGGGATCCAGGGAGGGTGAAGATGAAATGGGATTCATAGAGAAATTTACTTCAACCATCACCAAACTATTCTTTGTTCCCTCCCAGGAGTTTCAGAGGTGCTACCATATCTGCTCTGCTGCTCGCAAGAGCACCGCGGCCTGTGCCCAATTATCACCTGCTTCCTACTATGCCAACAATCCAGGGAGGTGCACTCTGTGGCTAGATTTCAAGGACTACTCCTCTATGATACGCATGAAATCAATTTCTCACAAGACTTCTCACAAGAGACCATGACTCTTAGGAAAAGGACAAATGTGCACTCATTTTAAAAGTCTAAATATCAGATACAGTCTCTTACATCCGACCATGATGCTTATAACAATTAACAACAAGACCACAAAATTCCGGTACCCAGGACAATTGAAGGGATATCTGGATTCTTTTGTGCCCCCTGAAATGGATGTGTGGGGGACTCAACTGACTCACATCGACCAGACCAATCTCACACTGCTCAGCCTTGTACCTTGGAGCATGAATGTTGTTGTCTGGAATAAGTCCCTAACCAATGGCCAATGAGTCTGAAATCAAGATTGAATTATGAGTACTTCCATGCACTAGATAAGTTCAGATCTCCCCTGAAACCTGCTCCACCCCTGTGACTGGAAAGCTAGCTTCTATGTAACACACTGCTTACAATCCTCAGTGCCCCTCTCTCTATCCCTCTTCTGGTCATCACACCTTAAATATGGCAACCCACTATCCTCGCTTTGGTTATTCTTAATGCTGACCCACTTGGGTTTATCGTGTCCCATTACTCATACTATCAATCAGACACAGCACGTGCTCACTGATCTCTCTCTCTTTTTAGAGCTTTACCTCTACCCTGTTCCTTCACCCTCTAGCTCCCTACATCCACCCACCCTAAGCTAGTCTCACCACTATTTAGTTGTCATGTTGGACACTACAAACCTCTTTCTGGGTTTCCTGACTGTCAACAGTATCTTGACTTATGTGAAACGTTAATAGATATTCGACTACATGAGGTCCCTTCATCCTTACCTTTTACTCCTTCAGGAGACTCAAATCAGATTTTGAAAGCCAGAAGCTTTTATGAGAATGGATGGGTAAGGAATATCATGCTAGTAAGACCAATCCAAGAGTGGGAGAACTGAACACTGCCAAACTTTACAGTAAAGGGGCCACTGTCATTCTAGTGGCCAAATGCTTCCCAGCCAAGGTGAGTAACGTTTGGTGAGTCCCCCATGGCCGCTGTGTTTTTCTGAATGCCACCCTCTGTGACCACACCCTCCTGATTGGTGTGATATATGCCCCGGTACAAGCAAAGAAAGATGCTTTTACAGACATGATCATATTCAACTTCAATACCCCCTCACTAAATACATATTTGGAGGAGACTGCAATTTGGTACAGGACTAAAATATAGATGAGACTGATCACACTCTTTCCCATAATTCCTTGGATTGAGGGCTCCTCCTAGATCTGATCTCCGACAACTCCCTAGTAGATGCTTGGAGACTAGTGCACCTCAGAAATTGAGACTACACGTTTACCTCCTGTGTACACGGTACTTGCCCAAGGATTGACTTTTCCTGTTGTCCCAGACCATACTAGCTCACTTGACATCTGCCACCATACAACCTACAGGAGTGTCTGACCATGATGCGGTATAGCTATGGCTTGACCTGGAAATGTTGTGCCTCCCACCGCACAATAGAGGCTTCAATCTATCCCACTACAAAATGCTTGAAGCTAAAACCCACTTCTGGGGCCCCCTACGGGCATAATTGGATTGCAATCAGGGCATGACAAGCTCCCTGGGTATTCTCTGGGCGGCCAGAAAGGCAACATTCAGGGAGAACATAGTCCTGGATACTAAACATAGGAAACAAGGAGGTTCTCTAGAAACAACGCAGACTGGAATAAATAAGATATTTAAACACTCATGACTCAAAACTCCTCTAATCTGACACTGGGTATGCTAAAAGTCTTAATGCAGGCTAAACACAGCCTTAATTCCCTTTACACTACTAGAGTGGAAACGGCCTTTTTCCATCTTAAACAACATCCCTATGAGTAGTAGGAGAAATTTGGCCGACTACTAGCCATGCGGACTTGCCAACAAGAGGCAGCCCGTACCATACCACCTATTGTGCAAGCTGACAGCACTCCCTGTACACACCTGCTGGATATTCTAGAGACTTTTCAAACATACTATGAGGTTGCTAAGGAATCTTATATCCATAGCAACCAAACACTTACTCTCTAGACACAGCGATCGCAACTTAACACTGCCCTTACAGAAAACAAAATTGAGTGTCTACTGTACAATAAGTCCCATGGTGTGGACAGTTACCCCTCTCATTTTTTTGTACAATGCACAAGTGCATTCTTTAACCTGTACTTAGTATGGTCTCTTCAGAGACACAACCATCTCCTACCCTGCTCGCAGAAGCCAACAGTGCAATGATTTCTCTTGTTTCCAAGCCATGCAAGATCCGCTGCAGTGCACTCATTACAGGCCAATTTCACTACGTGATGCTGATACCAAATTTTGGCTAAACTATTGGTGAATCACCTGCAGCAGGTCTTCCTTAGTACACTAGACCAAGTGGGATTTGTTCCCTATCAATCCTTCATGTCTCATCTCTGTGCCCTCTCTCACATTCTCTGGCAAGTTCGCACAAAAAACTTGCTCTCTCAATGCCAAAAAGGAATTCAACAGGGTTGAATGGAACTATCTGTTCCATGTACTCTGACATGTTGGTATTTGCCATTTTGGCATTGGTCCCTTGATTTTGGCATGGTTTCAAAAATTCTATACTAAATTAATGGCTCAGTTGGCATGTAATGGCCACGCATACCTCCCCTTCCCTAGTCACAGGGGCACGAGACGAGTTGCCCTCTTTCCCCCATGTTGTTTATTTTGGCTCTGGAACCCCTGAAGATTGTAATTCAAATCTCACATGAAATACACTGCAAACCGACCCTGAGGGGGACTAACAAAGTTTTCATGTACGCTGATGATGTCTTGTTCACCCTTCCCAAATCAACGTTCTCACTAAAGGCCATGACAGACCTAATTTCCCATTTCTACAGCTATTTGGGGCATAAGATAAATTGGGACAAATGCAAGGCCAATCCTCTGATGGCACACAAAACACCCACTGTCCTGAGACTGTACCCATTCATGTGGAAACCTAACACTCTCCCCAGGATTGACCAACTTGGTGGAAAACAACACAGGCCATTTACATGTCCACATCAAAGTGGATTTCCTAATGATCCCGCTCCAAGTCCCTACCTTACTGATGATGCCCAGTGAAAACTCGCTTAAAACTTAAACCTCGCTTGGGGCGAGGATGTAGCCTTACGGCTAGAGCGATCAAATTCGAAGCTGGGGAACCGAGTCCGAGTCTTGGCATCAACGCTCAACATTCTGTGATTCTGGGCAAATCACTTATTCTCCCGGTGCCTAACAAAAAAATGAATGTGTTCATCTGTAACGAAACTGGTGCTCATGTAAAGCGCTCTGATACTTGATCGCTTCGGGATTAGTTATCACTATGTAAAACTAAAAAAAAAACGTTCTCTGGGTAACGTAAGCCTAGGTTAAAACTTGCCAAGCTCTATGTGTCCATTGCTGCAGGGGGGAATGGGCCTTCCTAATATTCATAATCATCAACAACTTTATTTCGTTTAGAAGAACTATAAAAGCAAATAAAAGCAAATACAGTACTTTAAAAAAATAACAATACATTACAAAACTCAATTTGCTGCAATACAGTTGATAAAAGTTTGAATTTAGAATGCATCCTTTGCACAAATTTTTGGTGGATCCAGTAGAGTAGCCCCAAAAAATTATTTCCTATTAAAAGAAGATTGCACATAAACAAAAACCTCATAAAAGCCTTAAGATGGGGTCCTTAATGCCATCCTGCAAACTGAGATAGTACCCATAAAAGTAGACTCTGGTTATCACCAAATAATTAAAGTGCATAGTGTCAATTTCGGAGCATCACAGTAGATAAATAAGATTTAAAAAAATCATAAAAGGTTATATATTAAAAGCTGTGTTTGAAACAACTAAAATCAATATACATGAGAAAAAGTACCTAAAACACAATTTATATAAAAAATCATGATGAATTTGATTTAAAAAAATAAAGTAAGAATCTATTATGTAGGACATTCCTTCAGGAATGCATTATGGGTTGTTACATTTCATGCACCTGCCCACTATAACCAACTACAACTATAACAAGTCTGGCTTTACACATTCGAAGACCTCCTAGCCTCCCTTGGTTCTTCTCCTAGGATGTTCTAACATCATTTGGACTGCCATATCCAGGCTTCCTGGTGGCATCTTAAAACTGCAGCTACGACCAGCCTAGAAGTGTCTGATCTTATGAAACTGATGGCAACCAAGTAGCTCCTAACACCTAAGGATCTGCACAAGGGTAGTAGCCATTTTCTCCGCTGGACATCATACGCAGGACAGAAGAATACTAAATAAGATAAATCTCCTATATGCCCCGTGCATGCTGGGCACTCTGTGCTCTGATGATTCGCATTTACCCACTTAGCATGGAAAGTCATAATGGGTAGGGACTGGTTTCTAAATTGCAAAAACAGTTTCCTGGTCACATTGGGAGTGATCTCATCGATCGTGTCCTCATATCCTCATGGCTGGGGGACAGCTTAAACTCCAATAAATCCAGGGTCAGTGTATCTCTACTGCTACCTATGACTTCTTGGTGTACCATGTTCCAATAGGATTATTTGATTGACTGTGTGGAACCACGAGTGAGAGCCTCCGGTGCTATTCAGAAACTTCCCAGACCCAGCTTCCTAAGCAAGGACCTAATATGCACGAGCCAAGAAATCCACTGGATGTCACGTAGGGCTAATATATAGTACAAATTACTGGATGCCATCATAACTCAGGCCCCTTCGTTATGTGCTTAATATCTCCCTAGTTACTCCGAAATTAGTACCAATGGTGAAGGCCTTGACTGGTCATCTCCATGGATTCTAGATGCTCTATACGGGAGATTCTGACCACCATCTCTCCTCCCACCTGGTTCTGGTCACCATGACCTATGCATGGAAGAGGGCACATACATTTCTGAGAGTGTACCCCATGCTCCATTCTCATGCCTCCTTATTGTGTAACGCCTCACTGCTTATCGAAGATAGGGAACCCATGTTGACCACTCTAAGCACTAAGGGCATCTGCACAATATCCAACCTACTTCTAGACCAATCATAGATATCCTTTGCTACAGCACAGGTTCAATTCAGATTGCCCTCACCGTCATTTTGGGACTATCAGAGTATCCAACACTGTTTGCAAATAGCACTAGGCCGCCCGGTGGTGCTTCAGGCCTTCCCATTCTTGAATATTTGAAGAAATGTGGAACATACAAAGGGGTGTGTCGGGCCTCTACCAAATACTGACAGATTACCACTACTTTACACCAGTAAACCATGCCCTGAAAGAATGGTGGTGAGCACGGCTGGGTCTCCAGTACTCAGATAACTTTTGGGGGGACATACTGGTCACACATAACAGCGACATCAGGGAAGCTAGACTAACATTTAGCTGCTTTAAACTCCTGCACCATTGGCAATGGACCCCTCTTCAACTATGATGGTCCTTGTTACTTCTGAGGACAACTTTTTAGTGATGTGGGTCATTGGAAGGAGAGATTGTGCATCTTCTGTGGGAGTGCCCCATACTGGCCCATTACTGGACATTCGTTATTAACATGATTTCAAGTACTGTCCCCCTACGAGGGCCCACTACACCTGAACTGATCATTCTTCATGACTTGGCTCATGCCCGGACATTCCAAAACAATCGAAACGGCTCACTATGGCAAAAATCTGTTTCTTACGACTTTGGTGTAAACCCTCTTGTACGAACTATGATTCATGACTTCAAGAAATGTACCTCATGGCATACTACGAGTGCATTATTGCCAAATTGAACGATCGCATAGAGAAATTTCTTGAAACAAGGAGTGTGATCATCAGAGACTCCTGAACTACCCTACATAAACTGTTACCGATAGGATGAGGCAGGCTCTGTAAGCGACCTTACAGATGGAGACTCTCAAGGTCTGTCGTGCTGGGCCAACGACCCATAGACGGGGACTAGATCGAACACTCTTTAGATTCCTTTTTGAAGTGCGAAGCACTATTGGAGTGGCTCCTCCCCACCACTTATATTTGCCTTGTTCTTCCCCTTCCTCTTCCTCCATTGATCCCTTCCCCCTCTCCACCACATGATCACTGTTATCTATTTCTTTGGTTTAGCACGCATCCCCTGGATGGGTTGTTCCAAATCTCTGGACATTGGACTTCAATGTGTTTTACTAGTTTGAACATGTACTGGGTGTGGCCCTTGATTTGTACCCATAGCCACGTTTGTTGCATTCCATTTGTATTTCTCTGTCTAATACATGAAAAACCCCAACAAACAAGTGAACCAAAATAAAAATGTAAGCAGGACTAGAAAAATAGGGAAAGGGGAACTCAAAACAGAAGGCTAATCGATCAGAACCCCTAACCAAGTCCCTAGCAAATGCCCCTCCTCCCTTCACCCAAGACAAAAACAAAGTGCAGGATATAAGTGAGTGCGAACTAAAACACCGGTAGAACCCACCACAAACTAAAATTCCTAGGCAGCTTTACTGCTTTTGCTTAGAAATACTCAGAGGTCCTGCACTAGCATTATTCTACCCTATGCGAACCCAGCATCTGTCCCAGTGGCAAGATCAGGATTTTCTCCAATGCCAGCTCGCATACTAAGGGGCATATTATCAAGAAATGGCATTAAAATTATCGCCGCTTTAGCGGCAGAAAACTGCAGCTAAAGCTGTGATAATGGGCTTGATAATATGCATGTGAGAATTCCCATAGAAGTCCATGTTCTGGTGTCAACCTGGGCTTCTATTGGAATTCTCTGCGGCATATTATCAAGCCCATTATCGCTGTTTTAGCAGCAGTTTTCTGCCGCTAAAGCGGCGATGATTTTAACGCCGTGCTTGATAATATGCCCCCAAGTTTTTATCTGTACTTTGTAAAACCATTTAACTAAACCCCTGTGACAGTTTGTTGTAGTGAGTTTACTGTGAATATCTCTTTTTACTAAGAGACATACTGAGCTGAACAGTGATCTATTTTCCCTGTTGTTTGACTATTTAAGTTCTGAGTCTCTATCCCCAAATGACCTCCCTGCGAAGCATGTGAACCTGGAGAGCCGATTGCAGGAAGGGTTGTACTTAGCCATGCATAATACGATGGACCCCAGAACACCAGAGACAAATTACCCTGACCAACTCAATTGTGGCCCAAAGGTTTAATTTTGGCCTTAGGCCCCCGAAACAGGGTCTGTTCTAAAGTACACACATATAATGCTACTTGGGGTTGTCACAACACACAACCCCCAGGACTAGCTGACAATTCTCTTTTCCCGCCAAGCAGCCATGTAACTAGAAGACACTGCAGGGTATATGTACAATAATGTGGCAGTGTGAGGCCTTAGCCGTCATGGCTTGATGCCTCACGCCACCACTTCAGAGACACAAGGCTGCACCATATTTACAAGGAAATGGTGCAGCCTTGCGTTTCCCCCTGCGCTGGCATTACACTTAGCAGTGTAGCACCAATGCAGGCACCCTTGCACCATAGTGGTGCAGGAGAGGATTGTTTTTCCATGTGTGCTGCCTCTATGCACAGGAAGGTGTCCCTTCCTGCAAATAAACAATCCTAAAATGCCATTTTGTGACTTTTATGTGTGCTGCTTCATGCAGCACACATGAAAGTCACAAAATTGATTTTTTTTGATAGATTGTTTATGTACAGGAAGGGACACCTTCCTGTACATAAAGGCAGCACACATGGAAAAAGCAAAAACGAGGAGAAATAATGCATTTCTCCTCGTTTCGCCCAGTTAAGACCAGGTTTTCCCTGGTCTTAGTTTTTGCGCTGCCTCCTATGTACGCTGCCATTGTACATTGGGGCTTCATCAAAATTAATGGGTGTTGTGGTGAAACACCCACCGCAACACCCACTGCCCACCCCTTTCACGCTAACCAAAGCGGGAAAGGGGGCCTTATTTACAAGGCAGGATTAAGCCATGTTCAGTGGCTTAACACTGCCTTGTAAATAAGGCTAAGCCCTTTTCGCGACCACAAGGTTGGAACAAGTGACGTTGTGGTAGCAATAGGAGCTTGCACATATGCCCCTGCATTTTCTGAAGGCTGCATAAAAAAACACAGCAATTTATAACTCACTGAACAGCCACTCAACCATACCCCAACAAGATATTTAACAAGGTCACGGCAGCTCCTCTTTAATTTTGGTCAAAGATCGTCAACCAATCCACTTGCTTTCTTTGTGTGGTACTCCAGAGCCTTTGTGGTGCTTTGCTGTTCCCCTGTTCTCAAACTACTGTCTTCTCCCAGAGGGGGTGTTTCCTGAAGGTGCTATTTTGACTCCTGTAGGCTCTCTCTTCAGTGCCTGCCTTGTTGCTCTTCTTTTCAGCATCTCTTTCACCAGGCTCTATCCGTGGACATCTCTGGGCCTTCAAAGCCCTCTTTGATGGGGGCCCTTTGCTTTTGTGCTATATCCAGGACCTGCAATAGGTATACTCATTTTTCAGGTGGTACTTGATTGTAAGGAGGATAGTTGGAAATATTATTGCAGAAGTCCACACGTTGCTAAGAGAAATCTTGCCAGTGTTTAAACACCGTGCTTCATTTGTTAAAAAAATGAGTGCGGCCCTCCAAGGTTTTTAGGTCTCGCCTGGCATAGGCTGCGCACATGCGCAGTCTCGCTGGCGAGATTTAATGATTTGGGGTATTTTGTGTAAAGGGCTGTAAGCCCCGCCCCTCTTTTCCATTGGCTGGCGTCACCGTTTATGCTAAACGGTGGTCAGCCATTGGAAAAGAGCTGGTAGTGACGTTTTTGTTCGGCTTTTTGAGCCGTCCCATTTGGACAGGCTCGTCTGCCTTCCGTGCGTCATGAAAGCTTTCTTATCTTTATGGGGCCATGTGTTTCAAACACATGGCCCCATAAAGACAAGAAAGCTTTCACAAGGGACGAAATTGAAAGCGGACCGTGCTTGTTCATGTGCAGTGATTAGATGATCTGGCATATGAGTCCTTGGTTGTTGTTGAGTGCCCTTGTTCCGATCACGTGGGACGCCGCCTACGTTGATTAGGGTTTTTTAATGTACTGGGTCAGTAGCGTTCAGCGCTAGTGGAGTTTTACGGATAATGAGGACCATATGCGTTCTGTAAAGAATAGAGAGGTAAATACTGCTGGACATGGTGTATAGGTAGTAGTTCAGAAAATGAGGACCTTATGTTTACGGTTGTAGTTTGACTCTTCCCCCGTATTTTTATTTACAGCGGAGAACGTCGTATTCATCCCGGGGAGGCTATTTTTTAATTGTAGTGTGGTTCCTTGAATAGTTGAGAAATGGAAAGGAAGTAACGAAGGTAAGCGCCTTTGAGAATGGGGACCCTTGTATTTCACTTTGTGATTTTACACTGTTCCTTAGTATAGAGAGTAGCAGAATCCTAGATGTAGGTTGATCGAGTATTTTATATTTTATACTTTTCAGTGAGACCCCCGGGACAGTTGTGACCATTTGTGTATGGGGCCCTGACCGCAGGGCACCTGGAGTTGACTTGACAAGTGAGTGCCCGTGGGGAAAATCTTTCGTTACACTGGTAGAAGTCTTTGGCAACAGACACCGGGATAATGATCCATGGGAATGTTTTCACTTTGGTGCTTAATGACAGCTTACACAGTGGCGAAGGCGTTTAATAATTTTTCTCTCTTTTAGTTCCATGTTTGTTCTGGCGGTGCCTTTCATTTTAGTGATTGTGTCTCTCAGTTCCAGATTGTCCTTGTTGGGGCAGTTGAGTGGCCAGTGCTTTTAGTTTGTGATTTGTTACCCTTCTTCCAACAATGTTAACACATTTTGTCAGTTTGGTGCTTACAGATGTTTTAACCTCCTCTAAATGAATCCCTATGTTTCATGATTTCTACAAAGATGCCCACACACATACATGAAAAGGATTCCGACATACAAAACGTGTCATAGTCAACTCATTGCTAAGCCATCAGTATAGCCTTCAGGGTAAAAGAATGCAGGATTCAACATTCTAGATAACATTCAACATTCCTAAGCGCATGCTCAGTAACTTCAAGAGATAATAATGGACAGGAGGTTGGAAGGGGTACACTACCATTGACGGATGTGCTGATCTGTCGGTTGTAGGGTCCAATGTGGTATTATGACTCCTTCAACTCTAGCACAGTTTAATATAGAAAGGATGCATGGATTCTGGAGCATTGCACCCAAGATAGAACATAGGTGTTATTGCTCTTCATGGTGCAGTTGTGGCTGGTGGGATGGAGAAGACCACTTCTTGGGCCAGTGTCAGATGGCAAGTGCCATAAAAGAAACAGCTTAAATGGCGCATGGTGCCTGCTGATGGAAAACAAAGACAGTTGTTTATCATTCAAAGATGGAGAATTCTCTTTCGTAGGCATATACTATGCTTGATTGCAAGGTGTCCTGCTTAGTACATCATTAAGGTATTGTCAAACTTCTGTACACGTCAGTTTTACCATTCCTGCTGGGATCACATGTAAGCTGCTGAATGTATGCTTAGGGTTGGTGCTGCATTAAAGTGTCCTTAGTCAGTTGCCTTATGGCACTACTGCAAAAAACACAAAGACATCAGATTGCAATAACCAACAAGAAATGCCCATATTTCATGAGGAGAGGGTACAAACGAATTTTACCTGGGTGTCTAGTAGTCCTTGCATAGGAGCTGCTTCTCAGAAACCATCAGATTAACTGTGCCTTCGTTTCTGCTAGACAACAGTTGCTGCTGCACCTATCTACTGGAGCCAGAGCTGTAGCCCTTCTGATCCACTGTGTTGATTTTAGTTTTCTCGCCCTTTGAAGCCATCATTAGGGGAAGGCTGCTGGTCTTATGTAAATCTTACACGTGAAGTTCTGCCCGGTCCATCTTCAGTACATCTCCTCATAACATTTGAAATTTCACCAAAATTGCCCAGTGACTGAGATGAGGCTGGGATCTCGTATCTCCAGCTGAGGAGCAGTAAAATAAAGTTGCAACAGGGTTGGGCCGTGAATACCGTGAAAAGCCCAAATGTCGCCTGCAGAGACTGTCCCTTTAACTAGGAAGCCTGAAGAACAAAGCAGTTGCTATGGGAATTTCCTATGAATCTTTTTCCAAAGACATAAAAAGCTTGCGCCACAATTCTCCTGAAATATCATTCACTCCAGACCTCCTTATATGCAAGGTGAACCTCGTTCTCTTTCTTGCTCACTCTTTCTTTCTGATGTGCGCAGACTGATTTATATGAAGCACTACCTGTCCAAGTAGCTAATCCTATAGAGAGAACTGGACATAGGGGTGGAACAGATACAGAAAAAAGAATATTGTCAGTCGTTACTTTGTATCACAGTACCTGTAGCCTAGAAGCAGCCTTAGCTGTCAGCCGGCCCGCTTCTTGGCAAACACAAAAAATAACCAACGTTATATAAAGGTATATACACATATAGAGGAGCTTTGACTTATCCATCTTCATTCATTACTCCACTGGAGTGTCAGTCACACGTTGCATCAACTCACAGACTATACTGTAAGTAGAATGGAAAACGCGTCAACACCCTTCAACTGTAGAGTTTGTTGCCTCTGTCATTCTTACATGCATCAACCCAGTAGACGGCCATTAGTTGATTGGAGTGCGAGAGTTTCTAAGATGGCACTCCGCCACTTTACACTTGAGTGAGTTGCTTCCACATAGGAAGAAGGTGAAGTGTGCACATTCATAGGAGCCCACCATGCTTTTGCAGCTTCTTCAGCCCTTCTCATCGTTCACTGCTGTTGCAGATCTGCTTCAGGGAGATGCCCTGCCTACTCGGTCTCTCTCACAATGTACACAACTCTCAAGCCTTCTGCTTACTGCTCTTAGCTTGTTCATCTGCTTCTTAGATGCTCCATCTGTGTTTGCTATCAACTCCCTGCGGCTGATGTTTACTGGCACCATTGGGTAAGGGATTTCGAATGCCTAGTTACGGAGTCTCATTTTGTGTTCCTTGAGTTGAATTTGGAGGGCTGTTGTTTTAAAATATAAATTTGCGACATTGTAAGATAAATGTGACTTTCCAAAACCCTGCACCTAGGAGCTGGTTGTTTCCAGTCCTTCCTCAACACTCATAAGTTTGGAAAATGTCGTTATTATGGACTGTATGGTGGAGGTCTTATCCTTTCTTCATTGGGTGAGGGGGTCCTGAGAGTCCCACCTCCTCACACTCGTGGTGTATGTCCCTTCTCTTCGCATTAGAAAAACCTAACACAGACATGGCCAACTAGACCGCAAGCAACAGGAACCTGGCTTGGATAGGTTGTGCAGCTGCTATTGTGCGTGCACTAAACATGAACATGATTGATTTGGGCCTTCGCTGGGTGGAGTGGCTTTAGCTGTTGCTAGGAAGGTCTTCATCTCCTCCTGTGTTGCGCTCTCTCCAAAAGCTTGGCACAGAGGGGCAGGGTGTGCCATAATACCAGCATTGTTTTCATGCCAATTGCCACCATCACTGAGTTTTTTAAAATTTTCGGGCAGTGGTCCATGGCTGCAAACAAGGGACTAAATTTAGCAGTGAGACCTCAAGTCTTTCCAGCTTTCTTCTGGGTACCTGTGTGTTGGTGCCTCCAGCGAGCAAGGCTGGTTTGGGTGCAAAGGTGATTCTGTTTTCTAGATTCTACCTCTTGGAGTGGGTTAGGTGTGCTCCGAGCACACTTTGCTAAGGCGTTGTTAACACACCTTGCAATTTTGTTGGTCGACATATGGCTTCTGGTAGCTCGCATAACTTATATCCTGGGCTCCTCGTGTGCCTGCACCCTTTGCTGGGCTCTTTTCGTGGGGTTTGCTGCAGCCAAACATTGAAATATTTGAGCAACAGGAAGGCTCCAGTTGGCCCCCAGTGGCCAGATGATAACACAAGAGAACAAGCATTGAAAATGCAATAGGTCTCGCCTTTGATTAAGTTAAAGCCATTTGCTTTGCTAATGGTATTGTATAGCAAAGCAAATGGCTTTAACTTAATGAAAGGCAAGACCTATTGCATTGTTAATGCTTGTTCTTAGGAGCCATTAACTGCTGGTGCTCAATGCTGCTGCCAAATACCAAGGCTGCTAGTCTTGATTCTACCTCATGCCTCTTTTTTCCACAACCTTCCACTTCCTGTTTAGTTACTTCACATTTGTAGGTCCTTTCTCTGTTGCATATCTTCCTCTTCCCTTTTCTTCATTCCTTATCCGCCTTTCTATCCTTTGGTCTGGGACACAGCCTGATGTTAAAAGGTAGGTCTTGATATCCAGAAATGAGTGAAATTGAGTCTGATTATTTCTAAGTATACCGTAGCAAAGGGTGGCCAGATTTAAATGGCCTTTATGGACCTAATGGCTGCGTTTGACTGCGTTAGCCACACAAAGTTATGGGAACTAATGGGTCACATGGGCATAGAGGCACAGTTAATTAATCTCATTAGACAGTTGTATTCACAAGCTGCAGCCAGTGTGTGATATGGTAGGAAAGGGGAACCCACCCAATCATTTAAAATCATGAGAGGCGTCAGACATGGCTGTGTGCTAGCCCTGTTTCTTTTTTCACTCTCCACAAACGGGGTGGAAGCGGCTCTTACCGGCAGCACTCGGGACATCCCCTCCTTTCCCCCTTTCACACTCCCTATTTTGGCCTACGCAGAAAACGCCGTCCCAATAGCCAGGAAAGGTGTAGCCCTTCAATGACTAATAGAGGCCTATGGGACTTTTATGGCATCTTAGGGTCTTACCGTAAATGAGTCCATATCTTTTATTTTAGTGTTAGGCTTACCTAAATCTAAAATTAACCCTACCTTTTACATTGGAAGTCGAAAACTGGAAGTAGTGGAGTCCTTTCCTTATCTAGGGGTCACATTTGAAAAAAATCAAACATGGTCACATATGGTGTATAGTAGGGCTTTAGCAATGGAAAGAACAATAGGTGCCCTTTCGAGCTTTACAAAAAACTGGGCTCTAAACCCATCCCCACCATAAAACAGATTTACAGCGCAAAGACAATTTTGGCAACAACATATGGGGCAGGGTTGTGGGGAACTGCACAAATAGGTTCCCTTCAAAGCTTAGAAGACGCCATTTTAAGAAGGTAGTCTCTCTCCCGCACTCATTTTCAAACTATGTTGCTCATCTTGAATTAGACCTACCATCTGTAACCAATATTGTTAAATTGGCCCCTAGCGTGCTCTGGCACTCAATTTTGAAAAGGAACTCAGACTATCATAAAAAACTATTTGCAATTGGATAATGTGAACAAAATTGCTTGGTTGGTGTACGTGAAGTCAAATATGTTCTCACTGGGCGTACCTGAACTGTTTACAAACCCGAGTTCATGTGGTAGATTCCCAGAATACCCTTAAAGCATTATTTCATGCAATGGCTACCTAGAAAAGAAAAGAAAAGTACCATGCAAAATCATTTGTAATGTTGTACAAACTGACTCCGATCCCAGACGAGAGCGAGTACACCTACCTAGAAAGTGTAAGAAATCCACAGCATAGATTTATTCTTATGAGGCGCCACACAAACTTAGGGGCATATTTCAAGGGCTGGCGATATAATTATCGCAGCTTTAGCGTCCGTTTTTGGGAGAAAAGCGGCGATAATTATATCGCAATATCATCAAGGACACGCTAGCGTGTGTTTCCTTGATGTAGAGCCAGTTTTTTCACAGCCTCGCCTCGCATCGTTAATGAGATGCAAAGAAGGTGTGGCTGTGAAAACAACACATGTTAATATCGTGAAGGCAGCTTTGCGATATTAACAAGGAGGTGCAGCGATAAAAAAAATCGCGCTACCTCAGACTTAACTCAGGAATTTAACGTGTTAAATTCCTAATTAAGGCATACTTTTAATGGGAGATGGATTATGCTGATAGGACCACAGGGTCGTATAAGCAATGTTATCGCTGTTTTCAATGGAACATCGCTGGAAAACCAGCAATGTTCCATTGAAAACACCGCTATCGCTGAAATATTATCGCCATAGCGCTATGCGTTGTAAATATAGCGTTATCATGGCGATAATATTCAGTGATAGCCGGCGATAATATTTCTATTGCTATGTACGGCCAGCGAGCCGTTGATAATATGCCCCATAATACCGTTGATGCTGGGTTTCCACTCCAAATCAGTACTCGTTTAAAGGTGTGTCTCCCTGCCCATGTGACAATTCCTCTGAACAATCTGTCCTGCATGTTTTTTTCTTTTGTAATTTTTATAAAGAACAAAGAGCCAGATATATTGCACCCCTTTTAAAATGCTATCATTTTGCCCAGTGCCGCCCAGCCTTGTATTTCTTGAAAAAGCTAAATGATCCCTTGGTCTGCTTTGTTGTAGCCTCGTATCTCTTGGCGTGCAGGCGAAGGAGGCAGTTCCCTATGATTGGGCCCCGCTGAAATTATTTGTACATCTATTTGATTTATTCCTGCTTTTAAACTGCCAGAAAATATATTGTGTGGTTTGATTTGTTCATACCCCGTGTTTTACAATTTTTAAAATAGAGTATCAAGCTGGGGACAAATGATGAAATCTCTTTTTTTTAATAGAATATACATTGATCTTGGCTTTTATCTTGCCCTAACGGCTGTGGGTTTACTTCAACTGAAAGTTAACTCCTTAGTTACCAATATTATGGGCCCTCTGCTGGTAACTGGGGTGGCTGAACAATTACTTAATTTTTTTGGACAATTGGGTATGGTTAAATGTGATTTTTCTTTAATGACAAGAGTCTTTTTATTTGGTATATATATCTTCCTCAGATTTTATAGTATGAAAAGCTTTTAAGTATTGCACTTTAATGATCTATTTTTAACAGATCGAATAAATATATTTTTATTGATTGATTGATTGCAGTGGTATCACTGAGATGAATACAATTTAAAGGTGATAAAGACGATATGACTTCTGGGTAAATGAGAGCGATGCATTATTTTCACTTTTTTCGCCCTCAAGACGATGCCAAGCGATGCAGCACCAATCAAATTGAATACTTCATCCATTGAACTGTGATGCCAGCATGATTATGGAGACAGTTCATTCATTTCTTTGGGCATGTATTTCTTTTCATGACAGATTCTTGCATGAGACTCTCAGCCGAGTTCTTCCAGATCCGGCGTCTAGGCTTTAGGCCCAGGCAATTGGGTTTTCCCACATTTTTCTCTGTGCCATGAATAATGTTGTTGGAGGTAATTTGTTTAAGGAGTTGGCCCATTCTTCTGAAGCAAGACTGAATTTAGGAACGTTCTTTAAGGCACTTTGTAATAACTCAAGAAACTGATTTAATATTTTTGAATTGTTTAAAGCCATTGCGGCGTGTGGCCAAGAAAACGTGGAATTATTCTGTTCGGCAGAACGGTAATTGGAAAACATGTGTCAAGTGTTTTTTCACCTTAATATTTCCCATGGATAGCGCTCACCATAAATATAAGGTTCAGTTATTAAAAAGACAGACAGAATGATTGGATGGAAGTGGTGCCAAGGTTGGCTGGTGGGGAACTGCTGCTGCTCACCTTGAAAACATCAGCTTCACACAGTCCTGCTCCGTTTATGTTATGATAATGGATTCATTATTTTGATAGATTAATGGTGCATCTTCCCTTGCAAACTTTCTCCAGTATGAAAGGGGTTAAAAACATCTGACAATCAGCACAGGTGGCATGCTGTATTTTTCTTCTGCAGGTACTGTCCTGCGGAAGATATTGAATGGCACCCACCTTGCACCAAATGCTTTTGCAATTTGGCAAGCCCAGTTTGCTTTTCCAAATGTTTTTTTGTCAGACTTGCATACTTCATTTACAGGAGTGCATACTGCGATTTCTACATGCAGGGGATATCCCTTTGATCTCTTTGTATTCAGTTCTGGGCATCTTTTTCAACATGTAGGTTATCCCAGTTGGTTCAATTTAATTGAACTTTGGTTGAGATAGAAGACACACTAGTAACTAAACTGTCACCAGTATTTTGTAAACCAGTGTGGAATTTTACAAACCAACGTATGTCCTAATAGATTGGTTAACTAAATTGCAAATTGCAAAGGGTCGCAATTCTACCTTACGGATCAAAATTCATTAAGTAGGTGGTCATTTGTGGGTCACTATGAGTGGAGTCCATCTCAGTGATGTTGGTTGCTAGGATTAGCAAACTCCATGTCTGTGATCACTATATAAAAATAATATATATAGATATAGATATATAGTTATATAGAACTTTTTACACGTTTGTTTTAAAGTAGACAGTAGTTGCCTGGACCACTGCATACTTCCAACAAACTTGGGGGCACATTATCAAGAAACGGCGTTACAATTATCGCCGCTTTAGTGGCAGAAAACTGCCGCTAAAGCGGCGATAATGGGCTTGATAATATGCCCTTGAGAATTCCCATAGAAGCCCATGTTCTGGTGTCAACATGGGCTTCTATTGGAATTCTCTGCGTCATATTATCAAGCCCATTATCGCCGCTTTAGCGGCAGTTTTCTGCCGCCAAAGCGGCGATAATTTTAACGCCGTGCTTGATAATATGCCCCTTGTTTTTACATTCACAAAGGGGAAGGGGATCCCAAGGCGACCCATGTCACCTTTTGTGAATGGATCAACATCACATGTTGGGAGTCAGTCTAATTACACTGATTCGCAACCGGATTTCGAGCGTAAAACAATGATACTCAACAATCGCTATTTATCTATATGTAAACTAATTTTTTGACTCAGAATACAGTTACTGACAACTAACATTTTTGCTGCTGCAAACTCCAATTTGAAGCATTTGCAGCTATAAAATGCTTTGTACATCTGGCCCTCTTGTCTACAATTTAGCCAAAATGGGTTTTCACAGTGACATGGAGTCTTATGGTCACCCTATCAACAGGTTCCCAACAATATCATCATATTTGCCTTATAAAATGTCACCAAATTGATCTCTCAAGTTCGCACGTGTGCTATGTCTTTTAGTCTCATACCTTGTCCAATCTGATTTCAGAAGAAGATATGGTTCTGAATCTTTTAACTAAATTGGTTCTTTGATCACTCCACAATGCCTCAGGTGGTCATAGATAGAGACGTAGGGGAGTGTAGAAGAGTGAGAAAAAGGCATGTTGTTCTCTAGTGACATACTCGTGCTATTAATCTCTTTTTGAAATGCATGTAGATTTCTTGTCATTTCAGCTGGTCTCAAAGGAGATATATAGCTAATAATCTCCATCCTTAGGTCTCCTCTATACCTCATTCTATGTATTTGATTTGGTTGTCTGCTGCTGGAAAATCTGACCTAAAGTGGCATATAGTGAAGTGCAAGTCGTTAGCAGCATCTGCGTCCCTCAACCAGTATGCTTTGGCCATAGGTGGAGATCAACTCCACATTCATCTGGAAGCCAGTGGAGCCGAGCCGCACATCAGGTTTTATTGATGTCAGGATCAATCAGCTTCATGTAGATTCTAGAGGCAATATTGCCCAGCCAGACACACTCTGGTTCAACATGGTTCCATCCGTGCTATAGTTGTGCTTTCTTGATTGACAGGACTAGTGTTTGAGCAACCATTGGATCAGAATTGATTTGGATTGACCGTGGATCAGAATTGGTCTGGGTTGACAGTGGATTGAGACATATTTTTGTTGGACCTGTTACGAGACTCAAAATTAAATACGTAGAAACATATGGAAGACATTAAAATTCCTGTCCGCTAAGGTGGAGAAGTGTGGCTCAATGATTAGAGCGGCAGACCCTGATGCAGCAGTCTAGCCCGGGACCAGGGTTCGATTCCCTGCCTCGGTGGGTCTTGGGCTCAAAAATTCCACAGACCTGATAATTCTCGCCTCGGTGCCTATTCCAATCATGGAGTCCCACTCTGCAACTCTGGGCAATAGCTTACTTAATCTCCACAACGGCCCCCACAACGCTAAAAGGATGCCTGGACTCCACCTTGGGGGTGCCCATGAGTGGACGCCTCACAGGGAAAGCCAGGATGGGTTCCACAGCAGTATTCATACAAGCGCCTTGAGACCCTTGCGGGTGAGTAGTGCGCTATACAAGTATCAAATTTACATTTTATTTACTCTGTCAAGAGTTACATGGTCATTGCGGTGCAGTAAGTCCACACCTGGAGCTGCAGATGCAACAGCTATCACTAATTCTCTAAGGCAGAATTACCATTGGATTTTAAGTAACACGATCGTAGTAAAGGTGAAGTGGGTCCTAATGCACGCGAGCAGAATGGCCCCGTGCTATGGCTGGATAGTAAAGGCCAGATGAATTTGCGGTGTAGTGGACCAAGCAAGATAATAAGAGACAGTGCCAACGTACCTACTGCCACGATTATAGCTATGACCATGATAAGTGACCCCTTGCAATGGAAAATGCCATGTTACTACAAGGATTTATACATTTTATCCTGCAATTCAGAACTGTAAATAATTCCCCCAGGTTTGACAATGAGAATTTGTTTCCAATAATTCCACATGCGGTAACACTGGCTGCAGAATTACAGCACCTAATAGTACTGATTTGGTGGCATCCCTACTTCAGCGCAAAGTGTTATTAAGGTGCCACTTGTGACGTGGGCCTAAGTGTGACACGAACAAGTTACACATCAGTTTGAACTATCATATAGAACTGTAATGGAGTTTTATCTTGTCATAAGTTTTGTTTAGGGGCATAAAGAATTACAAACAGTAATCTCACAGTAACAATCCTATACATAAATCCATCATGAAGTGGGCTCCATCAACCGGCTGGAACTCAGAAGCATGACTGGCTCACACTACTGTCTTCAGAAGCCATAACAACATGTCCGTGAAAATTTCAGATATTTGACCGTGTACTTGTGATACCACAGGGGCAACTTCCAGTGACCACACAAACAGGTAAAATGACTGAGCCTGTGGTTCTCGGAATGCTGAGTCAAGTTTGTAACTTGAATGACACTGGAAAATATCCAGCATTTCATCATTCAGAAGTCGATAAAATATGCACCATGCAGCAGGGCAACTGCAGTCCGTGTTAGTAACTTGGCAAACCCGTGCAGCACAAGCTTAATGTAAACACGATCATTCATCATTACAATCAGGTTTTCAGCTGCCAGGAAAGAATCTCACTGCCAGGGCAGTCTCGCATGAAGAGACTCCTGACCGGCTGTGTACCGACTGTCAGGGATCCCACACTGAAAGTTATCTCCAAGAAGACGCCAGAAGTGTTGATGTATTATCGATGTGGGCTGTTGAGACACTCATTAAAAACACGAGCAGGGAAGTTGGAAGGAGCCTGGTTTACTGTAACCAGAGTTTGATTCTCTCAGACTATGGGGGCGCTCTTCGACTTCTGTGTGCCAACAGACATCTTGTCAGTACATATAAACACTTTTGCTGTTGCCTTCAGTAGGTATTGGCTATTTTACCCATGTTTTCTTGTAAACCAGGTGGAGGTATCTATAGAGGTTAAATTGCACTGGCCAATGAGGAGCTAGCTCGAGTCTGATGGAAAAGTTCGGTTTTTAACAAGCCTGAGAAATCTCTTCTTTCCTTCACAAAAAACTGTAACTGAACTGGTGAAGATTTACATTTCCACCTAAACCTACTTTTATGCTATTTTTCAAATCACAAAGGTTTTCAGAAGTACACTTGGCAATTCACACCAGATGTGGGCTTCCTAGTGCCGTATTAAGCATTTTAATTGTTTGCACCAGACACACCTTTTTAAAGGTACCGCCGAGTGCAAACAATGAAAATGCACCCTATTATGATGAATGCGCTGCCCCAGGGCACCCGCTAACTTGTGCTGCCCTAGGGGCAGGGCATTCATGTGAAAACATGGAAAGGTCGCTCCGTGTTTTCATAGTGCACTTTTGAAGGGGATTAGAGATCTGCTTCCAGGCAGGTGCAGTCAGTGACTGCACCTGCCTTCAAGGGGATGTCTGGGGGTCCATAGGACCCCCTTTCTCCCCTAGAGAGGGCTGCTCTCATGAGGTGCATGAACAGTGCGCCACCTAGAAGGTGGCACACTGCGAGTGTGGCCCCTGAGAGTTTCTTTGCCTCTGAGCCCACGTCTGTAATCTGGTGCGGGTGCAGAGGCAAAAGAATTCCCTCATTTGCAAAGGGCACGCCCCCTGAAGGTTGCGTTGACGCTTTAAGTGTGCCAGCATTATCCGTATTACTGAACGGGACGCACAAGCGTCTGCGCTCCCTTCTGTAATACCAAAATGCCCCGGGGGTGCACAAAGCGGGCGCAAACGCCCGTTGCGCCTCCGGGGCACTTACTGGTGTGTGCTATTCGGAATGTTAGATAATATTTCCCATGTACTCCCATTCCACCAGTGTGGAAATTTACATTCAGAATTCAGCATTGGGGGAATGAAGCCTGCTGTGCAAATGAGCATTTATTTTTTCAGACAGGAAAGCATTATATCCAATCATCCAATCTAATATCCCTTTTCTTACACGCCCACTTTCTCTATTGTTATCTCTCTGTTATTGTCCTAGTTGCTTGTAAAGTGCACTATTGCAGTTGAGCTACACAATTAAACAGTGACAAGGTGGTGGTCTCTCATTTGGTTTGGTACACGATCAGAGATAGTGAATTTGAAAATGTGGGTTTTTCATCATTCATCAAAGATGAAGATTTGATGCTGTTCTTAGGTCTGTGCGTCAGAGTTAAAAAAAAGGAAGAACCTGCTCCAGTGAATGTCTGGTTCAAGGCTGTGGAGGTGTTGATTTTAAACATTTCCAGAATTAAGTACTTTTTGCTCCTGAGTCCCGTTTGCCCTCCTGAGGTGTTGAGAAGCATTGCCAGGTAAAGTGCTCTGTTCAACAGGATTGCATTAGATGTAAGACAGAATCTGTTAAATTTGATTCTTGCTTCTTTGTGCCCCAATGAAGATCTTGCAGGATGGAGTAAGATATAGTGGGACTTTCTCATGGAAAACTAAAATGTGGACAGTGTACAGCAGACAATCTTAATGGAAGTAAGCGATGGTTGTGGTATCCCACCTGGACAGCATCGCCATGCCTTAAAACAAAAACACTTACATCCATGTTAGATATCTCCCAGATGCCCTCTTTATGATTTGTATGTTTGTAAATATCACTTAGGGCTTTATTACGAGTTTGGCAGTGCAGGAGCAGAGCTTCACACTGGTGGCCCACTTCAGCACCACCAAACGCATGGTCGCACAGCCCACCAGATTATGAGTTTCCTCCCGTCTGGCTGGCTGGAATTTCCTGTCCGAACTGAGGCGTTTTTTACCCCATATGATCACAGATCTAAGATTGAAGAATGAAGTTTTTTTTAAAAACATGAGTGATCCATGAAATACTAGAAAAGGATTGTCTGAAACCTGACTATAGAAAAAGAAAGTGAAGAGAAGAGGCTCTACACTAAATTTTGAGAATCAATTTTTAAAGCTTAGGGTCTTCGTTTCGTCTAAACATTGGGTGCCGAAAACATAGAAGCTAGAGTATACTCTCTAGGCACTTTTGGTGTCCCAGTAAGAGGGGAATGTGTTTGTACCCCCGAGATTCTATATGTACAGCTATACCTGCCCACTACATTGAAGGATGCTAGGAATATAGAAAATATTTGTATTTAGATTTGGGAGATATCATCTCTTGTCCTGAAAAAGGTGGCAGTCAAACATTAGCAGCCACCAAAACGTGTCGATGCTCACTAAAAGAGGCACACTTGAGACTGTGAGGACATTTGTTGTGACTAACAAATCATGTGTATACAGAATGAACTTTTAGACAAATGATCTATGTCCGATGATTTGGCCTCTGTATGGCAAGAAATAATTTTCTTGCAGGTTCTCCCAATATTGCACTGAATTGCTTGTTTTTTGTGTTTCATGTTATGTATTATGTTTTTATTCTGTTTTTTATTTTTAAATATTTTTATTTGTCGACAAGACGGTAAAATACACCATTTACATATATAAAACACAAAGAGAAAATGACAATACAGTAAAACAAAATTGCCGATATACATAAGATTAACATCATATTCAAACCTTATTGTTATCACATATGCGGATCCCTAAAATAAAAGCCCGCATATAACATTACCTTTTCTCATAGAATAAACGTGCCTAGTCTTTGCCAGTGCATGCGCCATTTCATATATTTCCCTAACTAACATCGACCAATCACTTATAAAGGGAGGATTCGGGCTAATCCAAACCTGGGCAATTACTAGCCTGGTGGCAACAAGTAAGATCAGGAATAGCCGAGCAAGTCTATAGCTCATATTCTCTGGACCAATCATAATTTCCCTTATTCGAAAAATATGAATCTATCCCCAATCTCTGAGAACAAACCTCAGCCACCTGCTGCCAGAATAAACCTAATTTTGGACATGTTGCAAACATGTGTGTTATATTTGCTGCATACATATCACATCTGGAAAATTTTGTCCGAGTGCTAACTGAACCAGGTAACGCCCATTAATGTTATTTTTTCCGGCATGTAATACAGCAGGCATACCGTACGAAATTGTTGTAACCGCAAATTAATGGAGTGAACTGAGTCACCAATAGTGCTTAAAGCTTGTTCCAGAGCACCTGCCGTAATAGTTGTTCCCAAAATCCTGCTCCACCGTTCTGCCAGTTTATACACGTCACCTTGCCTATGACAAATAAAACATTTATACATGTGGCTTATAAGTGATTTTGTCTTTTCCCTATATAGATAATCCCATACCTCCGAATTAGATACTTTTGTCAAAATTAGATGTTTCAATAGATAATTCCTAATTTGAAAATATTTGAAAAACATATGATCTGGTAGGTTAAATTGTAGCTGTAAATTGTCAAAGATATAAAACCGTTATGATCATAAAGATCCCCAAGAGAGGTAATCCCATAATTAGCCAAACGTTTACTAACAGCATCCTGAAATACTTCTGGGAGTATTGGATTACCCCATAAAGGAAGTCAATCATGATAAAATGAAAGTTTACAGCTAGAAAAAATAGTATGCCATATATACGTCTGTCACGTATGGTCTTAAACTTTACTCTTTTGAAATAATTCGGGTCATTGATTCTATACAAGTACATACCACTATCCTCTGCCAACATAAATTGATGAAAGAAAGTGGTATGCATAGGATTTAGGAGACTGCGAAAACGACCCGCAAAAGCGGCCCAAAAATACATTTCAAAGTCGGGAAAATCAATCCCCCCCTGTTTATATGGGAGTTTTAGCAAATCAATAGCTCTCCGAGCTTTTTTGTAACCCCAAATAAAACTGCTTGAGACACCCTCTAACCTCTTAAAAAAAATATTAGGAACCCGCAAAGGAATAGATCTAAATAGATACAAAAATGTTGGTAGTACTTTCATTTTGATAATATTAGAACGTCCAATAATGCCTATGGGTAGTTTGTGCCAACTCTTCAATAATGCAGCTATATCTTTAATTAAGGATTCATAATTCAAGGAAAATATCTGATCTATCCGTGGAGGGAGTTTAACTCCCAGATAAGTAGCCACATAGCAAGTTCCATGGATTGGCTCGCTAGATTTAAAATGAATAATTATTTGTGTTTTTCTAATATTTAATTTGTAACGTGATAAAAAGCCAAATTTAACCGCTTCATCTTCAATTAGCTTAAGCGCTCTAGCTGGCTCTGTTGTGAAGACCGCAATATCATCTGCATAAGCGATAACTTTTAATGAAGTACCACCAGACATCTATGGCATAATTTTAGAATTGGATTGTAAAGCATATATGAATGGTTCGATATATAAGGCGAATAGCAAGGGTGAAAGAGGACATCCCTGCCGTGTATATCGAAAAATTGGAAAGACTGGTGATTGTAAGCCAGAATATATTAATTTAGCTTGGGGTTTATTATATAAGGCCTGAATCCATTGTTTGTATATCCCCTTAACCCCAACCATTGTAAGTATACACCATAAAAAATCCCAACCCACCCTATCAAACGCTTTTTCAGCATCTAATAGTATCATACCGAGATGAGTTGACGTTTTCTGTGCCATATCAAAGGCACATATTGCTGTAGTAACATGTTCAGTAGTATCTCTACCTTGAATAAAGCCATATTGATGGGGAGATACAACCCCTGACATAGCAGGAGCAAGATGATTAGCGAGTATTTTTGAGAACATTTTAGCATCCGCGTTGATAAGTGATATTGGTCTATATGAACCACACTTATCAGGGTTTTTTTTTTTCAACCTTCTGAGTCATATTCCATGACTCAGGTACCTAACCATAAATCCCAATATATTGCACAACCAGTCTAAATGGTTCAGTTAGAAGATCTTTAAAAACCTTATAAAATTTGAGGGGTAAAGAATCTTCCCCAGTAGCCTTCCCAGATGGCAAGGTCATTAATGCCAGATCAATCTCTTCCCTTGTAATTTCCATTTCCATTGATATTGCAGTCTCCTCACTCAGGGTAGATATATATCTGTCCTGAGTTTACCGTTGTATGTCTTCCTCTTTCGGTACTATAGTTGAGGTATATAGCTCCTGACAGTATACAGAAAACTGTTCTAATTTATCCTGCGGTTGTGTTTAAAATATACCTTTTACCCCTTTTATAACTTTAATATAAGTTTTGGCCCGATCATCTGCAACCTTATGAGCTAGGATCCTGCCTACTTGCTCACCATATTCGTATTGTGAGAAGCAATACTTATCATATCTAGCCGCTATTCTTTCCCTTAACGTCTTTTTGTAGCTACTCTAAGATCTATTAAAGAAAGGAGGATTTGCTCCTGATCAGTAGTACCCCACAGAACTGCCTCTGCATGTTGTTCTTCAGCCCTTCACATACCTTGAATAGCCTCCTTGGTTGCAGTTCACCTTGCTTTATTCTGTCACCATATATATTGTTGAGTAACGCCCCTAATAAATGCCTTCCAAGTATCCCAAACGATCAATGGAGAGGCTGACCTAATACTTTCTTTAAAAAACAGTTCTAATTGTTTCTTAATGGTAGCTATGTAAATGCTATTGGATAGCAAGTATCTTGGAAAAGAAAAAGGGTTGGTTATTCTATTTGTTGTTATCGTCTGAAATGTTTACATTATGGGATTATGATCAGAGGTAACATGTGGGCATACTTCCAAATCCGACGTCAACATTATTTTTTCCGAGACCCATGCCATATCAATTCTCGAGGATAATTGATGTGGGGCAGAATAATACGTATATCCTGGTATAGCTGGATATAGATCCCTCCATGCTTCCCGAATTAGCTGTAGACGCCCTAATTCTACGATTGCAGCCATTGTTTTGCTCATTCTGTGAAAAGCCCCACGTCTAGTTGTATCAATGCCATAATCCATAATACAATTAAAATCGCCCATTACAACTCGTTCACCCTCCCAATTCAGTATTTCCATATTCAGTGAGTCAATAACTGAAGAATCATCCACATTAGAACAATATATAACAGAAAAGACATATTTCTGCCTCCTTATTTCCAGCTGTGCTATTGCCCATCTACCCGCCTGATCTGCCATAGTTTTGTGTGACACACATGCAAAACGTTTATGTTTTAATATTGCGGCCCCCCTTATCGAACAATTTTGTGAAGTACATATGATAGTTTCATATCCCAAATGCTGAAGAAGATGCCGATCCTTAAAAGAAAGATGTGTTTCTGTTAACAAAACTAGCTGAGGATTATACATTTTTATCTCTTCACAGACAAGCTGTCGCTTAAGTTTACGGTTAAGACAAGCCACGTTCCAAGCTAAACATTTAAATTGATCCATTATCCACGTTATACATTACAAATGCATTACTACCCATCACTGTAAAAGTGCTTATATGCATTCTAGTTACTTCTATATCATCTTCATACACAGAATTGCATCCAAATTTTTCATGTACCCTCATGTTGACTTTTTTTTCCCTACTGAAACATGCCATCCTCGCCCAAACCCTTAACACCACCCACCTCCGCCCTGTATCGTGAAGGAGGATACCTCCCCTTTATGGAGATGCTGCTGATAGGCAGCTACCTGGAGGCATTGCTCCCACAGTGGCTCCCGAGCCAAACCAACATCCAATAAGTAAAGAAGAGAGCAGAAAAGAAAAAGCAGAAAAAGCAAAAGATGAGAAGAAGAAGGGAAAAAAGCATTTATGTGAAGAGAAAAAAAACCCACTGTGCCTCTCATGCTTTCCCCCAACCTCAATTTGCCATCGACCAATAGCTTCTTTTGCGTCTTTTATGGTCAGAAAAAAATACGTTTAACCCCCACGTAAAACCTTCAAGCGTGCAGGTTCCTGTAAGAACACTTGTGCACCAACAGCTTTTAATGGCTCGATTAGTTGTCGTAGTTGCCAGTGTCTGTCCATGGATGTTTTACAAAGGTCTGACCGTACAAAATAATGATAGAATCAGCCGTTACTGGGGTGCTTGGGTGAGCTTTCAAATATACAACCTGCCGGAGTAGGTAATTACCGGAGAAGATCAGGAACGGTCGTGGGTGACGAGACCCCTGCTTTTGTTGCCCCAGCGGAAGCCTGTGGGCTCTTTCAACCTGAAAACCCAATCCCAGTCCCCTAGGTTCGGGAAAGCTTTCTGCAGTAGCTGTACTATGAAAGTTCTAGGTTCTGCCCCCTCCTTCCCTCTGGAACACCAAACAATATTAGGTTATGCTGACGCTGGCGATTCTCCAAATCCTCGACTTTTAGTCTGAAGCGAATCCGTCGTCTGTGCAGTAACTTCCTCAGTATCTGCTACCCGCTGCTGTAGCTCCATGACATCATTCACGAGTGTCCTGACCTTTAATGTCATCTCCTGCAATAGCTGTTTGATACTGTGACTCTCAGCACAAGCTTGAGCATAATGTTCCTGAGCTTCTTGTCTCTGAACCAGTAGGACCTGAAAGATCGAAGCAAGTGTTGGCTCCACATCAACACAAAGTGGCTCCATTGATTTCGCTATGTCTCCTTGTTGTTGTACTTGTGACATTTCGAATGCCAATGGGGATTTCGCTGTGTTCAAATTAGGTGGCTGGTTGAAAGAGAGAACAGGTCCAAGCGCCTGATTCTCTGAAACTGATTCCAACACTTCTATTTTGCTAGAGGCAGGGCCAGACTCTGCTGGGCTGGTACCCCATAGTCGAGAGATGATTGACTTTGCTCCACCCTTCGCTTGGAACCACCGGCGTAGGCGGTATCAGCTAAGGCATCCTTGTTACGTGGGGAGGTAATACATTGCTGGTCCACTCTAGTTGGAGTTTTCTTGTTACCCTTAGTAATTTTATATCTAAAATTTTTATTCTTAGAAGATGTATTAGATGTGTTAGGTATGTTGGCTACCTGCTCCATCTTCTTTCCCAAAGGCAGAGCCTTTTGTGTCTTAGATTGGCCCCCAGCGCAAACTGCTTCGCTATCCTCCAACATCCGTGATGTAGATTGTGAATCGCCCCTTAGCTCCATGTCAGAACATACGTTAGAGGGAGCCAGAGTATGCATTACACCAGAGGTTTTACCAGGCGGACATCCATTTACCCCGTTCTGCTCAGACCCCAACATATCATTAGTCCCTGAGCCTTGGCTGCGGCCCGTGCTAACTGTACTGTCAGTAATAGCAATTTCATTTTGATGATTACTCTCTCCAAACACACTCCCTGTTGAAGACCTAATAAGCTCAGAGTTGAGTGTGTCCACTTCAGCATATGGAGCCGCTTCTGCCTCTAGCTGTTGAAGAGCGCTGGTATTGTTATCTTGCTGCAGAAGAGAAGGCTCAGTGCAACAATGTTTCCCAGAGATTGCCCCCAAAAGAATATCTGCTATACTGTTGCCATTAGTGAGCCCAGAAGTAGCGCTCGCTGCAAGCAGCTCCGATGCCTTCCCAGATTGTAAAAGCCGCAGCAGTGGCTTACTGACCCATGAAGCGACGTCCCCTTGCTGCCTCGGCATTTCTTCTGCTTCATTAGCCCCTTCATCAGATACTATACCAGTCGTGCTGGCCGCATTCGCCGGCGTATTGCCTGCTCGTGTCAACCTGGCCGTTGCTTTAGGTGGAGCCATAGCCGCACGGAACGCCGGCTTCAACCCAACACGTCTCCCAAAAGCTAGCCTCTGCCAGTAGATTGCCGATCGACTCGCAGTCACAAGGCGAGCAATCCAAAGCTCGTAGAGCAGCCGCCGGATCCCGCGAGGTACTGCTGTCTGCATTCGTCTCTCCAGTTACTGTACGTATTCGGCTTCTTTTCAACATTTCCTTTATTTTCTTGTGTTTCCTTATACTTTTACTTACAATTTTTGAGCACTTGGCCCTTTGATGGTGGTGTTGTTATGTTCTGGTGAGTGTTTATTCGGTTGAGTGTATGATCTATGGTGTTCTGAGTTGCCCAAAAGGGATTATTTTCTGACTAAGGTCTACTTGGTGCCCTACTCCTTTGGTGGCAAAGGGGCCCCTCTGATTGATATGAGAAAGTCCCATGGCAATGCCTCTGAAAATGGGCACTGCAGTGGGAACGCCAAAAACCTTTCCTGCATGGCATGGATAGTAAAGTCCATGGCGTGCAGGAACTAGGAAGCATGCACACAGGGGGGCACGTGTTGTTGGCAACAGGGGGCCCCCTTTGTTTCAGGACCACCAGTAAAGACCTCCATGACACCGCTGGCAGTCCTGAAACTCAGGCTGTGCCGCAGCAACACCACCAGTATATTACTGAGGCCCTGACTGGTTCCCTGGCGGGTGCGGCAGCCCGATGGTGGTCTGACTGCCCAACTTGTAATTAGTCAGACTGCCTGCACAGCGGTGGCTGGACCACCACCACCACACCCCTGTGAGTCTGGCAGTCCTCGGACCGCCGGACTCGTAATTTGGCCCATAGAGGAATGTGCAACAACTCATTTCAGCAACAGCAAAATATGTTTATTTCTTTGACACCGTTGCATTGTTTCTTTTCTGGAATAAGCTTTAGGAACTGAGAAAAGTGCAGGATAACAGAACTGGAAATTGATTTGAGTAAATGTGTTGGCGATCTAGTGCCAAGCCAATGCTTTCTTGGTGGAAATGTTCATTATAAAATTAGTTTGATATTCATTTATTCTTATCAAGAGGATTGTAGTGACCAAGAGCATAGTAAGAAAGACTAAATTAAATGTATGATCCCCATGCTTGCTTGAAATTTGTCATACGAGGTAGTGACAAACAACAATCATCTGCAGAACTTTTGACCACACTACTGACACTGGCTTTCAAATTGCAGAATAGTGCTGGAAAGCACACAACCGTAGATCTCTCTGTTGTCCCATGCTTGATGCTCATGAAGTCTTGGCCTCCTGAGCAACATCACTTTGTCTTATGTGCTCATAGCTGATGTATATAAATTAATAGAAAAACAAAATCTGAGAGACCACATTGCAGGAAACCAAATAATGGAAAACCATTGTTAAGGAAAGACAATTTTAAAGAATTACAACTAAATCAAAATTAAAGGAAACATTTTAAGGGAAAGATAATTTTATGGAAGCATCCAACATCGCACACTTGATTGAAGATTAGGGGTAGTGAGGGTTTGTTTGGATTCAGGGATGGCTGATGTTCATGGGCAATGTCAGGTTTTTAGGTTTCAGGGATGAGTGGAATTTAGGGTTGTGGGAATCTTTAGGGTTCAGGGATGGGTGGCTTGTAAGGATGCTGAAGTTTTAGTAGTGAGGGAGTTTTAGGTTAAGAGATAGGTGGATGTGTAGAGTTTAGGAGTAGAAAGGGCTTTATGGGATGGGTGCAGTTTAAAGGTCAGAGGTGAGTGAAGTTTAGGTGTGATGAGGGTTTTTAGGGTTCAGGGCTGTGTGGAGTTTAAAGTTGTAAAGAGTTTTTAGGGTTCAAGGATCGGTTGGGGATATGGATCAGAGATGGGTGTAGTTTATGCTTGGGGAGGCATTTTTAGGGGGCAGAAATGGATGGTGGTTATCTGTGGTGAGGGTTCAGTGAATTTGAAGCATCCAAAGTGATTGTTTGACAAGAAGACATAAAACCTGAAAAAGTACACTGACGCAAAAGATTGAAATAAATACATTTGAAAGAATGTTTCTGAAAGTAAGGCTTGCAACCATGTTATTTCCACCTGTACAAATATGCATGCAGAAAACAAAAAAAAACATTTTATGAATTGGTTTCGATGAAATGGTAAATGCCATTCATCCTGAAAGTTCCCATTAAACTGTTTAGATTAAATGGTTTCTCAGCAATAGTATGACATTAAGCAGCTTTTCTATGCTCATAGTATTTATGGTCCAACATTTGTAACAAAAACAGTCTGCAAACACTAGCTTTTAAAAAAAAAATTGTATAGGCATGACAAAAAGAAAGCCCTGAAGCACAAACTGCATAACACATTCATTTTAGACTACCATTAGAACATAAACATTAAATGTCTCATCGCTAATGAGCAAAATTGGTACATCTGTAGAATATATTTTATAGTATTACAAGTTCCAGAATTCAAAGTGATCAAAGCAAAAAATAACATTGTCCCAACATCAGACATGGGACAAATTGGGTTTTCGTTACTGTTCTTCTAAAAATGTGAAATAGTACTACTAATAGAGGAGCTTCAAAGGCTTGCAGAACAAAAAACATCAATCTTAAAAAATGTAAAAGAAAGATAAGCTGTTTAAAACATCAGTAGGGAAAGCACGTTTTGGGTATTCTACAGAAGTAGGGCAAAGGTGACTAGTGACTGAGATAATTCACATTCTGATTGGGGAAAGCATACTCACCTGTAGGCAAATGTTAAATTAGAGGCATTTTGACTTAGCCGTTCCTTAATGATCGAACAGTGCGATTCCCATTCCCAAGAGGAGGCAAAAAAGTCTGTGAATATAATGGCAAAGTAGATTCTCCTTGGTAGTCTGGGCAAATTGCAGCTAAGGCAGAACCTTAAAAATGGAAAACAAGACTCAGCATAACTTTTTCCTTTTGAAATGTTGCGACTCAACTTTTCGAACCTCATCTCAGTGACGCGATATAGTTAGCATATCACAAACTCATTCAGCACAGTTTGACATACTAGCAAAATCCCATCAAATTGCAGGGATTCATGGCTAGTTTTTATTCTGTAGAAACTGTGCTATTGTACATAATGTTACCAAAGCAATAACATGCAATTATACAATGTTCTTTTATCCTTGTGGTCAAGTTTGTTTTATATATGCACAGATAATATGTAAACCAAGCATTGGCAAGAGCAAGAGGGTAAAAGCAAGAAACAGGCAGTAGGTGGAGACAGGATGCATGAGTGCAAAAAGGAATTATCAAGGCAAGGGATGATGAGTGAATGTATATATTGATGGGTGAATGAAACAGCGAATGGGTGGAGTCATTCATTAATCCACATATCAACTGACGTGTGCCTTCACCCACTTGGCAGTTAACAACAACATATAGAGATACATACCAATCAATGAAAAGGAGCTCTCTTTTATGAAGTTGCATAATATAATTTGCCATTGGTAACACATCTTGATTTAAGGGTGCTCTTTATTTTTACACAAGATACCTTTTACAGGAACAACTTTGAAAGCATAAACGAAAGGTTCGAGAACCTGAGTGTAAGTGGCACCATAACTACTTTTTTAAATACAGAACAGTGTATAGAAATAAATAGTTGTTATACAAAAGACCATTGACTTTACATGACAACTAGACTACTTCAAACATCTAAGGCTGGCCATGAACAAGCATAAGTAGGCATTAAAATTCATTAATGACTTGTACAAGCATATTCTCCCAATTCCTCCATCACTTTGCACTCAATCACTGTGTAATAAAATCTCTCAATTTGTTAGCAGACGCAATAATACATAATCATAATGCAATGCAATACCTGTATCTGATCTATTTCTAAAACTTAAGATTTTACTCCTTTCCCTTACAAAGAAAATTCGTTAAACTTAGTTAATAAGAATGATCTCCGTATTCATTAGATAACTTTCACTATCCTTCACTTTATCAGTTTAACAACACTTAACAAATCGTAAATCTCTCCTGGGTCAAATTCCATTAATAATCCTCCATAAACATATTCTAGAACTCAATAAAGTAACAGGACAGCGTTTCTGGGGACAGTGTTGCATCAAGTATGTCCTTGATGTTTAGGATTTTGCCAGGTGAGGGATGGGACAATGCCAGTAACAACTGATTAGTAGAATTGTTTGGTGTATTCCTACCACGGATAGTGGTGTAGCAAGGGTTAAGGGTAGAAACCCGGTATGATTATGATTCAATAACGGTGGTTCCGATGCGAATTCAATCTCGCCTTCTCGGACCTCTCTGTGGAGCAGTGTTCCATGGAACTCGCCACGGAACCAACTTCAAGGACATACTTGATGCAACACTGTCCCCAGAAACGCTGAAGAGACCCCGTATAAAGAGAGGGTCGAAACGTCATCGTCACTAACAAAAGAGAGTGCCTTAATGTTTATTTTTCCATCGTGTACATGCTCGTCCTTTTGATATTACCAATAACCTGTTTCTCTGCCTTTTTCACAAATTTTTCACTTAGTACTCACCTAGATAGGTTATGGTCACTTCACTCGGGCTCACGAATCACCTGTTGATGTGCAGCTAATGCAATTTGTCCAATTCTTTTTTTGTATAAGGAAATACAGCTGTGGTTAAGACTGTAACTGCAGAATAAATTCTTCTTACTTCGGCTGAAGTAAGCATTAATTGATTGAAATTGTGTTGGGCTTCTTTAAGAATTCTTAACTAGTATGTTGAAATATACTAAGATATTTTACTGTGATCTATAAAAGGAAGGTCAGAAATTGCATTTTTCTAAATTGATTAAATCTGAGCAAGTTAATTCTCGCTTGCATATATTGTATTGCCTACATAAATGAGCTTCTTGTGAACATTGTTTTTTGCTTAAACCGCAAAGCTTCTCTTGCACACGCCCGTGACCGTATTCATGCAAATGGTGATTAAACGCATAAGTGTGTGACCCGGAAGTTAAGTAGAAAGGACCGATATTAAAGGCACAGTGCCTCTTGTGAGCGAGAGTGAAGCTTTCCGGATGAATGAAGTTACATGCAAGAAGCGTGGTGAAAAAAGTGTGGTTAATATTGTGTTGAGCAAGGTGAACTATAGTAAAAGTATAAATCCAAGATAATAGAATCAGGTATCAAGTCAGTGAATCTTATATGATCAAGAGGTCATGATACAATGAAATAACCCTAAAGTATACATGCTAAGTATGTAGTCACAATGTGCACAAGTATTCTATGTGAGTGCATGAATGATATCACATCACTGAAGTGACATTAATACGTAGATATAACTTAAATGATTGCACATACTACAATAGAACCTAGTCGCTAATCAAAGTGCACAAAGTCAGTACGAAACTAACTGTCTTTGTAGTTCAAAATGGAGCATACATGACTGTATTCAGGTGATTTAAAAAGAGAAACACATTAGAGCGAACAGTACAATTCAATGGATGTTCGTGAAAGACACGTAATGCATGAAATGCATGGTTATCACAATAAAGCATCACCAAAATGGGAAACTCGAAAGAAGGAAAAAATAACAAAAAAATTAATTAATTACATGTATAAGACCTAGTGGAGTATGTCGTTACATAACTAAAAGTGGGTCAGAGAAAGTGGGGAAAATTCAAGTTTGTCGTTAAGACCTTTAGGCACCAATGTGTCTAAGTGACGTATCACATAAGTCTCACGTTGAGACAAATGTTTAGACATATCTGTATCAACGTGTATCGTCACAGTTTCTAGAATGGTGAAACGAAGCTGGGCTATTGTGTGACGGTGGTCATGCCAGTGAGCGGCTAATGGAGATGTGGTAGTTTTAGTCCCTATGCGTCTCTTGTGTTCTATGATACGTGTCCGTAAGGATCTCTCTGTCTTTCCCACATAATTTAGCCCGCATGGACACCGTATCATGTAGATGACAAAACGACTGTTGCAATCTGCGGTAAAGTTCAGCTTAATCTTTTTTCCGGACCAGGGTTGGGATATGTGATCCCCAGTAAGCACATTGTTGCAGTGTGAACAATTGAAGTTTCTGCGCATACCCTTGTGTGTAGATGTGGTTCCAGGTCTAGTTTGATTGAGAAGAGAACGCTCTAAAATTGTCATTTTCAGAAAAGTAAATCAAAATAATGCTTTACAATTTAAGAGGATTATAAATTACAATTCATTTGCGTGGAAGAATAATTTCTCTATTTGACCCCATATATAAGTTATTACTTATTATGTGTAATAAGATAAGCCAGTGGGGGGGACCTTCCTGCACATAAACAATCTTACCCCCAATGCAGACACCCTTGCACTATGGTGCAAGGGTGCCTGCATTGGTGTTAGGCAGCTGAACTCAGCTCCAGCGCTAGGGGAAACACAGTGATGCGATGCATTCTTGTGAATACAGCGCATCACTGTGTTTCCAGAATGGAGAAGCGTGGGGTTAGTGTTTGCTTAACACCACGCTTCTCCATTCTGCTGTAAATATGCCCCTTTGTGTGTAAGTTGCCTTCAGCAAATGGCAGAGTCAATAAGAAAAAGAAACTAGTGAAAGGCAGAAGTTGGACTTTCTAGGCTGAGGCTCGTGGTATCTGGAACAATATCCTGGTGAACACTTCTACAACCCTTTGCAGTTCTGACCTGAAGACGCTCTTCTCCGGAGAACACTATCTATTTCAGCAATAGGAATCACCACCTATGAATATTTTGATTCATTGTAACCAACCTCGAACTTTATTCATGAATTCCTGCATCTGTTCAGGACCCTGTTGCTCTCTAGGTGGTTTGCACTCAGGAATCAACCACATAAACACACATCCTGGCACGAATTGTGATTTTGAGGTTTGTATGTGCAACTTAGGCCTGGCCGCAATTTCTGTTATGTGGACATAATCTTGTTTAATTTTGCAATGCACGTGTTAAGAGAAATTCTCAAAATTACGCTATTACACCATAATGTGTAATTATGCGCCGTCCGAGGAAAAGGTTGGTGCGATCATACAGGAGTAACACAAACATCCAGAAAACGAGTGGCTGTTTGCAACAATTAGATTTTTTGCACTATTTATTTAGTGCAAAATGCATCCTTGAGTGCATTTTCCTCTAAGTTTTTATTTTTTTTATTTTATTAAATATAGTAAACATGTTACAGCGATACACTTATACAAAATAAATTAAATTGTTCATGGAGCAATCAGATGGAGTAAACAGACTTACCAATGACATTACATAGCCTACAGCACAGTAGCCTCAAGAAATAAAAACCAAGACAACTTGAGGCAGCAAAGACCATCTCAGTAGTTTCGCAATATTTACATATTTGTCCACCACCAACTCCAAAGGTGCGTAATCTACTTATTAGCATATTATGAGCCCCAACTCCACTAAGCCTCCCCATCTCATCCCCATCGTTAGCAGCCCGGTGTTGTTTGTATAATCCCCAAAAGCTTTATGGACGATTTTGTGGGGGCATCAATTCACTATATAATTCATATTGGGTGTTACAGAAAACCATATCGTTATCCCTTGCAGCTTTTATGGGGGGAGCCCATGACCAGTGTATAGCGATTCTGCGTTTGGCGAGAAGCAAACCCATCGCAACCAAATTATGAACATTTTTTTGTAGGGGTTTTGTGTAGCCTAATAAGGCAACTAGAGGATCCAGAGCAAGAGATCCGCCAGTTATGTCTTCCAGTTCCTTAAAAATTTGCCTCCGAAAAGCAGAAATCTGGGGACACAATATGCAGAAACCCCTCCCCACCCTCTCCACAAGGTTCACAGCTATATGGTTCTCTTAGACCATATTGGAACAGCTGTTCCGGTTGTAATATACCCTATTGAGGTACTTGACATGTATTAGTCTATGCTTGCCGTTAAGTGAAATTTTCTGTGTCGCCTCACAACAATATGTCCATTTGGAGTCATCCAGCGTGTTTGCCACTTCATTCTAGCCTTAGAGTATTGAGTACGCCTAAACTCTTACGACATGTCATATATGTTAGATACTAGTTTATTGGAAGACTTCACGTGCAGTAGGTAGGTGAAGGATAGGAGCTCAGGGGGTTCCTGATATTCATTACCAAGCAACGCACGCAGGGCGTGCCGGATTCTAAAATAATGAAACCTTGCAAGCGTCGTGATGTCCTGGCTACCAGATGTGGCCTCTTCCCATGTGCGGACACTTCCTTCCACAAATAAATCACCCACTGTGTGGATTTGAATAGCATTAAGAGAACGGACCACCTCGCTCTCTGTACTCATTGGAAGCCATTGACACCATTCCGCTGATAGAAGAGGGGAATACAGCAGCACACCAACTTGTTTCTTAAGCAAGTCATGCCATGCATGTACTGCTGAGTTCATAGAGTCTAGCACACCATTATGTCTGTAAGGGGATTGGGTCAGATACCGAGGGAGAGGGTCAGGAGCCACTGCAATCTTTTTGATTTGAAGGTGGGGGAGGGAGTGCGGGCCATGACACCAAAAATAGGCGTGTGCGCATTGAGCAGCTCTATAATAGAGTTCAAGATCTGTAGCGCCCTGCCACCCCATTGAATACGGCAGTGTAAGCGTATCCATTTTAACGCGCGGGTCTTACCCGCCCATGCCAACCTAGCCATTAGCGCTTTCAACCTTTTGAAAATGTGTTTCGGAATGACCATGGGGATATTGATTAAAAGGAATAAGAATCTAGGTAGTATAATCATTTTCATCAGGTAAATTCGGCCAACTAACGACAATGGAAGTCGGATCCACCTATCTATGTCCTCCTTCGGCTTGGCTATAGCCTTGCCATAATTGTCCCTTATGACTAACTCCAAATCTGTGTCCACTTGTATACCCAAGTAATGTACTGGGTCAGATGACCACTGCAGAGGGAAATCTAGCTCAAACGGTGTCATGGTTGGAGTTAATGGAAATATGATAGATTTATTCCAATTAATATTTAACCCTGAGATTCCGGCAAATTGTATTACCTCGTGTACCATTGGTGTCAAGTTTACCGCTGGATCTTTGACATTCAGTAGCATGTCATCCGCATATGCTGATATTATTAGATTGTAGCCAGGGAAGCGCAGCCCGCGATGCCCATGGTATTCTCTGAGGGCGCTGGCTAGAGGCTCCGCCACTATGGCATGTAGTAGTGTGGACAGCGGGCAGCCCTGCCTAGTGCCTTGGGTAATCATAAAGGGAGAAGTAATAACATCTCCCGCACGTACTCTAGCCGCGGCTGCCTCAATGCCAGGCCTGACGTGCTGTATAGCCCCAAACACAGTTCTTAGATTGTATGTTAATGTGCGGCCTGGCACAAATCCTGCCTGCTCAGGGTACCATAAAGTCGGAAGCCGTGGCACTAGTTTATTTGCTAGGATTTTGGCAAATAATTTCGTATCCACATTTAGGACTGAAACCGGATTATAGGATGAGCATTCATTCAGGGGTTTGCCAGGGTTGAGCAACGTAACTATTAGGGCCTCTGTAATAGTATGTGGCATAATTCCTGATTTGCTGATTTCTTCAAACTGTGTGCAGGACAAGTATTTCTTCTTAGGCCTTATAGAAGGATACTGTGAGTCCGTCTTGTCCCGGAGCGCTCCCCTCTCGCATGGAACTCAAAGCCATCTGTATCTCAGTAGAGTCAAGAGGCCTCACCAAATATTCTCTGTGCCAGGATAGTTAGTTGTATAATTCTAAATAGTCTAATATGGTTTGGTCATTGGCCACCACCCTGGAGTTATATAATTCCCCATAGTACCTAATGAACCTATTAGCGATTTCAATGGGGTCACGAAGTGGGCGCCTGTCTTCTCCCAGTAGCTCTGTCACTACGCCAGATTCTCTTTGTCTACGGGCTAGGGTTGCCTGGACCGACCCTGGCCTATCCCCCTTGCCATACGTTTTTGCAAGTGCATACTTTCCCATATGCTTTAATTCATTGTCGGCTTCTTCATGGTATTCGTCTAGAGTTTTCTTCAGTGCCTTAATTACCTGTGGGCCTGACCCTTCTAGCGCCTACATTTTCCACTTAAATATAGTGCCAAATGCTAGTTTTGCATTTCAAGTAATTATACTTAGTTTTGAGTAATTGCTCTTACATTTTGTGTAATTATGCAAATGCAAATTACGTGAATGTCCCATAACCCTTCCAAATCCTCTACAACAGAAGCACACAGGAAGTAAGGTAGAGAAAGGGTATCAAACATACCCATGCTTGCGTCAGCCTTGCAACAATTGTGTGGTTTTTAAGCACTCACACTCAGGGCGCCATCTTGGGTTAACGTGAAAAAAGAATCAAAGCAAGCGGCTCTAATATGCACATTCTTATCTCTAAATGAAAGGCATTTTATAAATGTTTTAGCATTACTCAATGAGAATCCACTTTCTCTGGGTTGGGGGGAGGGGGGCTGAGGATATGGGTATATAGTAGCAAAGTCTGCTTTCCTCAAAAGTTCTGTTGACAGCAGCTTCAGGTAATGACACTTCAGTTTTTGAAGGCGAGACGTTAAATAGATCCCAACTGTGCTTTATTTTAGCTGTGCACGAGCGCTTCCCAGAGGTGTCTGGAATGCAAGCTATGACGTCGCGGGCTGCTCCAAATATCACAGCTCAAGAAAACAATCAGGGTGACGAGCACCCTTTTAATTTATGAATCCAGGCACGGCCCTCCGTCCACAGTTCAACGGGCAGCAGTCAAAACATTCGATCAGGAGTAGTCAAAACACTGTTACGTTATTTAACTCTGCCCCCCAGCCCCCGCCCCGCCTAACACCACCACACTCTGCACTCTCTGTCTCGCTTTCTAAGTAGTATGGATTTAAAGGGCTAATTCCGCTTCAGTAACTGTAGGTACAGTCTGTCAGCATAGCTAGACGCCCAGTGTTTTCTTTAGAGGAACTGTTGAGGGCTGGAATGTCAAATTATGTGATGGAGCCTGCTTAAAGACAATAACGAGAATGATTTTTTTCCGAATGGCGTTGTGACATTCCTGAAGAAAAGAGCATGGATTGGTTTTAAGAAGCACGACTCACTCCCAGCGAGGTGATTTTAGTCATTAAGGTGTGATGACAAGGTAAGTAGGCAGCTTGCCTAAAAATACACATTCGTGGAAAGGCACAGATCATTTGACATGAGAAGTTAGCTTAAGTTTCATGAGACCAATTTTATGTTATTTCTCAATAGTAGGGGTGGGCGGAATTTGCGAAAGTGACTTTCGCAAATTATCGCGAAAATGTTAAAAATCTCCGCAAACACGCGGAAATATCGCGAAGATGCGGATGTTTTTTTCCCGCCCGTTCACGGTATTTTCTGCGTGGTCGCGGCTCGACAACTTACCCATGCGGTTGCTCGCGGGCACGGCCATCTTGTTTTCACTCTTCTCGAGGTGCATGATCGCGAGAAGAAAGACGTGATCGCACGACCAATGACATTACTGCGGGCGCGAACTGTCAAGAGACAGCGCAAATGGCTACCAACAATCCAACATCTCGTGGAGAACGCGACCGGATCGGGAAAACTTGTCGGCGAACGCGGGGATTCAGGTAAGGCGATCACGCGCGCGCGAGAATGTATTATTTTACAGCGCAAGCAAGAAACAAATTATCGCTAAGCTGCGGAATGCGGAAATTTTGACATTTTCGCGCTCTCCGCGGAACGCGAAAATGTCAAATTATCGCAATTTCCGCGAGCGGAACGGAAATTTAGCCCAGGCCTACTCAATAGATTCATTGGTCACAAAAGTACCTGCCTATATAAGAAACGTTTGACATTAGAGTTGGGGTTACATTTGAAACAGGCAGAAGCAAAAAAACGTTCCGATTCAGGAATGAAAAGACCACATAACAAACGTGTGGATATATTTTGTCCATAATTATATTCTTCATAACGCATTTGCTGTGGGCATGCTCAGGGGCGTAACTTCCGTTCGTGCAGCAGGTGCAGTGGCACCCGAACCTTGAGTCCTGAGGTGCCCTCTGATCCTTGATTATTACTGTGCTTCACAATTCAAAGAGAAGCCAGAGGGCCCATTCCTTCCTTGTACTAGGGCTCATGACACACTTTGTACCTCAATGGATATGCCACATTAATTCCTATTGGATTCTTTCTTGACTGAGCTATTAAGTAAACATATATGTAACACTCACAGCCTACTTACACCTCGGACCCCCCTTTTGGAATGATCTATGACACAGTGTCAACAGGGCTGGTGCTAAGATTTTTGGCATTATATGATGTGACATTTTGTCACTCACTCTTTCCAGTCATTGAACTGTTTTTGAGACTTCAAAGGGTGATCTGGTTCCTTCTATCTGGTGGCACAGCAGCTACCAGACAAGAAATGCCTTGCTGTGTTTCTGGCTCGAGTTTTGTGGCAGGCTACAGGTTGGATGCTTCTATCGTTCGTTGTATTCCGCCCAACTCCACTTTTTGCTCACCCTCCCTTAAAAATGGCAAGGTGTGCAACTTGCAATGGAGCTGCTCCACGTAAGGGCCCATCTAGTGGAGAAGAGGCTGGAGAGTCTCAGAGGAAAAGCTTGTTTCTGGCAGAAACCTGTTCCTGTGGGCCATTCCTGTGATGTGGAGTACACATTCCAAGCCCTTCATTCCTGCAGGGAATTGCTCCTCTTAGGGGCCACAGACACTGTAGAATGTGGTGGGGTCTCTGACAGAGGCCATAGTCAGAAGCATTCCTGCAAGAACACATGGTGAAGATGAGCATCTAAACAGTGGCGGCCGGCATGGCTCGTGGTGCTGGCACTGGGGGGAGGGCGCGCAGGGGGGTATACAATGTAAAAAACACCTTGCCGTCAGGTCCTGCCTCTCTGCTCCTACTCTCCTCGTCGGCCTCGTGGAACAGGAAGCACATCAGGCTCTGCTGACCTATCATAACACTGCAATGCAGCGTTGTGATTGGTCTGAGAATCCTGGATCGATGCTCAGCCAGGGAATGGGGGCCTGGGCATGTTCTTCACGTAGGTTGTAATGCAGCCTGCATGGAGAACAGAGAAAGTGCACAATAATGTTTTGGGGTGCCAGGAAGGGCCGATAAAACAGTCATGGGCACTTAGGTGTGGGCAAACATCTTCTTCCCTGCCCATCTCCGAGAGCAGATCAGCCCTGTCCGCCCGTATAGCAGCATGGAAACATAAAATGATAATAGCTCAAAGATATTATAATTTTATGTTTCCTTTACTTTGCAATGCTCAAAAGCAGTGGGGCGACGCTCCTCCGCCATAATGGAGGAGCCGCCCCTGCATCTCGATGGACTGCTGTAGTGCACTTCTACCATACAGTGGACAAAGTCTACAACTCTACATCATGTCTGTCTTACGTAATGTAAGATTTAATACATCGGGAGAGTAAACTTACATTACTATTTAGGATTTGCATTACCAACTCAACAAAACGTCTAGATTTGAAATTAAGTCACCTTTCCGTTCTTTTATTTCTTTTATGTGAAAGTTGTACATTTTGTTCACCCCACTGAAAAAGAGAAGCCAAAGAGAGGGAGAGATAGAGAGAGAGAGAGAGAGCGAGAGTGTGTGTGTGTGTGTGTGTGCGTGAGCTATAGTATACCCAAGAATTGAATCACAAGCCGCACACTCACATTGTTCATATTGCAAGGTAATGCCATCAGATGACAATGTGAAGTATAATGTACCCGAGGTCCAACATTCTTTCATTACGTGCTCCATTGATACCATCACTAAGTGATTACCAAATCATATGCCCATTCGCACACATCATGTGATCAGGTACAGTCCTCACTTACCTAGATATTATATCATAAGCTGAGATATTGCAATCATGTGCTAGGTAGAGTGTTGCATGTTCAGATGCAGCCATTAACTTCCCAAATAGAGCAATCCACGTATTGTATATTCCAGGGTTCTTCAGAAGCAAGAGTATATTCTCTCATCATATTTTCAACACCATTAGGATTACATCCAATTACTGCTAAGAAGTATCCAGGCACTGTCATCCTTAAAACCCTTTAATCTGCTTTGCAAATGACACCCACGTTCTGTGGTCTCTCCACGTGGGGTTACCAGACATGAGGGTGGGTGCTGTTTCTTATTTTCCCCCGAACTTTCACATCAAAATTTTGGCTGCCAAAATTTCTGAGTGAAAGCCTGGCAAAACTTTGAATTTTCCATGTGAATTTAAAAAACGAATAACTGTAGTGGGACCGGTAACTCCTATTAAGGCAATAATACAGATAATAATGTGATTAGGCCGGTCGTGTAATCAAGGGAAATCTAGGGGACAAAATCCTACTGCAAGAGCACATTTAGCGAGCATGAGTGGCTGCTTGAGCTGTTGTTTATGTTCTGCTGCATATAGCGCTGATTTCTTAGCGCAAACTGCATCCTCGCATCCATTTTGGACACAAGGGGGCATTTTTGCGCAATGAAAATAGTGCTAAATGCAGAACTACTCTTCTCACCTCCTAAATCCACATCATCTCGCTGAATTGTAAGGTAATTGTGTCGGATCACGCTACACACAATTGAGTGGTTTGCCCCCACTCCTAGCAATATTCATGTTTTATTGGCACTTACATGAGCATATTTCACTCAAAGTTTCTTAGGGCCACATGGATAAACATAAGGAATTGCGATTCCTAAATAGCGATTTTTAAGGAATCGCTATTTAGGAATCGCAATTCCTTATGCATGTAGGAATACCAAAATAAATTGTGATTCCTAAACATTACCTAATAGCAATTCGTAATTTCCAAATCGCTATTAGGTAATGTCACTCTATACATTCCTATGGGCCTATAGGCCCATAGGAATGAATGGGAATAAATTCGCAAATTGCGATTACTGATTTGATAATCGCAATTTGCACATGCAATTCCAAGGGTGCCAGGGAGCTTAAGGCCCTCCTGATGCACCCCCAAAAAGGTAAGTGTGCACATGTGACGCACACACATACCCTAAGGGCATGTGTGTGCGCCACATGTCACTTTGAAAAATGCACTTTTGTGCATTTTTCAAACAATCTTCAAATTACCATCAACTTGAAATTGATGGTAATTCGCGTTTCCTAAATGTACAGTTTGCATTTAGGAAAGGCTTGATGCATCGCTTTTAGGAAATTGCAATTTCCGATTCCCTAAAGGCATTCGATATTTAGGTAATCCCAAAAAATTGTGATTACCTAATTTTGTGAATAGAAATGGGTTAATGCATCAGTAAAGGACTTTTTCCGGTCGCAATCGCGACCGGAAAAAAGCTTGATGCATGTGGAGTTACATAGGACAGGCAAATGTACCCAAGAGTGACAATGAAATATAAATGGAAATATAATGCAAGTTAAGTTAACACCATCAATGAAGTAACTCTGTGGGAGTCAACGAACATCCAAGAATGCTCTTCCCACACATATTCATGCATCTCGCTAACAGCCAAAGAGATCAAGTGGTGTGTAATGTGTGAGGGAAAGGGAAGGAACCAATTTCTCTGCTTGTTACAGGTGTGTATTGAAAACATGTAAAATACATGAAAACTACAATAGGTATCATCACAGAACTTCATAGAACGCACTCTTCAAAACTCTGCGCCCCTCCACTCTACAACACTACTCCACTCTAAGACAGTCTTTGAAACTCCCTATAAGCCACTCCACCCCTCTTTACTCCAGTCTACTCTATGACACACTACTCTAGCCCAGTCTACTGCACACTACTCTACTCTATGCCACTCCACTCTACAATACTCTACTTCACTGCACACCTCTGCACTTTTCTCCACTCTACATCACTTTCTGATACTTTACAACACATCTCTCCACTTCACTCTACGACATGCCACTCCACCCTATGGCACTTTACTCCACTTTATGCTGCACCACTCAACTTGAGTCCACTCCACTCTACTCTCTAACACTCTACCACACGCAATGCCAATGTACGACACTCCACTCTATGCGGCACCACTCTACAACTCTCTATTCCATTCTATGCAGCTCCACTCTACAACACTCTACTGCACTCTATGCCACTCTACAACACTCTACTTCACTCTGCGACACTCTCTGCAAGTCCCTCTTCACCACTCCACTTTAATCTGTGACACACTACTCCATTCTACTTTACTCTACTCTATGCAACTCCACTCTATGGCACTCCACTCTACGACACTCGACCCACTCCACTCTACTGCACTTTACAAAACACTCTACTCTACACCACTCCACTCTACAACACGCTACTCCACTCTATGCCACTTCACTCCATGACACTTTCCAACACTCTACAACACTTCCCAGCACTCTATGACATGCCACTCCATTCCACTGTACAACACACCACTCCAATTTATGACACTTTAATTAACTCTATTCTACGCCACTCCACTCTACGAGATGCCCCTGAACTCTATGACACTTTAATCCAATCTACACTACATAAATGTTAAGTAGTGTAGGGCTGAATGATGACTCTTGTGGGACACCACACGACAAGGAAAAAGGGACAGAAATTTAATCTCCCAATGACATAAATTGCTATCTTTAGGAAAGAAAAAAGCATAGGAAATTGTATGCCGATCCAATAATTCCTATTTCCATTAATCTCTGCTTCAGGATAACATGGTTCACCTTGTCAAAGGCTGCAGACACGTCCTCCTCTGAGGCTACGACTAATGCTGTCTCAGTACTATGAACCATTCTGAATCCAAACTGGGCTTCATGCAGTAGCTCATTACACTCAAGACATTCTGAGACAGTGAACTTTTTATGTTTCTATAAGATTTTTGCAGGTAGAGCAAGGTGAGAGATGGTCTGATAGTTCATCATTTTATGCCACTCTACGGCCCTCTGCAACACAGCAGAAAATGCCACTCAACTCTATGACATAATACTCCACTCTACGACACACCACTACGACTGTACGACACTCCACTCCACTCCACTATATGACACCCAACTCTACCACACAATACTCCACTTTATGCCCTACTATTTTACATCATTATACTCCACTCTACGACACTCTACTCCACTCTATACCCTTACATTCCACTCTACAACACTTTACTCTACTTTATGCTGCTGTATGACACTCTGCTTCACTTTGTGCCACTCTACAATACGCTACTCCACTCTACAGCACTCTTCTGCACTCTATGCCCCTCCACTCTACGACACTTTCCAACACTCTACGACTCACCATACCACTGGATAACACACCACTCCACTTTATGAGAATTTACTCAACGCTATGCAATGCCACTCCACACCACTATTCTCTATGACACGCCACTCCACTCTATGACACTTTACTCCACTCTATGCTACGTTATACGACTCCACTCAACTCCATTCCACTTCACTCCATTGTGCAACACTTTACCTCACTCCATGCGACTGTACAACACTCCACTCTACGCTGCTCCATTCTATGACACTCTACCCCACTCTATGCAACTCTACTCTACTCTAGAGGAGGACGGTGGCAGTGTCTTCCTAGCCCGCTTGGCGTCAGGCTTCATTGCTCATAGCTGAATATGTGGAGAGAGCTGTAGAATCTTTTTAAAATTGTTTGCGACCCTAAAAATCGTTGTCTAAATATTTTGCACTTTTGGCTTTTTTGCACGTAAAACCACAGTCCAATTTTAAAATACTTTTTAACATTGTAATTGTATGTTGTTTAACTGGTATTTTAAAGGCTTCCACTTACTCGCCTTGAATTGGTCTTCTCTGATCTGCGGGGGCACTGGGGGCTAAATCGCGGTCTGTGCTCGGTATTCAAGCCTGCCTGCCCGGGTCCGACTCGGTATGCCTTACCGTTGAGCGGAGGGCAGTGCAGGTGAGAGCCAGACACGCCCACCAACACAGAGGCAGGCGAGCGGTTAGCGCTCTAGCAGCACTGACGAAGGACTATTTAGCCAGTCGTCGGCCCTAGCGCGCAGCGGTTGCGCGCAGAGGGGCGCCTTCGACGGCGCCAAAGACTAGCCTAAGACCAGCCCGTCTACGCCCGTCTGCGACAGGACGGGGCAAGGGGCAATGGGACCTAATACGATCACCTCACTAACGTCCCCTAACACAAGGATAACCTACTCAGGACCTGCACTAAGAGAACTGAATGGGAATCTAACGCAAAGATGTGGATCGGGAGGTAATGTTGAAGTAGAAGGTCCGTTTTCCTGCCGCTATTGTCGAGCTCAGTTTACTATTGTTAGTCATGTGGCTGATACTCATGAGGGTATAACTGTTCACACAACCGCCGCCAATACTAGTAAATTTACTACCCATACTCCTACAGGAAGGAAAAATATACTGTGCAATATAAGGTCGCTACCTAAGCACACCTCAGAGGTATGGGACCTGATTTCCTCCAGCAACCCGGATTTATGTTTCGTTACGGAAACATGGCTTAAACCGCACTCTACTCCAGCCATTGCATTAGCAATCCCCACCGGTTTTAAAATAATTCGACTAGACCGTCCCTCGAAAATAGGAGGGGGGATCGCTATTATTTACAAACAGGAAATTAACTGTACCATGGTAACTGAGCTAACTACACCGGATATCGAACTATTAGTTTTTAAAATCTCTTCTTCCTGAAAGAATATACAGATGGGTGCCCTAGTGTATCGCCCCCCCGGGTCCATGCACGAACTTCTCTAACATTCTACTTGAGACCCTTGCCCCATTCATCAGTAATGATAGAGATTTTCTCTTATTAGGAGATTTTAATATACATAGTGAACTACAAGATTGCAAAGAAGCACAGTCCGTATTACATGACCTTTCCCTACTTGGCTTAACACAATTTAACTTAGGGCCCACACACCAGGCAGGACATACTTTAGATTTGATATTGGCTAACTTTCCTACAATCTCATGTTTACCCCCTACTCAAATCAGCTGGTCTGATCATTTTATTATTGAATTTTATACTTCCCAGCATAAACTCATTGGCCATGGACCTATTTCTCTCCCTTGCAAACGGCGTCCTTGGCATAAAGTCAATGAAGCGACTTTTAAAGACAACTTTATTGAACCTTCAGACATTGCTTCAGAGAATATTGATTGTGCCCTAAGGAAATATGAATTAGCAACTAGGCTGACTATAGATACTATAGCTCCTCTGAAACAATTTAAACCTCGGCCCGCCAACAAACAAGAAATTTGGTTTTCTGATGATCTCAGGGTATTAAAACAGGCCGCTAGGAAGTTGGAGAAAAAATGGAGAACCTCCCATCAGGAGAATGATAAGAAGCACTATTGGGACTCTTTGTCTAACTATCATAAAGCCATTCGTGGGGCACGAAAAACCCATATAGCATCTCAGATAGCTGCTGCTGAGAATTCCCTGAGGGTCCTCTATCAGGTATTACAGTCTTATGTTAAACCAGCTGCCTGTGAAAGCTCTGAATTGGCGTCCCAACAGCTTTGTGACCAAGTGTCTTCTTTTTTCTCAAACAAAATTGATACGATTTATGAGAAAATAGTCGACACTAATAATGCTAATACTACGGATTCCATACATGTTTTTCAAGATACGGAATATTTGCACAATATGCACTTTTTAGACACTTTTCCTTCCGTATCTTTGAAGGATTTATTAGCATTAATTACACAGATTAAAAGTGGTAGTCCGGATGACATTATACCTGCCAGACTTATGCCTATTCTCTCTGAACAACTATGTCCTATCATTCGGAAACTTGTTAATTTGTCTCTTGATTCGGGTTCCGTCCCCAGAGAATGGAAGCGTGCGCTGGTAAGGCCCATTAGGAAAAATACCACCATTCCATGGACTGAACTAGCCAATTTAAGGCCCATCTCACTGCTACCTTTTCTGGGGAAATTGACAGAAAAATACGTCAATAGACTCTTATCCGGCTACATTGAATCTGTGGGCGGCCTAGACTACTCTCAATCTGGGTTTAGGCCGAAACATAGCACTGAGTCTACCCTTTTGTCTGTGGTAGACGACCTACACATGTTCCAAGACAAAGGTTATTCGGTAATCTTAGTATTACTTGACTTGTCAGCAGCGTTCAACACCGTGTCACATAACATTCTTATTAACCGGTTGTCGAACGTAGGAGTTAAGAACAAAGCCCTTGCCTGGTTGAGGAGTTTCCTTACTGATCGTACCCAGACTGTCACCATGGGTACATACCGTTCTAGGGAGGTGGAAATCACAAAAGGGGTGCCACAGGGCTCTTGCTTGAGCCCTACGCTCTTTAACATCTATGTGGCACCCCTGGCAAGAGTGATGCGTAAATTTGGTTTCATTCCCGTGTCATATGCTCCTCACGCAGCTCCTCTTCCCTTTCAAAACCCTCACTACGGAAATGAGGAACTCCTTCTCTGCAGGCATGAAGGCTGTAGGACAATGGATGTCCACCAACTACCTACAATGCAATGTCAATAAAACAGAGATTATGCTGTTCGGGGAAGCCAAGATATGGTGGTCCCCTGACTGGTGGCCTTCTGATCTTGGCACGGTCCCAGAACCTAAACGGGTCGTTAAAAATCTAGGGATCCGCCTCGATCAGGACCTAGTGCTAAAACAGCACACTCACTATGTTGCAGGCGTATGTTTTCATACTATTAGACTGCTACGTAAGGTTTTCCCTTTGTTGCCGGATTCTTTTAGAAAAACTTTGGTGCAGGCTCTTGTTTTGAGTCGGCTCGACTACTGTAATGGCCTGCTCCTCTCAGCCAATGAGGGAGTGTTGGCCAAATTACAGGTTATTCAAAACACAGCAGCTCGACTGGTTTTTAATGCCCCGCCAAGAACAGCATCAAAGCCACTTCTAGAAAAATTGCATTGGCTGTCAATCCGTCAACGGACTAAATTTAAAACATGTTGTTTGATTCACAAAAGTATTAATGGGCAAGGTCCCCTCTATCTGGAAAAGAAATTCATTCCCTACACCCCTACTAGGACCCTTAGATCTAGCAATGGTCATCTACTGGCAGTGCCACGTGCCAAGAAGGCCAGACATGGTGGTAAAGCTTTATTAGTCGTGGGACCATCATTGTGGAACAGTCTCCCGCTAACTTTACGACTTTGTCCCGAACATCTGAAATTTAGGAAACAACTTAAAACTTTGTTGTTCAAAAATGAGATCTAGTTCAGCCCTCCCTTGCTTTGTAGTGAACAGTTGAAGATCCTGGCCCAAAGCGCAGAGATACTCCATTTGGAGTCGATTCTAGCACTATATAAACCCACAAATAAATAAATAAACATTCTACTACACTCTCTGCCACTCTATGCCCTCCACTGTAAACCACTCTGCTACACTGTATGAAACTCTACGACATGCCACTCCACTCCTCTCTGTAACATGGCTCTCCACTGTATCACATGGCGCACCACTCCTCAACACTCTCTTCCACTCTACTCTATGACACACCACTCAAATAGACTCCACTTTGCGACATTCAGTTTTATCCTACTCCACTCAATGTCACTCAGCTTCAAAATTACTACAGCTTGCGCCCGGCCATACACAGTGTTGTGAACTTGCTAGCCACACTACATGAACTATAACTGACTCCTCTACCATGCACAGCTTATACCCTTTCATATTACATCACTTATACCACATCAAGCCATAGCATTTATATCCAGTTGTGGCTGGTGGCATTTGAAAGTGTTGGGGCAAAAAGGTTTTGGATGAGTGTCCTGTGGTGAACAAGCGTAGTAAGTGAGCCAACATTCATAAATAGGGTTTTGGGGGTTCTACCCTAAGAAAATTGAAAAAAGGGTGGGAAAATGGTGGATTTTCAAGCACATTTGAGAAAGAAAGAAAGCTAATAAAGCAATTGGGAAAGTGTAGACTTTAAATATTGGAGCACCTTAAAAATGCCACAAATCTTACTGAATTAAAATTGTTCAACAGTTAGTGCAGGGTGTAAATTGTACAGTGGGACAAGCAAGGTTTGTAATCATCTTACCTGCACACAGGGTTGTCTCAGCACTGCATCTGAACCAGTTGGCAAAGCTGAAAATCTTCTTCCCATATTAATTATCATATTATAACAACGGGCTGACACACCTGCATAAAATGTGCTTGCACATCCCACTTCCAGGTGTGACAGGCCTCAAGGAGCTGCTGAATTCAGAAGCACTTAGTTTGTAAAGGAGGGGGAGGGTCTGGAGATTAAGTAAAATGTCTCTAGTTATTAATTTCTTTTTTTTTTTTTTAAGTTTGTTAATCTAGCTTTTTTGTAGCCTTTGTCCTTGAAGTTGATAACTCCATGGCTGAGTTAACGTCTTCCATAGGACTGTAATAGTCCTAGTTAGATAATAATATGAAGGCTACCTTTCTCATTTTTTTTATAACTAAACTGGTTCTTCAACACTAATGTGTCTTTGATCATTGCACTTTCAAGTTAGCTGAGATAAGCATCAGGAAACAAGTAGGTGAACTGCAGTGGAATAATTGTTTTGGATATTTTTTTTCTGATGCCTGGGCCTCAACACTGCAGGCTGCTCAAACCGACCCTGCAGGCCGCTCTTCCTGGATACACACACGGCGAAACAACGCAGGGAAATACATCGCATACCTTCACCACCCATTTTTTACCACGTATATGCTTTTACAACACGTCATTACCACACATTGGGGCATGTTCTCAAGCCCCTATCGCCACGGGAACGTCACTTTTTCTGACGTTCCTGTGGCGATAAGGTCAGCGCCTTATTCTCAAGGCAGCGTTAACCCACTTAACGCTGCCTTGAGAATAAGGCCCCTTTCACACTAAATTTAGCGTGAAAGGGGCGTGCAGTGGGTGTTGCAGTGGGCGTTCCATCGCAACACCAATTGTGAGCGATGCTGCCACCTATTACCAAAGGCGGCGATAATAGGTAGCAGCGCCAAACTTAAGACCAGAAAAATCCTGGCCTTAAGTTGGGGAAACGAGGATAAATGCTTCATTTCTCCTCGTTTTTGGCTTTTCCATGTGTGCTGCCTTGTGCAGCACACATGGAAATAGCAAAATGGTATTTCAGGAATGTTCATGTGCAGGAAGGGGCACCTTCCTGTACATGAACAACCCTCCCTTACACACAGACACCGTTGCAATCTGGTGCAAGGGTGCCTGCGTTGACGCTAAGTCGTGAAACTTAGCGCCATCGCAGGAGGAAACGCCAGGCTGCACCACATTCTTGAAAATAGGGTGCATCCTCGCATTTACGAAGTGGCGGTGAGAGGTGTTAAGCCAAGGAGGCTAACGCCTCACACCGCCACTTCATTGAGAATATCCCCCATTGTTTTTACATATAAAAACAATGTATTTGCGGGAGGAGACCCCCAAACCCCTTAACTTACCTTAATGGTATGCGCTGTAAAGGCATGCACGTGGCAAAAATATGCATGCTAAGAAATGCATGGTAGAGGCACAACAAGGTAAAAACCTTGTTGTAAAGGCGGTTTCTAGGTCCGCCCAAAGGATGAGCATGGAGAAATCTGTTGCTTCCATGGTTAATAATGTGCTTATTAAATGTGCTGCTTTCCTAGATGCTAAACCCAACCTTGAAAGAGCCCTGCAAACAGAGCCACCCACTACAGCATTGAGCGCCTCATGGCAGCACAGAGCCACATTGGAGGTGGGCTGCCTTCCTGACCGGACACCCTAGCCTCCTGGTGCTGGAGGAGGGGGGATAAATGGTTTATATGCCACATCCAGGCAGTCACAGGTCCGTCTGCAAAGTTCACGGGCAGAAACTGGTGCATTTAAGTGCTTTGATATATGAAAAGGACCTGCTCACCACGTTAATAGTTACCACTTTGCAGCGCTGAGCTAATAAGCAATTTAGGGGAACCACTGAGAGGCATCAAATAATGTTTTTAATTGTGCGTCTTTGTTTTAGATCCACCACCACTTTCCCAACTTCTGAATCTGCTACGTCATGCCCCTAGGCAGTGACCTACACAGATGCTTGTATGAATGCACCACTGCTTCAGGCAAGGAGGAGACCCTGTGTTGCCGCATCAGTGATGCCTGAAGCTCGGCAGACTGATCCAGGCCCTGCACCCACCCCTCCCTACTCTGACAGGGTGTATTGCAATTTCCCTATTTCCGGTGCCTGGTGCTGATTTTCCTTTAAGGCTTCGTACTGATTGTGTGTCGCCCTTTTTTAAGTCTGACTAATGGTAGGATTAGCGCTGCTATGAGTAGTGGCCTAACTGGTAGGAAGACTAAGGGTGCAGGGCAGGGTTGGATTGGGTATGAAATCAGCCCGGGCACGCTAAAAAAAGTGGCCCATATTTGCATATTGCCTTTCCTCAAAACACTGCTTTGGCAAAGTTTCATAAACACCTGAAAACAAGTGAGGCCACTTCTGCTCAGGCCTCCTGCCCCCGCTCAGTATGCACACGGTAATTGGCCGGTCCAGCAAAAGAAAGGGAGTAACACCTCTGCCCGTTGATAAAAGAGAGGTAATGGACGCCCATCTGTCTCCAGAAAGGCCACTCAGGGTCCCACTGAGCTGCTGGAGATATCTGAACACACCAGTCATAGCCCAATCCTCCCCTCCCCATGCTGCCAAAAACGCAGCCCACATTTGGAACTTCAATACCGGCCCCTCGGCCATTGTCCGAGAGCCCGCCTTATCACACCGACCCTGCTGCAGGGTGCCCGTATGATGCTATCGATGTGATTGATTCTTGATACATATGTGCCATGCCAGTGTGACGTGCAGTAGCAATATGCACCCTTCTTTCTACTCTTTGCTTTTTTGTCCCTCTGATTTATTCTTGCCCCTCTTCCTTGCCCCATCTTCCGTCGTCTCCCCCCCACTCCCTTTACTTTAACTATCTTTGGTCATAGCAAGCGCTATGCAAGCAAATTACATAACATGACGTAACGTTGCCATCTCCTCTTTTTTCCATTACCCTCTTTGCCATTGTCTTTTCCCCTTGTTTTCTTGCCCATACTTTCATCCCCTCCCTTCTTCACTTCCAGCTCTTTGAAGGCAGCTAATTGAGCTGAAGAGTGGGGTGACGATCTCACTCCATGTCAGCAGACCGTTATGTTTCTAATCCTGAGTAATAGCACAAATCACTGTTATCCGCTATTAGTCCTTGTAGCAATGCAGACTACAGCCCCCAGAATGCATGCATCAGCCTCTTTCACACACACATACAAACATATGCTCACACATTCACTCAAAAAAGGTACTTGCCACATTAGCACAGCAATGTAATATTCTTACCTATTTAAGATATAATTTTACTGTTCTAGCTCCAATTCTATTCCGATCACCAGATTTCAGTTTGAATGAAAAAATACTTTTAGGGCCCCATTACGAGGGCCTTAGAGGTCCCAATAAGGTCAGTCACAGTCCCCCAGACCCAGCAGAAATTCTAAGGTCCAGTAAAATACTGTAGACCTTTGCCCTGAAAATTCAAATGCCATAAGCCGAAATGTTTGGGGGAAACCGAGGGGTAGAAAAGATCAGCAAAACTCACGAAGGAAAGCTGCTGAGGAGTTACTCTCAGGGCAGGCTGGACTTCTCAATGGTGGCTGCTGTGCTCCCATGCACAGCGGGTATACCACTTGTGTGCCATAGGCACATACGTAGTTGCGATGCATGCCGTGACATCGCATTCCATTCCAATACATACTAATACTAGACACATTGTAACAGTAGAGTAGGTGTTGCACAGCGGATACATGAAGATCACTGTTCCCACTACAGTGATGCAACCCAAAAATAATCTTTGTACAACAAACCCAACCGTGAACACTGGAATTCCTTTCTGAACCCCCGAAAGACACCCAAAAGTTCACATTTGAGACAAATGCACCCCCCCCAATTTTTCTTAATTTTGGAACAAAACACACCCAAGATTTAGAAATTTGACCCCCAAAAGACACCCCAAAATTGCAAAATTATCCCCAAAACACCCCATTTTTCACATTTTACCCAAAAAAACACCACATTTTTCATATTTTACCCCAAGAAATAGTCCAATTTTCATTTTTTACATCCAAAACCCATACACACCTGAAAAAGTTTAAATTTCCCCATTACTAACCACACAATGTGTTGTACTCAAATGCGATGTAAAGGCTCATGCGTTGTCAGAGTTGCGTAGTTAATGATGTACTGCCTGCATTGTACAGGATGTCTCCCATGCAAAAGGTAAACCATAGGAAAGCCCGTCTGCATCCGTCTGCCCCTGGGCTGTGGTCAGCACCAAGGAGTCTTCCTCTTGGACACTCTACCACTATGACGCCAGCACCCTCCTCGCCATCAACCCTGGACGCCACCTCGCCTGCCAGGACCAACCTCTGCTCCGGACTGGATGCCGCCATCGCCATCACTGACGGATGCAGTATCACCCGCAAGGAGCAGCCCGACCTTCAAGGACAAGGCATTGCCATCACCTACAGAGGCACACTCAGACTGACCACGCACTCTAATGACCCAAGTGTGACCATGGACCACCTCAACTTCCTGATCCGGACAAAGCCCAAGCACATCCACTACGGCACACTCATGTGCAGGACCACCTGACATTGAACCCCCATTCTCAGGTCCCATTGTTGACCTCATTGTACCCCAGGATCTCCCATCCACCGACGACATCCTACTATGTGATTTCAAGTTCCACCTGGACAACCCCAGTGACCAGGACACCACGGTCTTCAGGGGAAGGTCCCCAACATCAGACACAAGCTGCAACTCACCTCAACAGGCCACATAGCAGGACATACGGTCAAGCATGTCACCTTCGCCAGCGGGAGCTTCGACTTCAGCCACAACACCGGACTTTCCTAGACCGACCATCATTGGTAACATCACGTCTTCACCTTGCCCACCGGACGCCACCGCCATCATCGCAACCCCTCACAGCTGGATCAAGGTCACCGAAGCACATCTCGCCAACTCCCTCCGCACCAACACTTCACCAATGCTTCCGAATGATGACAACGCAGCACGCAACCACCACCGATGGATCTCCAACAGCGCCAACATAACGGCACCACTCATGGACAGCACTGCGTCAGTATCTTCCGCCTGCATGATGGCAGGCGTGAAGGTGAGGCAGTGCCACAGGGATAGGCTGGCTCCATGCATTGCTGGGGCTGCGTCATGGTTGTGACACGACTGCAGCAATGCGTGACTTTAGCGCAGGCAGATACATCAGGATTCCTGATGTATCTGTCATTACTTGCGTCATGGAGCGTTGTCCAGTGTTTACAGCGCATCCATGCTGTCTGCTGTCGCAAGAAGGGCGTAGTGAGAAGTGTTGCAATGCTGTCTTGTTGCAGAGCAGCAACACTTTTCATGACTGTGGCACAGGAATGCGCACTATCTTATTGATTGTGCGCATTCCTGCACTGTAGTTTTGTTGCAGGGCAGCGCTACAACATTGCTTTCAGCGCTGTCCAACGCCAAAACCTGCAGAGATATGGGCCCAAGTTTTATCACCATTTTTAAGACCAGCTATTTTCTGGTTTTAAGTAACTCGCTCTAACTGCAGTTAGACCCAGTTTTTTTGGCTCTTCAGAATTTCAAGGAACCCCTTGATAATATGGTGTAGTGGTGTTTTCATGCATTTTTGCACGGAAACGCCTACTTTGCATGTCATTAGCGATAAATATCACTGACATGCTTGGTGTTAAAAAAACAGGCCGCTATCGCCCAAAAACTCACGCTAAGGCCCGTTAGCTGCAGCTTGCTAATACTGTGATGATGATATCACTGCGTTGGCAGCAGAAAAGTGCCGATAACGTGGCGATAATGGGCTTGATAATATGCCCATATGGGTGCAGGGTGCGCTCATGATGCTATCGATGTGAATGATTCTTGAGACATATGTGCCATGCCAGCGTGACATGCAGTAGGAATATGCACCCTTCTTTCTACTCTGCTTTTTTTGTCCCTCTGGTTTGTTCACGCCCCTCTTCCTTACCCCATCTTCCGTCTTCTCCCCCACTCCCAAAGCTTTAACTGTCTTTGGTCATAGCAAGCGATATACAAACAAATTACATAACACGACGTACCGTTGCCATCTTCTCTTTTGTCCAATAACCTCTTTGCCGTTTTCTTGCCCCTACTTTCATCCCCTCCCACCTTCACTTACTTTTAGCACTTTGAAACCGCCTAATTGAGCTGGAGAGTGGGGTGACCATCCCACCCCATGTCAACTGACAGTTATGTTTCTAATCCTGGGTATTTCTAGCACAGATCACTGTTATCCGCTATTAGTCCTCGTAGCAACGCAGACTACAGCCCCCAGAATGCATGCATCAGCCTCTTTCACACACAAATACAAACATATGCTCACACATTCACTCTCAAATTTACTTGTCACATTAGCACAGCAATGTAATATTCTTACCGTTTTAAGATATAATTTTACTGTTCTAGCTCCAAGTCTATTCCGATCACCCGAGTACAGTTTGAATGAAAAAAGACTTTTAGGGCCCCATTACGAGTGCCTTAGGGGTCCCAGTAAGGCCAGTCACAGTCCCCCAGATCCAGCAGAAATTCTAAGGTCCAGTGAAACACTGTGGACCTTCGCCCCGAAAATTCAAATGCCATAAGCCGAAGTGTTTGGTGGAAACCGAGGGGTAGAATAAATCAGCAAAACTCACGAAGGAAAGCTGCAGAGGAGTTACTCTCAGGGCAGGCTGTACAAAGGGTCAGGAGCCGCGATTCGGGAGGGTTGGGCTGGCGTCTTGGCTCCTGTGTCTGAGAAAACGCCTCCCTCCATGGGACTTTATTTTCCTGTACAGAAAGTGTGATGTATGCAGAGGCCTGACGGGCTGGAACCTCAATCCCCACGCTGAGCGAGGCAGCCTATTCGCCTCTCAGAGCCAGTCCTGACACTTCTATCTTGCTGTTAGGTTACCAACACAGCATGAGAGTAGTGCCAGGGTTGGCTTGAGCAGCCGAAGTTAGAGCTCCTAAGGAGATGTGGGGACTTTAGCTGTGATTACCCCAGCAGAGCGGCTCGCTAATTAAACATGTCTGAGGGAGGCCTAATGCGCATGTTGGGCTGGCCGCTGAAAGGCTGCCATCCTTCCTGACATGCGCACTGCCAGTTTAGCGAGTGTGTGTCACTCTCTGTATCTATACTGAAATTATTGTTTAAGTCCCTCCCACAGGAACTTCAACAAACAACTGGCCCACAGTGGCTGAAAAAGATCTGACAGCTGGCACCGCGGCCATACACTTTATTTTATTCAATATATAAATGTAATACTAGGGATGGAGAGGCCACGAATAGGGTCTAGGGAGCCACAAATATAGCGGAGCAATACCCTGCACCCTAAAAGAGGAACCGTTCCTGTTTATAGCAACACTGAAAACATCGCAAATGAAATCATTTATGAGAACACTGTTCATGGGACAGTACAAGAAACTGAGATCAACAGTTGTACTTCACTTGGCAGTGGTATGTGTTGGTAGGCAAATCTTTCTGTGCTCCAGTTTTCACCCGTCCTCCTCTTTGTTCCCCTTTTCAGTTTTACTTTCACCTATGCATGTAGTATCCTTTAATGAAAAAGCCTCAGATTGGGGACCATGAGGTCTTGCTCTCGGGGAGGTAAGAGAGACCTTTGAGACTTGAGTACAGGAGTTTTCCTAAAAATCACCCTGCCGTTTCAGAAAAAGGTTTAATTTTTCTTTTGTTTGTGCTCGCCTACTCTAGTAGTGGCATGCTTCATCATCATCGAGTCTCATCCTGGTATCTTAAAACCAGGATTGGCTTGACCGTATTTCAGGGAGTACTTTGAATATTTTCAGCCGGGGTCCTTACAAGATAATAAAATACCTCAAATCAACCACGGTATCCCTTCATTAGTGGTTGGTTGTATTTTTTAAAGGGGTTCCAAGAAAGGGGGTAAGGATATTATGGTTCAATTACCCTAACAACCGGTTGACATGTTTCAGCCCTCTATCTATATCTAAGAGCCACTTGGGTCCAGGGCTTTCATCAGGAAACAAACCACAATGCCCTGGGTTTCATTCCATGACATTGCAATATAAATACTCATTTTCTGATGTCAGCATAATCACATCCAAGACAAAAATACATATTTCAGCCACTGGGGCTTCTGGGTGATAGAATTCCACCTAATTTAATACATTGATTTGTGATTGGTAGTAGAATGTAAACCGAAACAATTCACAAATCTATAGATGCTTCAGAACATAAATTTTCATTGGAGTTATGTGAAACTGAAGGACCAAACTGGCAAAAGGATTCTGAGGCAAATTAAAAAGAAATAACATACACACACTCATTAGGTTCCACTCAAAATGTTGTTCATCTATAAAGAGTTAATCTTTCATTGAAACATAGGAGCATTTCATTAACACTGTCACTGCTTTAAAACTTGTCTTATGTTTCAGGTCTACTCTGTTTTCATACCATGCCACCTCTATAAATATGGTTTACACTAATAAATAGCTCATTGCATAGATACCATTTATGTGTCTCACTAAGAGGCACTTTCTAAAAGATGTTAAAAATAGTTGTGATACATTTATACTTAAATCACCCTGTGTAATAGCTTGTACTTGAGTCTGCTGTGTTCTAAGCATGAATTTCAAGGAAATTCCATGAGAGGAATGTGTATGAAAAAGAAAATAATTTTTTACCCCATGTTCGGATTTGAATATGTCAGAATTTTGTTGATTGCAACAAACAAAAGTTCTTCTCCCTTTATCGGGTGTGGAGTTCCCCTTCTGTCATGTGTGTGGTTGCGGCCTCTTTGCCCTCATCTTTGCTGTTCGTCCTTGGGTCTAGCACCCGGTCCTTCAGGTGTCTGTTGTCCTGATCCTGTTCCCCGGTGAAAGATGGGGACGTTGCTCCAGCTAGGTCCAGGCCTCTTCCGGGGTTTGAAAGAAGATGGATCTTCCTTAGTAAATAACCATGAGCTTTGCTAGGAATAGCAGCATATATTGCAGTTGGAGGGCTCTTAATTTTGTCTTTATGGAGTGAAATGTGCAGAGCGTCGTTGGACATCTCAGCTGTAGTTGGGGAACACCATGATTTTTTTGTTATTATATCGTACTTCCACTTTGCTACATGCCTCTTGGTGGATCATATCTCTGTCTAGGAAGTTGAGGAACGTCGCTATAATGGGCAGAGGAGGAGTTGAACATTACACAAATCTTGGCGCAGGAGGGAGACTTCTGTGCATACCTCCCCTATCTTACCCTCCAGCACCTCTCCTGATGACTGGATCACCTGTAGTAGTGTAGCATTATTAGGCATATGGTGCAGATCTTCATCCGGGCCAGCCAAGGGTGCCAGAACATTGGTATAGCGGTCTATCTTGCCCTGGCAGTACAGCTTTGTGTCTTTGTCTGTCACCATGGCTCTGGGAATCCACTAGGCACACCAGTGTTTGGGGAGGGCTCTTGGGCAATCAGGAAGGGGAATTCAAACAGGATGTGTCTTGTGTCATCAGATTGCTTGCTTACTGTTGACTTCAAAGTCCTCAAAGATGTATGGTGCCTGACTGAGGAAAGGTTCCCCTATATCCATAGGCCAGATTGGGTAGCAGTCAGCCCCCAGCAGCACTATCATTGCAATGTATGCCCCAGGTGGTGCCTCGCTGATATCCCAGGTGATTTTGTCTGGGGCTCAACCACAGTCTCGCTCACAGTCTCTGCTTGGTCCAGCCAGGGGCCGGGAGGCTGTGACCCTCTCGCCTGCAGAATAATCCTGGCACTCATGTGTCCTCCCTGCAGCTGTGTCTGTGTGAGGTGCTGTTATTGCGGGGTCTTGTGTCCCTTCTTATGGTCCTGTATAGTTCGCACTTAAGGTGATTTATCCACCGCCTTGGCACCAGTAGTGGTGGTGCAGACAGCAATCAGCCATGCGGGGAGGATCAAACAATGCTTGGGCAGTTTTGCAGCTGGTCCCCTCTTCCAGTCCAAGGGTGTCCCCCAAGGTGTTTTACCACCAGACAGGTCCTGGCCCTCAGCTTAGCCGTGCTCCCCCGAGACCCCCTAATGTCCCCACCCTGTTCCGCAGAGCTGGGCTTCAGTCACGCTGCCCCTGTTACCCGCATGACCCAGAGGTAATGTTAGGGTTCCACTGCGGGCACAGACACTACACCATGGGGCCGGGACCCCCGCAATGACCGTCCCTTCTCTCCAACTCCGGCGGAGGGGGTCACTCACTGCCTGGGAGCGCTGCTGCCTCGATGATAGTTGTAGGACTCAGCAATATTCCTGCTCGTAGTCTCTTTGGGGCCCAGGTAGGGCCCAGGGGTTGTGGACTGCTTGCCTTCGGTCTGGTTCCAGGTGTACATGCTTCCCTCCGACAGCTATGGGTTCCGGCCAGGCGTGGTGTTGCTACTTCGGGACCACGTGTCTCACCACGAGTCCCCGCATACGTCCAACTTCTGGTGTTTTCTCACTGCCGCAGCCACAACAGCAATGCAGGCAGCAGTCGGCCAAGCGGGAGGATCTGGCCACCTGGGCGGTTTCACAGTGGGCCTCCTCCACTGGTCCAGGGGTGCTCCCAATGGTTTACTCCCACGAGAAAGTATCAGCGTCCCTTGGCACCACTATGTGTCCCTTAGGTTTGCCTCTGCACTCTGCTTCTTTTTCATGCCTGCGGAGCCAGGCTTCAGCCGCACAGCCCCTGTCACCTGCGCAACCCTCTGGTGATGGCAAGCCCCACCAAGGCACAGGCACTATGTTGCTAGGCAGTGCACCTCCTTGGAGGGCCGTTCAATCTCTCTGGCTCCGGGGGAGACTCTCACCGCCTTGGCTCCGGGAGCACTGCTGTATGTAGTTGGCCTGGTCGGTCAGCCGTTCACTCAGCATACACCGCCATCCTATGTTTTTGTGGCCTGCCCGGGTTCTGAGGATAGCAAATGTCGGATTACTGTGACCCCAAGGTCAGTTTTCAGTAGCTGAAACTTCAGGGGAGCAGCTCCATCCTTCTTATTATCAGGGCATAGCTGGATTTAGCTTGTGGAGGCAGGATAAGGCTTGATAATATGCCCTTAGGAATTCCCATAGAAGCCCATATTCTGGTGTCAACATGGGCTTCTATTGGAATTCTCTGCGGCATATTATCAAGCCCATTATCGCCGCTTTAGCAGCAGTTTTCTGCAGCGAAAGCGGCGATAATTTTAACGCCGTGCTTTATAATATGCCCCTTCTTTTTTGACATATGGACACATTTCATGCTAAAAAAAAAATAGCATGAAAAACAAAATTGCTGCGAACAACATTTGCTCCTGTTCTGGTTTTGCGCTTTGTTCCCGTGCCCATGCACTATCATTTTGCTGCGAAGTGTGCTGTATTAATTATGCAATGTGGCCTACTGGTATAATATAATTTCGGATATTTCGCGTAACACTCCAAAGAAAAAGTTTGAACCCCTCAGCTTATTATTATTATGATTTTACGAACAGCACTTCTACAGACAAAACAGAAATTGAGAAATATAGCAAACTCAAAACATATATAAAATTGTACGAACCGTAGTTTGGTACACATTAGCTCCTCTCAGGCAATTTATGTAAACCGGCCCATGATATACAATGTTTTTCATGCATACCGGTGTAGCCCCTGGAAACATTTCTACGTCCCCCCATATTGGTGAATATGATTGCACCAACGATCACCCCTTTCTTTTATATCATAAAGACTCTCCCTGAGGCAGAACAGTCTCTTCTCCTTCAACCAAGGCAGACAACAGAAAACTATCATTTTTGTTTCACATTTTGTTTGGCTTGCCTGTCACAGAACAAAGGCAGGAAAATTACATGTTTAATGGTTTTACAAGCAGTAGCAGCTTCCTCAGCCGTCTCACATGGATGCCATTCAGGCTGCAGGGCAGTATCTCTAAACTTTCCAAGCAAGACTCTTGGCTTTGACAGGAGTTAATAAGCAGCATCAAGGGAAACGGCTGCTGATGTCTGAAGCTCGGTCTCGCGAGAATGCATTTAAAGGAGGCTAATTAGGGGCGTAGGGCTGGGTTTTTGGCTCTATTGTGGCCCCTTTCCCCAGGTCAGGACACTGTTTTCCAGCTGGACTGGAGCCAGACCTCTGCGACTCTGACACCAGAGGGAGTTCTGATTGGCTGAGATTTCCACAGTCCCGTCCCAGGAAATTCCATAGCAGACGTGGCTTGGCTGGTCCTGCTACTTTAACTCTAGTCCTAGACTTCTTGGCTAGTCCCCCCCTTCATTGTGGTGTTGACATGCTGCGCGGTGATGATGTACGCCAACCCCAAACCCTTTCAGCTCCCATGTGGCAGCCCCATTAATTACAAAAAACCCGGAGACATGAAGAAAAATGTTAATACAAGTTCAAATATGTAGCGTAACCTGAATCACAGGGTTAGGGAAACGGTACTGATCATGGGGAGAAGTTGGATGTTGAAAGGCGGGGAGGGCCACAGGAGCAATGTCAGTCAGGAGACCATGGCAGGAAGGCGCCAATGACCCAGGTCTGAAAAACTTCCCTTTGAATCCACATAAAAGATAGCCTTTTGTTTGCACAAGACTTGTTGCCATGTTGTCTTTGGAAAGGTGGTCTTCCTCACAGGTTCAGGGGTTTTTATTGGAGTAGCCCATAGAATGCACAGACAGTGCCGGGAATACGCTTTCGGAGACCCATGCAACTGCTTCCTCCTGATATGATCCAATAAAAAGATGTATGTGGCTCTGAGAACTAATGCTCAGCCACAGAACTGCTTCCAAAATCAAGTAGCTTGGACTTGCACAAACTCTTTTCGAACTGATTTTAGTCCATGCTAAAGGTGGAAAAATCATTGATCTTTATCAGAATTTGTAAGTTGGTGATTTTATTGAAAAAATGAGTGCACCCTTTCATGTGCCCTCACAGTCTAAGCCGAGCCGTAGCCATTCCGATCCCAATTTACAATATAATCTTCCGTAAACCAGGTTAACACTCACCTTTCATGCAAGGAGCAAACTGAATGTCATTAACTAGTGCCATGATCAATATTCACAACATTTCCCACGCATCCCCCACTATACTACCAAAATGGCAAATAATTCAACAGCCTCATCTTCAACTCTGTCCATCTCCTACATCAGCCTCTCTACTATTGCATCCATTAGACAAAGTACTGACCTTTTCCGCTAAGGCAAGGCACAGCATCCCCCGAACCACCACCACTGGCTTACCAACACCAAACAGGCTAAGCTAATATGGATCATTGAGCTTTCCTCAAATTCTTTTATCTTGGTCTTGAAATAAAATGAAATCCCTCTTCCCCTTTAGCCCCCAAATTATTTTGGTATGTATCCTCAATCCTAGACGCTGACTATGGCTTCTAACTGCGCAAATCGTTTGAGACCCACACACATTCTGCATCTTTGAAAGTTTAATCACCTCCCCCTCTGCCCGGGGATCCTAACCAATTTACATCAATCAATTTACTGGCTACAGTTAACAAATTATAAGTGGTCTTCATGACTTATTTCCACACCCTTGAAGGTGCTCTGAGCCTACGGACACTAAAGAAGACAGTGGCACTGAAACACTCAAAAGGCGCAGAACTCAAAACATTGTGACCCATAACTCATGTATTCTATTCTATCTCCAATTAGGTTTTTTACACAGTGGTTTGTTTAAATGTGCTCTACCAACATAGGTTTTCAACATGAGGACCTTAGTAATGCAAATTTGGCTTAGTTTATAATAAAAACTAAGGTCTGAATTAGTATTACAAAGTCTGTAATAAATCTGAGGACTGGTAGAGTTTCACCAGAAAACGTCACCTGCTGAAAGCAAGAAGAGTCTCCGGGTTAAATACCAGGGGTCTCGTGATCTTAATGACAGATTCCCAGCAGTAATCCTTCATTTTCAAGATGACTGAAGGTCCCACTTGTATTTCCCAGTAAATTTGCCACCTTGGACGTACTGATGTTCTCAGGAGCAGCTCCTCCGCATGGCGGAGGAGTGTCGCCCCACTGGCAGAGCCAGCAGCTAAAAAATAAAACGATATTTGATTATCGATTTATTTTTAAGCAGCTTGGTCAGCCAGCGTGTGCAGGAAGGGGCAGGGCCTAGTAGGGGGTAGAAGGAGTGCGATGTGCACCCTATAAGTGCACATGTGTGTTTGGCCGGCCATCTCAGGCTGACCAAAACACACATCCGCACTTAGGTTTCTCCAGCCCGGCTGCATTGAGCAGCCGGGCTGCAGATACCTCACAGACTCCCTGGTCTGAGCAGGGCGACTTTCTAGCCTGCTCAGACCAGTCCCTACGATGCTCTGCAATGCAGGGATTCGACAGGGAGTCTGATGCAGCCCCAGTGCCTGCTGGGACACGGAAGAAGTATGCAGCTCCAGTGCCTGCTGGGACACGGAAGAAGTACCCGGCGCTACTCGGGACGCGGCCGTCACATTAAGGTCAGTTTAAAAAAAATGTATTCTCCCCACTGTGCTCCCGTACGGCCCCCTCCCCATCCCACTACCGTTTTTTAGGTCTCCCGCCTGCGTTGCACTGCATAGCACTGCTCGTGCAGCGAGAGACCTCTTGTAGGGGGTTTCAAAACAGAGCCCGGAATCGCACACCCTTGTGCGTGTGCTTTTCCTTTTGTGCCCCGCTATTGGCCTTTGCGTGCGTGTTTTTTACCAAGAGAGCACGCAATAGGCCAAAGGCGGGCGCATTGCTCCGCCCATGGCCTATTGGTGTCTATTATGCGCACCAAAGGCCATTTGGTTTCAATTATCATGCCCAGGCATGGGCGCGATAATTGAATCCACATGTTTCGCTGTGGCGCATGCGCGCGCACCACTCGCGGCGTGTTTTTTTTGTTTTACAATAGCGATCGCATTCACGATCGCTTTCACTGCCGCTTGTTGATAAAGGAAACTGCATACAGTATAAGTATTATTGTTAACCTATATTCACACCATCTGATATGGTTTTGAATTAGGCTTGTACATCAAATACTGTGCTGGACAATACGAATTACTCCTTGTTGACATAGTGTGTAACAATAAAAACCTGAAGCTGTTTGTATAGGATGTCCTTCTGCACAATTGTATGCTTTGTTTCAAGAAAGTCACCTTAATTTCTCTCTTTCCGGTAACATCAAGGTGCCACATATATCCAAGGAGTCACCCCCAGCGCCACATAAAGCGCTTCCCAGGACATCCATTGAGTTATTTGCAGTCGCGGGAGATACCAAAATGGCTGCCTACCATTTGATGTTCAGTTGTTACAACCCTAGTGTCAGGTTCTATCTGGTGATAGGGATTATAATTTTGGGGGTGCAGCTTGGTCAAATAATAATTGTTTACAGGGCACAAGTCCTAAAAAAGAAGTGGGGGGACGCTCGAGTTAGGTTGTGTCAACGGAAGTGACGTCACAACAGGAATTGTCACGAAATTTGCTGGTCTCCGTCTGAAATGCGTGAATACATACAAGATACAAGTAGAGGTATAATACTTCAATAAGTGGCAGTCACTCAAAACACAAGAACACACTATACACAGGACCCATTCCTCGGATTACACGGTTATTGCAGACTCGGGCCGTAGGCAGTACGGGCATCTGTCGGGGTCCCTAGAAGTGACATGCTCAGCGTGTTGATAGCGCAGCTCCTTGAAGCCTTGGCGCCTCGGCTTGGCTCTGAGAAAGGCTGGCAAGGGGAGGGCGCGAGGTGGAAGGGGAGATTATTCTGAGCCTCGGGTGCATTTGAAAGGCATTCATTCGCATGCAGGTGCAGACTCAGATACCGGCTACATCTTTTGTCAGGGGGGACGGCGTCCACCCGGTAACAACCCAGTAAAATAAGTGGGGGGACGCCGTCCACCCGCGTGGTACCCCGACTCGAGCCCTGATTGTTTAAGAGAAAAACAAGTATTAAAATGTCGTTAATGGGGCGAAAACGAGCGCAATCTTACGTCCCTTTTTATTGCAGGTGCTTTCTTATAGGACCTGCTTGACTGAAGCTGGACAGCACAAGGCGCTATACTCGAGCCAGGTCTCGTCACCTTATGCTGATTTTATGTTGGCATAGAGACATCTTAGATTGGTGATGCAGGGTGCCGGGTTGCAGGAAGAATAACGCAGATGTTGAATGCTCCCAAAAACGTTAGACGGAATTACTGTTAGTACTGTTAAAACGGTGAGATCTGCTTGGCGCCAAACTCCCTCTTTGAGCACTTCTCGGTGCCCACTGTAATCAAATTGCGAGATAAGCGAACCAGAAATATAAGGTACCGATGATAGGAACCAAGTCCCAGATGAGGGGAAGCCAGCGGCAGTGGGGCAGTTAACGCCGGGGGGGGCGATCAGGGTTGTGAGGAGTACAGCGTCTGACTGGGGACCAGGGATGAGAAGAGCGGGGCGGCGACCAGGTTAATAAGCGGTAACCCCGAGCTGCAAGTTGGCCAGTGACGTGAGATGGCTTAATCTTGTGGGACATGTCATCTAACCTCCATCTCACCTTGTACACGACTAAGCCAAGCACCTTTCGTAGAAATTCTGAGCTCATATTACTTTGTGACACAGCCACTATCGGCTGATATCATCCCCTCCCTCCCAAGGGCTGTGCAATGGGTCACGTGGTGTTGGTTACTTCACTATCGTTATGTGGTCCACCCTCCATTTCAATTTGTAAATGAAAGTATGCCGGTGCCTGAAACTCCTGGTCAGACGCACGGGGCTGGTGCAATCAAACGTCGGCCTCTTTAATTCACTTCTAGACTGCGCCTTTTTCTGACCGTTGCACATTCGTGTTTTCTCCCTTTGTTACGCATCACTCCCACTCTTGATGTCTACCATGAAGGTTTCTACTATTTACCCATCAACTCCTCGCCCCAATACCGCAAGTGGCCCCATAAAGAACCCAGGACCGCGCATCATGTCATAGACAAACCCCACCCCCCAGTTGCGCCATACATCACAGGCGCTGGAGCTGTGTTCATACTGTGGGCTGAAATGTCATGATTTTTTACACTTCGAATAGTAACGCAGTTATTGCAGCGCTCCGAAACCATAAACACGAGGGATCCTGGGCACCCTTAGCTCGAGCTCCTCCTATTACCAAAGATGAAAGGAGAGTCCTGCAGTGTTGGTGTCTGTGGTTTGGAGGCGTGCGTTGTGAGGCATGGGGGGTCTTGCAGTGGGATTAATGGAACAGGAGCAGCGGAACCCGTGGGAGTAGAACTGTTACCAGCAGCTGGAAATGATTACATGCAGTGCTTAAGGGAAGCTGCTGGAGTCGAGGAGCTGTATGCATTGGTTAGGGTGTTCATCTTGCTCCATGTACTACTCACTAACGCTGTTTTTCCAGGACTGGCCTTTCCTGTGACTTCCTGATGCATTCTGGGTGTTGAAGGTTTGGTTTACTTACACTGATTTTTCAACCACTATACTTCGTGTAGGAATGAACTGGATGTAAAAGGCCCACATCAGACGCAGGGGTCTGTGTTGAACATGGAGTGAGTTATGTGGTCACCCAAGGTGAGGGGCTGTTGTGGTACCAGGTGGGCGTCAGGTGGGTTGGTAATCTGCAGATTATGTGGGTAAAGATTATTAAGAGAGCTGCTCTTGTAGGTGAACCAAAGGAAGCTGGATTTTTTTCTATGCCATGTGTCATTAAATAAGTTCTTGTGGATGAACGTTACTGATGCAGGTTGAGTGAAGTTCATTTAGTGATGTGTTCTGATTGTACTGTATTGGTGCAATGCAATAGGTCTCGCATTCACTCGAGTTTGAGCTAGTGGCATTGTAAATGACAATGCCTTTTATTTATTTTTTGGGTTTTAAAACATAAATAAAAGACATTGTCATTTACAATACTAATAGCTTAAACTCTCGAAAATGCGAGACCTATTGCATTGCAAATGCTAGTTTATGTTGCGTCTGCTACTGGATGTTCCTGGTATTGGTAACTCTGAGGGGCAGAGTTACTGGATGTTAGACTTGGGGGTCTCTAGTTGGCACAGGTATGCACTTGTGACAAATAGGGACCCTCGCCTCTAGTCAGGGTAAGGGGGTACACTCCTAAAATTACCCCTGCTCACCCTCTTGGCAGCTTGGCACGAGCAGACAGCCTTATCGTTTCGTTTCGTTTGTCTTTATTATCGATAAAATTTCATCATAAAAGACACAAACATACAATTAAAAATACAGAAAACAAATGTAAAAAAAAAAAAAACATAGTCCATAAAATCATGATACAATGGTGACCATTCAAAGACAGAGCATTACACATAAAAACTATTGCCTCCTATTCCTAATTATCCATGTCCAACCCAAGAATTTGGCCACTGCAACGACAACGCATTCACTAGTATCAAATCTCAAGATACTAAGGGCTGCAAACCCCTGTCTAGTACCCAGATTACGGCAGATAGGTTTAAGCCATTTGGCCCTAGGGGCAGTATAAGCCGGGCAAGCAAAAAATATGTGCCCTACTGAATCAACACAATCTGGGCACCAGCTGCAAAACTCAGAAGGCCCTCCCTTCCATTTTTTAGTAAATGATTTTGTTGGTAAAGTACCAACCCTAAATTGATGGTAAAGTTTTCGATCACTAGGCCTGGAGATAATGTCCCAGTAGGCTTCAAGAAAAGGAACTGTTTTATATTCAAAAAACCTGCCGGACAAAGACTCTGCATGAACCAGGGACGATTGTTTTTGAAAAACCATTGACCAATAGAGATTTTTAAAATCTTTCTTGGATGGAAAAGGGTTGACACCAGGGTCAGTCCAGAGTAATCCTAATCCCATAGATTCCAATAGTAATCTGACCTGCCTGAACCATAAAATGTTATCGGAACCCAAAATAGAGCGGACATCTAAGAAAGCCCTGGCATAGGGACCTAATTCCGGAGTCGTCCAGAGTCTCCTCCAAAAAGCCAGGGGTTTAAATCTTGCTATGTCATCAAAAGAATAACATCCTAGATCCAACAAAAGCGGTTTCAAAGGGGTGGAGCAGGGGAGGGCCGTAAGTTTTCTTTAAAATTTGTATTGAGCCTTGACCAGGGGAGAAAGATCAGCAAAGCCCCAAAGTTCGGCACCATAAAGAATAGCTGAATTTATCCTAGCATTATAAATTTTAATAGGGGGGCCAATCAATTTCGTCTGTGACTGTCTCTGATCTTTGACCAAACAACCGGAAAGTTGGGCAAATTTCAAGGAAAGAACATCTATTTGTGGCCTCCAACTAAGCTTGTTTTCAAATACTACCCCCAAATAGGTCATGATGTTAGTTCGTTCCAAAGTGTCGTTGTTCATAGACACATGCCCTTTCACATGCTTCCCTTTGTTGAATACCATATATTTAGTTTTAGAAACATTGACTAGAAGGTCAAAGTCGGAGCAAAAATTGGCAAACACATTCAAAGCCGTCTGTAACCCAGACATAGTCTGGGATAAGAGAAGGGTGTCATCTGCAAACATAAGGAGGGGTATTTTAGAACCACCCACCATGGGGGCGTCCGTAGAGATGGAGGAAAAATATTGCACAACTCTATTAATAAAAAGCAGACAGCCTTATCTCAGAGGCAGTGTGTAAAGCATTTGTGAACACATACAGTAATCAAGTGACAACACTACAGATGGACACCACACAGGTTTTATATAAAAAATAAGTATTCTTTATATAGATTTACTACAAGACCATAAACGACAACAATCCACAATACTGTTACTTTAAGATGGTAGAATTTAGTTTAGTTCTCTTTAGTTCTTAAATGCGACACTTTACGTCAATGTACCTTTAGATGCGACACGCAGGGTAACGAAAGTGTTGCAACGATGTTGATGCAAGGAAAGTTTGGTGCAAAGCAATAAAGACATGAAGGTCTTCCAGATGCGGCACGCTTCTCCGATGTTGCGAGAAGACTCGATTTGATGCGTCAGCTGCCGCGGCGCCACCCCTTTACGCGATGTGACGACAGCGGTTTTGGCGGTGACACTCTTCTCTGACGTTGCGATACGCTTTCGCTCGATGCGACAACTGCAGCAGCGACACCCTTTACGCGATGCAACGACAACAGCTTCGACGGCGGCACGCTTCTCCGGGGATGCGAGGCTCTTTACTGGATGCGGTGCAATGCGACAGCTACAGCGGCGTCATCCAAGATGCGACTGCAGCGGCTGTGACGGCGACACGCTTCTTCCTCGATGAGAGACTCTTCTCTTGATGCGGTGCAATGCGTCAGCTATGATGGGTGCGATGGCAACACGCTTCTTCAGCGTTGCGAGAAACTTCTTCGAAGATGCGAGATGCTTCCGCTCAATGCGACAACTGCAGCAGCGACACCCTTTACGCGATGCGACGACAACAGCTCCGACGGCAGCACACTTCTCCTTCTTGAGTCGCGCTTCCAGCTCCTTGCGACACGAAGTCCCTCAGAAGGCCCCAAAAACAGCAGCAGGCACTGCCAAAGAACTCTGGGGAGCTGGGGGTTGAAGTCTGTTGTCCCTGAGACTTCTGCAGGAGGCAAGCTCTTTTCCAAGCCCTTGGAGATCCTTCACAAGTTGAGCAAAAGTACACACACAGTTCCTTTTTCCTCCCTTTGGCAGTAAGGCAACCACTGTAGGCCAATCCCCCAGTTTCAGGGATAGTTTCTCCTCAGCTTCTTCTTGGTTCCTCTCCTCAGCAGAGTTTTCTTCTTGTTTCCCAAAGTGATCTGAATTCTTGGGATCAGGGTCCCAATACTTATACCCCAAAATCCTTTGTCCTCTGAGGGCAGAGGGGCCTTTGCCTTCTTCAAACCGGTTCTGGTCAGTCCTGGAGCACTTTGTTTACCTGACTCCTTCTTTTCTTTCAGAGTGCAGGGCAGAGACATCAGACGCACCACAGGAGGTGGAGCCAGCATTGTGGAGGGAAGGAACAGCCTTATTCAGGTGCCAGGTGCAACTCCTTCCTCCCATCTGGATGCAGATCTCTCTATTCACCACTGGGCCACCTCACCCTGTCTCCTGGAATTCCCCAGTCCTGTCACTCAAACTCCAGACAAGGAATACACAGCCTAGCAGAGGCAGGTTTGAATGGTTAGACAAGAAAATACCTACTTTCTAAAAGTGGTATTTTCAAACACAGAATGTTAAAACCAACTTCACTAAAATATGTATTTTATCATTCTGAGTTCAGGCATACTAAATTCGAATTTCTACCATGTTCCCTGAGTCAGTTAGGATTATAAGATGTAATAATCAAACTGCCCATTCTGACCTATTGAGAACAGGTAGCCTTGCAATAGTGAAAAACGAAAATGGCTGTAATTCACTATTAAAACATGCCACACACACCAGGGCATGTCCTACCTTGCACTTACAATGCACCCTGCCCTTGGGCCTATCATAGGGGTGTCTGAGAGGAAGAAAAGGGAAGGTTTAGGGACTGGCAAGTGGGTGCACTTTCCCAGTCAGCATGACAGTACCAGACTTCACACAGGCTCTGCAATGGCAGACCTTAGACACATTTTTACAGGCTGCTTCTGTCGGTGGCACAACCAGTGCCGCAAGCCCCCCAGCAGCATTTGGATTTACAAGCCCTGGGCACCCTTGGTGCACTGTACTAGGGTCTGACAGGTAAATCAAATCAACCTATCATGGAATCACAAATTCATACATCAATTTACAATAGGGAGCACTTGCACTATGGCACTGGACAGCAGTGGCACGGAGCCCTGAGCATCTAATACCAGCAAAAACACATGAGGCAACAGCAACAAATGGAAGGGAGACCCACGCCAAGGTGCCAGGTCTAACACCGGATCAAATAAAAAAAGACGTCATAATAGGCCCATAATATGTTACCTTCTTCATATGTATCACAAAACAGTTCTGCTGTAAAATTTTCTATGGTAAAGGTTTTTCCCCCAAATACTATGTGTGCTAAGAAATACAAATAAAAGCAAATATATCAAACAATTCCACTGATGAAGTTTCCCTTTGATAGATGGCTAAGGTATGGAAAAATTACAAAATGATACAGCAATATGACAGCAACTCATTAGTAGCAGAAGGCCAGAGAGAGCCACATAACTACTTATGTGTCCCCGATCTCTATTGTGGGCAAGGAGCCAGCCCTTCATATCATGCTGCTCATCTCACATACCCTATATAGTGCTTGCAGTGAGCCTGCTATGGGACGAAAACACCGGTACCACCACTGGGACTACGTGTCCCAGACAGGCCCGGTTCTAGAGGGTGGGCCGGGTGGGCCAGGCGCACCCAAATATGAGCCTGGCCCACCCAAACATGAACCTTGGTCCTGGCAGTGACATCAGCAAGGCCAACAGAAAATGGCCACTGCAATTTAAAACATTCCCTGAACGTTATTTTCCTTCTTTCTTTAGGAGTTGCATGATTGGGCCTGGGCTCGCTCCCCCAATCACGCATAGGCATCTCCTATTAGAAAGGTGGCCTGTGTCCCACTCCCCGCCCACTCGTGCAGGTACTATAGGAGCATGGCGAAGGTGACAAATCCTTTCGTTGGCACTAGATTTATGTACCGTTCTGCTGCGTGGATATTTCATTCTTTTCAGCGCTGGTGAAGAGGAGTTTGTTTATGCGGGTTCATTTACCTGACCCCTTGAGCTGCTTATCAGATCGGGCTGTGACAAAGTTTGTAAGGAGCAGGTAAGAGAATGTGTTGCTATTGTTGCGTTTTTTTAATCTGTGAGCAAGACACATACTTTGTGTGCTGTGTATTTTTTATTTAAATCGTTAGTATCATTATCATGACTTGTTCTGCCAAGGAGGCACAACTATTAAAATGTCCAGATAACTTGGGGATTAATGATCCTGCCGGAGAGCAATCTTTTGTCTGTTTGTAGTTTTTAGATGCAGATAAACTGTAGTTAACGTGGATAGCTCAGTGGGTTACTGCCTTTGTCACAGAGATCCTTTGGTTACTTGCAGTTCAGAAGTTACAATCCTAACATAGGACAGTGACCTATGGACTGTCATCAAAGACCTGCATTCAAACCAGAATGGTATAATTCGATTTTATTATTTTTTTGTATTGCTAGTTAGTTCGAATTTTTCCAGTCTTTCATAATTCTAATGTTGCAATAAAGAGTTTGTTTGGGCAGATATACATTCTAATCAGTAAAGCCAACCCCCAACCACTGGGGTATGCTTTAAATTCTGTGTTTGTGCTTCTCCAGACCCAACCCTCCTAAAACATATTGCCCAGCAGTATGGATGACATGTGATTCCTACACCTGGTAATTCTCATTAGTTTATGTGACATTCCCTATAGGCTGATTTACATACTTGTATGATTCATTGTCGCTGCATAATGTGTGCATGATGTTAAGTACTGTGACACCCTACACTACAAGCAGCGCCATACAACAAATACAATGCATAAAAGAGATGGGCTACGGAGAGATGATGGGCACTGTTGGAGGGTGGCAATGAGGGAATCTGAGTGGGACATCATGGGGGGGCTATGGAGCGCTGGTGGAGGGTGGCAATGAGGGAATCTGAGGAGGAGGTCATGAGGGTGGAGCTACGGAGAGATGAAGGGCACTGGTGGAGGTTGTTTGTGAGGGAGTCTGAGGAGGAGGTCATGGGGAGGGGCTTTGGAGTGATGAGGGGCACTGGTGGAGGGTGGTAGGGAGAGAGTCTGAGGAGGAGGTCATGAATGAGGGGCTATGGAGCGATGAGGGGCACTGGGGGAGGGTGGCAGTGAGGAAATGTGAGGAGGAGGTCATGTGGGGGAGGGGCTTTGGAGCGATAAGGTGCCCTGGTGCAGGGTGGTAGGGAGGGAGTCTGAGGAGGAGGTCATGAGGGGAAGAGGTTACGGAGAGATGAAGGGCACTGGTGGAAGATGGCAATGAGGGAATCCGAGGAGGATGTAATGAGAGGGAGGTGCTTTGGAGTGATGAGGGGCACTGGTGTCAAGGCTTTCGTTTAGTAATAGGGACGTCCTTAATCTTGAACGCTTTATAATATGCTTAGCATTCAAGTACTTGTGTTGAAGCCTGGCCTGCTGGAATTCGAGGGTTTGCAGTTAGGTCCAAACCTTGGTCTTACTTTCAAATAACTCTCCACATGCTCTGTGTACACACAGAAGCAATCCGTAGTATCATGCTGCCTGTTTGCAAGTACATATGATGTAATCAGGGCTTGTAGGCTACCTCCAGAAGCGACAAATTGGGCATGCAGTGGCCCACTCGAATGCACCCTTGGCCCACCCAAATAAAAATTCCTGGAGCCGGGCCTGGTCCCAGATCTCTTTTGAGGAGGGGCGAAGAGGTGGGCCTTCAAATCACTGCATCCGCTGCCCATTTCACGTGCACTATATAGCGCTTCCAGTGAGCCCACTGCACAGGACAAAAACACCAAGAGCAGCAAGTGGAATAGCTGGGGGGGCGTTCCACCCCGGGTGGCTCTTTTTGGTGGAGTTGGAGGTGAGCAAGTAGTCTGTCGACTGCCACCCCGAACTCTTCCCTCCGCATGCTTTCCTGCACTGGGAAGCAAACTCATGGACTGCCCTGGGCAGCAATAGGTCTAGTTACTCCACTGGGAACAGAGCTGGGTCTACGTGTCCCAGATCTCTCATGATGACGAGGAGACGGTCCTTCACATCACCTCATCTGCTGCTCATTTCACATGCGCTATGTAGCGCCTCCATTGAGCCCGCTGCGTAGGACGAAAACAGAGGAAAACAGCACTGTGACAAAGTGTCCCAGATGTCTCTCAGGGGCGAGGAGGCGACCCTTCACATCACTGCACCTACTGCTCATTTCATAGCACTATATAGTGCTTCCAGTGAGCCCGCTGCACGGGCCATGCCTGGGCAAAAGCCCAGGCCAAGGGTGGCCCATCAGTGGCAGGAGGAGACAGGGCAGGGTCACCACCCTTGGACCTGCACTCAAGATTTCTCTGATACGCTCCAACTACACCTTCTGTTAGGCCACTTCTTGCGGTGAGTGTTTGCATTGCTTCAAACGCTTCGTCCATCATCCCCTTTGGTTTTGCTTTGTTCAACTTAAGTTGGCAGGGTATGCCAGGACGTGGGTCCCTTGCTCACTTTGCCACTGGATTCAAGATAGCCTGCTTGATGAGGGTTATGAACCCGAAACCGGTCCCAGGATGCTTGTTTCTGGTCCAGGGAAGACATGGCTTGGCAGTTCGGGATGGACTGTTCCCATGAGGCACAGGGTCAGACTGATTTGCATATGGCCATGTCTGAACTGGGGTGGCGGAGTGAGCAAAAGAATGATGATGGATTAAACCCAGATCTGTTGACTGGGGGTGAGTGTTTGCATTGCTTCAAACGCTCCATCCATCATCCCCTTTGGTTTTGCTTTGTTCGCCCTAAGTTGGCAGGGTATGCCCAGACGTGGGTCCCCTGCTCACTTTGCCACTGGATTCAAGATAGCCTGGCTGATGAGGGTTATGAACCCGAAACCGGTCCCAGGATGCTTGTTTCCCGTCCAGGGAAGACATGGCTTGGCAGTTCGGGCTGGACTGTTCTCATGAGGCACAGGGTCAGACTGATTTGCATATGGCCATGTCTGAACTGGGGTGGCAGATTGAGCTAAAGAATGATGATGGATTAAACCCAGATCTGTTGACTGGGGGTGAGTGTTTGCATTGCTTCCAACGCTCCGTCCATCATCCCCTTTGGTTTTGCTTAGGCCACTTCTTAAAATACCCATGGAATATTCGTTCAATTGTATAATCTGCACAAAGTGTGGGTGAGAGAATCAATTACTGCATTCAACAAGTGGCTCTGGCCAGATGAGAAGCACGTGACCCCTGAGTTCACAAGAGCATTATGGGAAAGGAACAAAAACATCTAGACGTTCTGCAGGGACCTGCACCTTAAGTGAGACTGACAATTTGAATGTAGAAGTGGAGGGGATGCCCAGGCATGATGACAAACATCCAGCTAAAACTGTGAAATATGTTAAGGAAAGAAAAATCATAAACTTCTACTAGGGCAAACAAAGTAAATCTAAAGAGAAAGAACCCACGTCACATAGCAGTCTGTATGATAAAAGGAAGTGTCCTAAATCGAACACCGTAATCCAAATGAAGAACTTCTTGAGTCAACCAATTGTTGATAGTTTGAAACCTGAGAGTAAGGCCCCTCGTGTCCAGCAGTAAGAACCAATTGATATATTAGCACCAGATCCTAGCTCAGCAAGCCATTTAAATACCTAAAATTGCCCAGAGGATAAAGGTGCTATCCCTACAGGTCTGATGCCAAAAGTGGGTATCGATTACTTGGTTTCAGGGTACTTACAAGCCTTAATTTTTAACTCATAAATGAGTTCTCTCAAAATATAGAAACAATTCTGCGGCTAAATTCTACTTTAAGGTCAAACATGGTCCGGCAGAGGGGGTGGTATTTGACTGCTTCCTAAAGATCTTAAAGGGAGGGTAGGATGGCTGTTACAAACTCCATTTTGAGGTATCGTGGATGAAGGCACTACTAAATCAAACTGATGCAAGCAAGGGTCTGGGGGAGCTTGCAAGTTTGTGTGAAAGTTCAAGGCAGCAATAGATTCCTGCATAAACTTTAAACAGCCGCGGTCCATGCAGGTAACAGTGGTGGGGTGGGGGTGCCGGGTGGGGGGTTATTTCAAGGGACGTTGCAGAGTGAAAATGAAATAAATAATTAATTTACATCAGTTTGATTTAGTTGTGCCTTCATTCACGATACCTCAAAATGGAGATTGTAACAGTCATCCTACCCTCCCTTTAAGCGCTTTAGGAAGCAGTCAAATACCACCCCCTCTGCAACTATCCCACAGAGGTCAATATGAAGCCCCATGTAAAAGAGTCAACCATCAATTAGCATCCTTCCAGCAATTAGGAGAGCAATTGGGTAACCCCCATCTGCAGGCTTCTAGGCCTTTCAGGCCCATGTACCCTTCTGGTTCCAATGAGCAGAGTGATAGATATCATTCTGAAAATGTTTGAATCCTTTCAGATACGGCTCAAAGGATGACGAGGATGGACAGGGTAGCATATCACACCCATATAACCCGCACTGTGTAGAGATATCGGAGATATATATGACAAATGTACCCAAATTGGTCAAAGGCCAAAAGGAGAACATGCATTTGCTCATAAGCAAAGTAACTCCTTGGATTTATACATAAAGACATTGCCGGGATACATTCAAGGAGGACATTATCTCAGCCTCACGAGTACAAGCGGCCAATCTAAATCTAGACACTATAAAACTCATTCTAAGGAATCAGGCCATGGATAATGGGTAAATTAAATTGGAGTAAGGTCAATTTCAACAGATTTGACCAAAATTAATTTTAAGACTCAGATATTGATACCTAAGAAGGGAAGTTCAACTTTGGGCATCATGACTACTGAATAAGCTACTACAATAGTGAAGGAAGTTACCGCTGCTCCCAGTGCCTGTATTATCCCTTCTGAGGAAGACTGATTCATCCATAACATGAACTGTGGCAATAAACGTCACCGCAACCAGGGATCAGATGAAGTGAAGCAGGTGCCCGCGGTTGCAGGATCGGCTCCCGCAGTGCCCTAGACACCACAATGACCTTGATCTCGGCCGCCACCTGGGATCTTAGTGAGTAGCTTCCACTCGTGGGGGGCATTACCCGCCTATATACTAAATGTGAAAGGGCCTGACTGGCTTAGCCTGGCGCTAACTGCGGGCCTCGCCAGCAGGTATTGTGTGCCGCCGCTGCACCATTGGCGTACAACGGGACCTTCCCACCTCAACCTACAGGCTTTGAATGCTGTGACTCAGCACCACTGGTGACACCCTTGATCCAGGCCAGGTGGGCCCGCAGCCTGCTTGGCAATACCCACTCGACTAGGCCTGTCTGGTGGGGGGTGACGATGGTCCACTGCCAGTCCCACATTGAATACTGAACCGAACAGCCAGCGCCTACAAGGGTGATACGACACCTTCACTCCCTCCCTGGTGCTTGGGGAGACGTGACACCAGTTCCCTCTCGACTATTACCTGTGGGGGCAAACTCCTTGATTCACCCACAGGGGCCCTGAGATGAAGGAGTTCCCACACCCCACACAGACCAGGAGAGCCATGGCTGGGACCTGCTGACAGGGACTCTCCATGCCCCTGTCCACTCACCTGCTCGGCGGATGTGTTGTGCTTGCCCGATCACTCCCCACCTGCTGGCTGGGCCCTCTTGCTTACCCTGCACCTGGAGATGAAGCTTGATCCAAATCCTCCTGCAGTTTCCCTGGCTGGCTCGCAACACCCCACGGACAAGGTAAAACACAAAGGCACCAAAACGCAGTATACAGGAGAGGCCGATGCCGAAATGGACCCGGCACAAGGGGACAGAACCCTAGGTGGCCTTCAACAACTTGAGAAGACCCTTCAAGCTCACTCTGTAAAGTTCGATGAACTGCTTCAGGCCATTTTGGACACTAAGACCTTTTTGGAAGGCTCGTATAGACTCAGTCTCAGTGGAGGTGCACCTACTCTGAGACGACTACTGTAAGCTGACAGATCGGGTGGGGGAAACCAAGTCCGCTCTGGCTGTTTTGTGCCCCTCAATGCAGGAAGTACAGGAACACTTTTAAAAATGTAGGTGGAGGGCACTCTTCTGCACCACAAAGTGGAGGTTGCTAAGGGCAGATCCAGGCACAACAACATCTGCCTGCTGGGCTTTTCCGAATGCTCAAAGGGCCCCATCATAGAGCTGTTTCTTGAGAAATGGCTAGTGAAGAATGTCCTTGATGGCAAAGCACTAAATTGCTTCTTGTTAGAAGGGCGCACAGCACCCCGGCCTGCCCCACCCCGGGGGCTCCCACATGCCCGATCATCGCGTGTCTCCTCAACAACCATGACCTGCTCCTGCAGTGCTTCTGCACCAAAGGCCCATGGACCTACGAAAATACTCATATATCAGCGTACCCTGACTTCACCTTCGAACTGCCGTTACGCCATGGGTTGTTTGCCTGCGTCAAACAACGCCTTCAGGAACTGAACTTCAAAAATGCGCTCTTATTCCCCTCCAAACTACTCGTTGTTGATGGGGACAAGACTCATATTTCTCAGTCTCCAGAAGGACGTCTGGACGTGGCTCCATGCAAATGATCTAACACAGTCATCACCCTCGAAGCGAGCTGAGAACAACTGGCTAGCCTCCAAGCAATGACGCCGCAGGTGCCGCCCACCTGGGCTGTGCCCCACCAAGGATCAAGCAGCAGAGAAGCAATCTGCACGGTGGCGGAGGCTTCACTCCACAGCATGAACTCCTTCTGCCCTCTCCAGGACAAGCAACCCTCAGAATCGGGATCGGACTCCGGTGACTCTCACACCTTGACAAGCGGGGCTCACCCTGGGCCGAAACTCACCCCAAGGTTGGCAAATGACCTGTAGACACAGGACTGGGAACGTGGCTGCGTCTGGGCGCTGGGTAGCCCCTCGACGATGTCTGCCACCATCCTGTAGGTAAGAGCCCCCTGGGCACGGGACTGTGCGGAGCTCTTGTCTGCTGGGCCAATACCATAGTTTCACTAGACAATGCTACTCCACTACATGGACCGAATTAGACCCCTTATTCAGATGCCACGCCTCCCATGGGATCCCATGCGGACTGCATGTTTCACTGCTCTTTTGCTTGCCTTTCTACATTTCTTGTTGCCTTCATCGAATCGTTCAGGGGTGTTAAACTGGATGGGGCCCAGAAGGGCAACTGTACTGAGGGGGGTTTCTGTTTTTCATTATTGTTATAATTTTCCAAGAAACTCTGCTGGTGCCAAAACAGCTGAGGCCCACCACCTGCCAGCATGCCACGGGGTCACACACTACTGCACAGATACTCCTGAGCTGTTTTGGGCAGGAATGTGAAGCATGCACCCTCTCCCCTTGCTGAATGACCTGACACACAGGTCTACCACTCATGCTAACACACTTCCCAATATCACATCATCACCATGACCATGAGGGGCATAGCCACCCCGTCGAAGCTCTATCGCATTTATGTTAACCTTAAGATGCGACACAACCACATAGCAATGCTCCAAGAAACACATCTCTCTGCCACTGTACTATATAAACTACGTGCCAAGTTGAGATGCCAGGTACAAAAAAGAACCATTGATGGACAGAATGCTGATCAATGTCAAACATTCACCCCAGCACAGAGATCTGGGCCTAAAACATCATTGTCTGCTCCCGATGCCATTTCAGTTTAAACCCAGCCATATGCAAATCAGTCTTGACCCTGTTCCCCATGTGAACAGTCCAGCCCAAACTGCCAGGCCAAGTTCTCCCTGGACTGGAAACACGCACTCTAGGACTGGTTTCAGGGTTTCACCCCTCATCAGCCAGGCTAGCTTGACTCCAGTGGCATGGAGCACAAGGGACCCACGTCTGGGCATACCTGTCCCACTCGGGTGACAAATGCAAAAAAGAACAATTGATGGACAGAATGCTGATCAATGTCAAACATTCACCCCAGTACAGAGTTCTGGGCCTAAATCCATCGGTTTTTTGCTCCCCATGCCATTCCAGTTTAAACCTAGCCATATGCAAATCAGTCTTGACCCTTTTCCCCATGTGAACAGTCCAGCCCGAACTGCCAGGCCAAGTTCTTCCTGAACTGAAGACACGCATCCTAGAACCGGTTTCAGGGTTTCACCCCCTCATCAGCCAGGCTACCTTGACTCCAGTGGCATGGAGCACAAGGGACCCACATCTGGGCATACCTGTCCCACTCGGGTGGCAAATGCAAAAAAAAACAATTGATGGACAGAATGCTGATCAATGTCAATCGTTCACCCCAGTACAGAGTTCTGGGCCTAAATCAATCGTTTTTTTGCTCTCATGCCATTCCAGTTTTAACCCAGCCATATGCAAATCAGTCTTGACCCTGTCCAAAACTGTCAGGCCAAGTTATCCCTTGACTGGAAACAAGCATCCTAGCATGGCACCATGGCTTCCTCCTTTGCACATGGGTCCTGATATGGATTGCACCTGGAGTGCTGTATGTTGTGACCGCGCAAAAGGTGGACGCAATGGGCAGATATGTGGTACTGGAAGGTCAGCTGGATGGTTCACCCCTAGATCTGACTGCAACATATGCTCCTAACACCCATCAGGGTGAGTTCTTCGACACCTTAACCCCAGTATCCTCAATGATCTGTCCTCCCCTGCTTTCTGGGGTGGAGACTTCAATTGTGTCCTGGACATGGCTCTTGACCGATCCACAGCCCCCTCCTCGTGCTGCAGCATCCTAGCGCACTGCTCAACACCTTTGTCAATGGGTGCCTCACATACACCTTCAAGGCGCATGGCGGATAACCCACCAGACGGGCCGAGAATATTCCTTTTATTTCCCCATACACAATACCCATACAAGGATTGATCTCCTCCTCTCAACACCCCTCCTCGGTGCACAGATGGCTGAAGTGGAACGCCTGGGCAGGACCTGGTCTGACCATCTTCCCACTATCCCTCACTGTACGATGGGGGTGCCCACATCCTCTTATACCCACCTGGTGTCTACAACTGGAGGCTTTGTCTAAACCCACCTTCTGGTTGGAACTTGCCCAGAGCATACAGTGCTACTTTACGCTCAACATTGGCACTGTGATATCTCGGGCTGTGGAATGGGATGCCCATAAGGTGGTAATTTGTGCCCATCGTTTATCGAACTCATTGGGGAATTATAGGAGGTTATTAGAGTACCTATTGTCCGCTGAGCGTGACCTTCGCTCCTTGGAAAAATCGGCAGCAAACCAGGCAGGCACAAGGGAACAGTTACAACAACTGCGTAAGCAGCGTAATGAAGCAGAACAGATTTTGAGCAAGCATGACTCTAGACGGAGCTCGGCTCTGCAGCATGCAGAAGTGAATCGTGCGGATAAACTGCTAGCATGGTTGGTACGCAACAGCCAACAGCGCGCCCCGATAGGTGGGATACGTTCGGTCGACAGTGAGCTATTGTCCGCGCAATCAGACATTAAAACGGTTTTCTGTGACTACTATTGTATGTTTTACTCAGGCCCAGCCGCCCCAACGCCACATAATATGTGGGCTTTCTTTGGCGCTCTACATCTGATGCATTTGACTGCTTCACAACCAGCTGCACTGGATGGAATGCTGCAATCTGTGGAAGTGTGGGTGGCCATATCCCAGATTGCCCTTGTCAAAACCCCAGGCACTGATGGCCTACCCATTGAATATTATGCCATCTTCCCACCCAATTCATTCAATGTCTCATTGATGTTTTCAATGAGGCCAGTGAGTGGGGTCGTATGCCAGACTCGCTCCGTTAGGCCTCATAGTGGTCTTGCTGAAACCTGGTAGGGATCCCCTAGATGCTTGCTCCTACCCAACCCTATCCCTACTCAACCTGGATTTGAAATCCTAAGTAGGATCCTGGTGAACCGCCTCCTTCCTATCATACAGTCATTGGTTCACCCTGACCAATCTGGGTTCATCCCGGGCCACAGCACATTCCTAAATGTGTGCTGCCTCTTGCGTCTTCTGGATCCACTTGATGCTCGAGCTCAGGTTGCGGTGTCACTCGACATTGAGAAAACATTAGAAACCCTGGGTTGCGATTAATTATTCTCGCCCCCTTACCAACATGGGGTTTGGCTCGGGATTCCTCAGCTGGGTTTGCACCCTCTATGCTGATCCTACGGCACGAGTAAAAACAGGACAAGTGATTTCGGACAAGTTCAACTATGCAGTCACACCAGACAGAGATGCCCTCTCTCACCTCTTATCTTTGCCCTAGCCATGGAGCCCCTGGCCTGTCAGCTCCGTTAGCATGCGATAAACTGGAGCATATGCGAGAGGGACTTGCGCCACATAATTTCACTATACCCTGATGATGCCTTGGTCTTCCTATGGAACATGGAATCCTCCCTTCCAGACCTAATGCAGATACTGGCTGATTTCGGACTAGTCTCCGGCCTACGGGTAATTTGGCCTAAGTAGTGAGTGTTCCCCCTGGTATATGTGCCAATCATTGATCGACTGGTACGCCTGGACTAGCACCTGCGCTGTTGTTACAACACCTTCAAATGCCTTGGCATACAGATATATCACTCTGAACGCGACCTCAAAGAGGGAATCCTGGATAAGGCCATCAGTTCCATTAGTCGCTCACTTCCTTTATCCAAGGTCGGGCCGCAATTTCCAAAATGCTAATACTACCCTAACTGCTATATTTTTTTGCTGCCTTACCACTCGTGCTCTCTAAAACCTTTTTTTGTGACCTCCAAGGTTCACGGGTGGAACTGAACTGGGGCAAGGGTTGTCGCTGAGTAGCTCTGACCGTTTTGCAGCGCTCAGTCATCGAGGGTGACATGGGAGCACCCAACTTTGAGCGTTACTACACTGCGACACAACTAAGTAGCCCATGGCCTGGCTGAATAACCCAAACCACCCTGAATCATCGCTAACATGTGCGGCACTACCCGGAACGAGTGTCTGAACCTGGTTGTCTGACCCCATTAACCACCCAGAGAGCGAATCTCAACAAATGATTGTAGCTCAATCCTGCTGATGCAGGTGTGTGCACGCTAAGGGCCGACCCTCCCTTACCATCGATCCCCATCTGAGACTTACTGTTGGTGTGGCGACCACCAAGGTGACTGGCTTGGCTCGGTGGAATCACACTGTAGTCACACAGGCAGGCGATTTTTACTATGAGGGCACATTTATGCCATTACAAGGAATATACGAACTGCATGCTGGTCAGTTATTAACACATTAGATCGTACAACAAGTGGTCTGAGAGACATGGTGCACCGGGGAGACCGAACCACCAACCTCACCAGCTTTAAACATGTTGCTGACAGTTGACAGAATGATCGAAAGATGAGGGAGTTACCCCAATGTTAAATAGAGGGATGGGGTGTTTACAAGGAGACAAAACAAACAAAGGTCCCTAATCCGATATCTGGCGGGCAAAAAACCTCACCGTGGACCAAGTGTCTATATAGGTATATCACTAATCTAACATAGGTATAAGACAAGAGTCTATGTCAAAAAAACACCTGATCTAACATAAGAAATATCCAGCCCAGAATATTTTTTTGCAATACATAAAAAGAAGAATTTATTATAATAACAAAATGTATGTTTATAAACATACAGGATGAATCACTTGATCATTCAATGGGCATGAATGACACTCCTCCTAATGGAGGTTACAATCCAAAAACATCACAAGAATAGATTAAAATCTTTAAAAACAGTCGACGCAACGTTTCGGTGACACCTTGATATTTTCACCTTCTTCATGACTAACACAGTTTTCAACAGATCTAGATGGCAAGAATACTTAGTTTAGACCACAACATAGTCATATTACACATTACACTTAATTATTTGTACTAACATTCCACAATATTTAAAATCTTTTATCACATACATTTAGACACTTGTTCTAGCTACACATACACCTTATATTGTATTTACATTGACCTTTATTTCCTGACACTTGGTGCAGGTGTGTGCATGCTAAGGGCTGACCCTCGCTTACCATCGATCCCCATTTGAGACTTACTGTTGCTGCGGCGACCACCAAGGTGGCTGGCTTGGCTCGGTGGAATCACGCTGTATTCACTCAGGCAGGCGATTTTCACAATGAGGGCACATTTATGCCATTACAAGAAATGGTTGAGACATACGAACTGCTTGCTGGTCAGTTATTAACACATCTGTAGGAGAGTAGGGTCTGCTATCCTATGGTCACCCCAAATTTTTGCTTTTTGCTTCACTGGTTTTTGACATATTGAGGCTGTGGGCCTGCCAATCAGACCCCCAGCCTGCTGTTCTCTCTACTAAATTACAACTATGCACCCTAGGTGCATAACCAATTGGAAGTGGATCACCCTGTCAGCCCCTGTACCAGTGTACACTAGGTACCCAGGGCATTGGTGTACCCAAGGCCTGCCAGGGGCTGCAGCATGTATTATGCCACCCCAGGCTTGGCCTAACAATCTGACACAACTGGCTGATCACTCAGCTGGGGTAAGTTGGTGTAATCACCTCTTACTTAGGTGTAGTATACCTATACCTAACCTTAAATGGGACACCTGGTAACCTATAAGTCACTCCTATGGCAGGCCTTAACAATCCTGGAGGCAGAGTGCGTGGTTCCATGTGAGATGGTGCTCTGGCATGAGCTGAGCCTGTCTGCAGTGGTCGGAACAACTTCCTTCTACTGTTTCCAGATATCGTCATACCATATACTCTTAAGTGCATTATGAACCTCGCGGTTAAATGCTATCTTTGGTTTGGCTTTATCAAAACATGTCGAGTAAGGTGTCATACGAATTGGAATACTAACCCCTCGCCAGTTCTGGCGACGGGGTTAGCATTCCACCCTTCTAGAGGGACACGACATGTACAGTACCTGAAACCCGGGTAAAATCAGACATAGCCTCAGCTCCACAAAATGGATGCTGCCACCACAGACACAAGTCTGCCCTCCTGCTGCTGGGAGTCCTTCCAGCTTGGGAGGTGTGGACAAAGGGTTTCCTGCCAGGGAAGGTGCGTGCACCACCCCAGACAGGATTTTGTGTATTGGTCAGGTAGGGCTTGAAAGAAACCAGACATGCCTGTGGCTCACAAGGAGCCTCGGTGCATATGCCAGTTCAAACCGGTCCTGGGGCACACCAGTCCCGGGCCTGGGGCGAGCTGGACAAAGGATTGGGGGTGTAACCACCCCCCTTCCTGGTCCCACCCATAGGGAGGGACCTAGCAGGTAGTCCGGCCCCTAGAATCCGCTTAAAGGTAGGAGCTGTGTCCTAAGACTTCAGACATCCTGGAATCAACTTAACACTAAGAAGAAGACGGGAACTTCGACGCTCTGCTGCACAGAGGACTGAAGCCAATCTCCCCTGTGGTCAGGGAGTGACCACCTTGCTAACGCAAGCACCATCCAGCGAATCAACGTCTGCTTTGCCGCCGCCTCCCGCCGGAGCCCGAGCCCAGAGACTGACAAGACCTGGACCTCCAGACCTCTCACCGCCCGATCCACAGTCCCTGAAAAGAAGAGACCCGTGGAGGCACCGAGACACGTGGAGCCAGCCATCTTGGAACGACTACGACAAGCTGACAAGTGCAACAACCGAGGCTCCCTCCAAGTTGTGCTTTGGGATCTGAGAAGCCCAACACCCGAGCAGCATCTGCACCAAAGGTGAGCCCTCCAGCATCTCCACGATCTGCGTGGGGCCATTCTGCATTTTGCCACTCGACGCGCCTAACCGGTTGCTGGCCGCTGGCTAGTAGCCATCTTGGCGACGAACTCTACGAAATACACCGCTGGTCTGGTTGCTCCAGACTGGCCCTTGCTCCCCTCCAAAGGAGCAGTCCTTCTGACCTTGCTGGTCAGAACCATCAGCTTATTTCATCTCCTACAACAATTGCTTTTGCCAAGGCTTGTTTGCTTCGATCAAGTCGCCGACACCGCCGACAGCGAGAGCCTGCGTGGGACAGTTCGTGAACCGACTCCTGGACGTCGTCGACCTCCAGGGACCACGTGGCTGCAGAGACAAGCTACACCTTTCTTCCTGTTTGCACCCGACATTGCCTGGTACCCACCTGGTGCCACGCTGGTCACTGGCTAGTGACTGTGAACACTGTCCCCTCTGCTTACAGGTCTTCAACATCTCAGATCCACCCTTGGATCCACTGCATCTCTCCCGGGCCGACCGCCTGCAGCATCTTTGTCTTCAGGCTCCACGGAACAGATAGAAGAAACCCGACGCACTTCGAGGCCTAGGCACCCGCTTCCTGTGGGTGAGGTAAAGCTGGCACACCTGTGCCCAAGTGTAGTATTACATCTCTAGTGCCTGTGTTCCAAATCTTGAGTTCCTAGTCCATCCGGAAGATCCTCTTTGCAGTAACTTTGTACTTTTTACGCACCCATTGAAACCTATGGGAGCACGCGTGTGACTATTTGCTCTGCACACGCCACCCGTGGACCTCCTGGTCACTAACTGAAGTTAGCTCCTTGTAGGCCCAGCGATTCTAGAGGCCCTAGGCCTTTTCCCTTTTCTGTTCGTGGTACTTATACCACTATTTTAGTATATGGTTTGAGTGGCCACCAGGGCCTATCCATAAAGTGCAACTTCTGTGTATTCTGTGATAATCTTGTTTGACGATTTGTGCTCCTGTGCTCATAAAGAGACTAGGGGTTACTTTGAGAAATAAATACATATATATTTTGAATATATATCTGTGTGGTGTCCTTTCATTGGTATAAAAGGGGGTTGCATTTGGTAAAACAGCTGGCTTAACACGCTTCACGAGTTTAGCCTCAAAGACTGCTTAGCCTACGCTACCACTAGGGCAGCTAGTCCGAAAAGGTTGACTTACAACCACACCATAAGGGTTGCTTGGCATGGTACAAGGTGATCACTTTGACTAGTGAGCATCATATACCAGGCCAACTTCTCACATTGGTGAGCAGCGGTTGGATTTGAGCTTGCTGTGTTTTACCATTGTAATCTCTTGGTTACCAATTGAAAGATCACATAGGTACCTGTAGGTACATATAAAACAAGATTAGATATACATAAGTTCTACTGAACTTAGTTGTTGTTGAGCAAAGGGAGTAGCACACCCTGACTACAACTACTAGATAGGTTTAGTAGGTAAACCCAAGTGTAGGTAGATTGCAACACATCCACCCACACTTAAGAGCAATGGCCGGGGCAGAGGGGTCCACTGTACCCATCTCTGTTGAGAGTGACCCCCAGAGGGCACCATCCAGCTTTGCTACCCTTAATCAGAATGAGCTCAGGCATTTGGCAACTCTTAGAGGCCTTAAACAGCCCAAGAACCCTACCTCTGCTGAGCTCAGAGAACTCTTACAGAATGATGAGAATCAGAGAGAACTCAAGAAAGCTTCCCAGTTAGCCCCCTTAGGGTCAGGAACAGGAGGCCCCCCTTCTGAAGATGCTACAGAGGTACCCAGTACCAATAGCCATCCCTTAGATGAGAATCATACTACAGGGGAGGAAAGTGGTGAGGATACAGAAAGTAGTGATGATGAGGGGAGAACTAGCCCAGTGCCAAGTATTATACTTGGCCCAGCTAAACTAAGGCTATTGGGGACTGACAATGGGTTTACCCCATTGGATCTCCCCAGTGGACTTAACACAGGGCTTGGGAGGCAAAGGAATCGCTCAGGTGACTCCAATGCTTCTCATGGCTCTAGAGGCTCTCAAGGTCACTCCAGGAAAAGGATGACCACCCCTCAGAGGAGGGAACATGAGGCCAGAATGCAGGAAGCCCAGCTGAGGATCAGGAAGCAGGAGCTAGAAGTAGCCCTGATGGAAGAAAAACTGAACAAGGCTAGGCAACCTAGAGAGAGTGGGTCTATACCCACTGGTGGCAGCATTGTCCCTAAGGACAAAGATAGGGTCTTTGACAATAGGAACCTGTCTAAGGTTGTGCCCCCCTACAAAAGTGGGGATGACATCCACAAATGGATAACTGCTCTTGAGAGAGCCTGCAAAGTACAGCAGGTTCCTGAAGACCAGTGGGCAGCAATCCTCTGGCTCTCCTTTGAAGGAAGAGGCAGGGACAGACTCCTCACTGTTAGAGAAGAGGATGTCAGAAACTACAGAGTCCTGAAGAGTGTTCTGGTAGATGGGTTAGGCTTAACCACTGAACAGTACAGGTTAATGTTCAGAGACACCCAAAAGACACAGACTCAGGACTGGTCTGAATATGTTGAATGTGCCACTAAGGCTTTGGAGGGTTGGTTGCTGGGAAGTAAGGTATCTGATTTTACAGGATTGTATAATTTGATGATGAGAGAACAGATTTTAAATAACTGTCAAAACCAGCAACTGCATCAACACTTGGTTGACTCTGATCTGACCTCTCCCCAAGAATTGGGAAAGAAGGCAGACAAATGGGTCAGAACCAGGGTTAAGCAAAAGAACCAGAACCAGGGCCAAGGGGGTGATCAGAAGAAAACAGACCAGAAGGGTGGAGATCAGAAATCTAAAGACCAGAAGTCTTCAACAGGGCCCCAAACTACTGCTAAGGAGGGTGGGTCCCAACAACAGTCATAAAAGAAGAAAGAAGGTCAAAAGAAACCCTGGTGCAATCATTGCAAGAATACAACTCACTGGACTAGTGATTGCAAAAAGGGTGGAGCCCCCAACACTGTTGCCCCTAAGGCACCTGCTCCCAGTACTACTGTTAGCAGTGTTGGTCCCCAGACAAAGGGTGTAGTGGGAATCACTATGGGAACTGAAGGAGATTCTGACTTAGACAGAACCCTGACACAGGCGGTCTTGATCTGTGATGGGGACATTGATTTGTCCCTGACTGTGAGCCCCAGTAACCTGGGCAAGTACAGACAGACTCCTGTAATTAATGACAAAGTGGCTCAAGCCTACAGGGACACCTGTGCCAGTGTCACTATGGTGACACCAGGCTTTGTGGACCCTGGACAGTACATACCAGGTGAGAATTACCTGGTGACCAATGCCAGCAATGCCACTACTTCACATAGTGTGGCAGTTGTTAACTTCTCATGGGGAGGGGTAACTGGCCTCAAAAGGGTTGTGGTTAGTGCAGACCTCCCAGTAGAATGTTTGTTGGGCAATGACCTAGAGAGTTCTCTATGGTCAGAAGTGGAGTACAGGACTCATGCAGAGATGTTAGGTATATCATCACATGTCCTTGCTGTGACCAGGTCACAGGCCAAAAAGTGCCTCACTGAACCTCAGGTCTTGGATCCTGGAACAATGGACCAAGCACCTACCAAGAAGAAGAACAGGAGGGTCAAGGCTGTGCCTTCCCCCCTGCCTCAGAGTGATGATCAGCCTTCCCAGGAAGCTGATCTAGAGGACCCTGAAGGAACTGTCCCTGAAGAGCTTGAACCTGATCAGGTTGAGTTTCTGGGGACAGGGGGACCTTCAAGGGCTGACTTGAGGCAGGCTCAGTTATCCTGTCCCTCTCTTGAACCCCTCAGACAGCTGGCTGCTGCTGAGGCTGCTGGGAATGCTCAAGGTACCCATAAAGTGTATTGGGATGAAGGGCTCCTTTATTCAGAGGCTAGAGACCCCAAGCCTGGTGCTACCAGGAGGTTGGTTATACCTCTGCAATTTAGGGGCTTCCTTCTTACCTTGGCCCATGACATTCCTTTAGCAGGACACTTAGGCCAGAACAAGACTTGGGACAGACTTGTCCCTCACTTTCACTGGCCTCACATGAATGAAGATACAAAGGAGTTTTGTCGCTCCTGTGTTACCTGCCAAGCCAGTGGCAAATCAGGTGGCACAACAAAGGCCCCCCTAATACCACTACCTGTGGTGGGGGTCCCCTTTGAAAGAGTGGGAATAGACATAGTGGGTCCCATGGATCCTCCCACTGCATCTGGGCACAGATTTATACTGGTGGTAGTGGATCATGCCACCAGGTATCCAGAGGCAATTCCCCTTAGGACCACTACAGCTCCTGTTGTGGCCAGGGCCCTGCTGGGAGTATTCTCCAGAGTGGGGTTTCCTAAGGAGGTAGTATCTGACAGAGGTACCAACTTTATGTCAGGATACTTGACAGCTATGTGGAAGGAATGTGGTGTCAACTACAAGTTCACCACCCCTTATCACCCACAATGCAATGGGCTTGTTGAGAGATTCAACAAGACCCTAAAGGGTATGATCAAAGGATTACCTGAAAAGCTCAGGCGAAGATGGGACATCCTTCTACCCTGCCTTCTGTTTGCTTACAGAGAGGTCCCACAAAAAGGAGTTGGCTACAGCCCCTTTGAATTGTTGTTTGGGCACCCTGTGAGAGGCCCACTGTGTTTGGTGAAGGAAGGATGGGAGTTACCTCTCAAAAAGCCTAAGCTAGACATAGTGGACTATGTACTTGGTCTCCGCTCCAGGATGGCTGAGTATATGGAGAAGGCATCCAAAAACCTTGAGGCAAGCCAGGCCTTACAGAAAGCTTGGCATGACCAAAAGGCTGTCTTGGTTGAGTTTCAGCCAGGACAGAAGGTATGGGTGTTGGAGCCAGTGGCCCCAGCAGCACTCCAAGACAAATGGTCTGGACCCCATACAATCCTGGAAAAGAAGAGAGAGGTCACCTACTTGGTCGACCTAGGAACTCCCAGGAGTCCCCACAGGGTACTCCATGTTAACAGGCTTAAAGCATATGTTGACAGGGCAGACATGGGCTTGCTCATGGCTACAGATGAGGGACAGGAGGAAGAGAGTGACCCTCTCCCAGACCTGTTGTCTCAGAACCCTGAAGATGGCTCAGTTGAAGGAGTGACCCTTGGAGGCAACCTCACTGCCCATCAGCAGACTGAATGTAGACAGGTTCTACAATCATTTTCACATATGTTTTCCTTGATACCTAGTCAAACTGACTGGTGTACCCATGTGGTGGACACTGGTGACAGTCTGCCTGTAAAGAACAAGCTTTACAGACAACCTGACCACGTCAGGGACTGTATAAAGGCTGAGGTACATAAAATGCTGGAATTAGGTGTCATTGAACCCTCAGAGAGCCCCTGGGCTAGCCCAGTGGTTCTGGTCCCCAAACCTCACACCAAAGATGGCAAGAGAGAGATGAGGTTCTGTGTGGATTACAGAGGACTCAATGCTGTCACCAGGACAGATGCACACCCTATTCCAAGGGCAGATGAGCTCATAGACAAACTAGCTTCTGCAAAGTTTTTGAGCACATTTGACTTAACAGCTGGCTATTGGCAAATCAGATTAGCTGAGGAGTCTAAGGCCAAAACAGCATTCTCAACCCCAGGTGGGCACTACCAGTTTGTGGTGATGCCCTTTGGTCTGAAGAATGCACCTGCCACCTTCCAAAGGCTGGTGAACCAAGTCCTTACTGGGTTGGATGACTTTTGCGCAGCATATCTGGATGACATTGCTGTCTTTAGCTCCACCTGGGAGGATCACCTGATCCACCTGAAGAAGGCTCTTGAGGCTCTGCAAAGGGCAGGCCTCACTATCAAGGCTACTAAGTGCCAGATAGGGCAGAGTAAGGTTGTATATTTGGGCCACCTTGTGGGTGGAGGCCAAGTTCAACCACTGGAGAGTAAGATACAACCCATCAAGGACTGGTCCCCTCCAACCACCCAGACTCAAGTTCGAGCTTTCTTGGGCTTGACTGGGTACTACAGGAAGTTTGTTAAGAACTATGGGTCCATTGTGACTCCTCTTAATGATCTGACATCCAAGAAGATGCCCAAAAAGGTTCAGTGGACAGTAAGCTGTCAAAAGGCATTTGATGACCTGAAGGAGGCCATGTGCTCTGCACCTATCCTGAAAAGTCCTGACTACTCCAAAGAGTTTATTGTCCAAACAGATGCTTCTGAGTTGGGTGTGGGAGCTGTGCTGTCACAACTTAATGTAGATGGTCAAGACCAACCCATTGCTTTTATTAGCAGAAGGTTGACCCCCAGAGAGAAGAATTGGTCAGCTATTGAGAGGGAGGCCTTTTCTGTGGTGTGGGCCCTGAAGAAGCTGAGGCCATACTTGTTTGGCACTCACTTCAAGATTCAGACCGACCATAAGCCCCTCTTGTGGCTAAATCAGATGAAGGGTGAAAACCCCAAACTGCTTAGGTGGTCCATTTCCCTACAGGGGATGGACTTTACAGTGGAGCACCGGCCAGGTACTGACCATGGGAATGCAGATGGTCTCTCCAGGTACTTCCACTTAGGACATGAAGACGAGACTGGTCAAGGCTAGTTTAATGTCCCAGCGTTTGGGGGGGGTTGTGTAGGAGAGTAGGGTCTGCTATCCTATGGTCACCCCAAATTTTTGCTTTTTGCTTCACTGGTTTTTGACATATTGAGGCTGTGGGCCTGCCAATCAGACCCCCAGACTGCTGTTCTCTCTACTAAATTACAACTATGCACCCTAGGTGCATAACCAATTGGAAGTGGATCACCCTGTCAGCCCCTGTACCAGTGTACACTAGGTACCCAGGGCATTGGTGTACCCAAGGCCTGCCAGGGGCTGCAGCATGTATTATGCCACCCCAGGCTTGGCCTAACAATCTGACACAACTGGCTGATCACTCAGCTGGGGTAAGTTGGTGTAATCACCTCTTACTTAGGTGTAGTATACCTATACCTAACCTTAAATGGGACACCTGGTAACCTATAAGTCACTCCTATGGCAGGCCTTAACAATCCTGAAGGCAGAGTGCGTGGTTCCATGTGAGATGGTGCTCTGGCATGAGCTGAGCCTGTCTGCAGTGGTCGGAACAACTTCCTTCTACTGTTTCCAGATATCGTCATACCATATACTCTTAAGTGCATTATGAACCTCGCGGTTAAATGCTATCTTTGGTTTGGCTTTATCAAAACATGTCGAGTAAGGTGTCATACGAATTGGAATACTAACCCCTCGCCAATTCTGGCGACGGGGTTAGCATTCCACCCTTCTAGAGGGACACGACATGTACAGTACCTGAAACCCGGGTAAAATCAGACATAGCCTCAGCTCCACAAAATGGATGCTGCCACCACAGACACAAGTCTGCCCTCCTGCTGCTGGGAGTCCTTCCAGCTTGGGAGGTGTGGACAAAGGGTTTCCTGCCAGGGGAGGTGCGTGCACCACCCCAGACAGGATTTTGTGTATTGGTCAGGTAGGGCTTGAAAGAAACCAGACATGCCTGTGGCTCACAAGGAGCCTCGGTGCATATGCCAGTTCAAACCGGTCCTGGGGCACACCAGTCCCGGGCCTGGGGCGAGCTGGACAAAGGATTGGGGGTGTAACCACCCCCCTTCCTGGTCCCACCCATAGGGAGGGACCTAGCAGGTAGTCCGGCCCCTAGAATCCGCTTAAAGGTAGGAGCTGTGTCCTAAGGCTTCAGACATCCTGGAATCAACTTAACACTAAGAAGAAGACGGGAACTTCGACGCTCTGCTGCACAGAGGACTGAAGCCAATCTCCCCTGTGGTCAGGGAGTGACCACCTTGCTAACGCAAGCACCATCCAGCGAATCAACGTCTGCTTTGCCGCCGCCTCCCGCCGGAGCCCGAGCCCAGAGACTGACAAGACCTGGACCTCCAGACCTCTTACCGCCCGATCCACAGTCCCTGAAAAGAGGAGACCCGTGGAGGCACCGAGACACGTGGAGCCAGCCATCTTGGAACGACTACGACAAGCTGACAAGTGCAACAACCGAGGCTCCCTCCAAGTTGTGCTTTGGGATCTGAGAAGCCCAACACCCGAGCAGCATCTGCACCAAAGGTGAGCCCTCCAGCATCTCCACGATCTGCGTGGGGCCCTTCTGCATTTTGCCACTCGACGCGCCTAACCGGTTGCTGGCCGCTTGCTAGTAGCCATCTTGGCGACGAACTCTACAAAATACACCGCTGGTCTGGTTGCTCCAGACTGGCCCTTGCTCCCCTCCAAAGGACCAGTCCTTCTGACCTTGCTGGTCAGAACCATCAGCTTATTTCATCTCCTACAACAATTGCTTTTGCCAAGGCTTGTTTGCTTCGATCAAGTCGCCGACACCGCCGACAGCGAGAGCCTGCGTGGGACAGCTCGTGAACCGTTCCTGGACGTCGTCGACCTCCAGGGACCACGTGGCTGCAGAGACAAGCTACACCTTTCTTCCTGTTTGCACCCGACATTGCCTGGTACCCACCTGGTGCCACGCTGGTCACTGGCTAGTGACTGTGAACACTGTCCCCTCTGCTTACAGGTCTTCAACATCTCCGATCCACCCTTGGATCCACTGCATCTCTCCCGGGCCGACCGCCTGCAGCATCTTTGTCTTCAGGCTCCACGGAACAGATAGAAGAAACCCGACGCACTTCGAGGCCTAGGCACCCGCTTCCTGTGGGTGAGGTAAAGCTGGCACACCTGTGCCCAAGTGTAGTATTACATCTCTAGTGCCTGTGTTCCAAATCTTGAGTTCCTAGTCCATCCGGAAGATCCTCTTTGCAGTAACTTTGTACTTTTTACGCACCCATTGAAACCTATGGGAGCACGCGTGTGACTATTTGCTCTGCACACGCCACCCGTGGACCTCCTGGTCACTAACTGAAGTTAGCTCCTTGTAGGCCCAGCGATTCTAGAGGCCCTAGGCCTTTTCCCTTTTCTGTTCGTGGTACTTATACCACTATTTTAGTATATGGTTTGAGTGGCCACCAGGGCCTATCCATAAAGTGCAACTTCTGTGTATTCTGTGATAATCTTGTTTGACGATTTGTGCTCCTGTGCTCATAAAGAGACTAGGGGTTACTTTGAGAAATAAATACATATATATTTTGAATATATATCTGTGTGGTGTCCTTTCATTGGTATAAAAGGGGGTTGCATTTGGTAAAACAGCTGGCTTAACACGCTTCACGAGTTTAGCCTCAAAGACTGCTTAGCCTATGCTACCACTAGGGCAGCTAGTCCGAAAAGGTTGACTTACAACCACACCATAAGGGTTGCTTGGCATGGTACAAGGTGATCACTTTGACTAGTGAGCATCATATACCAGGCCAACTTCTCACAACATCAGATCGTACAACAAGTGGTCTGAGAGACATGGTGCACAGGGGAGACCGAACCACCAACCTCACCAGCTTTACACATGTTGCTGACAGTTGACAGGATGAGACATGCCATTACACTCTTATACTCTGCCCTTAACATGCCAAGTGGGATGCAGTACTACTTCACCCTCTCACTGATGCAGCCCGCGCTCTACAGATGACCAAGACCGTCTCTCGCACTCCTAGGTTCCGTTTTACGCAGTTCAATTACATCCACCACACTTACATCTCTCCTGGCGGCATTCAACGCGGGTTCCCGATACTCTCCTCAGAATGCGCCTGATGCAATGTCAAAATGCGGATTTCATGCCCATTGGGTGGGCATGCCTGCCATTTTCACGGGTGTGGAACGAAGTTACCTCAACAGTGGCAGAGTTGTCTACGCACCCTCTCCCCACGACTCCCAAGTCATGCTTATTGTGGGACAAACACCTGCACCATTTCATTGACTTGGCATTCGTTCTGTTTAAACGTAACATAACCATGGCTTGGAAGTTCCCTGCTCTGCTGGAGATTCGGGGGTGGCTCTGTGTACAATTGACATGGGTCAGAGCCGAGGTGCACATTCTCAGACTGCTCGGCTGAGGGGGGACTCCGGCATGTGCACGAGCAGTTGCAGAAATACTTGGTTGCACTCGAAGCCAAGACTGATAAGTGTCCACCTTGACCGCCGAGGGCAACACACACACTTACCTGTGATGCCCCAAGAGGCTTCACCACAATGACCATATTGCTCTTCCCCTCTGCAAGCAATGCCCCATGTCCCCTACGTCAAAAGGCATCCTCCACGACACTCCCTCCCCTCTATACGTGACAACTTGGTCACCCAGCCCTCCTCTACTGACCCAAACGTCCCCTCACTCACCTCTCTCTGGCACGCCTGGTGACTTCCGGATCCAGATACTTGGTACCGCCAAATCAAGACGGGTAGTCCTGTCCCCATGTGGCATTGATCGTTTGCCACATAAGTGCAGCAAGGGTGTGCGGACTCAGTACTCCACGAAGAGTATCTAAGGCACACCAGAGTTCTCGAAACATTGAACTTTTGTCCTCCCCCTCCCCATCATTTTTCCCCTCCCCTACTTCTCTCTCCTTCCCTTATCCTTTCATGCAGAAGGAGGCCATGAAGTACATCCTATATGCCTTAACATGTGTTGCACAACATTATTATTGTTCCAATTATTGGTGGGCGGAATTTGCGAAAGCGACTTTCGCAAATTATCGCAAACACGCTGAAATATCGCGAAGATGCGGAAGTTTTTTTCCCGCCCGTTCGCGGTATTTTCTGCGTGTTCGCGGCTCGCCAACTTACCCATGCGGTTGCTTGCGGGCGCGGCCATCTTGTTTTCACTCTTCTCGCGGTGCATGATCGCGAGAAGAAAGACGTGATCGCTAGACGCATGACGTTACTGCGGGTGCGAACTGTCGCGAGACAGCGCAAATGGCTACCAACAATCCAACATCTCGTGGAGAACGCGACCGGATCGGGAAAACTTGTCGGCGAACGCGGGGATTCAGGTAAGGCGATCGCGCACGCGCGAGAATGTATTATTTTACAGCGCGAGCAAGAACCAAATTATCGCTAAGCTGCGGAATGCGGAAATTTTGACATTTTCGCACTCTCCGCGGAACGCGAAAATGTCAAATTATCGCAATTTCCGCGAGCGGAACGGAAATTTAGCCCAGGCCTAGTTCCAATGCCAAATATATGTACTGATGTTTAGATATGCAAACACGTTGTACAGCAAGAGCTCTACTGCCACTTGACGTAATCTGTACCTTCTAATGTTCATAAACACATTAAAAAAAACTCTGGAAATGAAAGCATTTTGCTACCAACTATTATTTTAACCCTGTTCCCATCACCGATTTTACTTCTGAACTGTCTATTATATCTTGGAGTATTGCAGGGCTGAGGGGCAAACTAGATGATCCAGAATGGATTACGTATACTAATTGCTTTGACATTATTATGCTACAGGAGCTTGGTCTCTGGCCCCATTGGTGATATATGGGTACTTTAATTATAGTGCCGAAGCACTCTCCTCAAGGGCGGTTCGACCGATGGGGGTAATTCTAATTTGGGTATGGGTCGCCAGGAATTTGAGTGTGAAAAAAATCCATGTTGGTTGTTCGGATATACTAGGGTAGTTTGTTAAGGACGCTAAAGGCTTTTGTACTAAATTGTTTAATGTTTATAATAGACCAGGGAACTTAAATAGGGAATCACCTATTTTGTAAAAATTATATCTCGCCATCACCAGTGGCTCCTTCAATGTTCCATTGGTCATAGCCGGTGACTTTAATGTTACATTTAAACCCATTGCCCACATTGATTACATTGTGGAAATGGAGGACAGAACTAGCTATAAATGTCCAGAGATTAGTTGTCAAGCCTTTAATTTAATGGTCTGCTCTGGCTCTGCAGCTCAGTGTGATGACACTTAAACATGACCTTAGGGCCTCAGATCCCCATAGAAACCATACATTGATTAGTGGTAGATCCAAAAGTAGGATCGACTATATCTTTTGGGACTTAGAGATGTGGCACACCATGATTGATTTTAGGGTGTTCAAAAGGGGTGCTAGTGACTGCTATCCCTTACATCTGTCCAGCAATATGACTCTCCCCTATAGTGAATTAATAGCAGAAGATCTTTCCAATGCTGCGGGTATGATATGCAACAACTGGAGAGCAGTAAGTTGGCATAAAACTTTGATGGATTCTGGAACCATGGCAGTTATATACAACTCAGTTAACACCATAGTTGGGCAATCTTTAGATAGCCATGATGCGGGAGGCACATTCATGGAAGTACACTCTGAATTATTTAATACCTTGAATCTGCTTTGCTCTACTGATCCCAAACACATTTATCCAGTCAATACCAAATATTCGTCTTGGTTTAACCCAAAATGTAGGCACGCTGAACTTGCACTTTACCCTGCCCTGAAGTCAGGGGAAACATCTTTGATCAGGATTAAAAAGAGCCAAGTCAAAAGATATTATAGCTAACTCTAAGCAGGAATGGATTATTAAACTTTGGTAGGACTTACTTATAGCATCTAGAACTGGAGATAGTTGATCCTCTTGGCATATAGTAGCTAATGGCAACTTAAGATCGACTCACCAGCTGAACCATCACATCTCTGCCCATTTATGGGAACAGAGTTTCAGCATCCTGTACACTAGTGTCTCAAAGATACAACAAATAGGAAGCCCAATAGCATCAGGTATCAAGGAAAAAGAAATCGATCTGCCAATGAGTTTTAGCTTAGAAGAGCAGTAAAACAAATTAAGTCAGAGATGGCAACAGGACCCGATAAAATTCCTGGTGACCTCTATTCCTCGGAACAGGAAGTTTGGGTACCTTATATAAATAAACTTTCAAATTGTATTTTGGAAGGCGAAACCATTCCTGAGACATGGAGGAGGGCAGAAGTTATCCCCATATGTAAGAAGGGGGATAGAAACCATCACGGGAATTACTGTCCTATACATTTAATTGATAACTTACAAACAACTTTTTTTTCTGTTTTTTGATAAGATTAAGGACTGGATAAATGCTAAACGGTACCCCTTTGCAAGCCAGATTTAGACAACAGTTTAGTACTGTTGACCACATTTTTAAGTTCACTTTAATGCAATAGGAGAATCTTCAGCTAGCCAAAGATCATTTATATTTAGCATTTGTGGACCTTAAAACAGCCTTTGACCTGGTACCTAGAGCTAAGCTGTGGTAAATGCTGTAACAGATGGGGATGGACCCGTCCTCATTACACATAATAATTAGATTGCATGATTTCAATTATGCACAGGTGAGATGGGGACCTAAAGGGGAACTAACTAAATGTATTGAAATTAATCGCGGAGTCAGCCAGGATTGCGTCCTAGCCCGGCCTTCTTCTCATTAAACATCAATGAAGTACTTAAGTACTTACTCAATTGTACACATGATTTCCCTAGATTATGTGGCAAGCCTATACCACGGCTCTTAATTGCCAAGATATTCTAATGATCTCTCACACTCCTATGGGTCTTCAAAACATTTTGAATCAATTCACACTTTTCTGTGACAAAAGGGGCCTTGAAGTTAACACTAATAAAACAGAATATATGAGGTTAACCCCCCACAGATGCCATAGAGGCGCTTTTAGCATGGAAGGGATCCCCTTACAAAAAGGAGGCAACATTTCATTATTTGGGTATCTCAATCGATAAAACCAACTCCTGGGTGTCGCATTTGGGTAAAACAAGTGCTTCACTTTTACATGGAACTCATGTTGTGCCGAAGAGATATGAAAGTATGACGCAATATACGTCTCACCAGCTATCGAAATATATTGCGCCAAGATAAATAGTGCGACTCTGTATGGGGCAGAAATTTGGGGGCAAGTGGGGAAGAAAGAGGTGATTAGCAAAAAACACTCTTTCTTAGATGACTGTTTAATTTGCCACAGAGTACCCCCATTATCCCCCTAGTTCTTGGAACTGGCCTTAAGTGGTTCGGTGATATTGCAGATCTTCGCCCTTTGTTGTTTTGGATGGGGTTGGGGGGTACCCCGGAGTTGGAACTATTCTGTAATGAACTAACAGAGGTTGTGAGCATCCCAAGATCTGAATCCATAGAGTGGCTCCTGCACATTAAAAAGTCCCTCTCTCTGAAAGGCACGAGCCAACTTTGGTTTACTCCATATGCAATGACCAATTGTATAAAATTAGCTGTTAAAAAAGCATTTTTGTCACACGTGACTGAGCAGTATCATTGTAACAGTAGACATCAGTGTTTCTCCAGTTTAAATCCAGCCCCGCGTTTGAACCCTACCTGGGTTAATAGGACCTGGCTATGCAAGGACTTTATATGTTGCATTTAGATTGGGTACACTCCAGATTGGACAATATACCACAATCTGGAATAATCATCTGGTAGATTCATCTAGGTGTGGTATGTGAGGAGCAAACAGCAAATACATTGATCATTTACTGTTCTTTGGCCCCAGTATAAATATCCTTGGTTGAAAGGGACCAAGCCACACTTTGTAATATCTTGGGGCTCAGATGTTACCTAACAGCCTCGAGGATATTAACACCAAATACTGATGAACCCATTGGGGCTTATTTACAAGCCTCTTGCGCCACTTTAGCGTTATATTTAACATGGGAAAAGTGACGCAAAAGTGGCGCAAGTGGCTTGTAAATCTGCCCCATTGTATTTACCATGAGTAGATTCCTTTATGCGGTTTGGCTGGTAAGAAAACGTCTTGGCAGTCCACTATAATCATTCACCTCATAGTACTGTTTTGGGTAACTGTCCGACTTAAAGATATGTGAGTTCTGAGTAATGGGCCCCTGCTTTCTACATCTGTTAATTGTGTCTAGCAACTATTTTATATTGAGTTTAATTTTAATTCTCTCTACTTAATGTAATTGTGATGTATAGAAAATGGTTATTAGTATTGTATAGATATAATTGTGGATGCACGTGCTCTTTATGTAAACAGAGTAATATGTAGGAGCGGTCGATCAGCACTTTTGTTCTTATACTAAAAAAACTTTTACTTTGTAGGTTCATAACATTTTAGGATGTTACATTTTATGGCTTGCATGTTTTATAGGTTCAGTAAAACCGGAAATAACCTATTTTGATGATGACTAGTACATGCACAGTTACATTAGGAGACTAGGGGGGCCCAACGTGATGGTGTATGCACATTATTATTTTTGTTTACAGTTTCAAGATAGTGTCTTGGAGCAGTAAAACAAATAATTTAAATGTGTGTAAAAATCCATCTGGAAAAATGAAGTAAAATAGCAGCAAATAATGGCTACCAGGCCCTCACAAAAATGCAAAAAAACGTTTTTTTTTTAGTTTTTTAACTAAAGTGACCAGGGGGCGAGGGTGACAGGGGTGCTATGGATGAGCACTTGGGAGAGAAGTGAATACAAGGAAGCTATAGGCAGCGGCAGGGCAGCAAAGGAGGTGCTTGAGATGGCAGAGAAAAACGAATTAAAAGAAGAAAAAAAGAGGCATGGAGGAGTGGGGGAACCAATAAATGACCTGGAGGAGGAGTGAGCAAAACGGAGCGTGCGGGGCCTGTGAATTTGAATTCGGGAGCAGGACACATTGAAAGAACAAGAAAGCACATGCATTCTCCTCTAGTACTTAAAGAAAAAGAAAAAAGGTGTTCCTTGAATGTGAGCAGCCGAAGGATACCAGTCATCAATTCAAAAGAATGGTAAAGAAGCCACGCTCTGGGGAGAGACAAACAGAAGAAGAGGAAGTAAAGTCACTGAATAAGGTGCAAACAAATGTGATTAACAAGATAGCCAATCAATAACGAGCAATGGGCACACTCTATGGGGAAACATCCTTTACAACAGGGGCAGAGCCACGTGTGCCGTTTCTCCGCAAGCACAGCCACGCTTGCCTAAACCACGTATTTGCCTTAGCCACGCATATGTGTGGTTAAGGCAGTACCCGATCTAGATGCGCAGATGGGAGGGCACAGGAAGAGGAAGGATAGGAAGAGGACATGGACTAGTAAGTGGAACTGGGGCTGGGTTTGGGGTAGTTTTAGGGATGGGGTGTTCTTAGGGCTCCTAGGGGGGTTGAGATTGTTTATAGGGCAGTGGGCTGGGTTTTAGGGCTCAGGGCAGGGGGGGTTGGGGTAGTTTTAGATTCAAGGGTGGTTGGGTTGTTTATAGGGCAGGGGCCAGGATTTTAGGGCTCAGGGCAAGGGGGTCCGGGTAGTTTTAGGTTTGAGGGAAAGGGGTAGTTTTAGGGTTCGGCGTGGTCAGGTTCTTTATAGGGCAGGGGCCAGGGTTTTAGGGCTAAGGGCGGAGGGACTGGGGTGTGATCTTTACCACACATGCCTTCACTAATCATGACTTTACCATGAAATGGCAGGGCAAGGGCTTGCGTTGTAAAGGCATGCATGGTAAAGGTATGCCTGGTAAAGGAATGTGTTGTTCAGACGCATTTGTTGTTCAGGCTGCGTTGTAGAGGCAATCATGGTTTTGCCATGAGTGTCTTTTTATAGAATCCCCTGTACACCCACTGTACATTTTTGGTATGGTCCACAAGAGGTCTTTTGACAACAGACAGGTAAAATGTGTCATTAGGGGACACCTAAAAAAGGGCATCCTTTCGAAGTAATTTACAAGAAGAAATAACTTTTTTAAAGTCAATTAATGATCACCAATCACCGGAAAAACAACTCAATATGAGAAAAAATTTGAAGCAATTCTTGGTGTACATAAAAAAATATAACAGTGAGGCAACAATGAAAAGTGCTGGTAGTTTCATATACAATTGAAGAAAAGAATATGTTCATTCCACAGAAAAACAAAATAAATTATAAATGACAAAAGTGCTATCCTGGTACAATATTCTGGTGTACAAAATGTTCATATAAACACAGTGGTACAAGTAACACACAAGGAAGCACATTACCCCTATTGAGTGTTAACTTGTAATTTGTTGACAGGCTGCGGTATGAAGATGCTGGTCTGTATAAGAATTCATGAAACTGAAACAGTTAAAAACTGAAGCAGTTGATGTATTGACCCCACAAAATAATTCGAAGGACTTTTCATCAGGACAAAGGTCTGTGACACTTAAGAGTAGCAACCTCCTAGAAACCTTGCGGCAGATTTATGTTTCCTGGCGCATCCCTGCAAATCAGCAAGGATGCGCCAGGAATGATGCGTCACGCAAGTTTACCCTTGCGCCACACATGATGTGCCACATTTACAATGCAGCGCATCATGGCGCAGGAATAAACAGATGCGTGACGCATCCGATGGCGTAAGGTTGGCGCAGTGCTTCAGTTGTGTCACAAGCGCGACGCAACTCCAGCACTGTTCCAACCTACCCTATCCCTAACATGGTGCGTCAAGCTTTACGCCTGCTTCAAGCAGGCGCAGGGTTTTGGCGCATCAGCGTTGGGAAAGTGACTCAGTCAAATCTTATAGATTTGACTGAGTCACTTTTCAGGGGCGTTCCTGCGACGGAACGCCCCCCCCTCTGTCGACACGCCCACGCGAAACCTGACGCAGGTTTTACGTGGCGCAGGGCTTTACATCGTGATGCATCTCCATAGATGCGTCACGATGTAAATATGGCGCAACGTGGCACAGGGTTTACACCGCCGCTGCGTCACAAAAGTGACGCAACGGCAGCGTAAAAGTGGCGCATCTCCAATATAGATCTGCCCCCTTGGGTTTAGCCATGCTGTTTCAGAAAGCTTCATATGTCCAAGAAGCCAATCGATAAGTCTTAGAAATGTATTTATGACTAGACATCAAAAACCAACCACTGAGATCCTTGAAGAGAAGAAAAGACCAAGCAGCACAATGTAATTAAAGACTGGTTGTGTGGTCCATGAAGCCACTTTCGCATCAGCCCTGGAATATTTATGGCTAAAGGCAGAGATACCAGCCCACTGATGCGTAATTTGGGAGTTAGACTCGCTGAGTCCATCACCCTTAGAAATGGATCACTAGTAAAGTGAGCAGAAATGGCCTGCCTGCATTGCAGACATTCTCTGAAAAGTATTAGTAAATTTACAGTCTTAATGTACAGAACTGTTCCTGGCTTTCTTCAGGACGTTGCACTGAACCTCTGGATTATCCAATCCAAATTATGCACTCTTTGCGGTGCACTAAATTTACACAGTCTCTCACGTGTTCCCTCACTTACTGATGCACATGCATGATTCCACACAACATTCTCACTGTAAATAAATTCTCTCAAAAACAACCACTCACTCATAGGCCAGAATAAAAGTCAGAAAGACACCAAAGAGTAAATAGTGCTTTCTTTTGAAAATGTATCATACTTTAACCTTGCAAGTGGAGACTATTTGCCCTGTATTTCTTTTCTCAATTTTCAGTAAGCATATTACATTACATATTAGTTAAATGATTAAGTTGGAAGAATACAAACAAAAACAAATCAGTTCCTTCATAAAATTAACAACATGTGGTATTTCTTTAGCACAAACTTTGCCAAAAGGCAAAAGAGAGCTGTACATGATCAAATACAAGCATAAAGTCAATGAGTAACAAGCATTTGCAATGCAACAGGTCTCGCATCAGTTAGAGTTATTGGTATTGTAATAACAATCTTGCCTAATGTTTTTGTTTGTAGTGTAGTGAATGTATTTGACAGATAAAGAGCTGCATGTATTTGTGGAGTAAGTATGTGGATTTATAACTGACGAGACCTAAAAAGGACAAGGTATCTGCTGCTAGACAGTAAACAGAGAGGAGGGACCAAAACATCACATGCTTCATTCAGTGCCTAGGCATAGACGTAGAAGACGGACAGATGCGGACGCTGGCACTGACACCGCCCTGCCAGTGCGAGCACCAGCCCCTGCAGGTGACCCGGGGCACGCGCTGTTTCTGATATGCTTTGCCCGGAGGCAACTCCAGAGGATGCGAGCATGAGCGGCGACTACTACCTCGAGCTGTGCCCGCGGCTGGTACACTTGCTTTGCCATGATTTCAGTTAAACTTTATTGTTGGGGAGCTGACTTACCCTCATAAATATTTTAAAATTGTTAAAAGCAAAAAAATTTCTGGAGCCTGAAAAAGCACGCCTTGGCACATCAGACCATAGCACTAAGGGGGCTACTTTGCGTGCAGTTGTGCTCCTTGTGAGAGAGGAGATTCACAGTGAAGTTAACCAATGGCCCAGGTGGGCTGGCCCAAATGACCCACGTTGTATGCTGCAGAGGGCTTAAGAAAAATGCGACAGGCACAACAACAGAGTATAGGATTAAGATGACTGGCTTAAAGTGCCATTAGTAAGCATATCACACATATAATTTTACTAATGTCAAAAGATCTTGGCTAAAGCCTGAACTAAAAAATAAAAAGATCTTGGTTAACACCAGACCTAAAACAGAAAGCACCAAAAGCAAACAAACATGCAGCCAAAGATATTACAATAAAACACACTATCATTTCATCGCACAAACAGGCATCTACAAGGAGCCTAGAGACCCAGCCAAAGGGTAAGCAGGGACACGCACATTACATACACACATCACACACCAGAAAGGGAAACAAGCCAACATTCTCAGGGCAAAGTTAAATGTACAGCTATACAGGCACACAGAGATAGAAAAGGAGAGATAGATTTGGGAATAAATGCACATTCACCCTCACATTCACACAGAAGTACAACAGACACAAGTTCAGCAAAAATGCACACAACCGACCCATTAACCCCAGCTACATTTGGGAGCACACCTATAACGTGACAAGCACTCGCATGCACACGCACAGATACACATGCACACACATCCATGCAAAGATAGCTAGACCTGAGGTTAGATTGACCAGGTTGTTCACAGAGAGACACACCACACACACACACACACACTCACAGGCACACACACAAATAGCCAGGCCTGCAAGTCTGCACGCTCACACCAAGATAGGTCAGCATTCGCACACGCAGAGGCATGCCCACAAACATAGCTACAAATTAAATATTGCACATAGACTCACACTGAAACAATTCACTGTAGTTCACAAAAGCTTACGCAAGTCTTCACACAGACATGCACTTCACCACACATGTAAATGTGAACACATGTGTATATAGAATACCTAAACAGGCAATGTCGGGGAGAGACACATGCACACTTACAAGTGCAAAGCCATACTATCAGAATGTTCCACTCAGGGACAGCCCAGTAGATAAATATGTTCAGGCGCATACCTATAGATGCACATACATATAATCTGAATACAAGCATACGCCTATTGATTCTAGTGTGCACAGGCATGTAATGTAAATGCACACGTAGATTCATGCGCATCCATGTCTCCACACACACACAAGCACACAGGCATAAACACATCTGTATCCATGTTTGTACCAAACACTTTTACGTAACCATGCACTTCCGGAAGATGCCTGGGAAAAAATCAGATCAAGCGCACAGGCTGCAGATACATATGCGCATGCATGTTTAAACACACATGCACCCCCCTCCCCCAACACACTCAAATACATTGACTACACAATCAGGGACGCAGAAATAGACATGCACCTAAAACATACGTGCACATACACACCCACGTAAAGATATGTAACTCTTGTACATGTAAAGATATGAAGCTATAAACATGCATGGACGCAGACCTTTTCCAGACACAAGCATACATACATGCACATGCACATGTGCAATGCACCCATGACTAGCTGGTGATTCTGCACAGAAGAGACGCCCCAGGCAGAGACATGCAGAGAGTAATTCAGCTGAAATGACTTACCCTCTTCTCTGCTCTCTCCTGACTCGTGCCCCTGGGTAAGGAGAGACGCAGGGGGCTGCCAGCTGCAGAAGAGACACACACTTGGAAGAGGCGCACACTCTGGACAGATCGCTCACTCTGGACAGACCGCTCACTCTGAAAGATTGTGCAGACAGCAGAATCTGGAGGGACCGCACACACCTTGAGTAACCACACACTCCTCACTTTGGGCAGTAGAGACTGCGAGTAGGACAGGGAGACATGAGAGGGCACAGGCTCAGTGTAGTCCGCACAGTGGGCAGAAGAGTCTGCGAGCTCGTGTTATTGATGTGCCAATGAGTGCAGTGAGAGAGACCAAGGGTAGTTTAGGAGATACCTAGAGTGGGGAGAAATAATCTTGACTGGGGTGGGAAAGGCCAAGAGTGGAGGGGGTAGATATAGTGAGCGTGGTGTGAGACATCGTGAGTGGAGTAGGAGGGACGGCACACTGCAGGCAAGGCCTGGCAGCAGGTGCGCGAGGTGTCGCCATTCTGTGGGGTTGTGTTGGACTTAGGAGAGACGGCACACTGCAGGCAAGGCCTAGCAGCAGGCACGTGAGGTGTCACCATTCTGTGGGGTTGTGTTGGATGTGCAGAGGAGGTGGGGTGGCCTGGGGTTGTTGAGTTCTGAGGGGAGATATAAAGAATTTGCCTACCCACACACAATGTGCAGAGGGATTCTGACCCATCCCCCTAAACACACACACACGCACGCGTCATCTCTCTATTCTCATAGGGAAGGTTCTCGAGCAGGGTGGAGCAGAGAGGAGGCTATTCCCACCTGATCTGAGGATAATTGCTCCGGCACTGCACCCTCTGCAGCAGTAAACTCCTATGGCTGGAAGTGGCGCAGACTCCCATGCAGACGGCTTTTCAATCACGAGACTCCTGCGAAACTCAAGATGAGAGAATACCACACAAAAGAAAGTGAAAGCACGCCACTCGTGCATTGTCCTGAAACGCTGCGAGCTGTACGCATGCACATCTCCTGTCCCGGCAGGCATGGCAAACACGAGACATGGAAGGAACACGCCACGAGCCGTACGCGTGCACATCTCCTGTCCGGGCAGGGACGGCGAACAGGAGACAGGGAGGGAACAAACATGCCTCCCTTCCAATCAAAATCACGCATTTTTGACGCGCACCAATGCAAAGCATGGGTGGAGCTTCCACCCTGCTTCCGAGGCAAAACCGACGACAATAGATCTCGCAAGCGAGCAGCGCATGCGCTGCGTAGCTAGGCAAGACCTAAAAAGGAAGGAAGCTGGGTTGTGGCTGTTTAATACAATGTGATGTAGTGTTCTTTAAAGAGGTGAGTCTTCAAGCCTTTTCTAAGTTCAAGCAGCATTTGGGTGGTCCTGGTAGATGCAGGGATCTATTAGATCCTGATACCAGGTTAACAGATGGAAAAGGCCTGTTGTTTTCTTACTCCTTTTTTACACTCTGTAGCCTACAGTCTGATGGTGTCCTGACTAAGCAGAGATCCACCAGCGATGGTGAGCTTGTCTGCGAGATAAACTGGAATGCTGATCATGATTGCTTTGTAAATGGCGCCACTGATTTGAATGTGGTGCGGGCTGGCAAGAGAAGCCAATGAAGTTGCATCAGGATGAGGGTAATATGATCACATTTCAGACCCACGAGGAGAAATGCTGCGGCATGTAGATGGAGGATCTGGATTTTCTTAATATCTTCCAGGAAAATAACTTTGTGAGAGAGGCATTGACAATAGTATTAGGGGTAAGACAGCATATCAAACGAGAGCTTTGATGTGCCATAGTCGGACATCATCTTCATATAAAGTGGCTTTGATAGAGTTGAGTATGTCAGTGAGATCGGGGATAGATAAAGCTTCAAATGCTGACCATTGAGGGGTTATACTAGAAGGGGTGAGTATAAGAATTGTAACAGGCTTGATGTAGTTGATGTGCTGTCGACTAATTTGTATTTTTTCACAGACTAAAAGATTGATGTCATTGCACTTTTCTGTGGAGTGAGGAATAGACGGGTCTGCTAGGATGTTGTTTCAGTGCTTGATTGCCTTGAACAGTGTTCTGCTACTGTTAGTGTCTACATTGATGGTGTTAGTATAGTAGTGTGCTTTGGATGATGTGATGAGCTGTCTGCATTTTGAGCAGAGGGACTTCAATATCAAAAGGTCCTCAGGGTTGTTAGTTTTTCTTCTATTTTCTTGCCTGTCAGTGGAAGGATTGTTTATTGTCAGCAAGGTCCTTAAAGTACCAGGGTACTGAAGGCTTTGGCTTGCACTTGTGTTTTTGAATTGGGGCATGGATGTTCACATAGTGTTTCCAAAAATTGTTGAAGAATGTGGAAGGGTGTTGGCATCAGAGGTGGAGTTGATAGGGTCAGAGATGATTTCAAGCATTAGGTTGTCTATGAAGAAGCCTTTAAAAGATGTAGATTTTTGTGCTGACCTTAGTTTGTTTGCAGGTTGCTAAATGGGGAGATAGGGATAACAAAGTGGTCAGTCCAGGGGTAGGCGTGGTTTTCATTGGATTGTTCATGATGTTGAGAAGACAATGTTGAGGATGTGGCCTTTGGAGTCTGTTGGTTGTGTGACATGCTGTATCATGTTGAGTGTATCAATGATTTTGAAGAGGGTATCTCTTTTTTTGATCTTGTGTTGTCTGGGAGGTTGGAGTCACCCAAGAGGGCAGGGTGGTGGCATATGTATGGCGAGGTGGTGCGGAGATCTGAGAATTCTCAATGAAGGTCTTGTTCTGCCGAGGAGTCTTGTTGATGAGATAGGAGGTGGTAGTATGTGTTAAAGAGAGTGTGAAATGGCATATCAGCAGCTCCATGGAGCTAAGTGTTACTTGCTTGTCTAGGGTGCAGGGTCAGAGCCTGTGGGAAAAAGACATCTAGGATGTGCAAATATGTGGGCATGCACCATGTTTCTGTGATGAAGAGGGAATGAAGAATGTGATAGGTGATGAGATTTGTAATATCTGATGCATAAAGTACTGCAGAGACTTAGTATAGTTGTGGAGGGAGAAGCCTGGGTGATGAGATGCCATAAGAGTTTATTGAAGTCCGGAGAAGGCAGGAAGTTATGTCACTTCCTGTGCAGATGCATGATGTGAAATGCAGTGGTTTCACTTCCTGTGCATGTGGATGATGAGAACTGCAGTGGTGTCATTTAATGTGCGGATGGATGATAAATGCAGTGGTTTCTTTTTTTTTTCTTTTAAATCTTTATTTCGATTATGTAAATCATAAAAGAACATACAAATACATTGAAGTCACAAAGGTTATCTTTGAAAAAAGAAAATCATTCATAAGTAAAGGATACACAAAAACTAGGGAAAATACAGTTGCAAATAAATAATAAATGGATTGAAACATAGACCTAGTGTATGATAAACAATTACATTTCATTCCGTAAGATGGATTCTTCTAATATGCCATATTGCTGCCAAATACTTGCTAATAGCAAAGACAGTACGAGAAGATAGATCACTTTTTAGCAGCCTATAGGCATCTAAATGTCGTCTGAATCCCCAGCTCCTACAGATGGGAACAATCCATTTATTCCTTGATTTCGTGTACATAGGGCAAAAAAACATTAAATGAATATCGTCCTCCAGCTCACTAGAGCATGTAGGACAATTTTTTGCAGTAGGGGGATGCCATCTACTGGTAAGTGCTCTAACTGGGAGTGCATTATATCGCCATTGTAAGAATAATTTTCTCAGGGCGACAGGATTAATGTCATTCAGGACAGTTTCTAATGAATAGTGGTCCTTGATAGTTAAAAATGTAGTTGTCATAGATCCCAAATTCTCATTAGCAAGAGTAACCGAGAGATTAAAATTGTGGTAGAGAGCCACTAGTTCTTTACGGGGTATGGTCGCACATGATTCTAGGGGTTTTGTCCAATGGGTCTGTAACCCGAGCTTAGCAAATTCGTTTTTTACATAATTCAGCCATGGGATTTTACCCAGGGCTGGATGGAGATAGAGTTCCAAAAGTTCAGAGCGATAACTCAAGAGTTCAGGGGTTGTCCAAAGACGCCTCCAAAACGTTAGAGGCTTCACGCCAAGTTCCTCCCTTATCGATCTTAGTCCCATGTCGAGCCTAAGGGGAAGTAAGGGTGTGCTGGGTGGAAGGGCGGACAGGCTCCTTAAGAACTTATTTTCCGTAACGACAATCTCAGGGGCACAATCAATGCCCCAGAGTTCACCGCCATAGATTAAAGCCCCGCGAGCCTGCAATTTATAAATTTCCATAGGCGGGCCAATCGGGTGCGTCATGGATTGGTTCCATAATTTCAGGATTCCCCCTACCCTTTGATTTAACTTTAGATTTAATTTGGTCTGATGGTGAGACCAGGTCATTTTCTCATTAAGTGTTAGACCCAAGTACTCGAAAGTGTGGACTCTTTCTAAGCTGGTTCCATTTATAGTAGGATTAGGTCGTAAAGACCTCGGGGGGTTGAAGATCATAAATTTAGTCTTAGCCGTGTTGATCTCCAACCCCCGATCGTTACAAAAGGATACAAAACCGTCCAGGACGCGTTGTAGCCCCATGGGGGTCTTAGCTAGAAGCAACGTGTCGTCGGCAAACATAATGGCCGAAATGGCAGTACCCGCAAGGCGTGGGGCATCTCTATTGGGTACCTTGTTTAAATGAGAGATGAGACCGTTTACATAAAGGCAAAAAAGGGTGGGCGCCAAGACACACCCCTGCCTTACCCCCCTTTCGACAGGGAAACTAGCTGAAAGGCAGCCACCCCTCCCACATCTTACCCTCGCATAGTTGTTGGTGTGGAGACGCACAAGTGTATGCAAGAGATGCCCTGGAAGTCCTAAATCTTGTAGCACGGCCCATAATTTTATGCGGGGAACAAGGTCGAAAGCCGCGCGGAGATCCACAAAAACTGTGTATAAGGACCCCCCCTCTATCTTTACTGTTTTCCAGTAGAGCATACACAACCTAAAGATCTGATCGGTTGTGGAAACGCTCTTTCGAAAGCCAGCTTGGTAGTTGCTCAAGATCTCAGATGACTCAACCCAGTCCATAATACGATTCAGGATCAGCCTCGAGAAAAGTTTTTGTGCAACATCTATCAAGCTAATAGGCCTGTAATTCCCTGGCAACAGTGGAGAACCTTTTTTGAAAATAGGCACAACTTCGGCGCCTAACCAAGTAGAGGGAATTGGCAAGCCGTTCAAAATGGCATTGAACAATAATGTAAGATAAGGTGCCCATATACTAGGTTCATGTTTATACAAATCACCCGGTACCCCATCCAAACCGGGTGCTTTCCCCGCAGGAAGTTGGGAAATTGCAAGCTGGATTTCAGTTAGCGAAAATATTTGATGATCTCGGCTAGGTACTATGTGTAGTGGGCTTACAGGGGCAGACAACGGGGCCCTGTAGAGAGTGCTAAAGTGGATTTCCCAGGCTTCTGGAGCAATGTTGTTATTTACAATTGGAGGGGGTTCAGTTGTCCCGGTGGATACAATCGACCAAAATCTCCTCGAATCTCTTGATTTTAGGGCAGAGGTTAGATTCTCCCAATTTTCAGAAGCCCATTCCAGTTTAGCAGAACGTATCAGGGATCTATAGGTCTGTCTCTTGTGTTGGATGTCAACCTTGGGAGCCTTGTTCTTTATAGCCCCTAGCAGGTCGCTCTTTGCCAATCTACAAGTCTTATTGTACCAATTGGGCTGTTTAACAAATCCCTTTTTACAGGTAATAATAGGGTTAAATAGCCCAGACAGCATAGAAAACAGATCCTGGTGGGCAGTTGCCAATTCCTCATAGTAGTTTGGGGGGGAATGCTGATCAAGAATCCCCACTATATTGTTTAAAACCAAGGCGACAGCAGCATAGACTTGGGATATTTCTTTATCATTACGAACCATTTTGCTCCATTTAATTCTCCGCTTATTATTAGAGAGAATAGCTGAATCCGATGGCTCCGAGTTAGATGGAAGCGCCGGAACCAGAGGGGATAGACCAGATAATGAGACATCCAGTACGAGAGGATTATGGTCACTCTCCCCCCTTGGAATGACTTGAAAATCTAGAACTCTATTCCAATCCTTGGCTTGAACAAAAATGTAATCAAGCCTAGCCTCTCTACCAGGTTTATTAAATGTGGGCTTAGGAGGGTTATCTAAGGTAGTTCGACCATTGCAAGCCCTAATAGAGTGGACCATTGTCAGGGAGGTAATCTGGATAGCCAAAGGTGTCCAGGCCCTAGCCATTGGGCCGGAAACCTGAGGGATATTCCAGATTTCATCCTCTTCCTGGTTGATTTGATCCACCAAGCCCTGGAGTGGTTCAAAATGAGAATTAAAATCACCAACTATAAGAAGCATAATATGATCGGGTATTCGAGTTAAAACATTCGAAAGGGCCTCAATCACCCGGGATTCCGCACAAAAATTCACGGGTCTGGCGTATACATTAATCACCGCCAGTTTATTGTCTAGGGCCCAATCCAATATTATACATAGAATATCGTCCGACCCAGTTTCAAATTTAGTAACAGTACAACCTAAATAAATAGCAACCCAAATAGTCAGGCCGCCAGAAGGGCGGCCACGCCCGGACCACACTGCAGGAATTGAATAGGTAGCATAACCCAGTCGATGGTAATCTTGTCTTGCCCAGGTTTCTTGGAAACAACAAATTTGGTGAAGATCTATGAAGGAACCCCAAATTGGGCAATCAAGCTTGCTGGGTAGGCCAGCTAAATTCCAGGAAAGCACCTTGTGTTTTGTTGTGCAATTGGAAGAGGCTGGTAGATTTTTACAAGGAGGTGGCACAGGCAGAGTCGGAGAAATAGGGGTGGTGATAGGAACAGAAATAAAAACAGGGGAAAAAGGATGATGATTAGAAGGTGGGAGCAATGGGGGCAATGAAACAGAAATGGAGCCTTCCTGTGGAAGTCAATCGACATCCTCAAGACAGGCAAACCTGTTAAAAGTTGGATAGCCAGCAGACAAAGGCTCGTCAAAATGTACGTGCCTAGGCCTGCCTCTGGCCGCATTGCCCCTAAGTTTTGACCAATTATCATCTATGTCATCCGGAATAGAAATGTGAAGAGGGGGATAGAAGAAAGACAGGGGAAGGGAATTAATAAGAGAAGTGCTGTTACCACCAGTCCAATTAAGAATGTAGGGAGCTGTTAAGCGGTTGCTAAAATTAACCAGAATACAGTCACCTTTGATATTCTTTGTAGTGCTACCAAGCCAAGGAACCCTTCTTACCATTAAAACCTGTGACCTCACATTAGGAGGGAGAGGCCTATGCTTATTGAGCCAGTTAATGACTTTATTTTTTAAGGAAGCATAGGATTCAGTTGATGAATTAGCAAGCTCCGGGACACCTGTTAGAACAACAACATAAGGTGAAACCTCTGGTGGAAGATTAATTACGTTCCTCCTATTTATTGGGGCTATACTTGGGTTGGTATTAGTTCTTGGACCTTTATTATTTAGGTCCGAATCTGCGTATTGTAGGTTGGGTACTGTAGCTATGTTCTTAGTTTGGAATTGTAATTGACATTGAGGAGGCACAGGGGGCGTATGTTGTGAGGCAGGGAGTAGTAGCAGAGAAGTAGTTGGATTAGATTCTGGTAAATTTGGCGTAGGATTGCGGGGCCCGGGAGGAAGGAAGCCCATAGGGGTAGGGAGGGATAAAGAATGTGAATCCGCTTTTCTTGCTTCGCATACAGCACATGGTTTGGCTCTGTTCACTGATACATTTGCCGGGGGTGTAACAACCCTTTCTATTTCCTTAAGCCTAATATCAATTGCATCAAACCTAGCAGTCAATGAAATAAGGAGACCATTAATAGCAGATTGTACAATATCATTGTATCGACAAGAGGTCTCATCGGGTTCTGCAACACAATCAGAGACATGTATGGGTGTATTGGATGGCAATACAATGTGCTCTAATGGTGATTTGGGAGTGCAATTGTTAACTTGCGCTGGCCTAGGACATGTTGAAGTGCGAGCTTTATCAATGCTAGAATGGGATCTATCTAATCTAGGTTTTTTCCCTCTCTTATTGGGCCCCACGCGTTTCCTTTTTGGAACGGCTCCCTGCTCAATATACTGTGCTCCAGTTAACGACTGGTCCAATAATCGGGAGTGCCTAATGTGGTCCGTTCCCTCAGGAATTGGTTGAAGGGTATCTCTACGTGAGGGGGAACTGGATCTTAAATCACATAAAACCGATTCAATTGTACGGTCAATACTATCCATCAATGCTACTTGAGAGTCATCAAGATTTGTGGGGGAGCCTGCAGAAGCAATTAAACCAAGGGATGACCTACGCGTACTGGCAATTCCGTCAGATAGACGCCTTTCTAGTATGTTCAATTCACCTTGGATTACAGAGTTCGCCCTAATGATAAAGTTATCCAGTGTTCCAGATATTATCGGTTGAGCTTTCAATAATTTACCTCGCGTATCCATAGTTACTTGCTACCTTGAGCGGGGCGGAGAAATGGATGAAAGGGACAGGGCCCGGTCCGGTCTTGTCCGTGCTTGAACGGGCTTAAACGGGCCCGCCCTTGGCCCGGGCTTTGCCCCGGACTACGCCCCGCAACGCGTCCCGCAACGCGGTAGTAGGGGCGGGAGCTAAGTAGGAAGAGGAGGAGCCGGGAAGAGTGCCCAGGTGCGCTCAATCCAGTTGTACAGCAGCGCACCCTGGTCCTCGCAGTCCCAGCAGGTAACGGGCTCCAAGTGCAGGAAACAAGATATCTCCGTTAAAAGTCCTCGGTAACAAAGGCTAAAAGAGGAGCAGAGTTCTCCCGTGAACACGCCAGCGAGCGGCTCCCGCGAAGCGGGGGCCGCGAGGCGTTATATTAGCAGGAGAGAGGTGGAGGAGGAGCCGGGAAGAGTGCCCAGGTGCGCTCAATCCAGTTGTACAGCAGCGCACCCTGGTCCTCGCAGTCCCAGCAGGTAACGGGCTCCAAGTGCAGGAAACAAGATATCTCCGTTAAAAGTCCTCGGTAACAAAGGCTAAAAGAGGAGCAGAGTTCTCCCGTGAACACGCCAGCGAGCGGCTCCCGCGAAACGGGGGCCGCGAGGCGTTATATTAGCAGGAGAGAGGTGGAGGAGGAGCCGGGAAGAGTGCCCAGGTGCGCTCAATCCAGTTGTACAGCAGCGCACCCTGGTCCTCGCAGTCCCAGCAGGTAACGGGCTCCAAGTGCAGGAAACAAGATATCTCCGTTAAAAGTCCTCGGTAACAAAGGCTAAAAGAGGAGCAGAGTTCTCCCGTGAACACGCCAGCGAGCGGCTCCCGCGGAGCGGGGGCCGCGAGGCGTTATATTAGCAGGAGAGAGGTGGAGGAGGAGCCGGGAAGAGTGCCCAGGTGCGCTCAATCCAGTTGTACAGCAGCGCACCCTGGTCCTCGCAGTCCCAGCAGGTAACGGGCTCCAAGTGCAGGAAACAAGATATCTCCGTTAAAAGTCCTCGGTAACAAAGGCTAAAAGAGGAGCAGAGTTCTCCCGTGAACACGCCAGCGAGCGGCAGTGGTTTCACTTCCTGTGCAAATGGATGATGGGAACAACCATGATACACCCCACCCAAAATATGCTGATAATGCTGCCAAAAACAATAACAAATTAATATATGACGCATAGTGAGTGGAATATGAAGTAGGTGATTAGAATACTTGAACCATAGCCTGATATATTCAAATTATTGATGGGTAACTGTGCCTAAAGGGGATGTTATTCTCTGAGGGAGCATGAAAAAGATCAGGTAAACAATGAGAGTGAAGCACAAGTTGTCTATGATGTCACTCACACCCAAGGTGTACATAATAGCCCTGTTAGTCATATTTTACCCATCTATAATTTTATGTTGTGTATGCCGCTTAATTTGATGTGACTCTGCTCTCATCACCTATGTAGGGGCAGAGGAGTAATGGGTGAACCTTGCCAAAAAAGGTGAAAAAAATAAACTTGGCTCCTGTCACCCACCATCTCCACCCTCAATATACCCTAATTCTAGCCAACATTAAATAACGAATGACTGTCCTTCTGCCATCTACTCCCACCACCCTCTGCACTACCATTCCCCCACTGCACGCAAACTGAAAAAAATAAATCCTGGTCATCTGTCAACCACCACCTTTTGCACACTCACGACCCTTTCCAGCCCAAAAGCTGAGCTTCCTACTCCCAAAGCGAGAGCAGGGAGCTGACACTCTGCTGATGGAGCCTCTGTTCATATTAGTTTGAGTACTCACAAGAAAGGCGTTTTCTCCATCAGCGTTAGCGTAGCCAGCGCTAGACATCCCTGAACATTTCTGTTTCTTTTTCTTTGCCATTCTTCAGCAGAGAGTAGCTATATGGGTTTGAGGGTCTTGTGTGAAATGCTGCCTATATTCTCTCTTACAAACTTCTACTACAAGCATTCAGGTACATCCCATAAGAATGCAGAGTACCTGGGAGCTTCCCTGCTTTTCCCTTCATGGAATGGTAGGCACAAGAATAAAGCTTGCATACCCGAAACTAAGAGGAAATTGCAGCAGGACCTTCTCGTTTGTAGCTGAGACGACTGTTAGGAAGTCACCTTCTCAACAAATCCCCAAGGCGATGGACACCGCGACATGCTAAAACTATTACCTACATGCAAAAGCAGAGTACTGGTGGAAACATGCCTACCCTACTGTTCATGCCAATAAGAGCTGCACTGCCTACTTTTACAACGTCAACAAAATTATGAACCTGGTCCATGGCTTTGGTGGAGACAATAAAGATAAACTGCTAGAGAAATGGGCTAGAGAACATCCCTGTGTGTCGATTGACTCACAAAGTAAAGTATTCAACAATATGTTGGCTTAACTCGTTGTTTTTGACTCTCTAAGAAGATTATTAAACAATATGTTGGCTTAACTCATTGTTTTATAGACAAACGCCCTATATGGTGTTCATATTATTGAAGAAGCACAGTAGGTTAATGCACCTTCTGCACAGATCTGTGCTCAACCTGTCTGTTACTGTATTGAATCGCAAGTAAGCCTTTAATCTTTCCAAAAGTGAAATAGGAAAAAAGCACTGGCTTGGGTTATAGTCACACCTGCTATTTACAGGGCAATAAAAGAGCATGATTGTTGTTACAATACTTTATGAACAGGCATTGGCAAAGCTTTGAGAACTTACACTTGAGCCCTGACAAAAGCAATTCATTTAATTGCCTGCAGCAGTAGAAATCAGTTTTAAAAAGCTTGTTTTGAGACTACAATGCATAGTTGAGATGAATAATTAAGAGATTACTTATCAGATATAATACATGCCCTCAAGCATTGATATGTAGGTGGAAGGACACACCCAAACAATAGAAAGTATGGGAGACAAAACCCAGGCATTCTGTCTAAAATGGAAATTTTGCATGGGATACTAAGGAAAGTAGAGTTATCTAGGGTGTTTTAGAAGTCACATTTGCCCTGTCAAATATCACAGAATATGTCCCTGGAAAAAGGCCAGAAATGTAGGAATCCATGCACACATTACTATTCAAGTGGTAGTTCTCTATTCCATAGATCACATCTCTGAATACTTCGGTCATTTTGCTCGTACTACTGATCCCCGTGGTACGGATGCAAAATGTCCACTTTGTAATTCCTGATCACCTTGAAATTAAAAGCGTTTGTATTCTGGATTAATCCATATGGTCCCTTTGGATTTCCTATGGTTGACTATATCTTCCTGATACGCACACAAATTCCATTTCATATAATTTTATTTCATTTCATTTTATGGTGAAATTACCACCTGTGGCAGGGATATGGGAAAAATAGTGAAGGGAAGTGAAAGAGAGAGAAATACCAGACAATCTTACTCTATGACAATGGAATCATGTCATATGAGGGACAGTGTCGTACTTTAAAATTTGGGACCGCGTAGGAGGCAGGGCCCTACCCCTGTCTATCCCGGTATTAGCGAACCGCGAATGGTCAATGCGGTATATACAAGTGCTTTGTGTAACGTTTTAGCTATGAATGCACTATGTATACGTTATTATACATTGACTCCGTGGGTTCCATCTTAGAGCGGTGGCCATCTTATGGTTGCCCTCACATAGGCTACATATCATGAAGCAAATACGGGCCTTTTAGAGCACATGTGCCTTCCTTTGACTTCTCTGTGACCTGGGCAGCTTGGCTCCGCTGCCCCAGGTCAGTCCGGTCTCACGAGCTCCCCGTCCTTCGGCCACCTGTGATTAGCATCAGGGCTTGACACACCATAAAGCCTTTTCATCCCACACGAGCCTCCAGCTAATCTCTTTCACACCTGACTGTTCCTGCTTTATGGCTTGTTTTCCAAACAGGAGAGGCTCGTGTTTATTGGGGCCTGTTGATATCTGATGTGGGATCTGAGCCTTGCTGGGTAAATAATTGTGGGCTGGCTTAACTGGAATGTGGGATGGTCCTCATGACTCTGCCTTTTCCTTTGTAATGTATACATTTATATGGCCATATCATAAAACAAGGAATGTATGCCTGAAGCAGGATATTTTGTATTTAAGGAGAAGCCCGTTTCTGTAATTTTAAGCAGTCTCCTGAGAAGATACACGCTGTTGTACTTCTAGGATACCTGTAATTGGTCTGCAGCCAATAAACTGATCTTTGACTTCACCCAGAAGACTCTGTGTTTCTGTAGGTCTGAAACAGGAAGAACCCGAAGTCATAGGGTGTGTTCCCCTGCACCGCTGGGCTTAAAATTCCCAGTACTTCAGTTGGTGCCCAACTCGGGACGATTTCAGCGGTACTGGTCCAAGCCAGAGGTTCGTGAGTAGCTTCGTGTGGAAATTCTGGAGGAAGGCCGCCACTTCATCGACCCCTGCATGTCGACGTGGTCCGAAAGTCTTTTCTGCGAGGTTCTCCGCGTCCCGACGGCTACGAAGGACTGCTGCCCTGATTAATCGCCCTGTTTTGGACCCTTGACGATTTTGGTAGAGCGAAACAATCGAGAGAGTCTTCTGGTGACGCCATTGATCATCGATATTCAGTTAAGTATGAGTGGAGCGTCTCCCAGTTTGTTTGGTATCCTTTGGGATTTTTGGTATCCTTCGGGATTATTTTGATTTGGAGTTTGCAAACGCCAAAGCCAGAGGACTCGTGTATTCACGAGACTATCGTAATCGATAATCCTTTGAAGTTTGGAACTAGACTAGTGAGCGAAGATGCCTGGTGCTAGTGTATTTGGAAGATTATTTTGTTTGGGTTGTGGAAGGGATTTCCAGTTAGAGGATTCATGTCCGGTTCCTCCAATTGGAACTCCAACTTATGAGCTTTATGTAAAACATGGCGTGGGCCCCATAGCATATAATGAAGTATGGATCCGATACACCAGAAAGGATGGTGTTTTAAAATGGCCCCAAAATAGTAGTTTTGATACAGATATCTTAGATAATTTGGAAGTGAAATTGTTTAAAAAGAAAGCCCGGCCGGTGGTGTTTGATTCTTTCCGCCTATGGCGAAAGGAAGCCAAACAGAAGGAAATTAAGCTAGCAAAAAGAAATAAGAGAGAAAGAGGTATGTCTGTGATGCAAGCAGCTGTGCAATTTAAAGATAATGAGGAGGAACAAATGAATGAGCAATTGCACAGACAGCGCAAACTAGGGATTGATAAATGTTACCCTGTTTTGTCACCCCTTGTGCAAGATGAGACAAAAGAGAAAGATTCCCCTAATGTCCCATTTGCTAAGTTCGCCACCCCCATATGCGCAAAATGCCACAGCACCTCCACAGCTTGTAAATGTGCAGCTTCCAGTAAATATGCCGCAAGCCTTCCCGCAGCCGCCAGCTCCTCTTCAGTTGGCTCCTATCCCTGCAGTGCAGCCCTCTCAAGGGCCGCCAGTTTTGTTACCTGTTACCCCCGCGCTTCCTGCGACTTTGCCTAGCACGCCAGCGGCTTCCCCTGGCGCTCCTTCTTACACTACCCAGGTACCTGTATCCGAATCCGTTTTTCTTCCCTCTGTCTATCCCCCTGTTTTCGCCTCAACTTCTCCTTCAGCACGACAACGACTAGCTAATGTAGTTACTAGTTTAATGTCGCCTCTCTTTGGGTCATCCAGTGCGACTCCTGGCTTACAGCGTAAGCAATTGCGCAGTTAGCTGCCTGGTCCCGACGAGAAAGAGGTATTAGATCATCTGGCGCGTAGGTGGATTGGTTTCCCTTCACTCTATGATGTGGAATCAGTTGTTAACGTTTTTCACCAATGGGATGCCCCAAAACAGAGGTATGTCTTTGATAAGATGTGTGAATTCCTCTGTGAGGAATTGGAGGATAATGGTGCAAACCCAAACCCACAGGAATTGTGTCGAGTGCGATTTGATTTTGAAACAGGTATAATTGTGGGCCCCAATGTAGATAAAGCAGTTGCGACTTTACTGTCCCTCAGAAATGGTGATTGCCAGCAATCATTGTTCGAGCAGGAACTCCCTGTGGGGAAAAAGGTAAAAGCGCGCCAATATCCGACGCGTGAGGTTCCCCCAGTTTGGAGACCTGCTGATCCAAATGCTAATCCACCTTTCTTAGCACAGTTTCAACGTGTTTGGGTGCACGTCCCATGGAAGCGATCTGAGGTGTTAGCGCTCAAGCAGACATTGCCTGACCCCCGTAAAAACCCTACAGGTTATTATAAGGAGTTATCACAAACTGCAGAATCATGAATCTGGCTGACATAGATATGTTATTTGGGAATGTTGTTCCACAGCCTTTATGGGGATTCATCCGTAATACGGATCATGCGGCAGAACTAGGGGGTACATGGGCTAATATCGTTGCTGCAGACGCTAGACAAGTTGGTGGCGCGAAGCCTGATCCTTTGGTAGCAGAACTCCCTGGTAGAATTATTACCTACATGAAAACTATAATGCCTGCGATGCGCGTAAATTGGGACAAACTATCCGCATGTAAGCAGAAGAAAGATGAGACAGTTTCCGATTTCTTTACCAGGTTTGAAGAAACGTTTATCGACCACAGTGGTTAAGACATGAGCACTGAAGGTGGCCAACGGTTATTTGTTGATAAATTTGTGCAGAATCTACTTCCCGAGTTGTGTAAAAAATTAAAAGACTCAGAAAGTTCCTGGGCTGTTTCCTCTTCAGCGCAAATACTGGCTACTGCACGGTATTATGAAAATAGAGACAAAGATGAGAAGGATAGAACAGATAAGAAAACGAAAGAACTGAAAACAAAGGTCCTTTTACAGCAGGCTTATCCGCCACGTGGAGGACAGAATAATTATAGGCAAACCCAAGGTATCTATCAGCAACCCCAACAATTTCAGAATAATCAGCAAATGAATGGGTATTATCAACCACAAATCCCTGTAGGTCCCAACCAATGTTCATATTGCAAAGAGGAAGGTCATTTTAAATATAGTTGCCCTAAATTAATGCAGCGTAACAGTAATGCGTATGGCGCAAGAGGTAGAGGTGGCCAGCAAGCTCCTAGAGGCAGAGGGCGTAGAAATGCTCCCCAGAACGTGCGTCCTCTTCCGCCTAAAAATACCATAAACAGCTTTGATCAGCAAGCCAACGCGACTGGTAATACAGCTCAGTACTACAATAATGATTACTATGCAGAAGATGACAACGTAGAAGATAATGATTACTAGGACAGCCGTAGACAGAGAGAGGGAGTTGTTTCAGTGCCAGTGGATCAGAGCAGACCTTATGTTAAAGTAACTACAGCAAATGTAACGGAGCCCTTTCTGCTGGATACTGGTGCTGCAAAGAGTTCAATCATGCATTCAAAACTCCCTGGCGCGCCTTTGTCTGGCGAAATGAATGTTTCAGTAGGTTTTTCTGGCGCCCCAGTTAGGAACCCGATTTCTAGTCCTATGTCACTTTCTGTTGGACCTTGTGAGCTAAAAGCACCTCTCATCCTAACGACAGGTTGTGGTGAAAATTTGCTAGGCTTAGATTTGCTAAAAAGATTGCATGCAACACTATATTGTTCTCCCTCAAGAGTACAACTTACATTAGGTAAGAAAGTGATTTCCCCAATGTATTTGTCTAAAAATGCAATGCCACCTGAATTGTCATCCCTTCCGGATGTCCTTTGGGCTACTGGTCCCAATGATGTGGGTCTTTTGGAAATACCGCCATACGCGGTGACTTTAAAAGCCAATGTCAGATTGCCACGTATTCCCCAGTACAAGATCTCCAATGAAGGTCAGAAAGCATTGTTAGCAATTGTCAGTGATTTGATTAAAAAGGGTGTAATTGAAGAGACAAGAGGCAACGTTTGCAATAGTCCTGTTTTACCTGTCTTAAAACGAACGGACCCTTCACAGCCACCTGTTTACAGATTTGTGATTGATCTTAGAGAGGTTAATAAGACTGTTGTGCCACAGTTTCCAGTTGTCCCTGATATAACTGCCTTGTTAACTATGATTCCAGCCTCCGCTGCATGGTTCTCAGTGATCGATCTAAAGAATGCTTTCTTTAGCATCCCAATTGCAGAGGAGAGCAGAGACATTTTTGGCTTTAGTTTAGGAGGTCGAAGCTTCCGCTTTAAACGCGCTCCCCAGGGCTATTGTGAAAGTCCATCAATATACAGTCAGGCTTTAAAAGCGCAGCTTGATGCACTTGTTTTACCGAGTGGCGCTATCCTTATTCAGTATGTTGACGATTTACTAATCGCCGCGGATACTGAAAAGATTTGCAAAAACGCTACCTTGTCATTGTTGCGTCATTTGTCTGCCTTCCATCACGAAGTGTCTCTCTCAAAGCTGCAATATTGTCGACAAGAAGTGACCTACTTAGGTCATCTCTTATCGAAGGAGGGAAGGAAACTGACCCCAGAGAGAATTCAGGCCATTGCACAGTTGAGTGTGCCAAGAACACAGAGAGAAGTGCGTGCTTTCTTGGGCATTACTTCATACTGTAGGCATTGGATTCCCAATTTTTCCTTGTTGGCAAAGCCTTTGTTAGCATTAACATGTAAAGACACACCGAATCCTATTCCATGGTCTGAAGAGTGTCAGAAAAGTTTTTGGGAATTGCGTAATGCATTGTGTTCAGCTCCTGTGTTGGGTACCCCTGACTACAGCAAGCCTTTTACATTGTATGTTCATGAAAAAGATGGTTGCGCATTATCAGTGTTAACACAGCCTTTTGGCGATAGACCGCGTCCATGCGCATATTTTTCGTCAACCTTGGACCCAGTAGCGAGGGCATTGCCAAGTTGTTTGAGAGCCACAGCCGCCGCAGCTATGTCTAATCGACAGTCTGCTGGCCTAGTAATGGATAATACATTGATTGTTATGGTTCCACATGCTGTGGACACATTGTTAAACAGGACCAAGACACAACACTTAACTAGTGCGCGATTATCCGGATATGAGCTGACACTGTTAGCAAATCATATACTCATAAAGAGATGCAACACGTTGAATCCAGCTACACTATTACCAAATCCAGCAGACCTAGATGAGATTGAGCAACATGATTGTCTGTTCAGAACAGAAGAAGAGACGAAAGGGAGAGTAGATCTTAAAGATACTCCCCTGACTGAGTGTGATGGTACTTTATGGGTGGATGGTTCGTGTTTCAAACTTCCAAATGGTGATACGACTGCTGCATATGCTATCACGCCTTTGCACACGATTGTTGAAACTGCACATGTGCCACAAAATTCGGCTCAAGCAGCAGAATTGATTGCCCTTACAAGAGCATGCGTGTTGTCTGAAGGAATGAAAGTCACCATATATACGGATAGCCAGTACGCCTTTGGCGTGGCGCACAGTTTTGGGCGATTGTGGAAAGAACATGGGTTCCTGACTTTGCATGGAGCTAAGATTCAGAATGGCAAGTTGGTGAATGATCTCCTTGAGTCACTGACCCTACCGTTGCAAGTTGCGATTATGAAATGCAGTGCGCACAAGAAAATCACTGATGATGTTGGTCGTGGTAATGCGTTTGCTGATGAAGTCACGAAAGAAACAGCAAAAGATGTAAAGACTCAAATGTATGTTGCAGGCCCTGCAAGATGGGTTGGTGATGTTGGAATTTGTGAAAACACAATAGAAAGTGTAAAGTCCCTTCAAGCTGAAGCCACAGAGAAAGAGTTGAGCAAGTGGAGAGAAAGTATGGGTAAGTTGGATGAGAATGGTTGTTGGATTGATTTGTCAGAACATAGGCGATGGTTGTTACCTGATGCGTATGTGCTTCCAGTGGTCACTATGGCACATATCAGTATGAAAGGAATTTGTAAGTTGTTGGCTCCAGTATGGCAGAATGCTGGAATTCCCAAGTGTGCAGAGAATGTGGTCAAGAATTGTATGGTATGCTTGAAATACAACCCTGGTAGGGGAACCCCAACTCCAGCTGGTCATTTTGCGCCTCCATCATATCCATTTGAAGTTTTGCAGCTAGATTTTATCCACATGGAAAGGTGCAACAACCTGAAATATGTATTGGTGGTTGTCTGCGCTTTTTCAAAATGGATAGAGGCATATCCCCTAAAAGACAACACTGCTCTATTCACAGCCAAAGCCCTTGTGAAGGAATTTTTCCCTAGGTTTGGAATGCCGAGAATGGTGTGGAGTGATAATGGGAGTGAGTTTGTGGGCCGAGTGATGAAGAATGTGTGTGAGGGATTAGGGATTAAGCAGAAGTTCCACGCTGCAAATCACCCCCAATCAGCTGGATTAGTAGAGCGCTGCAATGGCGCTCTAAAACTCAAGCTGGCCAAAATCCAGGCAAGCTCCGGTCTTAAATGGCCTGACGCTCTGCCTCTAGCACTCCTGTCCACCAGAATGACCGTACACTCACGAGTGGGACTTAGCCCATACGAGGTTATTTTTGGCCGCCGGCCAATGTATGGGGTGTGCCAAGACCGACGAAATTCAGCAAAATCGAACATCCAGTACTGCTTGATTATTTGTACGAATTGACGGCTAAATTGCGTGTTTTACACCAACAGGTGCACGATACTCTTCCCCAGGCCTCTGAAGCCCCAGGACACCCTATCGACCCTGGCACATGGGTGCTCATCAAGAATTTCGAGCGCAAAAGCAACGATGAGCCCCGTTGGATTGGCCCTCATCTCGTACTTCTGTCTACAAGATCAGCTGTTCGAGTAAAGGGGAAAAAGAACTGGATCCACGGCGCCCACATCAAAAGGATCCCTTTGCCTCTGCCGTATGACCAGTGGGTCCAGGAGGGTATCGCTGACTCTGAAACAGACACTGTACCTCGTTTTGTGCCGTTCAGTGATGCACGCGTGAGAGGCACAACTTCAGCACAACAGAGTGACGATATTTTACAAGAAGCTGTGCCACCGTCAATTCGATTGGACACTACAGAGCCTGAACTCTTGTTTCAAGATCAGACAGTACCTGGCCGTTTTCACTATAACCTGAGACCAAGGCCTATGGACAAATAAATATTCTTTCCCTTACCTTTTTGGTTTTTGATAACCATAGCTCTCCCATCTGAAGGACTTTCTTGATTTTTGTTTTTCGAACCACCATCCGGGTTCAGCCGCAGGGTCGCGGTGCCAAGACTTTGGGGTACAGGCCGAAGACGTTAGGTCAACGGTTCTGGTTGGTCTAGGGCGTTCCCTGGACTGACAGGCGTACTCCTTAGCAGAAGATACTCACCCGCCGCGAGCGGCACGATTAGAGGATGGAGTTTTTCAAGATGGAGAGACTCGCTGAGGAAATGAACTTTAAAGCAAGAATGTGTAAAATAATGAAGAGCAAACGTTTTGTATTATTATGTCTGTTTATATTATGTAGTATGGTAGTGTTTACTGTAGGATTTGTATTCTTCTCCTCTCAAGAGCCCATTGCACCCACTGTACAGCCTATACCTCCTCCTACTGTCTCCTCACACTCTTTTCACCCTCTGCCTGAACATGAACCAGCTAGACGATCAGAGTTTGTAAACAACTCGTTTATTCAGCTCCTGCACCAGCACTAACTAGTCATGAATACAACCAATTGCTGGGTGTGTGGTTTAATGCCACATACCATTAATAAGGGTATTCCTTATCTAGTGCTGCCGTTTAGTTACAATGGATCGTCATGGGCATTCCAGACCATGTTTCTCTTTGCTCTAGATGCGTACTCCCCGCGACAACCGCGTTCCATCAGACCTAGCACAAATAATAAAGCTTTAATGAAAGGAGTTGCCGATATGAGCAGAGATATCGATGCATACTCATCTATTCCTAAGGAGGAATTGCGAGCTTATGTAGGGTGGAACGCGACGGGGTATAGTATTAGTCTGGGTGAAAGGCAGCGAAAGATCTCATCCCCAATCTGGGTCGTACCCCACATAGGTCGGTTCTGTTTACAAGGTAATGGTCAGAATCCTAGAGCTCAACTGGAAAGAAGTGACTGTACTGAAACGTACACTTTTCCGTCACAGTTTTCCCCTGCGTTTTTGGCTGCCAAGGGTACATATTTTGTCTGCAATGACCGAGCATATACATGGTTGCCCCCTGATTTCTCGGGCACATGTTATATTGCAAACCTGCTACCGCCCACATTTACTGCCGCCTCCGACTATCACAAGACCAGAGTTGTGAGAGGCGTGATTAGTAAGGAGGATACTGCCGGTCAGGAAGCAGGAGACTTCTTTTTGGGTTTCCTGCCGTTTTGGGGACCTATGGTCAATAGTAGGAACCTGAGACAACTGACTCGTGTGGTTGAATCCACTGTTAATGTTGCGGCTGGTGCCCTTGGTAATTTGACAGCTGAGCTCCAAGCGGATCGCCTCATGACTTTGCAGAACCGTATGGTTCTAGACGTCATACTTGCAGACCGCGGTGGGGTATGTAAGGTTATCCAATCCAGTTGTTGCATTTTCATACCAGATAACGCTCCAACAGTTTATCAAGCCATCTCCAAACTGCATAAAATATCTGAATCCATACACGTGGATAAAGGAGATTGGTCACTGGTGGGGTGGTTCTGGGAACTGATATCTGCCTGGGGTTGGAAGATTCTGATGGTCATTGGAATGATCTTAGCCATCCTTTTCCTGTTCTGTCTGTGCATACAGTGTGCTCCTGCGATATGTGGCCTCTGTGCTACATTATGTGTAAGGAAACCTGTATCGAGGGACGAACTAAGTAATAGGATGATGCTACAGCAACATCTCCATGACTTCGTGAATATTGACCTAGACTCGGATTGAAATGAGTATAGTTATTGCCTATGTAAGAGCAAAAGGAGGGTCTGTCGTACTTTAAAATTTGGGACCGCGTAGGAGGCAGGGCCCTACCCCTGTCTATCCCGGTATTAGCGAACCGCGAATGGTCAATGTGGTATGTACAAGTGCTTTGTGTAACGTTTTAGCTATGAATGCACTATGTATACGTTATTATACATTGACTCCGTGGGTTCCATCTTAGAGCGGTGGCCATCTTATGGTTGCCCTCACATAGGCTACATATCATGAAGCAAATACGGGCCTTTTAGAGCACATGTGCCTTCCTTTGACTTCTCTGTGACCTGGGCAGCTTGGCTCCGCTGCCCCAGGTCAGACCGGTCTCACGAGCTCCCCGTCCTTCGGCCACCTGTGATTAGCATCAGGGCTTGACACACCATAAAGCCTTTTCCTCCCACACGAGCCTCCAGCTAATCTCTTTCACACCTGACTGTTCCTGCTTTATGGCTTGTTTTCCAAACAGGAGATGCTCGTGTTTATTGGGGCCTGTTGATATCTGATGTGGGATCTGAGCCTTGCTGGATAAATAATTGCGGGCTGGCTTAACTGGAATGTGGGATGGTCATCATGACTCTGCCTTTTCGTTTGTAATGTATACATTTATATGGCCATATCATAAAACAAGGAATGTATGCCTGAAGCAGGATATTTTGTATTTAAGGAGAAGCCAGTTTCTGTAATTTTAAGCAGTCTTCTGAGAAGATACACGCTGTTGTACTTCTAGGATACCTGTAATTGGTCTGCAGCCAATAAACTGATTTTTGACTTCACCCAGAAGACTCTGTGTTTCTGTAGGTCTGAAACAGGAAGAACCCGAAGTCATAGGGTGTGTTCCCCTGCACCGCTGGGCTTAAAATTCCCAGTACTTCAACAGCACCCCTTCATCTTGATGTTGCAGAGTCGGGTACACTGAACCATCTACATAGATGGTAGAGGTCAACAGGGAAGTAAGGGATACCAGCTGGACGAATGTTGTTTTTATTTTTATACGTACTTTATCGCCACGTCTCTCCGTGTCTCCTCCGTGTCAGACTCGGGCCGGAACAGGAAGCAGGAAGCACCCAGGCTCCCCCAACCAGTCACAACGATGCAATACAGAGTTGTGATTGGCCAGAGTACTGTGGTTTGGTGCTCAAATGGGGACTGGGGGCCTGCTCATGTCCTCCACCCAGTCTGTAATGCAGCCTGCGTTGAGAACATGCGAAGTGTGCATGACTGTTTGGCTGACCCAAGAGAGCCAGCCAAACAGTCATTCACACTTGGAGTGGGCAAACTTCTCCTCCCTTGTCCTGCTCTGAGAGCAGATCAGCCCTGCTCACCCCTGCTCACCCCTGCCACAAAGTAGCAGTAACAAATAAAATGATTTTAACATTGAGTTATTAGCATTTTATTTTTCCTTTAGTTACACTGCTTAAAAGCAGTGGGGCGACGCTCCTCTGCCTTAGAAGAGGAACCACCGCTGATTAGAGATCCCCTTGCCGGCAGGTGAGTGAGTGACTGCACCCACCTGCAACGGGATGTCCAGAGGGCTGCTATCAGGAGGCGCACTGACAGTGCACAGCCTTTTAGGTGGCGCACTGTCAGTGCGCCCCCTGACAGCTTCTTTGCCTCTGCGCCTACGTCTGTAATACTGCGTAGGCAGATAGGGAAAAGGATTCCCTCATTTCCATGGGTAACACCCTCATGCAAATGATGGGATTCCCCTCTGATGATAGCTCTGGCACTTTATGTAATACCAAAGTGCCCTAGGGGCACGCAAAGCGGGCGCAAATGCCCGCTGTGCCGCAGGGGCTCTCCGGTAATAAGGCCCCTGGAGTTTATCTGAATACACATGTATGTCACTTCAAACTCACCAGTCAGAAGATAGGAGGCAAGTAAGAGAGGAAGCACACAAACACAGCAACAAGGTTTAAGGGAGGCCTCAGAGAAACAACAGAGGGGAATCGAAAGGGAGGAAAATAACAACGTTGAGGGATGGGTAACAAGTGTGAACTGGCAGGGAAGCTAAAAGTCACGTGTTGCCAGCCAAAGGCTGTGTGCCATGAAAGGTATTATGTAGTGCTCAGCCACTAGTGACCCGTAAGAGACCCAAAACCAAAAAGTGGCTTATTAAACTTTCTATCCATTAGTGGTCCAGTGTTCCCAGCCTCCCCAATTTCCACTGATTCGCCTTCCACACTCTCCAGCCCCTGTTCAACTTATGCCTTATTGTGTGTCTGCACCGAATCCTGACAGCACTGTTATGGTACGTGCTAAAGAGGTCCAGATATTCTGACATTGAAAAGAACCCAAGACTTGACATTACTGATCAATGTTATGGACACAGTGATGAAACCATGTGAAAGTTTAGGTGATTCGAAATGGATAGCACAACTCCCAATGGCATTGCACATATCTCCAATCACAGTCACGCAATACATCTTTAGAGATATCTTGCGTATTGATAATAGGATCTCTCCTGCACAGATCGGGCGTTAGTTCATTCTCTGCAGTGTCAGGATTGTCTGGCATATATGTAAAAAGAACATTTATATCAAAATGCTCAAACTTAAGGGCAACAGTAAAGGCACTGGGCCCAATTCACAGAATTAACTTAAGACAAAATCCTAAACTTACTACTTTTGGTATTCACAGAAAGCACTTACTACTTTTGGTATTCACAGAATGGATTTACGACTACTAACTTTACGTCCGCACTCGGGCTGGAAATTCCGGCCCGGAGGTGGAGCTTCCAGCCCGGGGGCGGAGCTTCCGGCCCGGAGGTGGGGATTCTGGCCGGTGGCGGAGATTTAGCCATGGCCGAAATCTCCACCTCTGGGCCGGAAGCTCCGCCTCCGGGCCAGAAGCTCCGCCCCCGGGCCGGAAGCTCCGCCTCGGGGCCGGAATTTCCGGCCCGAGTGTGGACGTAAAGTTAGTAGTCGTAAATCAATTCTGTGAATACCAAAAGTAGTAAGTGCATTCTGTGAATACCAAAAGTAGTAAGTGCATTCTGTGAATACCAGAAGTAGTAAGTTTAGGATTTTGTCTTAAGTTAATTCTGTGAATCGGGCCCACTGATCTTGGCGAGTTTCGGCATAGCTGTGTTTTTAAGTTCTAACTTTAACGTTTTTGAACAAAAAAATGAATTTCTAGAAACGGTTGAATATGCTTAGGCATGGATACATGTATTAAACATTTCTCTGTTACCGCCTCCTCTCTCTTGGTCGTGGCCTGCACCCCATCTGGTCGTCCCACAATCTGGAAAATAGCCTAGACTATACCACAAACCTAACCAACAGGGTGCATTATTGTCAACCACTGTGAAGCTATTCTGCTTCCTACTGAGAATAGCTTGCCAGCCACCATAAGAACCCATACGCATTTCGAATGGTCGACTAGCGTCACAGAAGCGTGCCCAGCTGGCCGCGTGCCGCCCAATTCTATAACATGCCGCAGTTTTTCAACATAGACAGAAATGTTCCGTCGTGGTCGGGCAAGGAACCCAATGAAGAAAGTGTGTGGCGCTGGCATTAGGGTGAAAAAGCTACTCTTTCACAAGCACTCAGCACTGTTTATTTAATGTATGCAAATATGTGCATGTATTTTAAGAGAACTTTAAATTGAAATCAAAATGTCCACATTTTTCGTTAGTTTATTTTCTTTTGCCATTTATTTCTTTAACTTTAATTTGAAATTGCCTCCAAAACATCTTACATGGGAATATTCGGGGAATATTCATATACAGTTGGTACAAATAGAAATGAATGTGCCCCTTTGTACTATTGCTCTTGGGGAGCTGAGTCACATAGGCATGCAAGACTGTTTAAAAGACTATTCCTGTCGTATTTTTTTCCTTTACTCATAAAACCTATTGTGAATTAGCTCAATAGGGATTAATGCTCTTGAATGTAGACTCTTCTCCATGGATCAACCCTGAGTCATTATCTTCATTGCCATTTTTACACAGCCACAATAATATGCAACCCCAGTTGCTTATCATTCTAATCTCTGACTCACACCATCTGCAAGCACGACTAATTTGATGAGTTCCATACATAACAATACTTAGGAACTCAAAAGCATACCTTAAAAACATGTTCCTTCTGTTACACATCAAAAACATCCTTGTAAAAGAAAAGAAAAGATACTCAGCTTGACTGCTATTCTTAAAAAGTTTCTTATCCAGTGCTAGATCAGTTGTCAGAAACGAACATGAAAGAGACAAATAGGGTCTTTTAGACATACTCTGCTACCCTGATGGCCATGCAGCCCACCATATTTAGAGATTTCCACCTGTCCAGCGGGTATCTCTTCTCTTCTCTGCACTGGAGCAGCCGCCATGGTGGCACCATTGAAGGCACTAAGGGGGATATTCCCAAGAACGTGTGTTAATGATCGCAAAATTAGCTTAACGCAACTTTGCATATCGCAGTCTATCGCGGGAAAATAACACTGTGTTAACGTTGTATTCTTAACCCGGCGGCACCATGCGATAGTCTCACGATAATGTGCCAAATGACCACGATAAAATCAATGTGAGGCCAAAAAAATGCGAAACACGAACGCGAATAAAGTTGCGATGCCCCAAATCGTGATACAAAAATCAGCGATAACCAGCGACAGGCCTTCAATTCCCATGCGTCATGCGGGAAAATGCACTATAAAAGCAACAACAAAAAACACACCCAAAGCAAAATAAACTGCGTAGCATCATGGATGCACCTGGACCGAGTACAGAGGACAACTCGAACCCCACACGCCCCACGGAGGACCAGCCAGGAACCCCGTGGCCGGGGAAGGGCAAGGACAAGAGGAAGAGGAAGACGGGGATCAGTCTGCAGGAAAACTGGATCATCGTCACGGAGGTTATAGAACACAACCAACAACTGTTCGTCACCTCCACTGTGTCATTGGCAACACAAACGGAAATATGACAGTCCATCGTGGACACAACTGGTGCCACTTATGCGTAGAAACTGGCCAATCACATCTGCCATAGCAGGAAACTGTGAGATGATAATGTACGAGTACAACCTCACATCTGTCATGTAGTCGAAATGTCCACTGTCTCCCATCAAATTTCCAGCTCCTCCAAAACAGTCACAATGTACATTGTCATACAGTCTGTATGTAAACATGTACAATGCGTCAACATACATGGAGCACACTGTTAATCTGCATCTTCCCCTTACATTACAGAGGGAGAATCAACACCTCCTGCTGAGCAGACCAGACATCTCTTCAGTGATGATGATGAGGACCCCTGGCCATCTGCCCGACACCCTCCAACGGCTCATGAACAGCCTCTGCACCCCACCTCCAGGAGCAGGGCAGCCCAGCTGCATCGTGCTGACCCCAAACCCTGCACAGCCCACACAGCAGGAAGCACCCACCACAGCTGGCTCCCACCACCTCGCGGAAAAACACATGGCATTCCAATGCCGTGTGTTAGACTGCTAGAGGAGGCTGGCTGAACAGGTGCGGGATGGTTTCGACCTCATGGGAGCCAAACTTGATGCCATACGTGGGTGTATGAGTTCCATCAGGGACCACTTACAGTCCCTAACGGACACCCACAGTCCGTACCATGCTCTACAACACTCCATGGCTGACCTCGCTGAAGCTATTACTCGGATACAAGAACTGTCTAGTCAGACAGGCTCCAGCGATGTCAGCCGGGAGTTGGGACACATGCGGAGGTCAATGGAGAACATGGAGTGGATGCAGGTTAGGAGGATGGCTGCCACGGATGTACACCAGCGAGATGTAGCTGAGCTCTTCCATGCCCTGCAGAACCTCATCTTGCCATTGCTGCCACAGAGCCTGTCCCAGATGACTGCTGCAGGAACTTTGACACACACACCTCCGCCCCCTGATGTGCCAGTGGCACCCAGTGAGGCAGCCATACCACCTCCACCCCCAGATGTGCCAGTGGCATCCAGTGAGGAAGGCATACCACCTCCGCCTCCGGATGTGCCAGTGGCACCCAGTGAGGCAGCCATACCACCTCTGCCCCCTGATGTTCCAGTGTCACCCAGTGTGGCAGCCATGACATCACCACACACACCGACATATCAGAGGACTGAGATGTGGATGGTAATGACTCTGTGCGAAAGGAGGTTGTAGCATTCATCCCCACCATATGGCCTGTTCCTGCTTGGTTCAGCCCTCTGCATCATGCCCTGGAAGAACACCTTCCACTGTCCCCCGAAACACTCTACGACATTCAACTGGACCCCGACATGGACTGCAATATCTGCTCTGATTACCAATGACACAGCAATCAGGCTGCGGACTGAATTCTTCCTCTTCCGATTAACTTATCATTCCCCAAAGAATTCTGGTTGGTCCTCCACTGGGCAACCATGTAATGTGTGGTTTGCATGGCCATGTACTGCTCCAGCTCCGACACACCACAGAATGTGATTAAAACATTCCAAATCACACAAATGTGTTATGTCTATGTTCAATCAAGTATAAAAGTATGGATGAATGTATGGACATTGATTGCACAAAAAGGTACATCCTGGGAAATTACATCAATGGGCATGTTTGAGCCTGACCCACATGGCCAATTAGAATACTGTGAAGGTGTGAACTAGCTGTGGCCTCATTGCTCATGAACAACAATCTCGCAACACCCAACGTAGCCCCACATCCATGTATTGAATAGATTTGAGAAGTTGGCCTGGCTTATGCTGGTCACTAGTTAAAGTGGCCACCTTGCACCCGTCCAATTCGACTCTTATGGTAGATAGGTTTAAGACAACCTTTTAAAGAAAACTATCCTAGTGGTAGCTGTGGAGAGCAGCCTTCAGGCTAAGTCTCTGGAGGAATGTAAAGCAGCATGTTTTACCTTATAATCTCTTGAATTATCAAATGAAAGGACACCACACAGTATATATATAAAATATATATGTATTTATTTCTAACACACTCTACTAATCTCTTTATGAGATTAGAAGTCAAGATCATATGCAAAAATCAACAGTTCACAACAAGTTAAGCACTTATATGGCTGGGGCCCTAGGGGCGTACCAGACCATATACTCAAAAAGAGGTATAAGAATATCGACTTGCAAGGGGACAAGGCCTAGGGCCTGTAGAAGCACTGGGACCTCACTAATCCACCCAAGGCAGGTAAGTAAAGGACCCACGGGAGACGCATGCAGTGTGAGAACACAGCCGCGGATCCCAATAGAATTCAATGGAGCAAGTCGCTGTTGGAATTTTAAAGTTTTAGGATACTTCGGGAGAGTCTACCAGCAAGTCACTTACAGGGTAAGTAGTTCTAGAGCCAACACACACAGGAGCACTGTAGTGCTGGAGTTACCTCACCCAGGGAAGCCGGGTGCATAGGTGTCTTTTGGTGTCGGGTCGCGGCGTCGTTTTCAATGGGAGCCAAAGAAGACTTGCTGCTTGTGAAGACAGAAGTGTCCGGTGGAATCCGGGGATGGATTCAGAACAAAGAAGACCTGAAAGCAGAGGAGACAGTGTTCAAAGTCACTTGCCGGTGACCCCGGCCCAGGAAGATGGATGCCCACACTCATCGGGTGATTTCAGGTGATCACAGGTGTCTTGACTCTTCAGCCACGAGGTCCAGGAGGCATCGACGACAACCAGAAGCTGGATTCGGCGTGTCCCACAAAGTCTGCAGCTTACTGAGGTGTCGGCAACCGGATTGGAGCCAACTAGCCTTGGCAACAGCTAGTATTGTGGAAAGTGAAGAAAGTCAGCGGTGCAGACCAGCAAGGTCTGAGGGACTCACCCAGCGAGGGTAAGTCAGGGAAAGCCTGGAGCAACCAGGGGAGCCCTTTGGTTCTGTAGAAAAGTCTTCAGGGGACCCACAAGCCAGCTGGCAAGGGATCGCAAAGACGCCTCGGGAGGATTCACTTCACAGGATCCCACGGTCACTCGGGACGAGGAGGGCCTCTGATCTTCAGTGGAAATCCTGCTGGAGGCTTGGACCACACGTGGTTTAATGCACAACTTCGTAGTACGTTGTGAAGGGGTTGCACTTGACAATAGTGCACGGTACCCGGGTATTGCTGTTCCTCGTCACTCGTGGGGTCCACTTGCCTCAGCATCGCTGGGGATACACGATGGCCATCGAGAAGTCAGGAAATCTACTTCTGGGGCTGCAGGGACTTCGGACTCTGGCGGGAGCGGGAAAGTTTGCGACCGTTGATGCAAAGTTTTGGTGCCTGCCAAGCAGGGGAGTCACTCCTTGACTCCAAGGGAGATTCTTCAGTCTTCCAAAGGTAGTGGAACGTCGAAGGTCCAGGATTCTTCTTCAGAGCGTCGTCCAGGGATATCTAGTTTGCAAAGGCATGGGTTCCCTAACTTATACTAGAAGAAAGGGAGGGACTAGCTCTATGACCACTCCTATGGGAGGGTCAGGGAAGTGGGTGGCTACACCCACTTCCCTTTGTCCAGTTTCGCGCCAGAGCAGGGGCAGGTAGCCCCTGAACCGGTTTGAGCTGGCATATGCACAGAGGAGCCTACTGCTTCCCCAGTGCAGGACTTCAAAGCACTCTAGGAGTGCACCCACCCAGCCCCAATACACTAAATCCTGTCTGGAAGGTGGTGACACCTCCCTGTGACAGGATGCCTATTGTTGGGCCTCCTCCACTGCGAGTTTCGGTCAGCGGCAGGAGGGCAGCCCAGTGTCTGTGCTGGTGGCATCCATTTTGTGATGCCACGGCTCTTTCAGGAATCTACCGTGTTTCCACAGTGGGTACATGTCTATCCCTCTAGAAGGGTGTGATCATACTCCCACTTCAGTTACTGGTGTGGGGGTATGATTCCAAAGCGTTTGACACCAAACACGACATGTTTTGATGCAGTCATCCCAGAGTTAGCATTTACTGCGATGTTATAATGCACTTAAGAGTATATGGTTTAACCGCATCCACAAACAGCTGCAGAGAATAGACTCTGAGAGCTGCAGAGGGGCTCTGCTCAGGCAGGAGCACCCCCTCACATGGAAACCAAGCACCCTGCCCCCAGGATTGATAGGGCCCGCCTTAGGGGTTACTGATAGGTTTATATGTGTGTGTATGGTGAGATAAAGGGAACCTATATCTCTGTGAGGAGTGCTAACACTACCTCACCCAGGCTGCAGTAGCAGGCCTGTGGTGTCAGATTTCGTCTGCTTCCCAGGGGTGGCATAATACATGCTTCAGCCCCTGGTAGGCCTGTGAAGTACCTATGCCCTTGGTACCTAAGGTACCAAATACCAGGGGCCGATAAGGTACCAGAGTATTCAATCACTAGTGCATCTAATATGCACTCCAAGTTGTTTAGAGAGAAGAGAGATGCTGGGGCCCTGATTAGCAGGGACCCAGTCAGACTATAGCCAGAAACCAGTGTTAGCATCAGAAAAAAAAGTGGGGGCAACATAAGTGCAGATCCTACTCTCCTACACAACCCCCCCCCCCTCAAACGCAGGGACACTAAACTAACCTTGACCAGTTGAGTCTTCGTGTTCTAAGTGGAAATACCTTGAGAGTCCATCTGCATTGGCATGTTGGGTCCCAGGTCTATGTTCCACTTTATAGTCCATCCCCTGTAGGGAAATGGACCACCTTAAAAGTTGTGGGTTTTCACCTTTCATCTGTTTGAGCCATAGGAGGGACTTGTGGTCAGTCTGAACTATGAAGTGAGTGCCACTCGAGCTTGGGACTCTGCTCTGTTCATCCACATCGTCATTGCCAGTGCTTGTTTGTGCTTGTTGGTGGGCGTGAGGGACTGCGAGGCCTTTCAGCAGAGAAAATACAATCACCTGAGGTCTCTTCCCGGACACACCCCCTGATCACCGGCCTACCTTAAAACGACTCGCGGCCCCCGCTTCGCGGGAGCCGCTCGAGCTTGGGACTCTGCTCTGGTCATCCACATCGTCATTGCCAGTGCTTGTTTGTGTTTGTTGGTGGGCGTGAGGGACTGCGAGGCCTTTCAGCAGAGAAAATACAATCACCTGAGGTCTCTTCCCGGACACACCCCCTGATCACCGGCCTACCTTAAAACGACTCGCGGCCCCCGCTTCGCGGGAGCCGCTCGAGCTTGGGACTCTGCTCTGTTCATCCACATCGTCATTGCCAGTGCTTGTTTGTGCTTGTTGGTGGGCGTGAGGGACTGCGAGGCCTTTCAGCAGAGAAAATACAATCACCTGAGGTCTCTTCCCGGACACACCCCCTGATCACCGGCCTACCTTAAAACGACTCGCGGCCCCCGCTTCGCGGGAGCCGCTCGAGCTTGGGACTCTGCTCTGTTCATCCACATCGTCATTGCCAGTGCTTGTTTGTGCTTGTTGGTGGGCGTGAGGGACTGCGAGGCCTTTCAGCAGAGAAAATACAATCACCTGAGGTCTCTTCCCGGACACACCCCCTGATCACCGGCCTACCTTAAAACGACTCGCGGCCCCCGCTTCGCGGGTGCCGCTCGAGCTTGGGACTCTGCTCTGTTCATCCACATCGTCATTGCCAGTGCTTGTTTGTGCTTGTTGGTGGGCGTGAGGGACTGCGAGGCCTTTCAGCAGAGAAAATACAATCACCTGAGGTCTCTTCCCGGACACACCCCCTGATCACCGGCCTACCTTAAAACGACTCGCGGCCCCCGCTTCGCGGGAGCCGCTCGAGCTTGGGACTCTGCTCTGTTCATCCACATCGTCATTGCCAGTGCTTGTTTGTGCTTGTTGGTGGGCGTGAGGGACTGCGAGGCCTTTCAGCAGAGAAAATACAATCACCTGAGGTCTCTTCCCGGACACACCCCCTGATCACCGGCCTACCTTAAAACGACTCGCGGCCCCCGCTTTGCGGGTGCCGCTCGAGCTTGGGACTCTGCTCTGTTCATCCACATCGTCATTGCCAGTGCTTGTTTGTGCTTGTTGGTGGGCGTGAGGGACTGCGAGGCCTTTCAGCAGAGAAAATACAATCACCTGAGGCCTCTTCCCGGACACACCCCCTTCTTCCATCAGGCACGCCATAAAGGTCAACTATCATTACGCCCCGCGGGACGCTCGCGGGACGCGCGCCGGGCGAAGCCCGGGCCAAGGGCGGGCCCGTTTAAGCCCGTTAAAGACCGATTAGGACCGGGCCGGGCTATCTCCCTAAGATTTGTTATCTGATAGTCTGAAATACCTTTATTATCTTTTGTTTGTCTTAGGCCATTTTAGCGCTTTGCCACTTATTAAAACTATGGCAACCACAAGAGCAAAAGGTAGCAGGAACAAAATAGCTACGGAGTCGATTAGTATTACTGGTCCCTTGGATAATTTCATTGTTAGAGCGAACTCTGTGATTGACCAAGGGATCGCACTCATGGAACGTAGAGTCTCCCAGGAGTTGGCACGGGCAAAACGATCTTCGTTGGGTCATCTTGCTTCAGTTAAAACTCCAAATAAACCAACAAATGACGTGGTTTCTACAGATACCTTACCGGCTCGACAGAGCCTCCCTAACATGGTTGACCTATCAGTATCGGCTTCTGAATTCCTTTCGGTCTTAGAACCAGACAGGTCCTTGACACACCCACATGATCCCTTGTTAGTTGAATCAACTGATACCCAGCGGAGGGGGAGCAGGGAGGGAGCAATACCCAAATCCCTAAAACTTGTCAAAAAAAGAAAATCGAGACACGCTAAGAAACCTAAAAAGTACCAGAAATTACCAAAACCCATAGATAAGGAGACCTACGAGCCACTATTAAGTGATCAAGAGGGGGGACAAAACCATAAACAGTCTACGCATAGTAACCTTTGCTTAGACTCGCATAACACTACGATGGACACAGATTGTATCACTGTTTCCCCCAGTTTAAATTCAACTAGCATGGCCACAGAGGCGGATACTAAAATCCTTGAGCATATGAGTAAATTACTCAAATTACATCTTTCCCCATTAGAGGCCAGATTAAAGGGCGTTGAAAAACAATTAATTGAACTGATTGCTTTCATTAAACCACTGAATAACTCTGGAGTAAATAACGTTGGAGTAAAGAAGCAAACCATCAATAATAATTCAACTGGGGTCTCACGACCTATTAAAAGCATATCCTTAAAAGATCCTAACTTAGTTACTGATCCTCCTGCTTCTGAGAATAATCTACTTAGTAATGCTAGCAAACCTTCTCAATCCAGTAGGCAGAAGGCCACTCCACCCAGAAATCCCGCACCGTTACCTAAGACAAATCCAGACGGAAAAGCATTACTACAGAGACCATCCATCGACTTGCCCCCGGAAGTAACCCCCTATTTGGTGATTCTGACTGGGGTGCCAGAACTGAGGGAAGATGTAGAGGAGTCTGTAGAATCTTTGAAAAACAAGGTACAACATTGGCTCAATTCAAGACGGCCTCTGCCTCCCAATAGGTCGAGCAAGATCCTTATGGTACGTAGAGTACCATGGATAGGGCAAGGTAAAAAAACCACGAAGAGTGATTGTATATTGGTAAATTTCGATGACCCGGATACCGCTGACTATATTTGTTCATGGCCTAATCAGCCTAACAATGAAGATATTGCAACAATGCGGCTGTCTTTTTTCTACCCACCTAGGAATCCCTTTGAATTAGACTTTGATAGAAGCAGGGGTGTGGCAGGCACTCAAGATAGAGTAGTCGACAGGTGGGTGCGAGGTTGGCAAACAACCAGAGACGCGTGCCCATTGGACAATTGGAGAGGAATACGGACTGACAACCGGTTTAGCTGTCTGGAATCGGTCGATTGACGCCCCTTATCCACCACCCCCGAGGGCGCCCTTAGTGGAGCTTCTAGTGAGCTAATCAAAAGAGGAACCAATCCATTAACTGACACAATTTTTGGGTCCTTAACTGAAAGAATAGCCCCTGAAACAGCAGTGAGTTATAACTTCCTTCGACCTACTACAGAAGATGTACCCTGTAGAGAGCTTGTAGGACCCACACATACCGTTCCCGAAAACTCTATGCACACCCAATATCTGCGATTAAGCCAAGGAAAGACTACAGGAGTTAATCCCTTACAGTCTGATTTAACAGATGGCTACGAGAATCTATTGGTTATGGATCCGATAATGGTCCCCCAACGTAGCAAACTAGCTTTGTTAACTTGGAACATTGCGGGCCTATCAAACAAAATAACGGATCCTAGCTTTAGAGACTTTATCGACAAGTATGATATCATCTGCTTGCAAGAGTCTTGGGAAACTAAAGAGATCCATCTTGATGGGTACCGTACATTCACTACCCCTGCAGTCCAGTCTAGGAGGGGCAGACCTTCGGGAGGTCTCTGTACGTATATCTCCAACGCGGTAACTATGACAATAAAGCTCTTGACTAATGGTGGTCATGTTTTTTACCAGGTTTTTTCCCTCGTTTTTGGAGGCAATCGACAAATTATTTTGGTCAATTTATATAACAATATTCCCAAGGGAGACTATAAGCATGCATTCGAGGATATAAACAATTTGATCTATCGTGGGACAGACCGAGGTCATAAAGATACGTGTATTATTTTCTCCGGTGATTTTAACTGCCACTTATGCCCACATAGCAGTAAGGGCACATGCGGTCTGTCAAATCCCTTGGGCGAAAGTTGCACCCATTTCGAGCACTCAACGTTAGGTAATTCACTAAATGTTTTAATTCACGATTGGAATTTGGGCTATGCTAACGAGCTTTGCAACCCACAAATCAGTTTTCAACCTACCTTTTTTGGGCATGGACTACATTCCACGATAGACTTTATACTAATCACTAACAGCTATCGTCACAATATCCTCATGTTTAATACAGAGGATATTGTTATGAGTGATCATTTTCCCATCAGTCTAATCTTTGATATTGGACTGAGGAACGGAAAACTACCAAACACAGTGGAAAATCTTTATAGTCATTCTATTCAAATGGCGAGAAAAAATGGTTATGCAATTAAATGGAAAATGGTTGATTCAGTCAACTTCTTGCATAGCCTAATTACTGACCAGTATTCTAACATCATGATTTGTTTGGCAGATTCTCCAGATCCTAACTTGGTCATTAAAGCTTTCCAATCGATTGCGTTGCAAATATCTAACAATCTGACTGGAACGCCCAGTGAAGGACGGGGAAAAAAACTCGAGGGCTGGTTCAACTCTGAATGTAGCAAAGCCCATGCAAATCTGAAACAGTACTTAAAAACCACGCCTAGGAATTACTTAGACATTAGAGCAGCCAGACTAGCTTACAAACTTACCTTACGAAAGCGGAAACAAGAGATTAAGGAGAATGCCTGGACTGCCCTAGTAAAGGCGTCCTGTTTGAGAGACAATACTGCATTCTGGAAAGCAGTTAATGCTCCTTTTTTTATGGATAGAAAAACTGATGTGATAGATCTGGCAATTGAACAATCTGATTGGGTTGATCACTACACTGAACTGTATAAGAAGGATGACCTGTGTAGTCTATTAACTCCTACACAAAGTACATTGAATAACAGCCCGTCCACCTTAACTGTGGGTTTCCCTCTGGATATTTCGTTCTCTGTAACGGAAACGGAGCTAGCCCTAACTGAAAGTTCAAATAACAAAGCTCCGGGCCCGGATGGGATTCCCATAGATCTATTCAAGGAAAATATCCCTTTTTGGGCCCCGCTCCTGACCAACCTATTAAACAGCTATAATAAAAAGGGCTTCCCATTGACTTGGCAAGAAGCAATAATCGTCCCCATTTTCAAAAAGGGAGACCGCAATGATCCAAAATGTTATAGGCCTATCTCGCTGCTGGATTCGTTGATGAAAGTAGCCGGAAGACTTATCCTGAATAGATTACAGTTATGGGCTAAAGACAGTGACATCCTTTCTAAATTTCAATACGGTTTCAAAGAAGGACTAGGCACAGTCGAACAAGGACTTAATCTAGCTATTATAACTGCAAAATATACGATAGCTAAGAAGGGCAACCTTTTTATGACCTTCGTCGACTTAACTTCAGCCTTTGACTGTTTAAGCCATGAACTTTTGTGGGACACTTTAATCTCATTAGGCATTGATTTGAATATTTTGAATTTTATCAAAGAGTTATATCGTGGAGCAGGAGCAAAGGTCCGTTTTGGTAAAAATGGTGAATGCACAAACAAATTTCCTATCATGAAAGGTGTACGCCAGGGTTGCATCCTGGCTCCCTTTCTTTTTAATTTATACATAAACGGTGTGGCGGAGTTTTTATCGAAGAAGAAAGTAGACTATCCACAGATAAATGGCGAGGCCGTTCCTATTTTATTATACGCTGATGACGCGGTCATCATGGCCAGAACTCAACTAGGGCTCCAAAAAGCGTTAACCAGCTTTTCAACTTTTATGTCATCCAGGGGTCTAAAAATTAATACTGGAAAAACTTTTACCATGAGCTGTTCATCAGCGTCCAAAGTTCCTTGTAATACCTTTTTAAATCAGTCTAAGATAGAACTAACAGATTCATTTTCTTATTTAGGGATTTTATTTAACTACAGGGGTTCTTGGTCACCAGCAGTTAACGTTAGAAATTTAGCCTTTGCACGCTCACTTGGAGCCCTGAAACAGTTCGCTAACAAATTAGGAGGTAGACCTGTCCGTATCTTAATGGACATTTACAAAGCTAAATGTGTTTCAATTGCCACATACGGGGCTGGTCTTTGGGGTATTGCAGACTGCCGGGTAATTCAAGTAAGGGAAAATATTTTCCTCCGGTACTTGCTAGCAGTCCCCAGGTCTATTTCCACGTATGTGTGCCATAATGAATTGAACATAACCTATATCTCTGATTTGATCAGAATTAGCCCCTTGTTACTGTGGCACAAGATTTGGACCTCACTAGCTACTACTTTAAATAGAACTGTCCTATCTGATTGTATCAACCTCGAAAGAAGTAAAAATATTCCATGGTTAGCATACATAAAGGCTTTTCTAACAAATATGGGCCTACCACATTATTTTAATAATCCAACTTTATTATCCACGTTTTCAAGAAAGGATTTTAAAGACCGATGTCTTGCTTTCTTAGAAAACAGTCGGTGGATTAAAGAGAGTACGAAAAAATCTGTTTCACATCATCAGTTACTCCTCCAGGGCTTTGGACTACAGTTTTATCTATCGCCTGATTATACCTGTTATGATAGAATGTTACTGGCCCGTTTGAGAACTGATTGTTATTATAGGCTAATCACATTTCCTGAAACAAATAACTGGTCTCCCCACTTAATCAAATGTCCATGCGATGATATTTCTGAGCAATCATCTATTCATAGTCTTTTGTTCTGCAAATTTTATGCGTGGGGCAGGAAGAGACATTTGATACCTTTACTGAAAATTTGGGGTCTAAGGCAGTGTAGACCAGCCTTTGTAAAATTGCTTATGCTTGAAGACGAAACGACTATTAAGGCTGTATCCAAATTTTTGAAATATGTAATCAGATGTAGATCTTCTATGTCCTAGTACCCCTCAATTTCATATTTAAATAAGACTATTTTATCAAGATACAATTAACTGGATTTACTTGTATATTCTTTTAATATGTGATTGTTGTATTTTCTGTGCTTTTATGGTTTTCAATGAAATCGAATAAAGCTATCTTTGACTTGCCAAACAAGTATGGCCTCAGCTTCTTCAGGGCCCACACCACAGCAAATGCCTCCCTCTCTATAGCTGACCAGCGTTTCTCTCTAGGGGTCAGCCTTCTGCTTATAAAAGCTACTGGCTGGTCTTGAACTTCATCATTCAGTTGAGACAGTACAGCTCCCACACCCAGCTCAGAAGCATCTGTTTGGACAATTAACTTTTTGGTGTAGTCTGGACTCTGTAAGATGGGGGCAGTGCACATGGCCTACTTTAGGTATTCAAATGCCATCTGACAGCTAGCTGTCCACTGAACCTTTTTTGGCATTTTCTTTGAGGTAAGATCATTTAAGGGGGTCACTATAGATCCATATCCCTTAATAAACCTCCTATAATACCCAGTCAGGCCTAAAAAGGCTCTCACCTGTGTCTGGGTGGTTGGAGCTACCCATTCCATGATGGTTTGGATTTTGCTCTGTAAAGGCTGAACCTGGCCTCCACCTACAAGGTGGCCCAGGTACACAACCTGACTCTGCCCTATCTGGCACTTAGTGGCCTTGATAGTGAGCCCTGATTTTTGCAGAGCCTCCAAAACATTTCTGAGGTGGACCAGGTGATCCTGCCAGGAGGAACTAAAGACAGCAATATCATCTAGATAAGCTGAGCAATAAGTTTCCATTCCTGTCAGAACTTTATTCTCCAACCTCTGAAAAGTGGCAGGTGCATTCTTCAAACCAAAGGGAATTACCACAAAGTGGTAGTGCCCACCAGGGGCTGAAAATGCTGTTTTGGCCTTGGCATCCTCAGCTAACCTGATCTGCCAATAACCAGCTGTTAGGTCAAATGTACTCAGACACTTGGCTGAGGCCAAAGTATCAATCAGTTCATCTGCCCTGGGAATTGGATAGGCATCAGTCCCAGTGACTGCATTGAGGCCTCTGTAGTCTACACAAAACCTCATTTCTTTCTTACCACCCTGGGTATGAGGTTTGGGCACAAGGACTACTGGACTAGCCCAAGGGCTATCTGAAGGCTCAATTACACCTAGTTCCAACATTTTCTGGACTTCAGTCCTGATACAGTCCCTGGCATGGTCAGGTTGCCTGTAGATTTTACTCTTGACAGGCAGACTGTCTCCAGTGTCCCCCGCATGGGTGCACCAGGAAGTCTGACTAGGGGTCAGGCTAAACATATGTCTAAACTGCTGCAGAACTTGTCTGCATTCAGTTTGCTGATGGTCAGTGAGGCTACTTGCCAAAGCAACACCATCTACTGACCCATCATCAGGGTTCTGTGAGAGCAGGTCAGGGAGAGGGTCACTCTCCTCCTCCTGTTCCTCATCAGTTGCCATGAGCAAACCCATGTCAGCCCTGTCAACATATGGTTTCAATCTGTTGACATGGAGCACCCTAAGGGGGCTCCTGGGAGTTCCAAGACTCACCAGGTAGGTGACTTCTCCCTTTTGCTCAACAATTGTATGGGGGCCACTCCATTTGTCCTGGAGGGCTGCTGGGGCCACAGGCTCCAACACCCACACTTTCTGTCCTGGCTTGTACACAGTCAGCACAGCCTTTTGGTCATGCCAAGTTTTTGAAAGTTCTTGGCTGGCCTCCAGGTTTTTTGCCTTCTTCATGTACTCGGCCATCCTGGAGCGAAGACCAAGTACATAGTCCATCACATCCTGTTTGGGAGGTTTGAGAGGTAACTCCCAGCCCTCCTTCACCAAACATAATGGGCCTCTAACAGGATGCCCAAACAGAAGTTCAAATGGGCTGTAACCAACCCCCTTCCTTGGAACCTCTCTGTAAGCAAACAAAAGGCAGGGAAGTAAAAGGTCCCATTTTCGCCTAAGCTTTTCTGGGAGGCCTTTAATCATTCCCGTTAGGGTTTTGTTGAACCGTTCAACTAACGTGTGGGTGATAGGGAGTAGTGAATTTGTAAGTTACACCACACTCCTTCCACATTGCTTTTAGATACCCTGACATGAAGTTGGTATCTCTGTCAGATATGACCTCCTTTGGGAAACCCACTTTGGAGAAAACTCCAATGAGGGCTCTTGCCACCACGGGGGCTGTGGTGGTCCTCAGGGGAATTGCTTCTGGGTACCTGGTGGCATGATCCACTACCACCAGGAAAACCCTGTGCCCAGATGCTGTTGGAGGGTCAAGGGGACCAACAATGTCAATCCCTACTCTTTCAAAGGGTACCCCTACCACTGGTAGTGGTATCAGGGGGGCCTTTGTTGTGCCGCCTGACTTGCCACTGGCTTGGCAAGTGACACAGGAGCGACAAAACTCCTTGGTGTCCTCTGACATGTGTGGCCAATGAAAATGTGGAACAAGCCTGTCCCAGGTCTTGTTTTGGCCCTAGTGTCCTGCCAATGGGATGTCATGTGCTAGGGTTACTAGGAACCCCCTAAACTTCTGAGGTATTTCCAACCTCCTGGTGGCTCCAGGGGTAGGATCTCTAGCCTCAGAATATAGGAGTCCCTCATCCCATAAACGTTATGGGACCCACAAGCACTCCCAGCAGCCTCAGCAGCAGCCTGCTGTCTGAGGGATTCAAGAGAGGGGCAGCACTGTTGCTCCTTGCTCAGATCTTCCCTAGAAGGTTTCCCTGCCCCCAAGAACTCAACATGATCAGGCTCAAGTCCCTCTGGGGCAGTTCCTTCTTCAGGATCTGCTTTTCCTCCCTCAGGAGGGGAATCTATGATCTGAGACAGAGGGGAAGGCACTGCCTTAACCCTACTGCTCCTCCTCTTGGGTAGCATCTGGTCCATACTTTCAGGATCCAGAGCTGGTTCAGTTTGATGCATTTTGGCCTGTGACCTGTTCACAGCAAATACCTCTGCAGGTATGCCCAACATCTCAGCATGAGTCCATAACTCTACTTCAGACCAGGCTGAAGTCTCTAGATCATTGCCCAATAGACATTCGACAGGGAGGTCTGCACTGACTACAACCTTCTTAAGGCCAGTTACCCCTCCCGAGGAGAAATTCACAACTGGTTGGTCCTGACATTGCTTGCATTGGTGACCTGGTACATTTCACCCAGGATGATCTGCCCAGGGTCCACAAGATCCTCTGCCACCATGGTGACACTAGGACCTGTGTCCCTGAATGCCAAAGCCTGTTTGCCATTTATTACAGGCTGCTGTTTGTATTTGCCCAGATTACTGGGGCTCACTAGGAAGGACATATCAATGTCTCCATCACAAATCAGCAATGCCTGAGTGGGTACTGTGACTAAGCCAGAGTCCACTTCAGAACCCGGGGTCAACCCTACTACACCCTTATTCTGATTACTACCTCCACCAGTTGCTGATCTAGGGGGAACAGTTGCCTTAGGGGTAGGAGTGGTGGTGGTTTGGTCTTTGGACTTGTTACAGTCAGAAGTCCAGTGCCCTTTCTGTTGACAGAATTTGCACTAGGGCTTCTTTTGGCCTTTTCCTGTGTTGGATTGTGAATCCCCACCAGATGCAGATTTTTGGGGGCCTTGTGAAGACTTCTGGTCTTTTGACTTATCCCCACCTTTCTCAGAGCCCTTAGAATCCTGCTTCTTAGTGTCACCCCCTTGGTTCTGGGTTTTCTGCCTCACCCTGGTTCTGACCCATTTGTCTGCCTTCTCTCCCAATTCTTGGGGAGAGGTCAGATCAGAGTCCACCAGGTACTGATGCAACAACTGGTTCTGGCAATTACTAAGGATCTGTTCTCTCATCATAAGATTATACAATCCCTTAAAATCAGTAACTCTACTACCAACCAGTCAACCCTCCAGAGCCTTGGTTGCACAATCTACAAAGTCAGTCCAGTCTTGAGTCTGTGCTTTCTGGGTGTTTCTGAACTTCAACCTGTACTGTTCAGTGGTTAAGCCACACCCATCTATTAATGCACTTTTCAGGACTTCAAAATCATCAGCATCCTCTTCTCTGACAGTGAGGAGCTTGTCTCTACCTTTATTTGAAAAGGAGAGCCACATGATTGCTGCCCACTGCTTTTGGGGGACCTGTTGTACTCTATAGGCCCTTTCCATAGCAGTTATCCATTTGTGGATATCATTCCCACTCTGGTAGGGAGCAACAACCTTGGACAGGTTCCTATGGTCTGGAATGTAATCTCTGACTCTAGGGACACTGTTGCTGCCACCAGGGGATTCTAAACCCTCTCTTCTAGAAGCTCTCTGGAGCTCAAAGGCTTCCTTATCTAATGCCAACTGCTTGGTTTTGAGGGCAAATCTTGCTTCCTGATACTGCAGCAGTTTGTACATTCTTTCAGAGGAGGTTTCCCTTCTAGGAAGGTATAAGTTCCTCTGCTGGACAGATTCTTTGCCAGAGTGATAGGAGTGGTCAGATTCCCTTGAAGGGGATCAAGGCCTCACCTCCACTTTGTCAGTTCTCTTAGGGAGCATTCCTCTGTCCTTTACGGATCCCTGTGGATCTGGCCCTTCAACCACAGAGTCCTGGTCATCTTGATTTTCATCATCTGACCCAGAGACTATGATTGACACACACCCTGATTCAGACCTATTAGCTCCTAGAGCTAATTTAAGATCATCTGTTGTTAGCAGATCTATCAGGTGTAGTGTGGAGGGACTCTGTCCTATCCTCAGGTGCCTTGCAGCACACACGGCTTTCAAGTCAAAGAAAGTCATGTCCTTATACTGAGGTTGTGTGGACCCACTGGCTCCAGCCCTTAAGGACATTCTAGTGTTGTGCAGTGTTGTACTACCTACACTAGTTTGTGGCCTACTGATCCTAGCTTGAGCTGTAGCAAGGGTGTGCTATCCCTTCACACACAGGTCTAAGTTCAGTAGAACTTATTGATACTAAGCTTGACTTTAAATGTAACTTGAGTACCTTTAGTGGTTTTCAGTTAGTAATTCAATAGAGATTTTCTGGTAAAACAATGGCAAGCTGTAATCCCACACGCTGCCCACCAATGTGAGAAGTTGGCCAGGCATATACTGGTCACTAGTTAACGTGGCCACCTTGCACCCGTCCAATTTGACTCTTATGGTAGATAGGTTTAAGACAACCTTTTAAAGAAAGCTATCCTAGTGGTAGCTGTGGAGAGCAGCCTTCAGGCTAAGTCTCTGGAGGAATGTAAAGCAGCTTGTTTTACCTTATAATCTCTTGAATTATCAAATGAAAGGACACCACACAGGTATATATATAAAATATATATGTATTTATTTCTAACACACTCTATTAATCTCTTTATGAGATTAGAAGTCAAGAACATATGCAAAAATCAACAGTTCACAACAAGTTAAGCACTTATATGGCTGGGGCCCTAGGGGCGTACCAGACCATATACTAAAAAAGAGGTATAAGAATATCGACTTGCGAGTGGACAAGGCATAGGGCCTGTAGAAGCGCTGCAGCCTTACTAATCCACCCAAGGCAGGTAAGTAAAGGACCCACGGGAGACGCATGCAGTGTGAGAACACAGCCGCGGATCCCAATAGACTTCAATGGAGCAAGTCGCGGTTGGAATTTTAAAGTTTTAGGATACTTCGGGAGAGTCAACCAGCAAGTCACTTACAGGGTAAGTAGTTCTAGAGCCAACACACACAGGACCACCGTAGTGCTGGAGTTACCTCACCCAGGGAATCCGGGTGCATAGGTGTCTTTTGGTGTTGGGTCGCGGCGTCGTTTTCAATGGGAGCCAAAGAAGACTTGCTGCTTGTGAAGACAGGAGAAGTGTCCGGTGCAATCCAAGGATCGATTCAGAAGAAAGAAGACCTGAAAGCAGAGGAGACAGTGTTCAAAGTCACTTGCCAGTGACCCGGGCCCAGGAAGATGGATGCCCACAGTCGTCGGGTGATTTCAGGGTATCACAGGTGTCTTGACTCTTCAGCCACGAGGTCCAGGAGGTGTCGATGACAACCAGGAGCTGGATTCTGCATATCCCATAAAGTCTGCAGCTTACTGAGGTGTCGGCAACTGGATTGGAGCCAACAAGCCTTGGCAACAGCAAGTCTTGTGGGAAGTGAAGAAAGTCAGTGGTGCAGACCAGCAAGGTCTGAGGGACTCACCTAGCAAGGGTAAGTCAGTGCAGGCCTGGAGCAACCAGAGGAGCCCTTTGGTTTGGTAGAAAAGTCTTCAGGGGACCCACAAGCCAGCTGGCAAGGGATCGTGAAGACGCCTCTGGAGGATTCACTTCACAGGAGCCCACGGTCACTCGGGATGAGGTAGGCCTCTGATCTTCAGTGGAAGTCCTGCTGGGGGCTTGGACCATACGTGGTCCAATGCACCAGTTCGTAGAACGTCGTGAAGGGGTTGCACTTGACAATAGTGCACAGTACCCGGGTATTGCTGTTCCTCGTCACTCGTGGGGTCCACTTGCCTCATTGTTGCTGGGAACTCACGATGGTCGTTGCAAAGTCAGGAAATCCACTTCCAGGGCTGCAGGGACTTCATACTCCAGTGGGAGCGGGAACGTTTGCGACCGTTGATGCAAAGTTTTGGTGCCTGCCAAGCAGGGGAGTCACTCCTTGACTCCAAGGGAGATTCTTCAGTCTTCCAAAGGTAGTGGAACGTCGAAGGTCCAGGATTCTTCTTCAGAGCGTCATCCAGGGATATCTAGTTTGCAATGGCAATGGTTCCCTAACTTATACTAGAAGAAAGGGAGGGACTAGCTCTATGACCACTCCTATGGGAGGCTCAGAGGAGTGGGTGTTTACACCCACTTCTCTTTGTCTAGTTTCACGCCAGAGCAGGGGCAGGTAGCCCATGAACCGGTTTGAGATGGCATATGCACAGAGGAGCCTACTGCTCCCCCTGTGCAGGACTTCAAAGCACTCTAGGAGTGCACCCACCCAGCCCCAATACACTAAATCCTGTCTGGAAGGTGGTGACACCTCCCTGTGACAGGGTGCCTATTGTTGGGCCTCCTCCACTGCGAGTTTCGGTCAGCAGCAGGAGGGCAGCCCAGTGTCTGTGCTGGTGGCATCCATTTTGTGATGCCACGGCTCTTTCAGGAATCTACCGTGTTTCCACAGTGGGTACATGTCTAGCCCTCTAGAAGGGTGGGATCATACTCCCACACCAGTTACTGGTGTGGGGGTATGATTCCAAAGCATTTGACACCAAACATGACATGTTTTGAGGCAGTCATCCCAGAGTTAGCATTTACCACGAGGTTATAATGCACTTAAGAGTATATGGTTTAACCGCATCCACAAACCGCTCCAGAGAATAGACTCTGAGAGCTGCAGAGGGGCTCTGCTCAGGCAGGGGCACCCCCTCACATGGAAACCAAACACCCTGCCCTCAGGATTGATAGGGCCTGCCTTAGGGGTGACTGATAGGTTTATATGTGTGTGTATGGTGAGATATAGGGAACCTATATCTCTGTGAGGAGTGCTAACACTACCTCACCCAGGCTGCAGTAGCAGGCCTGTGGTGTCAGATTTAGTCTGCTTCCCAGGAGTGGCATAATGCATGCTTCAGCCACTGGTAGGCCTATGAAGTACCTATGCCTTTGGTACCTAAGGTACCATATACTAGGGGCTCATAAGGTACCACAGTATCCAATCACTAGTGCATCTAATATGCACTCCAAGTTGTTTAGAGAGAACAGTGAGGCTAGGGCCCTGATTAGCAGGGACCCAGCCAGAAACCAGTGCTAACATCAGAAAAAAAAGTGGGGGCAACATAAGTGCAGATCCTACTCTCCTACAATAGAGCTGTGTGTAAAAATGTAAAATTCGCTAGCAGGCCCAAAGTAGTGTCCCCCATCACAGGTGACAACAGAACATCTCTTTGCATACCTATTCACACTCAACGGTGTGGACACAGCCTGTTTTGATGGATCACATTGATCCACATGGCAAGAAGTTGGACACCATACTCACGTTACTGAAGACACGTAAGAGCACAGGTCTATTAGCAACTATCCCAACCACAATGTCTGGCTCACAGAGGTGGAGCTGTCAATAGGGGCTCACCCCCAAGTGAAATGTGTCAGTCAGTCCCTCCCTGTGTACGGACAATGCTCATTGAGGCACACGATTTGTCATTCTAATCAACACTCATCACAGTTGAACACTAGGGAAGTTGCCAAGACTTTATCAGCATGTGCGTGTCAGTATGGGCAAGACAAGGGCCACAACATGCAGACCAATGCTTCAGACACTAACAGGCAGCATAGGAACATGTAGAGGTGCAAGAAATGAGGAGGCAAAAGTAGGACACCAATCTTTACGGATGGCAACGGTCTCAGCCCACCTTGCCTTGCTGGACGAGTCATGTGATGTTTGTCGTATACCCATTACCCTTGTCAGGGGACACGACTCACAGCCCATGGGATCTGCATAGTGCTGTAACACCGGACTGTGCTGACTGTCTGGTCTGCTGACAGTGAGCAGATGAAAGGGTCCAACAAGGTCACATGTAGTACTACATTACCATGTCTGTACTCTCCCTCCAGAAGTATGTCAGATTTAGGAACGTTGCCAAACGACGCTGAGCAGCTCTGCCCATGGGACTGCCCCACCTTGCACAGGTGTGTTTAAACGCGCGTAGGTGCACGCACATGCCTTCTGAGTCCAGGCGAATGCAGACATGTCCACTGTTGTTTTGAGATATGTGACCATTCCTTCGAAATGCAACAAGGTGTTGGGACCTGTGCTCTGAGTTACAATCAGTTGTGGCTGCAGGAACGTAGTTACTCATCCATGAATGCGAGCGCAGCTTCATGGGCAATCAGTTCCAAGAGGACGTCGTTGTCAACTTCAACAAACACGAGGGAGAGCCAATCCATTAACTGGTCCGAACAGATGTGCTCCGTCCATGCCGTTTCACCAATCCACAAAACAGTCCAATAGGGGAGCACCTCGATGTGGTCACTGCACACAATGACTTGTGCAATCTCCCATGCCCAACTGCCAGCACATACGCCCAATATCAAGGCATCCCATGCACGGGTATCACGGTTACACTCCTGGTCGTGGACCAACAGGGGGCGCACACACAAGTCATAATCCAGCTCAGCTACCGTTGTGTTGGATAGGCAGACATCCATGGGCCACTCGAATGTGCATGATCGACAGTGGAACCAGGGCTGGACGCAGGTGACGTATGCAAGACGGAAGCTCAGACGGTAACTGATGTGCAACACTGCCAGTGGCAGTGCTCCCAGCAAATGCAGCATACGTGCACGGTACAGTTCCAGGTAACAGGGGTTGTGCATGTGCCAGGGTTGTCCCCCCATTGTGTTGGTGTCTCTCGTAGAACCGTCACTCTTCCGACCTGCGGCAGTTATGTGGATGATATGCCACAGCTTGGAATAATGAGTCATATGTGTGTGCAACGTTTGGAAGAATGGGTGTTGTGTACGTAAGTGTCAAGGGCATCCCATGTAGGAGTACCTCAAGCAAGGACTTCTGTGTGTGGGGTGTGGATACGTTGGTCTTTCATTAGCGCTGTGTGTGGTGTGGGAGTCGTCATCATCTGCAATGGTATTTCTCTCAGGGGGTCCCAGCCGCATGCCAGACCAAGGTCAGAGGTGCAGATGTCCTTCTGCCTTATGTATTGAGACAAAGGAGCTTTTATCCCTAATGTTAGTCTGACGACTGCTTGCAATCTGGAAATGTGATGTGGCGTTCGCAATGCAATGCAGGCTAGGCCTTAGGCTCATGGTGCACTAATGGCGATACACACACAACAGTTGACATATATGAGCCAGAAGCCCAAGCGGGCTTGCGCTCGCTGTACAGTCTCTCTCCCCCTCTCTCCCTCTCTCCCCTCTCTCTCTCTCTCTCTCCCCCCCTCTCTCTCTCTTTGTCTCTCTCTATCTCTCTCTCTCTCTCTCTCTTTCTCTCTCTCTGTCCTTTGATGATCACATGACACACCTTCTTATCTTGAATGTTGTCTTCCATGCTGTGACTTACAGATTGTCAAGTGAATACCCGCCATGAATCTTCCATAGTTGTTTTGAGCTAAATTTAAGTGAAATATTTTGTTTGGAATTTCAATGATGAATGAATGATTCTCCATTTTCTGACCACACGTGATCAATTGTTGTAAATCTTTTGTTCAGGATTTCGTAAAGTGGATATGCAGTATCTTTGTCCAGAGTGGGGGGGGGTGCACCTCTGCTTTGACCCAAGGCCAACCGATAATGACACTCACTCCACAAACACCTCCTGCAGCGTTGCCTCACTGTGCTTTACCTTCTCAGACACTTTTTCTCAGAATTTCTTCCAAGTCCAAAGGTAAGTGCTGACCAGGCCCAGTCCACTTCTAGTTTTTGAACCACACTGCATCGCAGTCAGACTTATTTTTTGACTTTGCCCTGATCTCGCGCAACAAAATGCTTTGAACTTTTAGGCGCTAGTTTTAACTAAAACATTCAATATTTATAACTCTGATTATACTGATGGCATTTTTGTTATTTTGGTGTCAAATAATTCATTAAATTATACTCTATGTTTCTAAATTGGTTTGGAATTTTCCTTGCGTTTTGGTTCCACTTTATCACTGATTGTGTGAAGCATAAATACTTTACAGACAGCCTCTAAGTTAAGCCTGACTGCTTTTTGTGCCAAGCTAACCAGGGTTAAGCACAGGTTAAGTTAGTTACTTTTTATGGTTCCTCCTGCTGGGAATTGTGGCTGTTGTTTGACCAGGGCTCACACCCCAATCAGCCAACAACACACATTTTCTCTAGGGCAATGTGAAAACTATTATAACTCTTTAGGTCTTGGATGAGGGGTGTTGCTGCATGTAGGACCCTCTCAACGGCTGTCATTTTGGACTTTGGGATGCCATGAAGCAGAACCTAATCACCATCCAAATATAAGAGTATGAGGGTTTGAACAGCAGTTCTGAAGACACTTTCTGGAAGAAACTATTCAATTCTCTTTAGAAGAGAGCACTGGTATAAGGCCATCTTTGATTTTTTGGCAATGTGTTCCTTGAGGGTGCTGTTGCTGACCTGGGTTAATCAAATTGATTTGGCATTGAAGGTTGGGTTCAAAGTCATCAAGATTTTTGTCAGTGAGTGAGGTTTGTACTATATCGTGTTTTCTTGGTAAGTTATAGGAATTCTGTCTTGGCTTGGTTGAAAACAACATAGGAGCTGGACATCCAGTTGTGGATGATGTGCAGGCAGTGTTTGAAATGTTGGCTGCCAGAAGCAGAGTAGACTTTCAAGTACTGCTGTGTCATCAGCATATTGGTGAATCTTGAAGATGTTGTCTGTTAGGCCAGCACCAAACAGCTCCATGTAGATGTGAATTATGACAGCGGGCCGTATTGAAACCTGGGGGACTCTGCAAGTGATAGAGATCATTGGGAACTTGGTCTTATGAGAGAAAACTGGTGCACATTGGAAAGGTTGGAGGAAAACCAGTGAAGGACATTGAGAGTAAATTCCATTCTAGATTCTAGGGTGCTATGATGGTGGCATGGTCGACTGTGTCTAAGGCAGCTGAGAGGTCCACAAATATCAAGAGGCAGGGATAATCTTCATGTGTGGTTCGGAGCGTATTGTCAGCAATGTGTAATATAGCGGTGTCCATTCTGCAGTGTGATCTGAAGCCAGGCTGACAATTGTGCAGGAGATGATAAGCATTAATGTGATCTTGGAGTAAAACATAGGCTGTTTTATCAATGATCTTGCCCATGAATAGTAAGTGAGTGATGGGCTTGTAGCTGGCGAGATGAACAGAGTCTAGTTTAGGTTTCTTTAGGAGTGGGAGGGTCTAGCCTGTCTTGTGAGCGAATGAAAAGATGTCTTGCATGAGGAGACATTGACAATGGTGAGTAGGGTGGGGCATCATCAGAGAGAACTTTGATGAAGGGCGATAGTAAGACATCATTTTGATAAAAATTGCCTTTGATAGAGATGAGTATGTCACTGAGATTCTGTAAAGATAGGGCTTTGAAGGATGATAATTGCAGGATTATATGAATGGATGTAAGAATTGACGCAGTGTTGGTGTCATCTATGTGCTGTTCATTTTTCGCCATTTATCAAGGAAAAAAAGTAAATAACATTGCAGTTTTATGTGGAATGGGAAATAGGTGGGTCTTGTATGCGGTTGAGGCAGTGCTATATTGTCTTGACCAGTGTTCTGCTTCTGTTGGTGGCTTCATTGATGGTGCTGGTATAGTACTTTGCTTTGGCTGATGTGATGAGCAGTCTGCCTTTTGAGTAGTGCAACTGAAATATCAAAACATACTTGGGAGTTCAGTTTTAATTCCATTTTCTTCCTCAAGAGAGAGCTTGCTTTGATGCAGAATGAAGGTAGGACATCATCTTCATAAGAAGTGGCTTTAAGGGAGTTGAGTGTGTCAGTTGGATCTGCAAGAGAAAGGGCTTTGAAGTATGAGTATTGCGGGATTATATAGGAAGAGGAGGGCATAAGCAATGAAGCAGGCCTGGAGTTGTTGATGTGCTGTTGGAGCTTCTGTGTTTTTTCATTCAAAGAACAGGTTTTTTTTATTTTTTTTCATTTTTTATTTATTTAGCCATAAATGCAAATCTATACACTGAAGACGAGCACATCAGGAAATTTCATTGACAAATCTCTAACAAAAGAGAAAAATAGAGAAAAAATTAGAAAATAGAAAATAAGAAAGGAGAACGGGGGGGGGTACAAAAATTAAGTATACACTCAAATACATCTTACTAAATATAGGCCCCAGTAAAGTATGTAAAGCACGCAGTTCTAATCCCACTGAGTACCCGACCACATCCGCTTAAATTTTCTCCACGAGCGTGGACCTCTAGCTTTTGCAAGAGCCATTTCCATTTCATATATTTCACGAAGTAAAGACCAAAATTCATTAATACTGGGCACTGTTTTTTGAATCCCGACCGAGCAATACACAATCGATCACATATGATTAAAATTGATTCAAATGGGCCCGAGAGACAACCTCAGTCCTGAATAGCCGCAACACAATTTCCTTCTCTGTCATTTGAATGCTGTGGCCAGCCAACGTTGAAAGAGCATGATTAACTTTAGACCAAAATACACTCAGCACAGGGCACTTAATAAACATATGACATAGATCAGCAGCATACATTTGACACTTTGGACAATATACTTTGAATGAAGATGTGTGATTCATAGCCCATTTGGCGATTACCTCTGGAGTATAATACTGCATAAAAATTACCCTAAATTGCTGTAGCTTCAAATTAACCTATACTACTGCTGCATCTATAGTCATCAAAGATTCCTTTACTTCGTTGCAGGTATTATTAATTCGGAAAACTCGACTTAACATTGCCGCAACTTGAGTGCCATCGTCGCTAGCAGTATCTAAAAGTTCCTTGTAAGCTTTGCCAATTAACCCCCGGCCAAAAGTCTGAAAATTTACAGAGAGTATCCATGAGGGACTTGGTAACTGTACTAGACCCAAGCCGCGTAGCATATAGTCCCTTATTTGTGGATATTTAAAAAACGTAATCTGTGGCAACCCATACTCTTCCTGCAGTGCGGCAAACGACCGAAACCCTGGCCCATCATATAGTTGGCTGAGTTGTTCTATACCCCTACTTTGCCACCTGCTTCCGATAGGATCATGAAATATTTCTGGCAATGCGGGATTCCCCCATAGCCTTGTATATTCATGCCAGTCTGCAAGGGAATATACTTTAGAGATATCTTGCCATATCTTAACGATATCCCTTAGAATCTTAAATCACACCCTTTTGTAGTAGTTGGGATCCATTGTTTTGTACAACAAAAACCCTGCATCAGGCCACTTGCTATTTGATATGAGAGCCAGGTACTGCCAATATTAGGACCGTTAAACAGGCTTTGCATTCGACCAAAAAAAGCAGCCCAAAAATATAATTTAAAATCTGGGAGCATAAACCCACCTCGGATATATGGTAATTTAATAAAACGTAAAGCTCTCCTAGCACGTCGATAGCTCCATATAAAGGTCCCTATAGCACCCTCCAGGTGTTTAAAAAATGACAAGGGGACCCTGTATTGAATAGTCCGACATAAATACAAAAACATGGTCAAAATATTCATTTTAACGATATTACATCTTCCCACAATACTGATGGGGAGCCTATGCCAACTGCGCATGTTTGTGACAACCCTCTTTAGCAGTGGTTCATAATTCAGTGCAATCACCTTGTCTAATTGACTACAAATGCAAACCCCTAGATATGTTGCTACTTGTGTAATCCCCAAAGCCATTGGAGCCGCATTTGATTGATAATTCACTATAGTTTGGGTTTTGTCTAAGTTTACTCAAGAAGAGGTTAATGTCATTGCACTTTTCAGTAGCAGGAGGATTAGGTGAGTCTGATGGTGATGGATGCAGTGTTTGATGGTTTTGAAGGACCTTATGCTTCTGTTGGTGGATTATTTGAAGTTGTTGGCTTAGTACTTTGCTTTTCCTGGTGCAATGAGCTGCCTGTGTGTTCTCAGGGGAAATTCGGTATCATGAGGGCTTCAGTTCTGTTTATCTTCCATTTTCTTTCCTGTCTGGGGATGGAGCGTTTATTGTCAGCAGGGTCTTTCAAATACCAGAGTACTGATGGCTTTGGCTTGCCTGTTTTTTTTGGGCATGGATGTTCAAATAAACTTTCTACAAGTATCGAAGTTGTTTAGAAGGAGTGTTGTTATCATACGTGGAGTTGATAGGGGGAAATATGGGTTTTCAAGCTTTGAGTTGACGATAGAGAAGTGTTTGAAGGATCTAAATGTGTGATTCCTCTTTTGGGTTGAGCTTGGTTTGTTGATGGAACTCTGAGCATGGAGATAGGTATGGCAAAATAGTCCACCAAGTCCATGGGAAATTCTTGTTTGCATTGCATTGGTGATGATGTTGATAAGACAAAGTTGAGGATGTGTTGGCTGTGTGACATGTTGTACCACTTTTAGCATGGTAATGTGGGTTACAAGCCATATCTTATTTTTTGGGAGGGTGAAGTCACCCATGTCACACAATATATAAGAATGTCGAATGAATGAAGAGATTAACAGATCTGAGACTTTACCAATGTAGTCCTTGCTCTGTTTAGTAGGCCTGTGATATGAAAGGCAGCAGTCTGAGTTGAAGAAAGTGGCAAATGGCCTCTAAGCAGCTCTGTGGCACTGTGTGTTACTTGTTTGCCTCAGATGTAGGACAAGGAGGACTTGTGAATAAGAGCTAGGTCCTCTCCCTTCTTATATACGGGGGCCACCCAATGGATGCTGGATCCTGTGGAAAGAAGAAAGTTTAGGAAGTGCAAGGATGTGGGGGTAAATCATGTTCAGTGATAAAGAGGGAATTATTTTTGTGATGGTAATGAGGTCTGCAATGTATGTTGCGTGTAGTACTACAAAGCGAGCGGTATTGAACATGACCTGGAATGTATGTTATGATGTTTGAAGGTGTGTGTTAGTTAGTGGGATTTGTAAGAGGTTGTGTCTATGTGTTGTGCTAATGTTGAGTGTTTTAGTTTGTCTAGGTCTGGTTGCGATTGTGGGGTACTGATTAAGGCACATAATTATATCATTCATTTCAGTGGAAAAGCGGATTTGACCCAAAGCCTTTTCTGGCGCTAATGGGCTCTTATCTGTGACTGCTGTTTGCTGGCGACGCCTGGGGGTTGGATGTCCAGAAGAGTTGATTGAAATATGGAGAAGACAGCAGTGATGTTACTTCCTGTGCTGATGGATGATGGAAAATAATGCCCTTTTGCCTGGCTTCTTCTTTTAATGATGTCTTGCGAAACAAGGGGTATCATTTCTTGTGCAGATGGATTACAAGAAATGCAGCAATGTCACTTCCTGTGCAGATGGTTGATGAAGAATGAGGCTGGCTTCCTCTTTTAGAGTTGCAAATGGTGAGAAACCAGTGATGTCACTTCGTCTACTGATCGATGATGGGAGAAGCGGTGATATCACTACCTGTGCAAATAGTTTACTGGAAATGAAGTCCTCTTGCTTGGTGTCTTCTTTTAAAGATGATTTTGGCTGGAAACCTAGATGTCACTTCCTCTGCAGCTGCTTGTTGTGAAATGTAGTGTTGTTACTTCCTGTCCAAATGGATGGTGCAGACCACATAATGATCTGCACGACTCTGAATAGAACAGTCGGATCATCAGGTTGGCAGACATGGCACTCTGCCACACCTGTAGTGGAATAGCCAAACTCTAAGTGAGACCAAAGGTAATTTCCTCTCATTAATGGTTAAATAGGGTAAGGCCTAGCAATTATCGTCAAGTCTGAAAACTCTTACAGCAATAAGCTTTGTCCTTCACGTAAATGTTCACCTTTCAGTTTGAACTAAACCCATGGGAAACCACCCGCATAGTCCCATGCTGTTTGATTACCAAGAAACTGAACTTCGGACACTTTCATACCAATATTCATGCCCACACTCAAGGTAAGTGTAATCAGGGTTTGCCTGCTTATACATTTCAAACTTTGTGCTTTTGCTCCCTTAAACCCTGGAGATTCAGAGTTTCTGGAAAATCTCAAATCCTTTTCAATTTATCAACTAGTCAAGCATCACACCTATTCTGTTGGACCAATGTTTGTTGGGCCTTATATTTAAATGTTGGGTCATGTCGGGCCAATGTTGAGCCTTATATTTAAGCAAAATAAAGCTATCAATACTTTGGTCTGAGTGCTCTCCCCTCAAGGATCAACTGCTGAATTTTTATCTTTATGATCATCTATCCGAATTCTCAATGACGAGCAACACACGCAGCATACAATGCACTAGATTGCTTTTCAGTCCTCCCCTCTACAACAAACTCTTTGCACTGTCAAACAGATACCTTTGAAAAGAAATAGCTTATGACTTCAACTCTAACATCTTTCAAAGTGCACATAATCATCTAACCCCAAAAGCAGATAAAACAGCTTATTCACCAAATCTTTCAGATACCTTGAAAACTCTGACAGACTGATTCCGTCTTCAGGTGATCAACAACAGCTGTGAATCTGGAGCAATCCAAAGTAGCTTGAAACAAGTTACATCAACACATTCTTTCTTACAAAAGTGCCACTTTATCTTCAAAATTATCAATACCACATTTTGCCACAAATTCATTTCAAATGTATTTACCAATATTAAAATGTTATCTTATCTTATGCTATGTTATATTGATTTGCTTAGCACACCAATTACCCGAGAGAGTATTCAGGTACTTGAGCAGGTGTGTAGGTATGAGGTGCCCAAGGTGCTTATACTAAAAGCTTCTTGCAGAACTCAAAAAGTGAGGAGGAGGCTCTGAAGGAGAGTGTTCCATGTCTTGGGTGCGAAGTTTTGCTTTTGTGGATTTGGGGAGTGTGTGAAAGTGAGAGTGACGCAGAGCGTAGGTGTCTGGTGGGTTGAGGAAAGTGTATGCAGCTCTTCGGGTATTCTGGTCCTGTGCTGTGTGGGGCTTTGTGTGGGGTTTGTATGTGTGTGTGAGAAGTTTGAATTGGCTGCTGTTGTGAACGGGGAGTCATTGAAGCTTTTTGAGGGTGCTGTGTTTTTCTGTTTGAACTAAAGATTGTTTACCCTTGGAAGTGGATATCTAGCTGTGCCTAGAAAAACTACTTGAAATTGAAATTTGATTTGAAGAGACTTAATAAATTCATTGACATTGAATCTGAAACTATTGGACTTTCTCAATAATTCAAGAATTGTTTCTACAACATAAGCTGTTGGTACTACTCACCGTGTGCTCGGGGTCGACTTTTGAATGCTTTGTTACTCTCCAGAGGAGGGTATAGACAAGATTGAACTGGTAACCAATCTTTCGTCCCTTAAGAGCACCACTTAGGATATTTACAAAACATGTCCTTTAACCCGTAATTACAGTAGAGCGCCCCTTAGAATACCTGGTGACCAAGTGTGAAATTTTAGAGACATCCCAACCTTAAAAGTTTCTCCACTGTTTCACTACAAACCATCACTGTTCTTAATAAATAAAAATTTATCTGATCCATTATCCCTTACAACAAAATAACACTCCCTGAAACAGCCATGTAAGGTACCTCAAGAAAATAATGTTCTCAACATTTCATCCAGCCTTAAACAATCTATCATGACCAGGCACAAGAAGAACACACCTTGGCAACCTGACAAAAAACACTTGCATATTCACCCACTGTATGTTAGGAAGGCTAATGAGCTACTTCATCTCCCTAAATCCATTTACTGCCCTGGGTATATCACTGAAACAGCCTAAATGAAATTATAGCAAATGTCTTTGAAGCAGCAGACGTAGAATAGTTATACAATCCCTACTGTTAAAGCTAGACCTAAGTATTGTCTTCAAAACTGTAGAAATCAATAAATTACTCAATCATCTTTTGGAGACTGTAAGAATTTTTTCGTTCACAGTTGAATTATGCACGTCTCTTTTTCATCTGTCCAATCTCCGCGGCTCAAACTGGACCCCTTTCTGACTAAGATCAAGTCAAATATGAAGTTCCAACTACCCTTGTTATAAATGTTTTTCAACATTTGCCTTCAGTTTCTTGTAAGAAGGTCAACGGATTACTCAATTTCCTCTACAACTCCTGGCTTGATGCCACACAACTCTGTATAACTGGTCTACAAGCAAAACCATGGACAGGCCACATAAATGTGCCTGTTCACAGTCAATTAATGAACAGGAAGTAACATGCTGAAACCCACTAATGGAAATACTAGACTGTTTATCAACATTAAATTACACTACATTTAAATACATTTTAAAACAACCTTAGTCATAAAATTCCCTTAGATGCTCAGACAGGATCTGTAATCAATACTCCCCTCTGTAGTCTTTATCAATTTCTGATGTTTTCTCCACTGCATAGTCAAAAATAAGCAAGTAGTAAGTGAAAGTTATTAATCCCACCTTTGACTATGCCAACTCGCTTTAAATCTGCCAGCTGAACGTCTTATAGCCATCCTCCAGATTTTCTAAAAATGACTACCGTAATCACATTGAAGACCATACACAAATCCATCCATGGAAAGGCAATCAAATTATAACATTATGCCCCTGGGCATCCGTTATACTCATTTAGCTAAAACTTTCATAGACCTCCTCTACCCCGACTATGAACTGCATTACTCATGACCATCTGCCCCTAGGAACAGGACCACACCATCAGGAAGAAAACAATTAAAGCAGTTCTTCTTAACCCCGGGGGCTCCCTGCTCTCTAGATATGGGGTGCCTTGAGGTAAGTCAGTGTGTAGAGTCATACTCATTGTTAATAGCCCTTTTAAAAGCCCTACTAAGTCAGAGTTTAGCTAAAATTGTGCCCATTGACATTTATATCAAGCTCTGAAAGAAAGCTAGACCTTTCTAAATGTAATTTATAATTCACATTGGATAGAATGGGAGCAGATAAAAACAAAACGGGTACTTGTCAGTTCCATCATGCTACACACGAAAGGCAAGAGAGGTTAGCTAAACACAACAAGCAGAAAATCCTGAGTTAAACTACCCACCAAAGTTTTAGAAAATGCAAGATCTTCAAATGTAGAAAACACAACTGCTTCTCCCCTATACCCATTATAATCTATAACAAGATTTACAATTTTATGACTCAGTAAAAGAGGCCAGAATGTTTAGCACTTTTCATATTTCCTAGGAAGACCCTAGTTGAGAAAAGAGTTTCAAATAAGGCGAAAATAGCCCTTATATGGCACACAGTCAAGGACCATGAATCAACGATGGGAGACAATGGGTGAGATAATTGCAACACCAAGTAAATATTGAAACCCAGGTATGTGGTCAATACCTCATATTCTGAGTTTTCTTCTGAAAATAAAAAGTGCATGTGGAGTCAGTATTTTTTGCAGCAAATGGCATATTTCCAACTTTTTTACACTCTCTACCCCAGAAAATTGCAGAAAATTTGACCTGCCAAATCATGCTGGGGAAACATTGATGTGCGTGGTTATTATTGCTTTACTCAGAATTCACATCTCTGCACAAACTTTTATTTACATAGAGATCAGAGTTTACCCTCAATTAGGGTTTTTTAAGCATGGTTACTAACATGTGAGGGTCTCAAGGCACTGTGGGGGGCACATCGAATCACACTAAGTGCTGAGTTCATCCAAAGAGCCATGGCTTAAAGTCCTTCCTGAATAGCATCAGCGAGGGGGATTTCCTGAGGTGGATGGGAAGGGTGTTCCATGTCTTGAAGGCGAGGTAGGAGAAGGATATTCCTCTGGTTCTGGTCTTGCAGATTCGTGGGACGTTAGCCAGGGAAAGCTGAGTGGAGCGGAGGTGTCTATTGGGTACGTGGAATGGGAGGCAATGATTCAGGTATGTGGGTCTGACATTGTGAAGGGCCTTGTATGCGTGGTTTACGAGTTTGAAGGTTATTCTTCTGTTGACTGGGAGACAGTGGAGACAGTGGAGGTCGCCGAGGTGTTGTGTGATGTGCCTGCAACAGGGGATGTTGAGGATTAGTCTTGTTGGACATTCTGGTGTCTTCGGAGGAGTTTCTGGGTGACGCCGGCGTAGAGTGCGTTGCCGTAGATGAGTCTGTGCTGATGAGGGCATGGGTGACTGTCTTCCTGGATTCGGTAGGGATCCATCTGAAGCTCTTTCGAAGCAGGTGCATTGTGTTGAAGCAGGCCAGGGAGATGGTGTTTATCAGGTGGTCCATTGTGAGCGAGGAGTCCACTACTATGTCAAGGATTCATATGTGGTTCGTGTGAGTAGGGGGACTTACTAGAGCAGAGGGCCACCAGGAGTTGTTCCAAGCAGAGGGGGAGGCTCCCAGGATGCGGATGTCTGTCTTGTCCCAGTTGAGCTTCAGGCAGCTGTCCTTCAGCCAGGTGAGGACGGCTTTAATTCCTTCATGAAAGTTGTTCCTGGCGTCAGTGGGTTCTTTGTGAGGGAGAGGATCAGCTGAGTGTCGTCGGCGTAGGAGACGATGTTGAGCTCGTGGTTCCTCATGATGGCTGTGAGGGGAGCCATGTAGACTTTGAAGAGGGTGGGCTGAGGGAGGAGCGTTGAGGTACTCTGCAGCTGATCTCTGTTGGTTTTGAGAGGTACAGTGGGAGCCTAACCTGTTGTGTTCTGCCGGTCAGGAAGGCGCGGATCCAGTGGAGGGCCTTGTCTCGGATACCAGTGTTGTGGAGTCCTTTGTCTAGGGTGCAGTGGGAGATGTGTCAAGGGTTGCCGAGAGGTCCAGCAGGACAAAGGCCGTGGTTTCGCCCTTGGTCAAGGAGGGAGTGGATGTTGTCAATGATGGCGAGGAGGGTGGTCTTGGTGCTATGATTGCTTCGGCGTCCGGATTGGGAGATTTACAGTATGTGGTTGGTTTAGAAGAAGCTGGCGAGATGGGAGTTGATGGCTATTTCAATGACTTTGTCTGGGAAGGAGAGCAGGGAGATGGGCCTGAAGTTCTCGAGGTCTGTTGGGTCTGTGGAGGGTTTTTTCAGGAGGTGGTTGATTTTGGCGTGTTATAGTCGTCAGGCAAGTTAGCAGTCTCGAGGGAGCAGTTGATGGTTCGGCATAGCTCGGGTGCGATGGCGGAGGCAGCGCTGAGGAAGATGCGTTGCGGGCAGCGGTCCGAAGGTGCTCCGGCATGGATGCTTTTCATAGTCTTTATGGTGTTGTCCGTGGTGAGTGGGGACCAGCTTTGCAGAGTTGGTCAGTGTTGTTTGTGGGTGATTGCTGACCTGGAGGGGGGTCATGGATGTCGAAGTTGTCTTAGATAGTCTTGTTCGTGTGGTAGAAGAAGGTTCCATTTTGTGATCGGTATACAGTCTATTAGTCACTGTGGACCCGTTAAAAGGACATGAGGAATGATACATTTATTTGTGGTACAGTTTATGTTTTGATGGCTTAGGAATTCTATTCTAGTCAAAGAATGGTTGTAGCAAGCTTGAAATTAAAGGACCTGTTAATCTGAAGCTACATTGTCCTTTTCTGGCGAGACATAACTTACTTGGTCTAACAACACCTTGCCATGCAGGCCATTGTAAAATGTAAGGGTTCAATTTCTTTGCTTGATAATTCTATGTAAGATTTTGTGGATAAGACAAAATATTTAAACAATATTATTGCAAGGTCCTTTAATCTGTAATTTAGTTATGCAACAATTAAAAAAGGAGGCGAAGCGGTCTTTACATGTTTTCCTCCTGTAATTGTTTTTGTAGCCCAATAAAATGACTTTTGTTTTAATAGCATACAAAATGGAGACATTTTTCTCTCACCCATTCCTCAATCTTAGGTGATCAACCGAAAAGAGAGATGCACCCTTCTTGATTGCCTACAATTAGAATGTAGACAATAGTATGGTAAACATCCTTTACAACTACTGCGTTAAAACGCAGTCCATTACCCTGCATTTTTTACTCCGCGAAATCTTTTACAACGAAGGGTTTACACCGCAAAGCATTACAACGCATTCCCGATTACAGCACCCCGGTGGAGTTGGAATAGTATATTGCATTGTAATGGACAATGCGTTGTAATGGATTGCGTTGTACAGCCCTGCGTTTTAAAGATTTTGGGGAGTAAAAAATGCGGGGTAATGGCACGTGTTGTAAAGTGTCATATTCCATTGGTATTGCCAAAATGAGGCTCGCACTCCACACAATGTCCTAAAGAAAGGAGCTGTATACATTGAACACTAGGACACATAGGCCCAATTCTGAGTGGGGTGGATCAGGTTGTGATATTCACTGATGCCATGAAGTAAGATATTTACCTTCTTTTCCATGTTTCTCTTGCAAAATGGGGCTGAATGCAGAATTCAGTGATTTCCAAGGGTACCACACATTCTGGAGTTTAACACCGTACACTTGTTAGGGGGCCTAAGAATTAAGGTCTGGTGATCATTACCATGCATTTTGTTAAAATGGGCAGACTAGTGACTTAACAAAATGTCTATATTTTTTTGGGGCTAGGAATGAAAGGAAACATCATAAGTCCTCTTCCCCCACCCAACATACTTATTTTCCAAATAATATTACTTTTGTGGTCTATGGTATTAAAGGCCAAGGAGAGGTCAAGGCAAGTGTAATCATTTGTCTTCAATGAGCTGTGGCTACGACTCCATCCCATGCCCCTAGAGGCGATTTTAGCCATGGAGAAGAGGTTGAAAATAGAGTGATTTATAGTGGGGATGATAGGCTCCAAATTGAGCTTCCTAGTCAGGTGTTAAAGCATTTCTTCTTTCCAGGATTCTGGTAAATACCCTTCCTGCAGCGGTTTGCTCATCATATTCTTTTTGAAATAAAGATTTAAGAACTTGATTGGGGAAAATAATTGAAGTAGTGTTCTTTTCAAACAAGTATGTTACTAAATACACCTAGGTAATTTTAAAACAGAAGCAAATACTTGGGGTTGAGAGCTGTGAAGCTAGATTAGCATGACAAATTAGTGAAATGAGACACGAAACTTAGCATCTATTAGAATGTTTTCACTGAATTTTAAAATTTTAACCTGATATAAAGTAGAAAGATTGTCACGGTTTTTTCGAATAGCCTTTATCACGCAGAGTTATGAGGTTTTTGAATAATCCTACCTGAGTACGGTGGCATTAATTCATTTGAGGTTGGTAGGATGCAGACTCTAAAGTAGCCAAGGCGACATAAGGTGCTGTTAACCTGTAATGTGACATTGTGACTGCTCATAAAGTCAAAAGCATTACTGTCACGATCCCTTCCACTGCCCATAATCCTACTGAGTGCACGTAAATTAAGGCAACAGATGTTATGAAGTAGGCCACTAGCCGCTTTATTTATGTCGGCTCACTGAAGACGTGAAGCTTAGAGCAAGAACGGAGCCATCTTGTAATGACTAGCCCTGAGATGACTGTCATTGAATGCAGACAGTCATTGGATGCACTCAAATATATTGTTCTTTTTTCACTTATACACTTGAGCCTTCATGGAGAACATTTTGTTTTCTTACTGTGAGCCTTCATCATCGTTTGTATTTCTAGTTGTTTTATGATCCGCACAATATGTTTTATGCTTCTGAGGGCATTTGTATGCAGCAACAGACCTTTTTTTCCAGTTGGCTCCCAACAAATTCCAAACAAACCAGTGATGAGCATATATCACCAGAGAAGGGATAATCCTTGGCGAAAATGGTTCCAATTTTTTCTCTGAAAGTTACAGAGTCCTGCAATGAAAGGCTTATACATAGTGTCAGGGTGTTTCAAGAACTGAAAAAATCATTTTGGCATGTATTTATGAGTAATGAATCTGAAGGTACATTTGTGTCTGGTCAGTCAGTCAGAATAACTTTATTCGGCCTAGCTAGACAATAAAAGTACATAAAACATCAGTACATACACCAATCAATAAAAACAAGATACATCCAAATTAATGAGATAAAATGAATGGAAAAAAGACTAAACAAAAATTGACACAAACACATAATAAATCGACTTCGTATTCCTAGGCTATACATAGTTAAAAACAGGGTAAGCATATTCCGCTAAGTAGGCGGATATTTTCGCCATCTAGGTTAATCAGAAGGAAAGCAGTACATACATTTTCAACCCCTTAAAACAATAATAAAAAGAGCAATAAACCACAGTAAAAATGCATCGCATGTAAATCCAGCAAGCTGTGTCTGGGGTACACATATTGTGCAAATTAAGCACATATATAAATCATCCATGCAATTCGGGGCCAGAACAATACATGCTTAATAAAACCCCAAAACGCAGCAGGTCATTGTAGAGTGCATCACATAGGGTACCAGATCCCAGATAAAGCATGAAAAAGTTGTATAAAAAAGTTCATAACAACAATAGAGTGCAGAATGAAAGACGAATCAGGCCTGCCCAGGACCCATTTGAATGTCTTCCAAGCTTCAATAATGAGGCAAGAAAGCAAGCAACAATATAAGTTGTATAAACATCAGGAAGTAACAGTAGATTATTTGCAAAGTAATGGACAGCTTTAATTTGTAAAAGTGGTCTAGGGCATTGACCACTGCATGCTCCCCACAATACCATTCACATCATGCCAAGCTTTTTTATTGCAGCCACCGTCCCTATAAAGGGCAGAGGCTTCAATAAACAATTCAGCCTTTTGTAAATGTGAATGCTGAGGCAAAGGTCTGCTATTCCTCACAGGCCTCCATTCCTGCATTCTAGGCCCTATCAGTAGCGTTCACAAACAGAGGTTTGGCTTAATAAAAGAAATGGGGTAGGATTCCGCAAATTCTACCTCCGAGTCGTCTTTGCCTCATGAGTGGTTGTTTCTGTGAATGGCCATTTTTGCACTGTGAATGGAAATTTTGGTGAATGGTCAATTTTGCAACCTGACAATAATACATCTGTACCTAAGATAGGATTGGTATAGTGGACTGTTAGAAATGGGGGTCTCTCATTGGCAATGGTTTGTACCAGTGTCCAAGTAGGTAACCCTTGCTTCTAGTCACGGTAAGGGATCTACGCCCATAGACAACCCCTGCTCACCCGCTTGGCACGAGCAGACAGGCTTATCTCAGAGGCAGTGTGAAAAGGATTTGTGCACACAAACAGTAATACAGTGAAAACACTACACATGAACACCACACAAGTTTAGAACAATAGGAAATCTTTATCTAAACCAAACAAGACCAACACAAGAAAAATACACAATCCATAGATCAAATATTATCAAAATAGGTTATTCACACAAATAAAGCTTGTAGCAACAAATAACTCCCCTGGAGCTATTGCATCGTCAAAACAGATGATAATCTCAAAGTACGGTGCAGACTGCGAGGTCTGCGGTATTGGGCCCAGAGTCACACAGACTCCACAGAACAGTACTTTGGCAAACGATGAAAACAAAGATGGTACACGGCATCAGGGAGGTGATGCTTTATTGGTGCTGGGCGTCGTCGGTTCCTCATGACCACAGGGGAGGTGAGGCGTCGGTTCCTTACTGCAATGCAGAGGAGGTGCGGCGCCTGTTCAATACTGTTGCCGGGGAGGTGACGTCGAAGCATCAGTTCCTTACAACAATGCAGGGCCGATGGATTTGGGAGGTCACCCACGTCAGGTATTGGCTCCGTGATGATGAAGCTCTGGCGTCGGTGAAGTCGGGGCTGCGGTGCAAGGGGCGGTGCGTTATGAGTGTCACAAGTAGTGCCCTCAGCTCCGGTGTAGGCAGCGGCCTCGGTGATGGCTTCAGAGTTGATGCAGTGTGGCAGGCGTCGGGGGCAGTGGTGCAAGTTGGGGTGGTGCTTCATGCAGTTCACGAGCGGTGCCCACGGCTTTGGTGCAGGTCACAGTGTTGCTTGACAGTGTCAGTGTTGCTATTTCCCTCTGTGGTAGCTGAAACTGCAGTTTCAGGTGCAGGAAGACAGAGGGGATGACGTATTTGTGTCCCTGAGACTTCAGAACAGGAGGCAAGCACTACACCAAGTCCTTGGAGATCTTCTTCAAGCAGGATACACAGCACACAGCAACATCTTGGTCCTCTCCTTGGCAGAAACAGCCTCTGCAGGCCAACCCCAGACAGCACACAGCAAAGGGGCTGTACTTCTCCTTAAGCTTTCCCAGCTCTTCTCCTTGGCAGAGGTTCCTCTTGAGTCCAGAATTATTCTAAATATCTGGCGTCTGGGCCCCAATATTTATACTCAGTTTCTCTCTGTTCTCTTGGGGCACAGAGACTCTGCGCTTAGTAAAAACCAGTTCTTTCCTCCCTAGTCCAGCTTTCCGGCAGGTGATGGAGACAGCGTTGTATAAGGCAGACCACGCCCATTCAATTGCAAGGAAATCTCCTCCCACTACTCTAAATGCAGCAGAGGTCTATTCAGCCCAGCCCTAAATCATCCAGAAAAGGTAGGACACACCTCAACCCCCCCCCCCCAGTGGCTGTCTGAGAGAATGCACATTCCCAGCCCCTGTCACTCCAAATCCAGACAGTCAATCCACAAACCAGCAGAGGCACCCAGGATGGCTAAGCAAGAAATACCTAAAAGTTGTATTTTCAAAACACACAATATAAAATCATCTTTACTAAAAGATGCATTGTTATATTCTGAGTTCAGGCATAATAAACTCTGTCTTCCTACCTGGTCCCAATGGAAAGTTATACGTATAAAATGTTAAAAATAAACTTCCATTCTATCCTATGGGACAGATAGTCTTTACATAGTGAAAAACAAAATTCATTTCACAATCAGGCCATGTCACATACACAATACATGTCCTACCTTTCACTTACACTGCACCCTGCCCACAAGGGTACCTTGGGTCTACCTTAGTTGTGTCTTAAATGTAAGGGGAGGTTAGGACCTGGCACGTAGGCTCACTTGCCAGGTTGACATTGCAGTAGAAAGTGCACGCAGACAGTGCAGAGGCAGGTCTGACACCCTTTTAAAAGGCTTCTTACGTGGGTGGCCAAATCAATGCTGCAGGCCCACTAGCAGCATTTGCCTCACAGGCCCTGGGCACACACCATGCACTGTACTAGGGGATCAGAATTAAGTCAAATAAGCCATTCATGGAAACACCAATCCATAAACACAATTTACACAGAGAACACAGGCACTGTAGCACTGATCAGCAGTGGTAAAGTGCCCAGAGTCATAAAACCAAAAAGAACAGGTCAGAAATAGGAGGCCAAAAGCAAAAAGTCTGGGGATAAACCCACTGACAAAGCCAGGAATAACATGGACTCTCCCCACAAAAAAATAAACTATTAAAGGTAAAATGATGTCAAGCCAGTACAGCTCTTCAGTTCTACCTAGCAAATCCATGAAGATACATGGAACAAGGAGAAATAATAATCACAGTATCAACAGAGGAGCAGAATAGCTGGGAATGGCTCTGGAATCAGTCGCCACAGAGTTTGAGGTGTGGGTTTACTTTGTTGATTTGTTTGAGGTACAGAGTGATTTTGTATAGAAAACAAAACTCAGATTGTTCTTAATTTTTGATGTTGAATAAAGGGTAGAATAGACCTCATCACATAGCAATCAGTAGAACCTGAATCAAATAATCAAACATAAATCACTTTGGTGTTGTATACAACATTTGCAGCTTAGGACAAAAAAATGAATAATTTTCAGAGCTAGTACTATACATATTTTCATTTGTCTCAAGTCTCATAAATCTAGCAGCTCCAGAATGTATGATCACTTTAGGTATGTATATTCCCATCTCTCTTACCATGTGGTCACTCTCTAAATATGTAAGGAACGGGGTTCAAATTGATTAGACTGTTTTCATCATATGATGGTCAATCACTGTTACTTTTGTAATGGTGAAGGCGTCTCACAATCCCGTCCATAAAATACGCAGTGGTGATGGTTAGGAGCTTTCCAAATTTGAACAATCTATAATGTAGCTACCAACAGCATGGAGGAGCGTGTTTTCTGTGTTCAAAAGACTTCATTTAAAACAACAATATATAATAACATCTAAAGGTAACCAGCAAGATAGAAGGAGAATATCAACAAAAAAATTCTATATAAATTACTAGAGTCTTTATAGATTTTGGGAAATGAGGGAAGAGGAAAGGGAAAAAGGAAAAGGAGGGAGGGAAGGGGAGGAAATATGGAAAATCATTAGATATAAATAGAGAAACATGAAGAATATATATCCTCTACCACATCAACCTGAAAAGCATCACTACAATATACAGTCAAAAACTACAGCAATCCTTTCAAATTTAAAAGAAGGACAGATAATAAAATATTCATGAAGTATCAACATTTTCAGACAATGTAAGAACAGTATGTGATATAATAACATAAACTTGTTTGAGAAATACAGTAAGGGGCAACCATAACCTCAGGGTATTAGGAGAGGAAAAACATTGCATCATATATATAGTATCCAATGTATGATGTGAACACACAGAATCCCACCGCACCTTATGTGATAATTTAGCTGAGGATTTCCAATTGAGAATAATTTGCTGAAATGCAATCACTAATAGTATATGCAATCATTTATCACTGGGAAATGAGGGAAAAATAGATTGAGACAATGTACCCAAAAAGAAATAAGGCACATTAAAAGGATGGTGTATATTGAAAATCTTTTGAACTTGTGAACATAACCTACGCCAAAAGGAAGGGTCTCAGGACACCTAGATAACATATGTATAAGGTCTGCTTGAGGAAAGTCACAGGACCAACACTCCGGAGATTTACCTGAGGAAAGCCTGGTTCATTGTATCGGGTTATAATGTAATCTGTGCTAACTAAAAGAAAGACATTGAGTAATACTAGTTGATCTAGAAATTGTATAAATGTGGGCCCAAATTGTATTCCAAAATGTCACCTGCCAGCATACCTCTAAACTTTTAAGAGAGAGTTATTAAACCTCCACCTCTGTGAAGAAAGACCAGGGGGAGCCAAATCCAAGTCTGTAATATCAATAGCATGGTGAGAGAGGACAATTGGGGGAATAGATGAATGTGTGATATGCTGCAAAAGAGATTTAGATTAAAAAATGTGGTCTAAACAGGGAAAGTGTACATGTGAGGGTAATTAATATGTTCAATCCCGCACTATAGGGTTAAAGAGCCTCTAAGAATCTACCAGAGCACCCTGAGCAATGGCCATATGAAATTGATTATGGATTTTTTGTGTTAAAAATTGGGATGCAGAACATCTATCTAAAAAGTGATCCATAACCTGATTGCAATCGACAGCCAAAATAAAATATGAGCCATGATACTGTGTACATTTCCAAGCAATAGGTGGCCAGAAACTGAAATCAGGAATCGTAGGGGCATATTCACTTATCACTGTAAGAGGGATATTTTATATAAAACAGGGGACGCTGTTTGTTGGACCTGGCCGGCGCTGCTTGTGTGTAAGGGCTGCTTAAACCCACGACTTGCGGAACCCGCTTCGCGGGTCCCGCTGCGGAATCTCCTCACCTTCACCGCCTGCTTGTGGTCTCCTGCCTGGCTGCTCTGTGGGGGCGTGTGAGGCTTCAGGGCTGCGAGCGCGAACCGGGACTCACCTTCCCAGGAGTCCCGGTCCCGGAGGCTGAGTCACCTGGCCCCGCTCTCCCTGAACGCCCCGCCCCCACCTTCTTACAACCTAAAAGGCACCTGGACCCTTTCCTCGTGGGACGCTGTTTGTTGGACCTGGCCGGCGCTGCTTGTGTGTAAGGGCTGCTTAAACCCACGACTTGCGGAACCCGCTTCGCGGGTCCCGCTGCGGAATCTCCTCACCTTCACCGCCTGCTTGTGGTCTCCTGCCTGGCTGCTCTGTGGGGGCGTGTGAGGCTTCAGGGCTGCGAGCGCGAACCGGGACTCACCTTCCCAGGAGTCCCGGTCCCGGAGGCTGAGTCACCTGGCCCCGCTCTCCCTGAACGCCCCGCCCCACCTTCTTACAACCTAAAAGGCACCTGGACCCTTTCCTCGTGGGACGCTGTTTGTTGGACCTGGCCGGCGCTGCTTGTGTGTAAGGGCTGCTTAAACCCACGACTTGCGGAACCCGCTTCGCGGGTCCCGCTGCGGAATCTCCTCACCTTCACCGCCTGCTTGTGGTCTCCTGCCTGGCTGCTCTGTGGGGGCGTGTGAGGCTTCAGGGCTGCGAGCGCGAACCGGGACTCACCTTCCCAGGAGTCCCGGTCCCGGAGGCTGAGTCACCTGGCCCCGCTCTCCCTGAACGCCCCGCCCCCACCTTCTTACAACCTAAAAGGCACCTGGACCCTTTCCTCGTGGGACGCTGTTTGTTGGACCTGGCCGGCGCTGCTTGTGTGTAAGGGCTGCTTAAACCCACGAATTGCGGAACCCGCTTCGCGGGTCCCGCTGCGGAATCTCATCACCTTCACCGCCTGCTTGTGGTCTCCTGCCTGGCTGCTCTGTGGGGGCGTGTGAGGCTTCAGGGCTGCGAGCGCGAACCGGGACTCACCTTCCCAGGAGTCCCGGTCCCGGAGGCTGAGTCACCTGGCCCCGCTCTCCCTGAACGCCCCGCCCCCACCTTCTTACAACCTAAAAGGCACCTGGACCCTTTCCTCGTGGGACGCTGTTTGTTGGACCTGGCCGGCGCTGCTTGTGTGTAAGGGCTGCTTAAACCCACGACTTGCGGAACCCGCTTCGCGGGTCCCGCTGCGGAATCTCCTCACCTTCACCGCCTGCTTGTGGTCTCCTGCCTGGCTGCTCTGTGGGGGCGTGTGAGGCTTCAGGGCTGCGAGCGCGAACCGGGACTCACCTTCCCAGGAGTCCCGGTCCCGGAGGCTGAGTCACCTGGCCCCGCTCTCCCTGAACGCCCCGCCCCCAACTTCTTACAACACACCCCATTGGTCTTTGGCCCATTAATATCGGAGAGTGACGCTGCGCGGGAGCGCGCGGGAGCGTCCGGGGCTAAGACCGGGCAAAGAGCGGGCCGTTTGAGGCCGTTCGAGGACTGAGAGGACTGGACTGGCCCACCCCTTTTGGCTTGATATTTTTGGAAGCTAAATCAATAACTGAGGGGAAATAGACCTACCTTTGTCACAGTGCTTTAGCGCTATGGATCCAAGGGTAAACCGTAGCAAGTCTTCTAAACGTGGGTCACAAATCAGTGGCCCCATGGATGACTTTATAACCCGCACCAACATAGCCATAGACGAAGAGATATCCAAGCTCCAATCCCGGGTCTCGCTAGAACTAGATGCCGCCAGAAGAGTGTCCCAAGTAATTGCACTTTCCAAGAAATCCTCCCTAGGCCACATAGCCACTTCTGTCACTCCTGAGCGCCCAGCCCGCCCACATTGTATAGTCACTCAGGTAGATGTTCACCATTCACCGATCCCGGCTATTCCCCAACTTGCCTCAGGAAGTAAGGATGAGGAAACCCCATCGACACCTCTTAGTGTGCACACCCCTGTCCCCATTGTATCTCTCCCGAACCTGTCTAATAATATCCCCAGTGGCAAACAACCGAAGAGGAAACGCACTTCTCGCTCAGCTTATTTCCGCAAGAAAGCGAAAATTGCTGTTCCAAAAGATCTGCCAATGACCAACATCACAGCATCCAATGCTGGAGTAGAGAATACCCCTAATACTCAGTCATGTAGTGAGGGGCAGGGAAAAAATCCATCTATTCCCCTCCTTAATACCCCAGCAGGTGTGGACCCCGAAGTAGACGGGTTAACCAATAATAATAAAGAATTTATAGAGGTGGTTTGGGACACACTTAAAAAACTTTTGTCACCTCTAGACCTAAGACTATCAAGGATAGAAAATAATTTGTTAGAAATGGAGAAGAGCATTATTGCTCTGGCCACTCTTGGGTTGAAAAGTCTGGAAAACCAGGGCATTATTGCAGCTGACTCAACGCCACAACCTACTGCACCCCAAACCAACCTAGCTTCCTCTTCAGTACCACCCACAATAAAATCTGTCCCCAAACCAAGGACAGTTACGGTGGAGCAAGCTCGCGTTAAACCAAAGGCTCCCCCACGAGGCCCCACACGTAACCTGCAATATCCCAAACACGAAACACTAAATAGACCGATTCCCAGTGAAACCCAGGTTCCCCCAGTCAAAGATAATTTTAGAGGTGGCTATATTGACCTTCCCCCAGAGGCAAACGACTATGTGGTTGTTTTGACGGGTGTTCCCATGATAGGTAATGACCAATTTGAAAATCACTGGTCGCTGAAAAATAAAATAATGCACTGGCTAAATGTCAACAGACCAATCCCCAATGGTAGAAGAAGTCGCGTACTGATGGTTCGCAGAACCCCCTGGGTAGGGCCAACGCTGAAACCCAGTCCGGGGGACTGCATAGTAGTGACCTTCGAAGACCCATACACGGCGCACCACATCTGTAGCTGGCCCAGTAATGATGACTCCTTAGTCAAACCCAAACCACTATCCTTTTTTTATCCTCCCCGACCTAACTGTAACCAGGGGGATAATTGGTCATTGGTCCAACACCACCAACGGCCGAATAGGTCTCGGTGCCACCGGGAGACCCTCCTACATTGGAATGGTCTCTCTACTTATAATAGATTTGGTGGCTTAGAGGAGGTGGATTGACTCCCTGTGCAATCACCCAAACAACCCCGAAGGGAATTCTTAACTTCGCAAAGGCATCATTCCATTGATTGTCCTGCCCTTGAGCCTGTAATAAGCCGAGTAGGACGATCCAACAATGCAAGGGTTGATGGGGTGACATTGTCATTGGACATAACAGTAAATTGTAGCAGGGAAGATTGGTCAAACTTGCTCTGCATGACTCCCCCTGCATCTACTTCTCTTGAACAGTCGGATTCTACCTGCCTTGCCCCCTATGCGACCTCCAATCTCCAGCAAATCGAGCCACTTGTGAGGTCTCCAAAACTTGTGGGTGCGACTGTTTCTCCTATGTCTATGCCTATTGACCCCATCAAGGTCTCTCCAAAAGCTGACTCTGTCTTAAAAATTCTATCTTGGAATGTGGCTGGTCTTGGTCGTAACTTTGACATCCCCGAATGGAACGACTTTCTGGAACCCTTTCACATCTGCCTCTTTCAGGAAACCTGGTGTTTGGAACCAAGACACCGAGTGGGATTCTCCACCTTTTTTATCCCCGCAGTCCAGGAACAAGGATCCAAAGGTCGCCCGTCAGGCGGCCTTATTATATGGATTAGTATTGCTCTGGGCTTCAGGGTGAAAGAAAGAAACACCCAATCATCGGATCTCCAGTGGCTAACGATAACACACAAAGGGGGAAGAAGTATGGAAGTCTTCAACATCTACCTGAGGGGTGCCAAAGGTGGTGTATCCCATCTACCTCCCACAGGCCTAAACCGCAACCTGGCTGCCTGCAATGCGGACTCCCATATAATGCTTGCAGGCGATTTCAACTGCTGTTTTGAGCCCTTGGCCAGCGAAGATATCTTGGACACTTTTGAGGAGGACACCAGGAGAGGTATTCCTATTTTGAATCTTGACCCGATTCCCAAATGGTCGCAAAACGCAATAGAGATCAATGCCCTCTGTATGGAGCATAATTTGCGACCGACAAATGGCCGATCCAAATCTGACCATATGGGTGCTCACACTTATAACAGACAAGACCATACGTCTAGGATTGATTATATCATGCTTAATTACAACCTCTGGCAACATCACCTAGATATGGAGGTTATAGTGTCGGGTGATAGCGACCACAACCCCTTATCGCTATCTATTTCATTTCCTTGGCAGGCTGGAAGTCAAGGCCCACCCGGTCATAAGTGGAAATCCTCCCACGAATTAGTCCCCGCAAACTGTAGCAGGCGCTTAAAGTGGGCAAAAGTCTTAGCCGATGACACAAGGATGGCCCAAGCCGGGACTATTTTGGAAGAGGTGGAGCCCCGGATGAACACTTTAAGTTTAACCGATAACAAGATCTTACCTCTATTCACTGAGACTGTATTGGCACTGAGTGATTTATTTATTGTTCCCCAAACCACTCGTAGGGGTCCCTCGAAAACCTTGCCTAAACAGTCAGACAAGTGGTATACTGCAAAATGTCGTGAAGCTAAGAAGGAACTTGTTGTGACATTAAAGTCCAAAGACGCAGTTGCTATTAGGGCTGCTAGAAAATTTTACAAAAAAACCATATTTGAAGCTAAACAGGTTTATGATTTCAACTTTTGGGGAGATTTAGTAGAGGCTAACACTAGGAAGGACGCCAAGAGGTTCTGGGACCTATTAAGATCTAGGGAAAAGCCCATTGACCAGCAGCTAACTTGTAACATTACAGGGGGCGTATGGTTCGACCACTTTTTACAACTGTACTCCGCTCCTCCAGGCCCCCCCCCAGCTAGCTTGCCCACTCACGGGTTTATTGCCTAATTCTACAATCAACCTCCCGTGCTATGATGGCCTATTCACCAGCTTAGAAGTAGAGAGAGCAATCCAATGTATTGTCTCGAACAAAGCAGCGGGTCCTGACGGAATCCCAGGAGACCTAATCAAGAATTACCCATCCTTTTGGAGTAGATTAATTGCCTCGCTTTTGAATGAAGTTATGTTGGGTGGAGTCTTTCCTGACTCATGGAGGGGTGCTGAGGTCGTACCTATTTTTAAAAAAGGTTCTAGGGACGACCCAGCGAACTACCGTCCAATTAGTTTATTGGACTCTTCTTAAAAGGTAGCAGGGAAGGTGGTATTGGGCAGGATCATCGAGTGGGCAGATGGAAATCACATCCTGTCAGATCTTCAAGCGGGCTTCAGAACAGGAACAGGCACAATCGAGCAGACGTTCCGCCTTCTAATGATCTATTGGAAAGTGGTGGTGCTGGGAGGGGGCAGTCTGTATTTAGTCTTCATTGACTTGCGGACTGCCTTCGACCTGGTACCACGTGCGCTTTTATGGAACGTCCTCGATGGGTTAGGCCTCCCTCCCTATTTGCTGTCGCTGCTCGTAAAATTTCACGATAGGAATTTCGCCCAAATTAGATGGGGTGCACAGGGAGAGAAAACATCTCGTATCCCCGTGGACAGAGGCGTTCGCCAGGGGTGTGTGCTTGCCCCCACTCTGTTTTCTCTTTATATTAACGGAGTGGTGGAGCATCTTCTACAACAACCATCAGATGCACCCACCCTGGCTGGAAGGAAAATCCCAACGCTCTTGTTCGCGGACGATACCCTCCTAATTTCAAAATCACCAATGGGCATCCAATCGTTGCTTTCCAGCTTTCAAACCTTCTGTGAAGGAAGGGGTTTGGCCATAAACATAGGCAAAACTAAGTTTTTAGTCCTTAACCCGCCCAAAAAATCTGTCTATCCCCCGGTCCTAGATTCTGTCCCACTTGATCGCGTCAAAGAATTTGACTACCTGGGTATACGCATCAGTGACACCATGAGCTGGAAGGCACACCACCAAAAAATCTTCCTTACTCACAAAAGGGTGGCAGGTGCGTTGCTCAAGGAACAGCGAGCCTCATCATCAAAACCTATTGGGGCTCCCCTAGATATCTATAGGGCTAGGGTTGTAAGCGCGGCACTTTACGGTGCTGAGCTGTGGGGCATTCATAGAGTTGACACTCTGGCCCACCTTGAGAACAACTTCCATAAAGACCTAATGGGTTTGCCTCACAGCACGCCAACAATCCCATTGCTGCTAGATGCAGGTACCCGGGCAATCTGCGACCAAGCGAAACTACGCCCACTTTTGTTATGGTCCAGAATCTGGAATGTGCAGGAATTAAGAAGCTACGCAGAAGCTTTGAATGACATTTTGTCATTACCGGGTTCACATAAGATCATCTGGCTTAGGGAGGTAAAAAAGCTGCTCTACAAATTAGGCCTAGGAGAGGCTTGGGCCAATAAATCTGCACCCCCGAAACAACAGCTAAAGAAGGTTTATTGGGCATGGGTAGACAATGAGAGGGCCCGAAGTACAAATCATTGTAAATCTGTAGTTCTGTTTCTGTCGGTCAAAGAGTCACCGTTAAGGGAACCTTATCTAGACACCATTCAGAGCTCATGGGACAGAGCACTGTACATTAAGTTTAGGGTGGGGGTGCTTCCATTATGTGAGTTCATGTCCACTTGGAAACCGCCCGCTCAAACTGTACCCTATTGCCCCTTTTGTGATCTAAGGGTAGAGTCTGTGTCCCACATGTTGTTCGAATGTAGTGTCTATGTAGCCCCGAGACGTAGGTGGTTGAAGCCCCTTTGCAGGTGTCTGGGAACTCGTTCTCACTTGGAAGCCCTGCGTATTTTACGTACAGATGCTAGACCCTTCTTTTCCAATTGTATGGCAAAATTTTTGGGTTGGGCTTGGCGTCTAAGAACTGCAAGAAAACTGTTAATCCAGTGAACGACCCCCCCTACCCAACATGCTGTTCCGGATATGAAATGTTTTTATGTTGATGATTGTTGTTAAAAATGTTTTTTTTTTTAAAAATGTGAAAAATGCTTTTATGATATGTTTTTATCGAATAAAGCTATTACTTACTATATAAAACAGGTGACAATAATCCTTCTACCCACATTATCCCTTTTCTGTGAAATAAGAGTAAAATTGAGAGATTTTCCACACAATATAACAACCACATTCTTTTTATTTAGTGATGGGTATACAAATACATTTCCAACCCAGCTACGTTTGAATTTTAAAGTTTCCAAATCAGTGAGGTGAGTTTCTTGCAAAAGAACTAGATCTGGATCATGGAAGTAAGGAAGGGTAAAAAAAAAGGGGTGGCGACAACACATGTGACAATGACATGCACAAGGGGGGAGGATTCCAAGCCACACCAGGACTTTAAACACTTAAGAAGACAGACAAAACAAACACAAATACATAAGACAAATCTGTAAGGAGATAAAAAAGATCATAAGACATCTCATAAGGCATAAATAACACCACAAAAATAAAATTAAAATATACTAAGTCAAGACACCATTTCAAGCCAACTGAGGAGACTCAGAAGGAGAGCGCAAATACGAAAAAGCAAGAAAATTATCCATTAGAAGGACAAGTGATATCCATAATAACCAAAGTATGCGACTGTATACATTTCTTAAGTTCTGCTGGATATTCAAACATCATAGTATTATCCTGGAAAGTCACTTTAAAAGTGCAGGGGTGAAAAAGACCATATCTGACGCTAAGAGAATGCAAGGGAGCACGAAGATTAAGAAATTATTTTCTTCTCGCTGCAGAGACATTGGAGAAATCTTGAGACAGGAAGATTCTTTGACCTAACAAAGTAACTTGATGCTTTGCTTTAGCTGCAGAAAGGATCACCAGTAAGTCTGTAAATTTCAACCCAAAAAACATAATGACACCTTTAGGTCTAGCAGAAGATGCAGACAGAGAAGGGCGAGGTCCAAGCGATTAGGCTCTTGGATGTTAAGCGAGATTGAAGAAGGCATGACTAACAATTTTGGGAGAAAGGAGGAAAAAAAATAAACATGATATTCCCCCTCAAAAGCTTCAGGTAAGCCAAACAATGTGGAGGTTATTCCACCTGTTCCTGTTTTCCAAATCTTCGGTGTGCTGTTGGAGTCTGTGCACTTCCTGTTCCTAAGAATGAATTTGTGAGTTTCATACTGTAAATCCAAAATCTGCTGTTCCATCGTAGAAACCCGATTCTCCATTGATGACCACTTGTCATCCAGATGTTGTTTTCTATTGTTAGTCTCTTCTACAAAAGGACATACTGCTCGAATTTCCTCCAACAACATCTCTAAATAAATAGAGGCACTGGCTTTTCCGACAAAGGAGGAACTTGCTTCAACCTCTTAGATGCAGAAGAAGGCAATGAAGTTTTGATTCCCACAGAATGAAGAAAGGCACTTCGGGGAGTAGCGGAATTTGCCGTTTCACTAGAGGAAATCGAACGGCTTCTGACAGTGATTTTGAAACAGGACCCGCACACAAATTAGCAAGGGGATGCCCTTTAGGATTAAAAACAAACTGCGGCTTCAGTAGCTTTCCCATAAACAATTTTTACAATTGATCAGAAGTTGATGATGACCCTCAATTCAACATAAGCTTCAAGCATCCAAACAAAAAACTAGCGTTAGAGCTGCAGCAAATTCAGGTTATTTGCTATGTTAAGAAATTTCCTCAGCCTGTTTGTTGTATTTTGCTTAGGTTGCTTGCAGGCTTTTCTTAGGAGCTCCTTATCATTACTCAATTTTACTGATAAATAGGTACATCTTTGAGTTCCTAGACCTTTATGCAGCACTTAGCTCCAGATTGAACAGGTTGTGTGCACTTGTGTGCAGTCCTGATAAAGTCTTCTTACAAGATATATCCACTGGCGCTATTATTGCAATTTGAACAGTAGAAAAATTCACTCCTCTTTAAACTTATGGTTCATTCATCCTTCTCAGCTGAGTATGTCAAGTACAAATGCATTTCTGCAAATTCAGTGTTGCAGAAACAAAGTTGAGTAAGAAAAAAAAGTGATGTAAAAAAAGAAATTCTCTTTATACTGTAAAGGGCAGGACGTGCCTCCATTCTCTCTATCTTAATGTGAATGCGGCGATCAAAATGGTGGCCGCTGCTATGGCAGCATCCGCGACACCAAAAGAAAATAGAAAGAAGTGCTGTACCTCATAAGAAATGGCACCGCAGCATGCCAGTCCTCATCTCTTCCCTCTCCTCCCAAAACTGTCCTTCCAGACAGCGTGCAGAGATGCCAAAAAGGCGTGGTCGTCCTGAAGCGCGGCGGATTCCCCTCATCAGTTGGCTATCTTCGGTGGCATTGAAGTCAAGCCCCCGAGTGTGTTTTCTAAATCTGGTATACGAAACAAAGTAGTTGAGGCTGGCCAGTAGTGAGAGCCATCAGAGAGGTTGGCAATAAATATATAGGAAAGCAATCTGGTACGGAGCAATACACAAGCAACGATGTATACCAGTATCAGGGAGACAGTTGGATAAATAAGAGCATGTAATCTTTCAATTAGGGGCTTGCTTCACCCCTTAGCAAAAGAGCTAATGGCCTTCATACATAATGAAGAGTGCCCCTACAATGTAGAAGTAGCACAAAGGAAGAACAAGAATGCAGTGATAAGAAATCCAACAGATAAAGCAAGATAGACTCTCTCAAACTGTGGGTCCCAAGCCGATTTTTGGTGGGTAGGAAAATTGCGAAGAGTATTTAAGGATGGCTTTAAATTCTGTGTTTACCTTGTCACATTCACTGGTGCTTCAAAGACAGTGGTCAAATACCAGGCTATGTCTTCTGACAAATTGCTACTTATTCTTTTAAAATGGGGATATGTGTTTACATTTCTTTCTCTGACTGCAAAGTGAGAGTAGATTTTAAAGTGAATTATGTGACAATCCTGCTGGAGTAAAGGGAGTGTGAGAGGAAAGGATGTAGGATGTAATTTTCATGCAATACACAACAAACTATAAATACCTGTAAGTGAACTGTATACATTCAGCAGTTTGGAAAGCAAAAATGAAGCAAATGTTTTTGTTATTCTGAAGTGTGCTGTAAACAGAGATTTCAAAATGATCAAAGCAAATCAAGACCCTTTGCTTAGTGATCCACACATGAAAAATATTTACAGGAACCTGATTTCCACACATTATCATGTGTATGCTATAATGTTCTATCAGTAAAAGTGTATGTCTATGCAAAGTTAGTGGCATTTCAATGGAAAATATGATGTCTCCAAATGACAATGCTCTATCACACAAAGCTTTAGTTACATTCACTTCTTTAGAAGTCTGACATAAATAAACTGCATCACAAAGGAAAGCATTTACTCATTACAAACCTAATTACCCAATCTTGCAGGTCAAAATATTAATGAGACTCGGTCACGCTGCTGGTCTGAGCTTCCACTTTTTCAGAGCAACTATTATCACATGCCTCAGAAACCACCAAATCTAACATAGACAAGCAGTGACTTATTTAAAGGTTTTCTAATACAATCAAACAATTATCTACATAAACTGTACTGTCTATGGGTCTGGTGTTCTAATTAAACAACATGAAGCGTAATAGCTGGCTACCTCAAGCAGAAAGGCAAATTTTACCTATTTTCTAATAGGGTTTAACTTTAACTTTAAAAATTGGTAACAATAATACACGATTTCATTTTCTGGACAGTCTAACCAACACAACAATATAGGAAGTCACACAGTGAATGGGATGAAAAAAACAGTTTACCTACTCGTGCACAGTTTCAACTATCTTTTCTAAATTATTGCTTTTCAAATCATTATAGTAGGGCCCATAAAATTAAAAACACACAGATATGTTGTATGCAATAAACAGCATAATTTCAAACGTATGGAGAGATATAAATGCTGTACCATGCTCTGAGAAAAAAACAAGATAAAAGTAACACGTCTTCAAAATTAAAGTGTGATGGTAAGTGTACACAAAAAACGAAGGGACCACCTGACATGCTGTAGGCGGTCCCGCACAAGGCATTACGATACGACCGTTGTGGCCGATATTTTGCATTGCGGCGGTAGCTGCTGGCTGCAGCACCCGCCACAATGCAAAAATTGGGCATTTTACATATCCCTGCACTACGTAGCAGGCACCATGCGGTGCATGCCACATGGTTCAGCTATATGTAGGGGGGCACAATAGGTGCCCCCCAGTGCCCACAGCTTTGGGTCAGGGGGAAATGGGGGCTCACTATGGGCCCCCAAAGTCCCTTTCCGACTGCCTGTTCATGGCGGGTTAACCGTAATGAACAGACAGGCGGGAAGGGACATCATAATTCCTATAGGCACCACCACCATTGTAGGGACTACAAGCACCTCCACCACACTGGCAGGCTCAAGGAGCCTGTCGGACAGTAGCGGCCCGTGGAGGGAGTGCTGCGGGGCGGTGAGTCAGGGCAGGGGAGGAGAAGGGTGTGGGGTAGTAAACTACGGAATATGGCTGAACGGAGGTAAGTAAACAAATAAATAAATAAAACACATTTTGTTGCGTGCGCTGCATCGCATTTGGCAATGCAGCGCGCGCAATGAAATTCGTTGTATTTATTTATTTACTTACCTCCGTATTCCATAATTTACTACCCCCACACTGCTCCTCCCCCGCCCACCGCCCCGCAGCACTCCCTCCACGGGCTGCTACTGCTGTCGGGTGCATGGCAGTCGGTCTTTCCGAACACCACACATCCGCCCGCCATTGAAAGATGACCGGCAGATGTGATGTGCTCGATGGCGGTGAGACCGCCACCGATGGGCAGTCGGTGGCGGTCTTACAACCATCCCAATTGGGCCCCAAGACTTCACTTGAAGAGCAGTTCTTTAATTTACAGTGGATTAATTTTAATTTAACTAAAAGATAGACAAAAAAAATGATGTATTCACTATGTTGAATTTTAAACAGCAAATCTCAAATTTTAGATCCCCGAAATGACTTCCAATTATATGTGCTGACGTCTTGCCCATAGAAGGCAATCGGTGTATCTGTAATTCAATTTAGATGTCAGAAATAAAACTAAAAACGTTAATGAGTTGGCATGGTGAAAGCAACTTGATTAATTAAATAATGGTGTAGATACTGCATCATACTACCTTGATGGAGTGTGAAATATTCCCTTTCCTAGTATGAATGCCATGGTCTTGTGCTGGAAGCACTAAAAACACACATTTCAGTCTGCTCACACTCTAATGAACCAGTCCAAGGGATTAACATTTGGAGGCAGATTTATCAAGACTTTGCGCCAGTATAAAGTCACGCAAAGTGACACAAGTCTAGCTGGTTCAGTAAACCATCTCACCTACTGTTGCTGCATCCCTTGAGGGGCAAGATGAAGAGTCATGACGTACAGCATCTGCTGACGAGCCTGCTTTTCCCTGGTCTTCTGTGCCCGCTATGTTGGTGCCCTGCATTTGTATTCCTCAATATTGTGGTGCTTGTGTTTTTTATTCCTCAAACGTGTTGTGCTGATTCCATGGAGCAACGCAATCTTGATAACAAAGAGTACAGTTCAGCCATAGGAGGCTCAGAACTAGGCAGGTTGCACACAATATAAGCAGAGGGTGTGCATTTGTGCCTGCCTGTGTCTGCATGTATAAGCACAAAAAGACATACTTGTCAGCTTTACCAAAGTCTGCTGTCAATGTGAGACAAATACTTTACCATTTCTGTCTCCACTTTAGCATGAAGAATGTGGGTCAAGGTTAGAATTTAGAAAACTGTTGAAATGGGGTCTACACATGCATGTAATATACAATAACATACACATCATAACATAACACAACATAACATAACCACAACATAACATGATGTAACATAACACAGCAGAGCACAATATGTAACAACATAGTATAACAGTACACAGCACAGTCACACAACACAATGCAAAATATCTTTACATAGGCAATTGCAATGTAGCAAAACATATCATAACATAAAACAACATAAAACAACTTAACATAGCATAACCTAACATCACATGGCAGTCTTAGCTGATACAGCTATTAATGTCCTCAACAATATAAACATGTTTTCTGTAGATTCCTTGGGCTAACATTTACCCAAAATGTCAGTTTGCCTAATCAACCCTCTGAAGAAGACACTTGCAGAAATTTGTGAAGGCAACCTGACAAGCACTGCATAATTGACTTGTATGCCTGATAGTCCATATAATTTCTTTGCGATCTAGGCCCTGTTTAGATGACAACCTTTGTGGAACAATATGCTTCGCAAGAACACCACTCCATTAAGCAGAGTTGCCTGCTCTACTATCACTCAGTATGTGCTATGGCAACAGTCAACAACTGCATCAGTCTCTGAAGGAGACTAAACCCTTTCCTGTGCCTAACTACATAGCATCACTCTCACCAGGAGCTCTAGTAATTTATTCAGTTGGTGGACTTTGGGATTCCTGTACAGTGCTTAAGCTGTTGCTGGTAACAGTGGAAAGGAAGTAACACGGCCAACATGCAGTTTAGCAATTATTCTTGCATTTCTTCATTCCATTCATGTGTTCTGCTAAGGGAGTGTCAGTTCTCACAGAGATCAAGCAATGATTTAAACACTGAACTCAAAAACCTGAGCAGTGCCTGGTTCAAGGACTGCTAGAGGGGCGACCTGTCAGGTGACGCACAGTGATCTATTGGCAAGCCACTTGGCAGGATAACATAAACTTCTGTAGCCCCCTAGCCATTTTAAGTGTGACTGGATTGACGGTTCTCCTCTCGCTAGCACCACCCATAAAGTTATGCCATGGCTATTGACAGACAAGTATGTAATAGTTTTCTATGCCTAGATCCTAGATCAAAATATATGTGACTTGATTATATCTTCGGGCCTCATTTACAAGGTCAATACGCCTCTGGTTTTTTGATGCACTGGCGGTGCAGTGTGCCTGCCCATATTCACAAGGCTACATAAAGTCACCCTGCGTGACTGGTCAGAATATAGCACGTTACATCGCATGCTATTACATCGCGTTCTATTACAACGCAGTCATTACAACGACCGCGTTGTTAGAACGCGATACCTTTACATCGCAAGTCATTAGATCGACTTGCTGTAGGGGGCGCGCTGGACTTAGGAATAGTATAATTTACTATTCCAACTCCAACAGTAGGGAGGGTGTTGGAATAGTAAATTATACTATTCCTTAGGTTAGAGCGCCCCCTACAGCAAGTCGATATAATGACTTGCAAAGTAAAGGTATCGCATTCTAACAACGCGGTCGTTGTAACGACCGCATTGTAATAGGAACGTGATGTAATGGCAGCGTTGTAAATGCTGTTTCCCGACTGGTCATGGTCTTATAAATATGGGCCCCTTCCATGCATTACTCTGTGTGAAAGGGACGTTCCATGGGTGTTGCTGTGGGTGTTCACACGCAACATCCATGGAACCTGACACATTCCCAGATTTGGGGGAGGCGTAGGAGTAGGACAACGAGGAGGGATAGTTTTATTTCTCCTTGTTGTTTCCTATTTCTATGCGTGCTACATTCTGCAACATGACACAAGGGTCTCTGCACTGGCACATGACAGCCAATTGTGTTCCAGTGCAGAGGAAAGCACAAATGCATTGTATTGTTAATACGATGCATCCCTGTGCTCTTAAAATGGCGCACCTTAGCACGGCAAACTGAGGCCCTGTATCTTTAAGGTATACAGATGTGGAGTTTATAGTACATCTATACTTCCCTATATGTGCTTTCTTTCTGATATTTCAGTCTTCAATTTGTGGGCTGTGGTATTAAGGTATCATATTCCCTACTTGATATTCCAAGATGCACCCCATTGAAAGTACCCTTACAGTGCATTTCATTCACCCTGAGAGCTGCTCAGTGTCCATTTGCGCTGTTAAATATGTGCACCTTTAAACAGATGCTGGTATCAGTTCTAGAGAGCCCTCTGTAGATTCAGGTCAAAACTGACAGATCGGAGGCCCCTGATTTGGACTTTCTGGATCATTCCGTACATAGAGCCTTGAACAGGGGCTAGTAATAAGCCCCAGTACCCTTGTACTCTTCACATCTTCTCCCAATCTCATTTGGAACTCATGAGTGAAATAGGGGTTGGGCAAAGTGTATTTAGAGATCCAGACCCCGATCCACAAACATATTTTGAGTCATAAACATACATTTACCTCCATTTATGCCTGCCTGGAATTTATAAAAGGATTCCATACATTTGTAATTGGATTTACTATTGTCTATTTCCTCACCATGAGTACAGAGAAATTCAGAGTAGTACATTCCACACATTAAATGAGAAGTGGGCATTATAGGAGAGGTTTTACTTGTAAGTTAGTGAATGCATGCACACATAAACATTTGTGTGCATTCACAAACTGATCTGACTCATTCTCATGCTCGAAATGGGTGGAAATTTACTGAAACCAAGGGGGGCCTATCACCGCTTTCAGGATGATAAGAGGAATGGAATCAGTGGCAGTTTCTTTATGAGGGTGGAAAAGCGTCACCCCCCTTCCCCTCCGGCCCGGTGCGAGCCATGCGAAGTGTTAAAAATAAAATGTCAGTTAAATGATTTCAGTGACATTTTATTTTTAACCAAGGTGCTCAGCAGCTGCCAGCCTGCCTCTGAGCCAGGAGGTGTGTCCTCTGCTGCCGAATGGCAGCAGGAGAACTGAAGTAGTCGTGGCCACACACTTCAAAGTGCGCATGTCACTTGGCCTGCGGACTTGTGCTGCCCAAAGTGACATGCGCACTTTGAAGCTCTCCACCCAGCTGTCAGAGGCAGTTGGGTGGAGACCATTTACAGGCCTCTAGGGCTTGAAGGAGCATTAGGCCAACCCGCTCCATCCAATCCTGACGCTGCTCTCATGCAGCATGAGAGCAGTATCTGGATTGGTTAGTGGGGTTCTTTGTTCCACAGTAAGTAAGTACAATTTAATTTTATTTAATTAATATGAAATGTGGTGTAATGCATGTTCTTTAGTTTGTGTTTATTTTATTTTGGAGGTGTTTTTATTTGGGTTTTTGGGGAGGTTGTTTTTAGTATGATCTTTTGTAGGGAGGAAACGTTTGTTTTTATTTTTTTTTAGAGTTGGTGGGGCTCTTCGCTCACCCCACCACTTTGAAAGGTTACCAGCCGCTTCTGACCAGATCACCCAAAGATTTGGTCCTTGTTTGGAAAGGCTGTATCCCTCAGATAAAATGTTATCCCCACATAATTAAAACAATTAAAAAAGAAAAAATGTGCATTTGAACAATGGGCTCCATTTCCTCTGTATCCAAGTCTAAGTAAAGTAGATTTCTGCAAAGAAGGAACAGGTGCCCACAGAAAAGGTCACATACTTTCACAGTGGATATCTCGGGACATGCACCTGGCACATCTTTCTGACATACTTCTGGGAATATTTGTGAATTCGAAAAAATGTAAACCTACGTTCAGATGGAGATGTGAATCTCATTATGTATGTTTATGGGTTTTTTGGGAATATGGCCCACATATTTCACTGATTTTTCTTCAATCTCTAAAATGGTCTATCACCCTTTACACTTAAATATGGAATTTCCATTGCTAAGGGGGCTCAGCAATATATTTTTAACACCCAGTCCCCCTTATACACTTGTCTCAGCCATTCACTCACTCTCACTTGGGTGCACCATTCCTAGCAGCAGCAGAACCTACCAGTCAAGCAGAGATGAGTGCAACGGGAATGCCTCATAGAAATTAATAACATGTACAAATAAGGGGTCAGATGGAGTACCTCTCTTAGACAAAATCAACAGCCTCTGCACACAGGGAACTGCAAGAAAGACAAGGTCAATACCAATAACTCTCATAAGAGCACAACTCTGGCCTTGGTTAGCTCAATATAGAAATCGTCAACAGCTGCTACCTATAGAATCTGTCTGCTTATGGCCATTTAGAGTTTGAGATTTAAAGCAGGATGTTCAGAATTCCCAGGCCGTGAGGGTATTGTCATGTCATACTGAATCCAACACCAAAAAATTGGCAAGATAGACTTCACAAGAATGTCTTATTATAAGCTTGCACTAATATAGCCTTAGAACCCTCCGTAGCGAGCTCCACCAGCCATTAAAGGCCTGCCCCAGTGTTAAAGTCCCGAACCGAAGGCGAGGACCTTTGAAAATGGAGCAGGCCTTTCATGGCCGGTATAGCCAGCTATGGGGGCTCTAAGGCTATTATTAGAACATTCGGCTCCTAAAGGGCAGAGTGTTCTAATTTGTAAAACAAAGGCCTCACGGAGCACAAGGGGATTGAAATCGCCTCGGGCTCCGCGAGGCCTTTGTTCACAGCAACAGCTGTGAACAAACATTTGAATGTTGGAGCTCCAGGATTCTATCGCCCATATGAAGCCCAGGGCTCTCCATTGTTTTCAATGGAGCTCCAAACATTCCAATGTTCTAATATAATGTGCTTCCTGTATAAAAAACAGCAGTGTCGGATTGAAACAATTGCCACAGTGTGTAGGGTGGCCTTGAAATGAGGTCAAAGCTATATACAGCCTCATCAATAATGGCACCAATAGTTAAGCAACACCTAGTTCTGTAGTTCACTCATACATTTGCACTTTATGTGACTCTGGTATAAATGTAGATTGTTTCCTTCCATTTCTGCAAGCAGAAAACGAAATCAAGAGTGTTCCAAAGAAAGTAGACCTTCAATTGATGTGAAAATGGTGAAGTTAGCTACTGTGCCCCCACCCGAAAATCAAAAGAAAATTCTATGCACATGTTGGAATGAGAAGACTGAAAAATTAGATTTGATTATTCGGAATAAAATACAAAGCATGGAAAGGCTAAGATTTGCTCTTCAGCTCCGCCGTTAGCCATGGGAAATAACAAATGTGACCCAGTCCACACATGATTGGCCGGAAGGGGGTAACACAGATCTGAAAATCAAAATTTAAAACAGTGCCGCCATAATTTATCCCTCACTGCCACATACATGAAGATTAGAGACAATCCCAAAGGTCCAAAGTACTTGTTGCCATCATCAATTAAAAAAAAAAAATCTTGACAAAAATGAATATTGAGGATACTAAACATCTGTCTGAACCAAACGTTTCTCTGCAGGGAGAGCTTTCCACAGATGCGCACAATATGGACTAGTGAATCTGTGGGATAATTACATTAGCAGCAAACTGAGTCCCTGGATCCCTTCAGTCTACCGTATCTGTAACCTTTTCACTGAATCAGGCCAAGCTGTAGTCCCATCAGCCGTGTTTCTGCTGCTTCGGAAGAGGTGAAGTTAAGAATGCAGGCAGTTGCGACGAGTCGTAAACTTTGCACGCCCAGCGGCCATGAGCACGTGTTGTCAAATCTTCCAAGTCAGCCAGGGCAGACATGATTTCTGCCTATTGGGTTATGGCCTTCGCCCCGATAGGACATGGCCATCTTTTCAATGGCTTCCCAGAAAAAAAAGTATCAGCTGATTAAGTTTACTGCAAAAAGAAGCAGTATGGCAGACAATAGAAGGCTAAACGCCAGAAGACATTTTACTGCCCACCATGTGCAAAGACATTCTTGGTGAAAAAACTTCTCAAAATATTTTCTGATAGATATCAAACTGGGAACATGTCCCAGTGAATCTAATTTGCTCAAACTTGATTTTAAATGTTTTTATGCGATCCACAGTCTAAATCCTTTAGCCTAAATTGAAAGTATAAGATGGGCCTATAGATACTGTTATGAGGCAGCACATATAGAAATAAGTATTTGAAAGTTCCCCCTTTGCAATTGACTCATGTTAGACCTGCCATCTTTTGACACGGTTTCCCCCTGACTTCTGTTTTGACTGTGTGCTGAACTTCGTTTTTGCTGGCTTTAGGACTCTGTGAACTTTTTCACTGCTGACCAGTGCTGACTCTGTGAACTTTTTCACTGCTGACCAGTGCTAAAGTCTGTGTCTAAACAGTAATGACATTTAGTTTCTCCATAAGTGGCATATTTGATTTACTGATAAGTCCCTAGTACTACCTATGCCCAAGGCCTGTTAATCGAATGCCATAAGGGGGCTTACTGCACTGATTGTGCCACCAACATAAGTAGCCCTTCAAACATGTCTCAGGCATTCCACGGCAGAGCCTGTGTTTGCGGTTTTAAACTGTCATTTCGACCTGGCAAATTTACCTACTTCCCAGGCCCAAAACATCCCTTTTCTTACATCTAAGTCACGCCTAAGGTTGGCCTCAAGTAGCCCCATATGCAGGTTGCAGTGTATTTAAAAAGGTAGGACATGTACTTTGGAGGTTTACGTGCCTGGTAGTAAAAAACTGCAAAATTAGTTTTTCCCTACAGTAAGGTCTATCTCTCCCATATGTTAGCATTAGAGCTGCCTTGTATCACTTTACAAGTGTAACTTCCAATTGGGAAAAGATAGGAAGAATACATTTTGTGTCTCTGAACTCACAATTTAAAAACACATCTTTTAGTGTTGTGGGTTTTAAATTGCAGGTCTGAAAATGCCACTTTTGGCATTTTCATACTTTAAACATTAAGTGCCTTTGCTTCTTTCTGGAATACATGTCTTATTTGGGTGACAGCTGGGCTTTGTGCATTCTCTCTAGACAATCACACAAAAAGGGAGATCGGTGTGCCCTGCATATCCTGATGGCCCATCACCTGGCTGATGGGTCTTCCTGAACTAGAGTGAAAGGGAGGAGCTAACACTTGCATCAGAATAGGGATGTGCCTTTCCCCACAGAAAGAGTTGCATACCCCCCTGGAGCGTGTCTGGAGCCAGGCCAGGAAAGGGCTGGGTCTTGTGCATTTCAAAGACCTTTCTTTGAGGTCTACTTACTTCAAAGGCTAAAATGGGTATAAGTACTGGACCTCTGACACCATATACTCCGAACACTTCTGGAATTGAAGACATTATATTAAGAAGTAGAGCTGTTGTGCTGCCAGGAGGGAATGACACTATGATGCGTGCTTTGCTATATTGGCCTGCTTCTTCTTGCCTGGGAGTGAAATGCCTAGACTTGACTCTCTACATCCTACATCTTTAAATCTTCTCCAAGGGTGTAGTGGGCTTGCCTAATGTTTCTGAAGTCTCAGGGATGTCAAAGACTTCACCTGCATCTTACTACCAGCACCTAAGCTCCTCTTCTGCGAGTCCTGCTCTGCCTGGGCCCGTGGAAGTGAGTGGTTATTGCTGCAACCCAAGAAAGCAATTCAGCAACACCGAAGCGCCATTTGAAACCAGCACATTTTCTGCAATCTGGCCGTATCAACGCTGCCTGCACCGAAGTTTTGGAACCCCTTGCCGTTTGCACTACGTAACGACCTCGACTTACAACACAGCCCCAGCCTTGCTAATGTAGAGCCTCCAAATTAACTTTGCTGTATGAATCGCATAGCTGACATCTGTGATGCACCATCCTTGACCCATTCCGGGCCCTGCACGGCTTTGCACCAATGCATTTCCTGCAGCCCAATGGTTTGACATCAACACTTCAGACTGAGGCACAGAGCTCTTGACATTGATGCATCAATGACATTGCCCTACTTCGAAACCGATGCATCACCTCAGTTTTTCAACACATCGTCCCCGAGCTTTGATGCATTCAAGGTACTGGCAGCTGGTCTGCGTGGCTCCTGTATCCGTCCGTGCTCCATCCCGGTCGGACTGAACTTTTGGCTTTGCCTCGGTGAAGCGTGACCAGATTGCCCAGTTGGAGCGATTGATGTCTAAGCACTGCACTTTGATTTAATCTTGCAAAGTTCATATCTTGACTTGTGTATCTTGGATTTTTATCTTTTTGGTCTTGTTTTACTCAGATACATATTGGCTATTTTTCTAAACTGGGTGAAGTACTTTTGTATTGTTTTCACTGTGTTACTGTGTGTATGTGCATAGGCACAAATACTTTACAAATTGCATCTTTAGTTTAGCCTGACGACTGCTCTGTGCCTAGCTATCACAGGATGAGCACAGTTAAACTTTTAAGGTCTCATTTACAAAAGAATTTTGCAGCGTGACACTGCAAGGCATTTTGCTGCACCAAGCTGCATCATTTTAAAAGCACAGGGATGCGTCGTATTAACAACAATACGATGCATTTGTGTGCTTTCCCCTGTGCTGGTGCATAATTGGCTGCCATGTGGCTGCGGAGGCACACCTGTGTTATGTTGCAAGAGTGCCAGTGTTGCAGGATGATTGTTTTTGTGCAGGAAGGGGTACCTTTGTGCACAAAAACAACAATTGACAGCATTTTCCTCTTTTTATGCTTGCTTCAGAATGCAGCATGCTTAGAAAAAGGAAAAAATGAGAAAAAAGTTATCTCTCATCATTGCGCCACTCCTACACCTCCCCTGGGGAGGGGTAGGATTCTGACGCATTCTCAACTTTACAACACTTTGTAAATCTGGAAATGTGTCAGGCTCTATGTATGTTGTGTGGGATCACCCACAGCAACAACCATTGAACGCCCATTTCACGCAAAGTAATGCGTGAAAAGGGTTCATATTTACAAGGTCATGAAAAGTCACGCAGGGTAACTTTACATGGCCTTGTAAATATTGGCAAGCACATCGTGCCGCCATTGTGTCAAAAAAGTGACGTATCGGAGGCGCAATGAGAGTGTAAATGAGGCCCTTAGTGTGGACTACACTTACCCTGACTAGGATTGTGGTTCCTGCTTGCACAGGGTGCCTCCCTCTGCCAATCAGAAACCCAATTTCTAACAACTCATCTCATAATTAAAACCATAGATTTATCTTCTCAGACAAGTGAAGAAAATGTGCATTGAAAATGGAGGGGGTTCTTTAGAGTTTGTCGGATAGGGCAGAGTACCATGCCCTCAAAATGCATGGTTGCCCTGCTCCAGTTAGCAGCAAAGAAACCATTATGCTCTGCAGACAGATACCTATGACCGATGACTCACTGACAATCAGACGTCCTTGTTTCCTGTTTAGGACCGCCACAGAGAGTCTGGCAGTATTGGGCAGCACATAGGATGAATAGCCCCAATGCAGTTAGGACAAACCCCTGGTGTGTCAGAGCCATTTATTTTATTCAGGCAACAAGATCCTGCTTTAGGAGTCTGTTTTAAAGCACAAAAAAGTTTACAGTGTGGGTGCATTGAACATGGTGTTTGCAGAGCAAACCTCCAGTGCCTCTGAAGGAACGGAAATGGTTTTGGCTTCTCTGCAGGCTCAGAGATCTCTGCCTCCCTGGCAGAGAGCTCAAAGTATGGCAGGCTGTAGCCCAGCGCAGTACATCACTCCACTGATCTGGCGGGGTGGAGAACAATCAGTCAACCTCAAAATAAGCTGATAAATCTTTAATTCCTTCGACTGCCAAGTCTCACCCCTAAGAAGTGAGGAAACCGGCCAATTTGCATGAACTGACAAAGTATCTGAACTAAGTAAGTACTTTTCAAAGGCATGTCATGTACATAGAAAACCAGGTTCTAAAATAATTTCTCATGCTGCACACAACCCTATTTCCACATCCATGCTCACGCATGCATACCCATTTGCCCACCACAAGCATCACAGTAGTTGTGGAAGGTGGCATGGACCCATTAACAGTCAAGGACAGATTTCTAGCCATGTCGTCTTTGATTAGACATAATAACTCTTTAGGTTTCCTCTACACTGTCTGCTGTCGAAAACCTATTGTGTAAAATACCGATGCTTAGAGTGGGCATTAGATCAGTCCATTGCTGACTCCCTATTTAATAACTTGTTTCCTCTTCATCTGTTTGTGTCTCCCTTGAAACTTAACTTCTTTACCATCCTCCTGAATGAATGGTTTGTGTCCCTCAACGGCTCCACATTGGAGAACTTCCTTTTGCTTTTAGGATTGAAGTGCATGCGTTTTCTTGCTATCTTGCATATGTTCTCCTTTTTCCCGCACCCCCCAACCCTTTTTTTTTTAATTCAGAAAGGCTTTATTAATACAATGTGCACAAAATAAAACTCATGTCAGTACAATGAAAGTTACACTAATACATTAATAAGAATCGGACTCCTAAAATTTACAGAGAAGTGAGACAATTGAAAAGATCATCAGAACCATTGAAATACCACAATTTTTAGAAGCATTAAAGGGACTCAAGGGGGTTTTAAAACTTCTTGTTGAAATGGTTGCATCTGGAGACACCGCTTAGCACTTGTGTCTAGGTAGATGGTAACAGGTGTCCACAAATCCAAGCGTCTCGCTGCCATATGTAAGGGGTGAACAAAAGCAGTATCCAATCTATGATTGTAACAGATATTATACCACCATGCTTTATAAGAAATTTTTGTGAAGTCTTTGCAGTTTGCAGTAATTTGCTGAAACGCAACAGCTAATAACAAGTCAATGAGTTTGATATTAAGCGAAACATTCTCCCAGCAAGGAGATAAATACCTAAGAAAACATTGGCAAAAGAGAGAGGGAATTTAGTTCCATAAAACAAATTAATTTGAGACCACACTTTCTCCCAAAAAGCATGCACAAATGGGCAAGAAAAAATCATGTGAAATAGGTCTGCATTTGGGGAGGTACATGTCCAGCATGCATCGGAGATGGTTGCAAATTGTTTACCTAAGATGTTGGGTGTCAAGAAAAGCCTATTGTACACAAAAAATATAGTCTGTGTTATATTGGCTGCTCTGGATGACTTACGAATCTTGGTCCAAATTTTGTTCCGTTTGGACACTGGCCAAGTTACCATCAAATCCTTTTCCCATGTCTCTTCCGTTTTAGATTTCTGTCTAACAGAGGTTTTATCTTGTAGACAACGATATATTAAAGAAGCTTTGGGTCTAGTTTTTAACAGTGTGTAGAGTGGTGAAGCAGAGCTGGAATTGGTGAGAATAGGCACAATAGAAATTTGGTTATATACGCCCAAAACCACTTGCTTAAGTAAAACATACTTATGAATAAAAGAGGCGGGCAAATTAAATGATTGACGAAGTAAAGCAAAGGACAAGAAACTTGATTGGGAGAACAGTTGATGGATCCAAATCAACCCTTTTTGTCTCCAGGACCGCCAGTAAAACGACTTATTTCGAATGAGCAAATTTCTATTATACCAAATGGTCGAGTTAAAGAAGGAAGACATGGCATCATGAGTAGAGGGAGAGATGGATTCCAGAAGTTTGGTTGTTAGTTTAAGTATGGGAGTGGACACAGCCTGCGGTTTACCCGAAAAGGAAAGATACTCAGTAAAGGAAAAGGGGGATAGGAAAAGATGCTCAATTGTAGTCCATAGGGGACGATCCTCGATAGAATCTAGCAACCAAAAAGAAGCCTGACGTAACAGGAAAGCTTTCTGATATGTTGGGAAATCAGGAAAATTAACACCCCCCTCCGCCTTAGGATGAATTAATTTGGAAAGAGACAATCGAGGTTTCTTATTGTTCCAAAGAAAAGAGGAAAGGATCGAATTGATTTTCTTAACGAACTTAGCAGGAATAGAAACTGGGATATTACAAATAGTGTAGAGAATTATGGGTGACAACATCATCTTAATAGTGTCTAAGCGACCCCACCATGATAAGTAGAGGGGATGCCATTTAGTGGATAGATCTGAGATTCTTTGAGAACATTTATTCATACAGAGGGTAACCGTGTCCGAAATCGTAGGAGTAATATGAAATCCTAGATATTTAATGTAGTCAGGTTTCCATGTAAAATTAGAAGCATTAAAGTCAGCCTTAAAAGTAAATTTAGTCAGGGGTAAAATCTCACACTTATCGTTATCCAATTTATAGCCGGAAATAGATGAGAAAGCTTGTACTTCTGCTAAGAAGGCAGGGATTGAGTCATTTGGACGCGACATGAAAAGCAAAATATCATCTGCATAAGCTGCAAGTTTGATTTGGTAGTGTGATGATTGTAAACCATATAAATTGGGGTTTTGATGTAACTTAGAGAGGAAGGGCTCCAAAGCCAAATTAAAAAAGGAAAGGAGAGAGGGGGCAACCCTGACGAACACCCCTACCCAAATCAAAGCATGGGGAAATTAAACCATTAACATAAACAGCTGCACGAGGATTTGAGTAAAGCAAAGAAATCAGGGAAGTAAATTTGGGACCGAAACCAAACCACTTGAGAGTATAGAATAAGTAGGTCCACTCAACCCTGTCAAAAGCCTTGTCAGCATCCAATGCTATCGCCGCTAGTGCTTGCTTTAAGTGAGAGGATTTAGATAGAACATTAAAAAGAAGTCGCGTGTTGTCGGTTATAAATCGACCTTTAACAAATCCAGATTGTTCTTTTCCCAGCAAATTCAGTAAATAGGAATCTAACCGTAAAGCCAAAGCTTTAGAGAAAATTTTATAATCAATATTAACCAAAGAGATAGGCCTATAATTCTTACAGAATTGGGGGTCTTTCCCATCCTTAGGGATGAGAAAAATGTGTGCATCAGAGAAGGAGCCCGAGGATCTACCCAGTAAGCTAAAGGAATGTATAAGGGAGTGCAATTTGGGCATCAGATATTTAGAAAAGTGGAGATAAAACTCAACTGTGAATCCATCCGGTCCCGGTGCTTTGTCTTTTTTAAGGTGTTGAAGGGCATCTACTAACTCTTACATTGATAAGTCTGATTCCAAAAAGGACATATCTGGGGTTGTATGCGAGGTGCGCTGAATATTGGAGAAAAATTGTGCAAGGGATTGATCAGTTGGTTGCGTTTCAGAACTGTATAATGACGCATAAAAGGAGGAAAATTCATCCAGAATTTCTTTATCTTTGAATTTTAAAGTTAATTGAGCATCATAGATTGATTCAATATTTAATTTGTTATGCTTAACTTTTAAGTAATTAGCCAAAATTTTCCCCGCCTTATTCTTACCTCCGTAAAATACAACGAAGCATCCTCAGTAGATTTTTTGTTAAATTGCATTTTGGCCTTAATGAGAGCTGTTAAACAATCTTTTGAATGAGAAGTATAATAAGAGTGCTTCAGTCTCTTAATATCCTGAAGGAGGTTTTTAGTGAAAATACGAGCACCGTTCCGTTTCTTAGCCACAATTCCAATAATAAAATCTCTTGCAGAGGCTTTAAAAGCATCCCATATAGTAGAGAAAGGCATGGAAGGGGTCTGATTTATCTCGAAAAATTCGTCAAAAAAAGTAAGAAAGGAGGTAGTAAATTTTGGGTCCAAGAGGAGGTCATTATTAAAGCGCCACTTTCTAGAGCCTTTAGAAGCGGGGATAATGTCCAAACCAATGGAGACAGGAGCGTGGTCAGATAAGAAAATGGGGCCGATCTCTGCGTGAGTGAGAGTTTGCGAAATGGCATGAGAAATAAATATGTAATCAATTCTTGACTGGGTATGAGGAGAGGGGGAGTAAAAAGTGTACTCCCTAGTAGTCGGGTGGCAGAGACGCCAAGCATTTAGGAGTTTATGTTGAGAAACGGAGTGAACAAAGGATTTTTGTGGCTTATTAGGAACAAAGGAAGTAGTAGAATTTCTATCTATAAAGGGATCAAAAACCTGGTTACAGTCACCAGCCAGAATGAAATTATCTTCTATGCAATGAGAAATTTGCTGAGCAAACTTGGGCCAGAAAGAGGAATCTCCACAAGTGGGGGCATAAACATTAAGAAGAGAGACTGGAACACCCTTCAGTGAAAGTTTAACATTCAACCATCTACCATCATCATCTGACTCTTGGGATATCAATGTAAACGAAAGGGACTTACGACAAAGTATCATTACACCATTGCGTCTACCATCTCCCGGAGAGTAAAAAACTTCACCCACCCAACCTCTTTTTAATTTTAAGGATTCAACATCTGAGAGATGCGTTTCTTGTAGAAAAGCAATATCGGCATTTAACTTGGCAAGGTGAGATAAAACTCTTTGTCGTTTGATGGGAGAATTTAATCCCCTAACATTCCATGTAATTAAATTCAATGACATAAAGTATAAAATGCAATATGAGCAAAAAATGAAAAACAAGAGTCCCAATCAATATGGTACAAAGAAAGAACAAGAGATGAAATAAAAATCGAGAAGAGGATTGGTACAGAAATAGAATAAAGAAAAGTGAAGAGTTGGAAAAACAAAGACCGAGAACAAAGTTCAGAGATCACTATATTGCAGCAAAGGAGCCAATTAAATAAATGTAGGGGAGATGCGAAGACATTGAGAAAAATACGACATGAGTAACACAAAATAAAAATAAAAACATCATGCAAGAAAGGATGAATGAAAAAGCCGAAATAGGAAGAGAGAAGAAGAAATATAAAAGAGAAGAAAAAAAAGAAGAAAACTATGAATGACATACCTACACAAAGGAGGATCAAAGAAGTAACACTAGAAGTGACACGAGTTTGAGTTTGAGTTTTAAAGAATTTGTAGAGCGCTCGTACACCAGGCGGTTTCTTGGCGCTATGTGATTACTACTGCTCAAGGGGCATGACAGCTGAGGGATCAGGGTGGTTAGGATTGGAAGGCTTCAGTAAAGAGGAATGCTTTGAGGCCTTTGCGGAATAAGGGATATTGAGAGCAAGACCTCAGTTGGAGTGGGAGAGAGTTCCAAAAGGCGGGGGCCGTGGTAGAGAATTTGGAACCTCCCCACTTTTTCCGTTTGAAGCGAGGTACCGCCAGCAGTTGCTGGGTTGTGGAGCGCAGTTCTCTAGGGGGGATATAGTCTTGAATGGCTGTGTTGATAAAAGCCGGGGCAGTGCCAGACCGGGCTTTAAAGATGGTACAGCCAAGCTTGAAAAGAGCGCGTTGCCGAACAGGGAGCCAGTGGAGGGATCTGAGAAGGGGGGTGACATGTTGTGACTTGGGTGAGTTAAAAACCAGTCGGGCCGCCTGGTTTTGAACTAGTTGTAGGCGCCTCACGAGGTACGCAGGCATGCCATGGTAGAGGGCGTTGCCGTAGTCCAAGCGAGACGTCACCATGGCCAGGAGTATTAGTTTGAGGGCGGATGGAGAGAAAAAACGTGAGACTTTCCGGATAGTTCTGAGGGAGAGGAAGGCTGAGGAGACGACGGCACTGACTTGAGAGTGGAGAGAGAGTTGATTGTTGATTTTGAATCCAAGAGTTTTGACAGAGGGGACCGGCGTGGGTGGGGGGCCTAGAGAAGGGGGCCAGAAGGAGGAGGACCAGGGACTGGAGCAACCACCCGTCAACACCAATTCCGTTTTGTCGGGATTGAGTTTCAGGTGGTTGAAGTTCATCCAGTCCTGGATAAAAGTCATGATGAACTGAAAATTAGAAATTGACTGGGGGGAGGAAAGAGATAAAAAATAAGCTGGAGGTCGTCTGCGTAGTTGTAGACAGATACCTCCAGTTGCTGTAACGCAAACATAAGGGGGGCAATGTAAAGGTTGTATAGCAGAGGGGACAAGGAGGATCCTTGGGGGACCCCGCACTGGACTGGGCGATAGTCAGCTGAGTACTCGCCCAGGCGGACCGCTTGGGTGCGCCCACTCAAGAAGGAGGAGAGCCATAGCAGGGCAGTCCCTCCGATTCCCGCCGCCTCGACACGTGAAAGTAAGATGGTATGGTCCACCGTGTCGAATGCGGCAGAGAGATCAAGAAGGACCAGGGCCTGGGGCTGACTGGAATCCATACCTTCTCGAAGATTGTCCAGAACCGATATAATTACTGACTCGGTTGAGTGTGCGGGGCGAAAACCAGCCTGCCTTGCGGCCAAGACGCTGTATCTTTCCACGAATTGGCTCAAGGTTCTGACCACATGGCGTTCCAGCACTTTTGCCAGGAAGGGCAGAAGGGATATGGGGCGGTAATTGACTGGGTTTGAGGAATCCGCGCCAGGTTTTTTTAAAATAGGTACAATCACCGCCGATTTGAGTGAAGGGGTAACAATACCCTGGGATAAGGAGCTGTTGAGAAACAAGAGAGGTGGAGTGGGGCAATGGGTATAGATCTGCTTCAGGATATAGGCAGGGCAGGGATCCAAGGGGGAGCCGGATTTAACCATAGGAAGAATGGAGGTGAAAGAATCGGTTGTGAGGGGGGAATGGAGTCCAGACGAGCTACAGCAGGAGGGCAGCAGGGGTCGGTGAAAGAGGAGGATGGGGGAGGAATCTTGGCCTTGATCGTGCTGATTTTATCGAGGAAGAAGGAATTAAGGGAGTCACAAAGTGATTGAGAAGGAAGGGGTTTGAGAGAAGCTCTATCAGAATAAGCCAGGTCTTGGACAATGGAGAATATTTCTCTGGGCCGGTTCTCCGCAAGTTGAATTTTGGATGAGAAGTAAGCCTTTTTGGCTTCCAGAATAGACTTCTTATATTGGGCTAAGAGGGTGGTGTATTGGAGTCTAGAGGTAGGGCAGTAATCTCGTCTCCAAAGGCGTTCCGCTTGGCGGAGGTTGAGTTTTTGAGTCTTTAGGTCGTTGGAAAACCATTGGTTGGCATCTTTGAGGCGTTTGGACGAGATGCATTTCAGAGGGGCGATGGAATCGCAGCCAGCCCGCAGCCAGCTGTTGATAGATTCAGCCTGTGCTGAGGATGGCAGCCCTGAGAGGTCGGGGCTAGATGAAGAGAGTGTGGCCAACAAAGCCGCTGCATCAACGCGGTTCCATGATCGGGCCCAGACGTTTTTGGCAGGGAGGGGTTTGGGGAGTGAGTGGGGGCATAAAGAAAAGGTGATCAGAAAATGATCCGACCAAACGCAGGGAGAAATGGAGAGTGAGGTGACCGGACAGTCTCGGTACCAAATTTGGTCAAGGATATGTCCCAGCCTATGGGTGGGGGCTTGGACCGCAGAAATAAAATTGAGCGAACGGAGTGAGTCTGAGAACTCCTTGGAAGTTGCACATTCCGCGGGGTCGGAGGGCCAGAAGTTGAAATCTCCAAGGACTGCGATGGAAGAGTGATTGACAACTAGGGTAGCCATCAGGTCTTGGAAGTTGGGAAGGAACGATTGCGGAGAAGATGGAGGTCGGTAGATAAGAACACACGTGAGAGGGGGGGTCAGGGAAAGTGAACGGGCAACTAGACAGTCTGATGAGCCCAGGGAGGAGAATGCTAAAGATTGGAACGTAAGTTCTTTGCGGGCAATCAGGGCCACCCCTCCACCGGGCTTTCCGGAAGAACGATCGACTCGGATAGCATAATAGGATGGTGGGAGTATAGCCAGTAAGGAGGGGAGAGAACTGTCCGAGAACCAAGTCTCGGTAAGGAATAGGAGGTCGGGTTTGTGGGACTCCAATAGCGAGAAGAGATCGAGCTGATGTTTAACTGCCGATCTGGTATTAAGATACATTGCGGAGACGGCTGTGGGACGGTGGCCAGTGGCAGACGGGACTGGAGGACAACTGGCGCGGGGCAGAGACCAGGAATTCGATTGGGATGAAGTTTGGGAGGATAAGAGGCCAAGTTTGGTAATTTGGTTGACGGCGGCATTCGCCAATGGCCACTTGCCTTGTAGCTTGATCAGCTGCGAGCTGGAATAATGGATAAGAGGGGTAGAGTGACCTGCCTCTGGCCTCGGTCGGTCGCGGACGGGCGCAGACAGGCTTTCCTTAGGCGCGCCTTCGGCGCGCCAGCGGCGCGCCCGCTGCGCTCGTCCACTGCGCTTCCTGTGGAGGCACATTTTTATGGGGAGAGAGTGGATGGGCGGTGGGCGTGGCCTCCGAAGGGGGCGTGGCCTATGATCGGAGCAAGGCGCTGGGATAGCGTTTTCCCGCCGTTTCCTATCATTGGTGATCCCGCTTGTCAGCTAAAGTAATTAGGGTGAGTGAGCTTTTAAAATACACAAGAGCACAATAACAAGTTTAAAAATAGAGCACTCTCCCGGCTTTCCGTCTCAGGAGCAGAGTAACAGCAAGTGGTGACGCTTGTATTCAGCGTCCCTTTTAAGCAGTGGGCGGTGGGCGTGGCCTCCGAAGGGGGCGTGGCCTATGATCGGAGCAAGGCGCTGGGATAGCGTTTCCCCGCCGTTTCCTATCAGCGGTGATCCCGCTAGTCAGCTAAAGTTATTAGGGTGAGTGAGCTTTTAAAATACACAAGAGCACAATAACAAGTTTAAAAATAGAGCACTCTCCCGGCTTTCCGCCTCAGGAGCAGAGTAACAGCAAGTGGTGACGCTTGTATTCAGCGTCCCTTTTAAGCAGTGGGCGGTGGGCGTGGCCTCCGAAGGGGGCGTGGCCTATGATCGGAGCAAGGCGCTGGGATAGCGTTTCCCTGCCGTTTCCTATCAGCGGTGATCCCGCTTGTCAGCTAAAGTAATTAGGGTGAGTGAGCTTTTAAAATACACAAGAGCACAATAACAAGTTTAAAAATAGAGCACTCTCCCGGCTTTCCGCCTCAGGAGCAGAGTAACAGCAAGTGGTGACGCTTGTATTCAGCGTCCCTTTTAAGCAGTGGGCGGTGGGCGTGGCCTCCGAAGGGGGCGTGGCCTATGATCGGAGCAAGGCGCTGGGATAGCGTTTCCCCTCCGTTTCCTATCAGCGGTGATCCCGCTAGTCAGCTAAAGTTATTAGGGTGAGTGAGCTTTTAAAATACACAAGAGCACAATAACAAGTTTAAAAATAGAGCACTCTCCCGGCTTTCCGCCTCAGGAGCAGAGTAACAGCAAGTGGTGACGCTTGTATTCAGCGTCCCTTTTAAGCAGTGGGCGGTGGGCGTGGCCTCCGAAGGGGGCGTGGCCTATGATCGGAGCAAGGCGCTGGGATAGCGTTTCCCCGCCGTTTCCTATCAGCGGTGATCCCGCTTGTCAGCTAAAGTAATTAGGGTGAGTGAGCTTTTAAAATACACAAGAGCACAATAACAAGTTTAAAAATAGAGCACTCTCCCGGCTTTCCGCCTCAGGAGCAGAGTAACAGCACGAGGGGGGGGATGGAGCCACACGGAACATATGGGACATCCAGGCTCAATCAACGGAACACCAAGGATAACCACGCCATTAAAGTGAAGGATCTGTGTAAAAGGAGAGTAACAAGAAGTTAGTTACCATAAGAACATTAAAACCATAAGAAACATGGAAAACGGGCAAATACATAATAATACGTACAATAGAAACAATAAAATTTTCTATGGTACTAAGCAATATAAAACGTGAAAGAGTGAGGAGAACACAAAACTACAAAGCTAGCAAAAACAACAGAAGTAAAAAGTAGATGAGGATCCAGCAGAATCCATAGCAATCGATCCACAGGAATTGATGAAGCTTTGTAGCCGTGCAGGATCATCGTAGGACATTATTCTGTTGTTGTAAGTAACTTTAAAGAGGCAGGGGTGAAAAAGACCGTAGCGGGCGCCCATCGGTCTCAAAGCTGGTCTCATGTCAAAAAACGCTTTACGTCTGTTAGCAGTGGCTTTGGCATAGGCCTGTGCAAAAAACAAGGTTGAACCAGACCAGGTGATGCGTTGAGAGGATCTAACTGCCGACAAAACCTTTAGCAGGTCAGTATATTCCAAGAAATATAAGATGACACCTCTTGGTCTCTGCGCAGGTGAGGTACTTGAAGAAGGCCTCCCCAGTCTATGAGCTCTCTGTGTGTTGAGAGTCGTGCCGTCAGGCAAATGCAACAATTTGGGAAGGAAAGATTTAAAAAATGTGAGAGGGTCAGACCCTTCAATCCCTTCCGCCAGGCCGTAAATGCGTAAATTATTCCTCCTATTACGATTTTTATGGTCCTCAAGTTGTCGTTGAAGCACAGTGACTTGAGATTGGAGCCGAGTGACATTTGTGCTTGTGCCGCTGAAAGAGGAGATACTTTGTTCAACTGCGGTGACTCTTGTGTCGAGTTGAGACCAATTGTCTGCGAGAATTTGTAATTTGGTGTTAGTTTCCTCCATAAAGGGTCGGAGGGCTCTAATTTCCTCCAATAATAACTCCAAAGAAACAGGCGAAGATGATTTAGGAGGAGATGGCGGATGCTGTTTCAGACGCTTGGTGACAGATTTGCCAGAGGATGCCGCAGGAAGATCCATGTTTGTCAAAGCAGTCTGGGACAAAAGTGACAGAGTGTCCTCCAATCTAGAGAGTGTGGTGAAGATTTTTGAGTTTTTAATGAAGACGTGTTTTGGATTTTGTGACTTGGGCAATGCACCCTTCAACCTGTCCATAAGACCCAAAATTAAAAAGCTGGCTCACGCGTTAGATCACAGTCACTTAAAACCAATTACCATGAATAAGAGGAGGCAAGTCCATATGGGAAGCATATATCCAAAGATCTGCAGTATATCTGCCCAAGTTCTACAGTCAACAGTTGTTTTGAAGTATTAATGCTTCACTCTTCAACAACGTAGCCCAAAAACAAGCGTTGTGCTAATGATAATGAAAATGTAACTATTAAAATAAGAAAAAATGCCATTGGTAAAGTTCAATACCATTAAAGTGGCCACTGAGGAGGATATTCAGCCCATAATGAAAATATTTGAATATATGAACTCCCAATGGTGCTGATAGATTTTGGAGCGTTGTGAAGCAGTACCAAATTCAACCCAGAGAGACATGAGGAGGGCACGTCAATTGGTGAGAGAAATATCCTCAGACGAAGCACACGCCAATAAGAAACGGAATCCAAGATGGCGGCTGTAACCGCGATGTCGCGTCTCCCTGAAGAAAAATCGCCCGCCTAATTTTCACGGGTGTCAAAGCATCGTTTAAAACAAGAAAGGGCACAGGACGCTCACCAAGTGTTCCGACATCCTCCGCTGCCCATCAACAAAGGAGAAGTGGCCTTGAAGCGCGGAACCGCCGAGGTACTCCATGGAGCTTTACCCGGATGCCACCATGTTCTCCGGGCGCCAAGACACGCCCCCCGCACCTCCCAACCCTGGTGCTTTCCCGGCTGCCTCCCACAAGCTCACCTGTTTTCCCCATCCCTCCTGTACACGCTGTACTTTTCTTCTGCTTTTTTCAAGCTCCTCCATTGCTCCTACACCCCTCCCTGTCTCACACCTCATGCAGCTCAGCTCTTCACCTTCACTTCCTGCCCACTCCACCATTGCTCCCTCTTGCTGTTGTGTGCTTTTATTTATTTATTTTATGGAAGGGGCCAGCACCTGCAGCTGCAATTCGCGGCGAACCTGCTCCTTTCTAAAGAATGCTCTTTCACATACTATTTCATGTTTTAAAAAAAATACCAATTCAAATGAGCATTTTGAAATTATAAATTAAAATAATAAAACGGCCACTGCCGAGTCATAGAGCATAAACGTGCATGCATGGTGACACATGTGTTTAGTACGCGTCATCATTCTGAGACTGTTGTAGCAAAAGGACAAATGCATGCATTTGTGTGATGACATGTGAACGTATACATTATACCACTTTTTTTTGGGTCGATGCACTTCAGCATTTTAAAATCCTTTTTGTTTCTTCTTATGCTAGTGAAGAGCATTGGAAAAGCCATAAAGTGAGATCTATTGGCTTTCCCAATGTTTGGTTTTGTATAGTGTTTCAAAGAGCTGTGAACTAAGAGGTGTTTAGCCAAAATATCGAGTTTTAAATTTCGACCTACAATAATATCGTGTTTTTAATATCGTAGGTACAGAATATCGAAGTCAAGAATATCGATGGACAGAATATCGATCCCAAGGTAAGTAATATCGAAGTTAATAGTATCGAAGTAATTAATATCGATGTAAGTAATATCGTAAGTAAAAATTTCGATGTCAATAATATCGATATTTATTTAGTGTAATGTCATTTAATATGTATTTTATTTGTATGTTAAAGATTATTGTAATGTATTTTAATACATTTAAAAATAAATGTTTAGAGATTAATAATTATTTTACATTTAATTTAGCGTTTTAGTATCAGAGCGGGTTGTGGGTTTATAGGGGAATAGGGTGGGAAGTAATTTAATTATAATTAATGAATTAATCTGTATTGTTTAATTGGTATTTATGATTAATTAATTGGTAATCAATTAATAATTGGTAATTAATTGATTAATTAATTGTTAATTATTAATTGTAAAATTATTTTATTAATTGGTTAATTATATACGTTATAATTAGTTTAATATTAATATTTATTTATTGTTATTGTTAATTAATTAATTGTTAATTAGTAATTAATTGGTGATTTAATTTTATTAAGTGATTAATTGATAATTAAATTAATTATGTGAATTTTTATGTTTAGTGGGTTGTGGGTTTATAGGGGAATAGGGTGGAAAGTAATGTAATTATAATTAATGAATTAATATGTATTGTTTAATTGGTATTTATGATTAATTAATTGGTAATTAATTAATAATTGGTAATTAATTTGATTAATAGATTAATTAATTTTTAATTAATTATTAATTGTAAAATTATTTTACTATTTGGTTAATTATATACATTATAATTAGTTTATTAATAATATGTATTTATTGTTATAGTTAATTAATTAATTGTTAATTAGTAATTAATTGGTGATTTAATTTTATTAAGTGATTAATTCATAATTAAATTAATTATGTGAATTTTTATGTGTAGTGGGTTGTGGGTTTATAGGGGAATAGGGTGGGATGTAATTAAAATAAAATAAATAATTATATATTTTATTTATTTGTAATTATTATTAATTAATTGTTATTAGTTAGTTAAATATAGTAAATATAAATAATTGATTATTGCTAATTAATGTATTGTTAATTAATAATTAATAGGTGAATATTTGTAATTTCGTAGTTAATATGTATTAATTAGTCAATTAATAACTATATTAATTATAAAGAATGTATTATTAATTGTAAATAAGAGATAAATTGATATTTAAATCTATTGTGTATTTTGTATGTGTAGTGTGTTGTGTGTTAAAGGGGGAATAGTGTGGGATGTAATTTAAATTTATTTATTTAAATATTTATTTTACATAATTTGTATTTAATAATAATTTTTTTTTTAAAACATTGTTAACATGCAATTTTTTTATAAGAAATTATTGAATTGGTTATAATGGTCATAGAATCACTATGCTATCTAGTGCTTTCCCAACTGTTTTACTATCTGGAGTGGGAATAGTAATTTTCACCCCTACGCTATCCAGCGCTTTCCCTACTGTTGCACTCTCTGGAGTTGGAATAGTAATTTTTACCCCTGCGCTATCCAGCGCTTTCCCTACTGTTGCACTCTTTGGAGTTGGAATAGTAATTGTTACCCCTACGCTATCCAACCTTTTCTCTACTGTTGCACTGTCTGGAGTGGGAATAGTAAATTTTACCCTTACGCTATCCAACACTTTCCCTACTATTGCACTCTCTGGAGTTGGAATAGTAATTTTTACCCTTACGCTATCCAACACTTTCCCTACTATTGCATTCTCTGGAGTGGGAATAGTAAATTTTACCCTTACGCTATCCAACACTTTCCCTACTATTGCACTCTCTGGAGTTGGAATAGTAATTTTTACCCCTACGCTATCCAACACTTTCCCTACTGTTGCACTCTTTGGAGTTGGAAAAGTTATTTTTACCCCTACGCTATCCAACGTTTTCTCTACTGTTGCTCTGTCTGGAGTGGGAATAGTAATTTTTACCCTTACGCTATCCAACACTTTCCCTACTATTGCACTCTCTGGAGTGGGAATAGTAAATGTTACCCTTATGCTATCCAACACTTTCCCTACTATTGCACTCTCTGGAGTGGGAATAGTAATTTTTACCCCTACGCTATCCAACGTTCCCTACTGTTGCACTCTTTGGAGTTGGAATAGTTATTTGTACCCCTACGCTATCCAACGTTTTCCCTACTGTTGCACTCTCTGGAGTGGGAATAGTAATTTTTACCATTACGCTAACCAACACTTTCCCTACTGTTGCACTCTCTGGAGTTGGAATAGTAATTTTTACCCCTACGCTATCCAACGCTTTCCCTACTGTTGCACTCTTTGGAGTTGGAATAGTAATTTTTACCCCTACGCTATCCAATGTTTTCCCTACTGTTGCACTCTCTGGAGTTGGAATAGTTATTTTTACCCCTACGCTATCCAACATTTTCCTTACTGTTGTTTTTGTTGAAGTTGGACTAGTAGTTTTATTGTGTCTGATATTTAATATGTTTTGTAATATTTTAGCTATTGTAATATATAATTAATAATAAAAATTATTCTAATTAAAAATATTGATTATTATTTGCTATATGTAATTATGCAATATTTATTAATGTTATTGTTTTATGTGTATAGATGTACTGGTAATTTAAATAAATATTTAATAATTTATATGTTACAGAAATTATTATTAAAAGTAATTATTAAGTAAGAGTATATATTATATATTATATATATATGTTTAATTAAAGTTTCATTTAATTATATATATTTATTATAAATTTTACATATTATAAAATATATTTAATTATGTTTCTTTGATTTATAAGTATTATTTGGTTTATTTTACATATATTTTTAAACTAAAAAAAAACCGATATTTTTGAATTACGATATTTTTGACATCGATATTAAATTATCGATATTTTTGTACTTACCATGTTGTAGATAGGATGTCGATATTCTTGACCACGATATTTTTGTTGCGATATTTTTGTAGGTCGAATTTTTGTCTTTCGAAATTATGTCATACAACCGAACTAAGAAACATTGGGGCATATTATCAAGAAAAGACGTTAGCATTATCACCGCTTTAGCGGCAGAAAACTGCCGCTAAAGCGGCGATAATGGCCTTGATAATATGCCGCAGATGAAGCCCATGTTCTGGTGTCAACCTGGGCTTCTATTGGAATTCTCAAGGGCATATTATCAAGCCCATTATCGCTGCTTTAGCGGCAGTTTTCTGCCGCTAATGCGGCGATAATGTTAACGCAGGGCTTGATAATATGCCCCATTACTACTACCGATTTGTCGTACTCAGTTTAACTTCCCGTGAAGGAGAAGTCTGCTTTTACAGAATTTTTACTCATGAGTTTCATAACTCTGCAACAATAATTGATATAGCTTAATCTATGGGTGGAAACTTCCACAAATGTAGGTTTAGGCCAAAACTTAGGAATATATCGCTGCTTAAATGCAAATCAGCAACACCAGACGAGATTTACAACTAGAAGTAAGAATATGTAGGGTCTTGAGGGGGCACTGACACGTACCACTCAAAATATGTCATAAAGTCACTATTTAAGGTGTAACTCTGCCAAATGTAGTTCTACATAGTTTAAGAGAAAACCTCTGCCTATGCTATTAAGAAATGTATGTGGAAAGGAATATGGAACCAGGCGTCACCGGAGGAAAATAATACACATCTAACAAGCAATACTAAAAGGAGCACATAAATGACAGCTCAATCTGGGCTCCACCTTTTGTGCATGTGCTGCGGATGTAATGGAGCCATACACAGGCCACAGTTGTGTGTGTGTGCCCTTAAATGTGTTTGGGACTGGAAGTGTGTCTGAGTGTGTGTAGAGTAGTGTTAGATGTGATACCATGTGCTTTTTTCAAATACATTAACCAGCTACATATTTGCAATTTCTATGTAGGTACATCTGTTGTCTTTTCATTTTTATAATTGTATTTGCGTAGGTGTCAGCAATGCTTAGTACCATTTTTTTGTTTCATTTAGTTTTACCTGTCTCTCTTGGTCCGTGTGTGATTCCTGTGCACTACCTGTGAAAGGCCATGTGTGGTGTGTGACTGAATCTAAGGCTTGGCTGATGTAGATTTGAACCCTGTTTGGGCTGTGGTGATGCTGGAGTAGATGTGGTCTAATTTTGCTAAATTGAAACTGACTTTCCTTTTGTAGGTATGCCTTTGTCTGTGTGCCCCTCTTTAATTTTCCCTTTCATCCTCCCACTTTGTAGTAGATATTACTTTCCAGGCACTTCACAGTACAATCCCAACACGTACACATAAAACAGAGGACTTAGGGGCATATCATCAAGCGGCAGCGATAATTATCGCTGGCCGCGTGTAGCGTGAACATTTCTATCGCTGTCTATCGCCGGATTCCATCGCCCAGTTAGCGCACTATTAACAATGTGCATCACCGAGACGATAAAAAATCCCGGCAATGGCGGCGAAAAGCGGCAATATAGTTGGAATTCAAGCGATAAAAACAGCGATAGGGAAAAAACACTGTTGATAGGGAGATGTGGACTTAGCTTCACAATCCACCTCCCATTATACATATAGGTAAGTCGGAAAATTAGCAGGTGTAAGAAACCGGCGGTATACCCGGTTAGCGCTACTTTTTATGTCGCTAGGCGGGTTTGCGATTTCCTTGTTGATAGGGAGAAGCTGTGTTAGCGATTATTTTTGCTTAGTTTCAGTCGGGAACGCCTACCTTGCATCTCAAATGAGATGCAAGGTGTCAGTGAAATGGGTGATAATACAAGGAAACACACACTAAAGCCTGTTAGCGTGTCCTTGTTGATATCGTGTTACAATTATCGCCGCTTTCTGGCCGAAAACGGACGCTAAAGCGGCGATACTTGTCTTGATGATATGCCCCTTAGTGCCCTTGTGAAGAATAACTCCTTTCATTAGAGTCAGAACAGGCGTTGAAGACGATGCATGCTTGTACCTATGTGAACTGCATATAGGATTAAGTGAAGTAGTATTACAGGTGTACTACTTCACATCCTCACAAAAGCCTTTTTTGAATCGGTGCCTGCATTTGACAGCATTGAACATTCAGCTCACTGAGCCATCCCGAACAATAGTCTAGATTATCATTTACGCAGAATTGTAGTAAGGTTTCAAAATGAAACTAACATTTATGTGACTCCATTGAGTCATCACTACAATTCGATTAAGTAATAATAGGAATCCGCTAGATTGTTCGCCAGAAATTTGGGCTGTTTGCTTATTTCAGGTAAGCATTCATCCTATGGACAGGACTGAATCAAACAATGCCAGAAACAGACACCTCTGTCCGTGTACGGCAGATGCAACTGAATGCCTGAAAGGAAGAGCGACCCTGTGGAATGTAATGTGTTCAATGCAGCCTAGTTCACCTATAATTACACCTGGTAATCAACTTCCCTCTTCAGTAGAACAATTTCCATTCATAAATTACTAAGAGCCGAACATATTTTTTGGACCGCGGAGTTCGATGCTCTCATTGCGCATGTGCATAATTATGCACTGTTTATTGAAACAAGCCTTGGAGAAGCGGTTTCGGCCAATTGCGTAACTGCTTGACTACCAACAATTTGCTTGATTAAAGCATGTTAGCGGATGTTCCATACAGTAAGAATAATTAAACTGCATCAAAAACGTGTTTAGGAAACTTACGTCAGTTGTGCAGAACACCTGCAAACCCCACCGATCTGATGAGCGGCGATGACGTAGCCAGGAGTCTGCACGTGATATGTCATGCAATACGGCAACTCTTGCCCTGGATCTACTCCCAAATCATTGTAAAGTTGTAAAAAGGACAGAAAAAACATAGGGGCATATTATCAAGCACGGTGTTTCTGCCGCTAAAGCGGCGATAATGGTCTTGATAATATGCCCTTGTGAATTCCAATAGAAGCCCATGTTCACACCAGAACCTGGGCTTCGATTGGAATTCTCAAGGGCATATTATCACGCCCATTATCGCCGCTTTAGCGGCAGTTTTCTGCCGCTAAAGCGGCGATAATTTTAACGCCGTCACCGTGTCTTGATAATATGCCCCATGGTCCGATGCAGAAGGTAACTCAGTTTGAGGAATCCTAGCTGCGATCCACACTGACTCTTGAGTATACATCAATGAAGAGGTCAAATTCAGCATACACCAGCTGTGCATGGTTCAGACATTCTGGGGCAGATTTATGTTAACTGGCGCATCCCTGCATATCAGCAGGGATGCGCCAATTATTATGCGCCACAGCTGCGCCACCATGGATGCGCCGCATTTATGATGCGGCGCACCATGGGGCAAAAACGGCACAGATGCGTGACGCATCTGTGCCGTAAAAGTGGCGCATTGCTGGAGTTGCGTCGCAAGCACGACGCAGCTCCAGCAATGTTCTGGGGGGCCCTATCTGTACAATGCTGCGTCAATCCTTACGCCTGCTTCAAGCAGGCGCAGCGTTTTGACGCAGCATGGGCCTAAAAGTGACTGAGTGAAATCTTGTAGATTTCACTCAGCCAATTTTAAGAGGCGTTCCTGCGCCGGAACGCCCCCACCTGCCCTGGAACGCCTACATGTGGCGCAGGGCTTTACAACGTGACGCATCTCCCAGATGCGTCACGTTGTAAATACCCCGCACCATGGCGCAGGATTTGCGCCGCTGCTGCGTCACAAAAGTGACGCAACGGCGGCGCAAAAGTGGCGCAAGTGCAACATAAATCTGCCCCTCTGTATATATAATAGACCAATCCCATCAAACTAATTCAAGTTCCCACTTTTACACAGCTGGTAATCACACAATTCATCTCCGCATAGATCTGTGCAAGGTACAGACCCCTTGCACGTCCACACCTGGACAACCTTTCCAACTTTCTTACATATTTTGAGCACCTCTGTAATTTCAAGGGGGCTGGTATAACAAACTTGTGGAGTCTGAGCTCTGGGGCAAATTACTAGGGTCTTCACAGGGTCAGGGTCATGAAGCAGTGGAACAACAAATTATGCGGCAGGGTTGACTAAATTATACAGCAAGAAAAGGCAAATTATGAGGCATTATGCTGCACACTTCTTGATAGTATTAATTATTTTGTAATTTTTACACATGGTAATACTGTCGGAGCAAATATTTTACATCATTAGTGTCCGTTCAACAACTACATTTACAAATAGGCAAAGAAATAAGACTAGTTTACCTTTAAAAGGGTCTTCCGCTGCACATGTACACACGTCGAAACGTTTTTAGTAACCTTTGGTCTGTTTAAGGTAGAAACAAATTCTATTGCTAATATCTGCAGATTATGCAGCAGATGGTGGATTATGCGGCAAAAGCAGCAAATCCATAATTATGCAAAAAAAAAAAGCTGTGGCCGCAGAATAACATGATTCAGTGGCCCTCAGTATTCATAATGAGGTTTACAGAGATGAACCTCACATCATGGTACTTATATTGTTAACTTCGGGAGTCTGACTTCTAGGGCAGATCACTGGGGTACTCATAATAGGGTCCATAGAGATGAACCTCCCGTCATCCAGTATTCGATATTAACTAGCCAGATGTACTGGGAGGGACTATGAGTAGAAAGGTATACATGTCCACCAACAGTGATAGTACATCAAGCAGATCCATGCAATGCCTTGTCAGGGGTAGTAAGCACTATATAAATGCAATTTAGTTTATATTTAATGAGAAGGAGTTGGAGGAGGAGGGAATATAATCAGATGCGACAAGAATGGTGCTCACTCCTCTACATGGCAGTAGGCAGGGTGATTATGACAATAGCAGACTCCAGAAAGATTATCAAGAAAAAACAGATGATGCGAGCAGAAGTCAGATACAGCAGGGAAAACAATGGTATTTCATTGCAAACAGACGGATCTGTTTCACCACTTACTTGCTGAAAGTGAATAAGGCGAGGTGGCATGTAGGCTGATGTTTCCACCAATACGTGCAGGTGGGATGGGGTTTCCACAGAAATATACACCTTTTGTTCTCTGGAGGTTATGAGAGCTAGTACTCACCAGAGAAGATGGTGTTTCATCATATGTGTTATCCATCTCTGTGTCCACCCAGTGCATCAGGGGAAGGATTTGGATCAGCATTATGTCATTACAAACAAGCATTGGCATAGCCAATAGGTCTCGCCTTTGGGACCTTATAAGTGTTTAGCCATGCAACAGTTGCATAACTAAATACTTATAAGGTCCCAAAAGCGAGACCTATTGGCTATGCCAAGCGGCCGAACGGCCGCGAAAGTGAAAGTAATCGCGGTAAAGCGCGGCGCGCGTGCCCACACTCATGCAATGTAGCTCTAGGCTGACCTGGTAGCGCTTTTTGGAGCCCTCTCAATAAGTCTCGCCAGACCAGCGCATGCGCTGGGTCGGGCGAGACCTAATAAATTAATCTCACCATCAGGGCCTATCATGGGCATATTCTGATCAATGGTACTATCATTGCCAGCAGCAATCTGGGGCACACATTGAGCCATCTTTTGGTAATGCAGCAGAAACAGCAACATTGTTCATTAATTGGTGTGAAGAATCACCTAGAGAATATTCTGAAAATTGTGAAGAAAGGTCTCATTGGACTGAAATATTTGCAAAACATCTCATGATAGGCCCACCCATCGGACAGTTGCACCATATTAATCCCTATCACCAAAATTACCGGCAAGGGAAATATCTGTTAACCTGCACCATTGGCACAGTGAGAAGTGAACTGCTCTAGACATATCTGGGACATAAACTATGGGATAGATGTACAAAGAATGGAGCTGGTAAATGTTGTTGCAAATTGCACCCCAACTTTTACCGAATCCATTCTGCTTTTCGAACTGAGCTATGTACTAATAAATTGGTTGGCAAAAACCTGATTTGTAGTGGGTCGTAATTCGGCCTACCTCATGACATACCTCATAAGTTTGAATGAGGTATGTCACAAATTGCGACCCGCTATGAGTCACTGCCACCCAGGTATCGTGGTCTGCAGTGGTCAGCACTGCAGACCGCCAGGTCGGGGATTCCTTTTAAATAAAGCAAATCAGGAAGCGTTAAAAAAATGCCAGAAGTGTCCTTGGGCCCATTGTCTACTCTTAAAAATGTTTTTTTCAACATATACAAAGGGGAAGGAGTCCTTGGACCCTTTTCCTATTTGCCAATGGGTTACCACTACATGTCTGTAGTCGGTAAAGTATTAATACTTTGGGAGCGGATTTCAGTCGCAAAACTTATCCGTTCCAAATACGGATTCTGTATGTAGTCGCAAATCCAAATTGCGATTCGGTGACATGCTACTGAATCACAATTTGGTTTCTGACATACCAAAAAGCCTTTTGGCAGTCACAAACAACACAATTCTGCAAATGAGACATTTTGTGATGGCAAACAGCCTTCATACATCTGGCCCTACTTTCCAGTATACCTCATTGAGATCCTCTACGATGGACGCCCTCTTTGTGACTCAGCAACCAATAGAAACCTGTGAGCCTTCTGGCATTTTGTGTCAGTGACTGGGTCAGCGAGACATCCTAAAATAGGCCATTGGTCAGATGCTTTACTTAAGAGTCTATTATTTCAAACTCCTCAAAACCAAAACTACCCTGGTGCTTAGTTTGAAAGTGCTTCTAATTTGAACTCCTTGTCATAAAATGGATAGTTTCCTTGACTGAAGGGGAAAATCAAGATTATATTAAAGAACGAGTGGTAGACATTGTATCATGTCCTCGTCACCTGATGACTATAGTCATCAACTGCACAGAATCTAACGGATTGCATTATAAATGACAGGGAACAATACATTCTTCAGAATATGGTTGCGGGGTGGTGTCCTTTCTTCCTGCTTTTATTGCCATACAGTTACAGTTACAGATTTCCTTTCTTCTTAGCCTGTTTTTAGTATTTGCATGGCTAACTTTTCTTGATGCATCATGTAGTTCTGTTGGTCACTTTGTCCTTGGTCATGCTACCTCTTTAACCTTCTCTTTCTTATGCCTCATTACCCCGCCACTGCTGGAGTAAATCCTATTTCCATGAATACTCCTACCTACTGCTGGAGTAAATCCTATTTCCATGAATACACCTACCTACTGCTGGAGTAAATCCTATTTACATGAATACTCCTACCTACTGCTGGAGTAAATCCTATTTCCATGAATACTCCTACCCACTGCTGGAGTAAATCCTATTTCCATGAATACTCCTACCTACTGCTGGAGTAAATCCTATTTCCATGAATTCTCCTACCTACTGCTGGAGTAAATCCTATTTCCATGAATACTCCTACCTACTACTGGAGTAAATCCTATTTCCATGAATACTCCTACCTCTTTGAATGTCAAAGCTGACACCTTGGATTGCCTACCTGTTGCTGTAGTTCACTGGATTTTACTCCGACTTCCTCTGCTGTTTTCATCCAAACATTACTGAAGTTTGTCCGGGTTCTCTCACTTGGAGGCATTAATCGAAAAAGTGTTCATTTAAGGATCCATGAACTTTTGTTAACATGAAACCCCGATCGCTATGTGGTATACCGCTTGTAAGAACACGTAATTAAAGGGAAATTTCATATATTAGACACATGGTTGTCTTTAAAAAAAAATCTTAACATGGTATGCGCCGGCTAAAAAATGCCAAGTATGATACAAAAGAGTATTTCTTGTTTTTTAAAAGAAAAATGTTGATTGAACTTTCACATCACTCTGCTTCACAATCATTCCAGAAGGACCAGTGCACCCGCAAATCTCTGATAGTCGCAGCAGGATTCAAGGCCTTCACCTGAAAAGTTCTACTGAATTATTGCTTTGCATGCACTTGGATATTTTCATATTAACTAAATAAATAAATAACGAGCAACCGCAAACACACTTACTAACTGTTCTTTTATTGTCCACGTGGAAAATAATTTCTACGTGTGGAAACTCCTATTCCTACACCAATATCATTCAAGGCCGTATTTTCTTCTCCTTCCCACTCTGAAAATTGATTTACTCTTGATATCGATAGTAGCAAAATTCTTAACATCTACATGGGGTAAAGGCTTGGAAAATGAATTGTTAATTCCCACAAACATATAGGTTTGCGTTGTTTACAAACTTCCAGGTGGAAGATCCACTCCTCACTCACACTATGACATTCACTCGCATAGCAACCTCTGAGGGGCATATTTATAATAACTGACGCATTCCTGCATATCAGCAGGGATGCGCCAGTTATTTTGCGCCCCAGCTCCGCCACCATGGATGCGCCGCATTTATAATGCGGCGCACCATGGGGCAAAAACGGCACAGATGCGTCACGCATCTGTGCCGTAAAAGTGGCGCATTGCTGGAGTTGCGTCGCAAGCGCGACGCAGCTCCAGAATTGCTCTGGGGGGCCCTATCTTCACAATGCTGCGTCAATCCTTACGCCTGCTTCAAGCAGGCGCAGGGTTTTGATGCAGCATGGGCTCAAAAGTGACTGAGTGAAATCTTGTAGATTTCACTCAGCCACTTTTTGGAGGCGTTCCTGCGCTGGAACGCCCCCCCCTGCCCTGGAACGCCTACATGTGGCGCAGGGCTTTACAACGTGACGCATCTCCCAGATGCGTCACGTTGTAAATACCCCGCACCATGGCGCAGGATTTGCGCCGCTGCTGCGTCACAAAAGTGACGCAACGGCGGCGTAAATGAGGCGCAAGTCAAACATAAATCTGCCCCTGAGTGAATAACTGTTGAGGAGTGAAAATTTTTACTGAATTAGAGAGGAGGCTTTGAACTTGTAAACATTGCTGTTTTCGCGTGTAAGCCACTGTTACAAGGGCTAATAGGGCTGAAAATCATTCTCATAGATCCTTGCATGCTTTCAGAGTACATTAGTCCTCTATGGGGGGCCAGGTTTTTAGGTCTCGCGAGCCAAAGGCTCGAAGAGACATTTTATATCTGGGCTTTTCAAAGTGCTGCCGTGGCCTAAAGCTACAGTGCACGTGAACGTGCACGCGCGCAGCGCCATGTGTCTTTCCTCCGTAGCGATCGTAATCACGATCACTTTCACTTTCGCGGGCTCCTCTGTTGCTGGCATTCCCCCCTCCCTTCTCGCCCAGCCCTTCTTGTTTAAATCTCCCACTTTTCTTTCCTAAAATGTTGGCATGTATGAGTGAGGCATGTGTGACCTTTGACCATGATCGTTCGGGACTAAAGGTCCATCCGCTCGAGTGGTTTGTTTTCAGTTTGCACCAAAGATCTTCACCTGCGCAAATACCATTCGCGCTATAACAGCATCCTGCACCTTAACTGTTGTTGTTGATGTCTAGTGCGATCAGATTCTTCTAGTCCTACTTCTATGTCTATGGGTGTCCCTTGCTCGATGCAAATGATGAGTCCACCCATGCACGAGCTGACTCGAGCCTGATATGACACGCCCGCGTCTCCCTTTACGAACATACAATACAATACAAGACACTCACAGTGGCATATAAGTTTATCAATTGCCGGAAACAAAATATATATATATTAGTTGCGGGTTTACCACCGCACAGCTTGGCCGCTACCAGCTGTGCACATGCGGTCTAGTGTTTGAATATCCCATGGAGACGACGTATGTCATGTGACCAGCATGAATGTTAATGTTTGAACTACATTTACCGATGTACAGCCTAATCGGAGATGATGTCAGTGAGCGAAGCAGGTGATGCCAGAGTTCAGGTGCGGCTTAAAAAGGTACAGGGGTTCCTAACCCCCAGCCCTCCTTTTCAGGCAGACTCGTTATGTCACCGGGTGACTCGGATCTCAGTTTAAACTTAAGTGCACCTGCAAAATTTGACTCTCGCTCGCTTCAACACCAAGGGGCCCGACCGACACTGTGATATTGACAAGACTAGTCTATTCTGATCGGTGGGGGGAGAAGATTAATCATCTCTCTGGAATAGTTACCGTGCGATTTCAGTGCCAGTCACTATGCACGCACGCAGACTCGTACCGAAGCGCTTTAGCATAGAAAACACAAGCAGTCCCCAGAGAAGTCCTATCATGTGCAGAGCACTGAGACTGGTAACCTCTAGCCCCCCTGGCATGCACCTGTCCCCTGCTTTTGACTGATTGTCCATACAGTGCGTTAGCAGCCAGCTATAGCTGGCTCAGACACCTCACGCTTAAATTACCAACATCAGCACTTGAACACTTTTGCTGGTGAGTGCAAATATTGATATAACTATTTTTTTTGTTAGCAAATATACTCTGCAAAAGGGTTTTAAAATTCATAATTTGACCCTGTATTAAAATACCGATTCTTATAGTGGATATACCTCCAAGAAACCCGTAAAAGGTAAGGATTGCTTGTTTATTGACACACAAACTGGTCTTGGATTTGAATCCTGTCTGCCAGCATGGAGCCCTGTTATACATTCCAAATATTTGATGTGCTTGCCTTCACTCAAACTCGATCCTTGTCACTTCTGAGACAAAGTGACGATCAAAACCGCACATTCAACCGCTGGTCTTCTGAGCGAGTCTGCCACATGTCTGAAACAAGACACCTTCCAATAGTGATTAATTCATGGCAAATACTAATGCCTCACCGTATTTAAAAACTCAATTTCCTGCAGCATTTAAAAAAATGTCTTGGGTAGACCATTTACGTCTCTTGTAAGAGGATCTTTGAACCCTTATGGGTCTCAATAATGGTACTTAAACACGGTGTATTACATTGTGTAACGCATCTTTCCATTGTCCCAGCACAGAGGAGAATTGGCTTCCTCCAACCTGGCCCATATATTTCTCTGTCCTGGCAAACCACCCTCCAGGTGAGTCGGTGGCACCCTCTTATTTTATTTTTTAAATATCTGTATTTGCATTTTTTAAGTATAGGTAACAAAATCCACATGAGGGATGAGGGCGAGACAGATATTGTAGACATTATTTTACGCATTGGCTATACATATCGAATTCTACACATAACTTCAGGCTTGTTTAAATAAAGGAGTGGTGTGCCTGGCCAAAGAAGAAGGGAGCTCTTTCATTTAAATTCTGGGTTTCGTAAAATGTATGTCAGCCTACATATCCCCTGACAGAGTCTGTAATGTCTCAGTCCCTTCAGTCCTTCGCAGGCCCTGTATTCTGACCGACGCTGGTTCTCTGATGGCGCGAAAGAGTGGCCTGAGGCAGGTTGTGGAGCGACACAATCCCAGCTTGCTCGGCCTCTCTAGTACTGCATGTGACCCTCTGCGTTGTCTATACTCAATGATGCATTCCCATGTTTACCGTCAGAGGAAGTGCAAGTGCATTGACAAAGCCAATAGGTCTCGCCTTTGGGACCTTATAAGTGTTTAGCCATGCAACGGTTGATGTTTTTGCACCAAGGATATTGTACTGCATAACTAAATACTTATAAGGTCCCAAAAGCGAGACCTATTGGCTATGCCAATGCTTGTTTAAAATTAATTTAGTTTTCTTTTTAATGACTACAACCAGTGCTTCTCTAATCTTTCTCTAAAGATATCACCTTCTATTTTTGAATCTTCTTGAAAATTACTTTTTTGAAAAATACTTCTCCTTTTTCCAATTGCAGGATGACAGTAACCTCAGGTCCCCCTCATGGTTTAAACTATTCACATATGTGACCTCAACAACTGGACACATTAACCCATCTTCTATATGGTGATTTGTTAGGCCTCACCCAACACCCCACCTTGCTTTTAGGAACACGGTGGCCTAATGTCACGATTTTCAGTGTGTTATGAGCATAAGCTGCACCAACTTCAACCCTTCCTGCAGCTAATTCTCAACTACCTACACAGAGACAGGCTGATGTATTATCTGAAAGTTAGAATATCTCACCTAGGGAAACTAGGGACTACTCTAGAGTGCTACATACAAATAAAGTAACAGCAGAGAACTGGATAAACAACGATATATCTGGCACACCACTAGTCAGTTCTTTTCTCAAAAAATTATGAAGCCATATTATCTTCATACATATAAAAATAGCAAGACGATACACATTTTTTACAATTATTTTATTGTATATAATTTGCAAGAAAAAGAAACATGAGCATTACAATGACACTGTTCAAGTAAAAAAGAAGAAAGGAGATCTCTTAATAAACATGAAAAAACAGCTTACAAAAATAAGTAATTAACCCATTAGTGAAAAGAGCACTGTGCGCAGTATATGTTGAGCTGCCTATGTTCTTAAGAGGGTGGTCCTATAGGGTAATGTGGCAGTGCCAGAAGGCCTGGTATAACAGGTCAGCATGTAGGCCAGTGTTTTGCTGTTTGTGGCCCTTTATATTGTCTGTATAGGTCGAGCCTGGGCAGTGCATGCGCTGCTCTGTTAGGCATGCTGTATTAGAGAATGGAATTGAAGCCCGCCCACTCTCTGCCCATATTTGTCATTGGCTTGTGTTATTGTCCTTCGAAAATACTGGCTTCTGATTTGTTAATGGGCTTGTTTGTCCCACCCTACTGCAGCCTTGTCTTCATTTGTAACCTCCCATGAGGACTGGCCCTTTTACTTCGGTTGTTACATCATACATCTTAATTAGTCCGTAAGCACTGAGGGGCATATCAGCAACAACCGGCGATAATTATCGCTAAGCACACTTAGCGCTAGGATAATTATTGCCGGCTAACGTGGATTTGTATCGCTGAGATAGCGTGCTATTAGCAACGCTTATCTCAAAAGCGAAAAAAATCCTAGCGCTGACTGCCAAACGTGAGATTATCGCTGGAAACCCAGCGATAATCTGACGAAGGTTGGCGGTAGCTTGATGATAGGGCCTCACATACTTAGCCATGATATCCACCTTCCATAGGATATCATGGCTAAGTCAGTCCTGAAGCAGGCGTAAGGAAAGTAGCGATAACAGGGGTATCGCTACTTTTCTTGCCGCTATGCTTCATAGCGTGGGGCTTGATGATAGGAGAAATGTCGCTTAGCGACATTTCTCCAGTCATGTCAGGTCAGGAACGCCCATTTTGCATCTCATTAGATATGCAAAGCTGGGCGTTAAGAATCTGGGTGCTAATGCAAGGACCTTGCTAAGTAGGCGATAAAATTATCGCCGCTTTTCGCCCGAAAACTGACGCAAAAGCGTCGATAATTTTATATCGCCTCATTGCTGATATGCCCCTATTTTCTTTAATGTGTTTCTCCTACTGCCTGCACTACATGATTTCCTGCAACATTCAGCGCAATCAGTCATGCATGCTTGAACAGGGCACTTTAATAAAAAAAAGCATTTGTTTGTCAACTTGACAAACAAATGCTTTTTTGGTAAAAGCGCCCCATTCCGCACTTTCAATTTAATAGCGGCCGCGGACCTTTCTTTAGACACGGCTCACCTAAAGAAACGGGCAAGGTCTCTATTAAAGTGAAAGCGCAGCATCGGGCTCTTGTAAACAACAAGCATTTGCAATGCGATAGGTCTTGCATTTTAGAAACATTGACCTATTTTGATTGTAAATGACAATGCATTTTATTTATTTATTGTTTTTAAACACATAAATAAAAGGCATTGTCATTTACAATGCCAATAGCTCAAAATCTAGCAATAGCGAGACCTGTTGCATTGCAAATGCTTGTTACTGTTGATTTCCCTGATATTACCACAGGCATTGCCTGCAGCAAGCACTAAGCATGCAGTCTCCCATACCCTCCAAAATACCTACACAGCGTGTCTTTACATGTTCAAAACTACCATGATTTGACAATGTGGGCCACTGTTTCGCTACCTTATTGACTAATGGGGCAACTTTGATTTTGTTGCGCCTATTTTCTGACCCAGTCCTACCCTGGCTCTTGAAAGCAGGGCCGGACTGGGAACCAAAACCGGCCCTGGCAAAGTGCTCGGCCGTCCCTCCCCCCTCCCCCCCCCCACCACGGGGGGTTGGGATTTCCGCCGAGCTCTTTGCCAGGGCCGGTTTTCGGCCGCTTTTGTTTCAGGGCCACTTTTGCAGCTATGCTGCAAAAACGGCCCTGTAACAAAAACGGCCCCCAAAGGCCCAAAACCGGCCCCCACCCGTGCGGTGCACCGGGGGATTGCCCGGTGCCCGCTACGGCCAGTCCGGCCCTGCTTGAAAGCACTGCTCAGCAGTAACTTTCCCACGAAGTGGCACAGACGCATCAAGCAATACCTCCCACTGTGAACTGGGCTACAGATGGTATCGCTCAAAAATGGATGACACATAAGTTTATGTTCTTACACTTTTCATGTAATAAGTAAAAATCCGGGCATATTAGGACTCACGCGGGAGATCTCCCAGCCTTGTACTGAATCCGAGTACTGCCCAAAAAGTACTTCAAAGCGGAGTAAAATGAAGTGTGTGACACTTCATCACAGCTGAAATCACCCACAAACCATTGCAGGCTCCAGTTTCAAAGAAAGCTTGTTATGTCTGGCTGCTCGGAGGGGTTCAGCACATTATCACACGTATCAGTTTAGCGCACTAGACTTTTTGTGTAACCGGCAGGCACAAATGTATAACCCTGGGAAATTGTTTCCCCTTATTTAAAATGATTATATTTTAGAATTCAATTATATTTGTGGCAGGAAATGTGGAGCACATTTGAATCCTAGCACCAATCTGTGAAAAAAAGTGCACACTTGATAATGAAAAAGAACGGGCCTGATTCACACAAAAATTCATGCAGACCAGCACTTCTTAACCTTTGGGGGCATGTTATCAAGGGCCCTATCTCCGTTTTTTTGGCTTGAAAAGCCAGAAAAGCGGAGATAATATTTTGGCCCTATTTACAAGGCGGTGCTAACATGCATTAGCGCATGTTAGCAGCCATTCTCAAAACGCCTCAATTCGCATCGCTAATGAGACGCAAAGTAGGCGTTTCCTTCAAAAACAACAGGGAATATATCTCTAACTGCACTACTCTGTATTAACAAGCCGTCCCAGGACACCCTTAGAGATATTAAAAGCCGCACTAACCGCGGTTATCGCCATAAGCTAACGTCTGCAAAATTTCTGACTTAGCTAAATTTATAAAGGGAGGTGGATTCTAAGGCTAAGTCCACATCTCCCTATTTCCAAGGATTCCCTTATCGCTGCAGTTGTATCGCTGAATTTCCAGCGATGTTCCCTCGTTTCGCCACTATCGCTGGATTGTATATCGCCATGGAGATAAGCGTTGATATCTACGCGTTATCTCAGCGATTAAATGAAGCGATAGCCGGCGTTAAACAAAATCGCGCTAAGCGTGCTCTGCGATATTTATCGCAGTTTGTTGTTAATATGCCCCTCGGACTTCTGTGGACCCCCACTGAATCACTAGTGAATGTCAGGAACCAATGCCTAAGAAATGTATATGATTTGAACCTCAAAACAATGCACAATGTACAAAAAGGAATATACCTAAAAAAATCAACAAATTATGGAGTATTTTACAAAACAAAAAATTATGCAAAAATCAAAAAATTTATCGAAAATCAAAAAATGTAATTAAATCGGAAGGTTGGAGGTCTTAAAAATTTGGCTTGATTTCTAAAAGAAAAGCGGTATGCTAGGTTTTAGCATATCACTTTTTCTTTTTTGCTGTAAATGTATGCACTCTTTTTCGGTCAACAATCAACCACATTCCATTTGCTGTTCTTGTGCTGCTCCCACAAATCAAGATAAGGACATCAACTTAATTTTTGATTACCAATTTTTAAATTCCATCACATATTCAAAACTTTACGTTTTCAAATTAGCTTTTTCATGCATGTGTACTATATTAATCTGCTAATATGACTTAATTTTACAAACTGTCACGGACCCCCTGATCAGGCAACACATATCCCCGATGTTTGGGGATCACAGGTTACCAAACACTGAGGTAGACATTGTTCTAGGTATGGGTGTACAACTTGTGGGAATTCATAAACCATTGGAGACTGATGGGAAACGTATACATTTTCTTTTTGTTGGTTTTCTTTTTTTTCTCAATGGCAAACATATTTTTTTAGTGAAGAAAACTATTCGTCTACACCCCGTGAAGTTTGGAGCTGTCCTGTTCCTTGTCCACTCTGGAAACTGAGTTACTCTTTATGCTGGAGTAACTATCCAACTGTTTCTATTTTAGGAAAAGGTTGGAGAAGAATTTACATCATCAATCTCACAATTTGTGAGTGTTCACAAATTGTCAAGGCAAACCCCTAGCATGGAGTAAATTACTGTGTAAATACATTAGTTGTTATGTTATGTTATGTTAATGAGATTTATAAAAGCGCACAAATACCCAAAGGTGTCTTGGTGCTAGGAAATACAAGCCGCGAGCTAGCACCTAGTACTGGAAAAGCCAGGTTTTTAATTGCTTTCTAAAGCCACTCAAAGAACTGACATTCCTAAGTTCAAGAGGCAGGGCATTCCACAGTTTTGATGCGCCGTAAAAAAAGCTACGGCCTCCCCAATGAGCCGTGCAAATTCTAGGAACCAACAATAATCTTGCCCCCATCGACCGAAGGTGTCTGGTCAGTTGGTACCATACGAAGAGATTCTGAAGAAATAAAGGGCCTATGTGGTGCAAGGCTTTATAAACAATGCACAAGGCTTTGAATTTTATACGCTGAGGCAACGGGAGCCAGTGCAAATTGCGAATATCGTTGGAAACTGGACTGTGTCTGGGAATATTAAGCAATAGACGTGCTGCCGAATTCTGAATCATCTGGAGTTTCTTCAGACACTGCTTCTGGGCATTAAGATATAGCCCATTGCAGTAGTCTAATTTAGATTGAATGAGAGAAGAAACTACTGTTTTCATGGTATTTTCCGGAATATACTGGAAAATCTTCCTTATTTTCTTTATAAGGAAGTATGAAGCAGAAACAACGGCGTTGGTTTGTTGGCAAAGTGTCAATCTGTTGTCAATCAGCACACCCAAGTTTTTTACTTTTGCCGCTGGCTTTGGTGGTAAACCCATCTCCGCCGGCCACCACAAATTACTCCAGGAGGGCTGCAAGCCGCCGAAAATCAGTACTTCCGTTTTATCGGAATTAAGTTTAAGGCAGTGCGCTGTCATCCATTTGTTAATAGTACTCATGCAGCTTCGAAACAGCAGAGCAGGGGAGTTTTCATGTTTATGTGCAGCTACCACAATCTGGGTGTCATTGGCATATGTGGTCAGGCTAAACCCAAATTCCCGGATTAGTGGGGCAAGTTCAGAGACGTAGATGTTAAACAACGAGGGGCTCAATGAACTGCCCTGAGGAACACCACAAGGCAAAACGTAAGGGGCTGAGTTAAAGCCGTCAATAGATACAGTGGATTTTCGATCCTTTAAAAAAGAGGCCAATAGTGCCCGAGCCACTTCCCCTACTCCCAACTTCTCCAGACGCCTTTGCTAGAGGGAATGATCAACCATATCAAAAGCGGACAGATCGAGGAGCACAAGAGCACAAGAGTCGCTGTGCCTCCTCCGTCCATCACCGCTCTGATCTCTTCTGTTGCTTTAATAAGTGCGGTCTCCATGTATGATCTTTACGCAAACCGAACTGAGAATGATCAAGCAGAGTGTTCGTATTGATAAACTGCAACAATTGAGTGTTCATGATTTCATCCACTTTCTTCGCTGGTAAAGGTAGTCTGGTAATAGGTCGGTAGTTAGTGGGATTGGTAGCATCTATCGTAGTTTTTTAAAATAAAGGCAGAATGGATGTCTCCTTCCAGCTGGTCGGAAAAATACCTGAAGCGAACATCAGATTGAAAATGTCTGCAAGCCCAGGGCTCACTAGGTCTACCACTCCTTTAAGAAATGTCGGTGGACATGGGTCCATTGGTGATCCTGACCTAGATTAATTTATGTACTTTCCTACGTCTTCAGTGGAAACCGGGGAAAAAGTTAATGAAATGTGATTGTTTAAGTCTGAACCACAAGAGAGGGGCAAGGAGCAGGGGTCATCCTTAAAAGCTTTAAACATTTCTAGAACCTTCGATTTAAAAGTGGCTGCAATATCATTGCAAAATTTCTGATTGGCTCTCCTGCCTATGTTGTTGGGCGTAGCCAGTTTATTAATCACCGAAAACAATTTCTTAGGTGAGTTGACAGCCAACTCAATCTGTTGTGTAAAGTAATTTTTCTTTTCTAAAATCAGGATTTTTTTATAATTCAGTAAAGCTGTTTTGTAAGCTTGTTTTCCTGGCTCATCGTAGTTTAATCGCCATCGCCGTTCCAATCGACGACAGTTCTGTTTTTCCTTCCGAAGGAATTCGGAAAACCAGGGGGCATAAGAAATAGTTCTATTGCCTGATAATGTTTTTATGGGTACCGAGGCATTGACCGCCCCCGAAATCCAATTGGTATAATTGGTGACGGCTGAGTCCACATGGTCCTGAAAAAGAGGACGAGAGGCTTCCAAATGGGTATAAAGGAGTAGTTTATTCGCTTTGTTCCAGGCTTTACAAGTGGAAACTGGCAGTTTAGTGATGCTAGTCTCTCCTACCCTGAAATAGGGAAGGCTAAACTTAACAAGTGAGTGATCAGACCACGGCAGCGGGAAGATTTATTTTACCGTAAGGCCATGGGCTGAAGAGAAAACACCATCCAACGTGTGTCCAGCTACATGAGTAGGTAACTGCACCAGTTGAGTGAGTCCTAGTGCTCCTAGTGCATCCAAAAGCCCCATCGTATCTTTGTTTTCTAACTCTTCCAAATGGAAGTTAAAGTCTCCAAGAATGGTAAAATCTGTGTTAGAAAAAACTGTTTCAAGCAAGGTATCGAGATTAGTTAAAAAAGTACTTCTGGTACCTGGAGGTCGATACAAAAGGATTCCCTTAAATGTCACTTTAGGGTTGAGTGTGAACGTAAAATGGAGGGATTCGTAAGAAGAGGTGGACACAGGATGGTGGGTAACCAAAAGATGGTCCCTAAAAATAAAAGCCACTCCGCCACCTCGTTTGGACGACCTATCCACTCTGACCGCTCTAAACCCAGCAGGAGTAGCGGTGATAAAGTCAGGATCTGATGCGGCATCTGCCCAGGTTTCTGTTATAAATAAAATGTCCAGTCCCAGACTTTATATAGTGTGAGCAATTTCGTATCTATGCTTTCCCAGTATATCTGGCATTAACAAGACCACCATAAAGCATAGATCTTTCATGGGAAATGTCATTCGCTGAAGACCGGGATGATTGCAAGGCCGAAATTAATTGCGATTGAGGGAGAGCAAAACCGCAGGCACAGCTTACCGTGCCAACCCCAGGACCTATTACACAACAGTTTTCCCTAGATTTTCTACTAAAGGCATGTAAGTCTCTACTAGAATATCTGATAGTTTGTAAGGATTGAAAGTCAAAGTTTTGGGCACTAGGCACGGTCCGGGCACGGACGGGCGCAGACGGGCTTGCCTTAGGCACGCCTTTGGCACGCCAGCGGCGCGACCGCTGCGCGCCCGCACCATGAGTGGTTTAAATAAAACCTTCCGGCGGACGTCTAGAGCGCATCCTGCCCGGAAGTGAGTAAAGCCTAACACTGCAAGCTAAAGGGTCCGCCCTCCATTCAATCGGTACGTCAGCTGCAGCGGAACGGGGCGGCCCTGAAACCAGGCAGCAGAGAAAGTGCAAGTAAGTGTGCAAATAAGCAAAGCACGGCAGATTCACAATACAATAAGTACGTAAAACAATATAAAATTAATTTAAAATGCCCCTTAGCAGCGAGAAGCCCCTTCCCAGCTCATAAAAACTTTCAATGTCAAGGTGTGCAGCCAAAGTTGAGTGGTGCCAGGCGCTAGCAGGGTTTGTTAAAGTACTCAGTAGCTAAACTATTTACAAGTGACAGGTATTCTTTTGGTGATAAATGTCAGGCATAAATTAGCTATTTCGTAACTTAATAATTAAGTTTACAACAACAAAAAAGAATCGATACACCAGGCTATCTGGTGAATCGGGCCAATTTCTTGTTTTGGGACAGTGATCCTCTGCACTACATGCACACATAAAGTGAAAAACGATCACATTACCTGAACTTCTGTCAGAAACATTAAAGCGTACTGTGCCAAATTTGTTGCAGATGTCAATTGCAGACATCAAAATACCAAATAGAATTACTGTTTTTATCAGAGTCTACAATATTAGATTATTCTGCTCTACAGTTATTGGTGGAAATTGGAAAATAACTCCATAATTTTCAACCCACATAGTATGAGTGAGTGTTATCACTTTTTGAAATCTGGTTCTTTTCATGAGAACAGTTGATGCTAATATTTGGATCATTTGGTGGTAAAAGGGACATTTATCCCAGAATATGCAATAAGGGCGAGTTAGATTTTGAAATTATATGGGCCGCAACCATAAATAACGTGTGAGATTTATAAGACTCCCTGAAAGTTCACACAGTTCACGGTTACAAACTGGTAAAATGCAGCCCTACTTTGTTTTTTTTTTCTTTAACGTTCTCATTATTTTTTCCAGCTGGAAAAAAATATAGCCCCTTTCCTACAACCTCTCCAGTTTCGGACGTGATCTTTTCTACTCCTCCCTCTTGAAGGGATGGGTTACTTCAGTCTCTTAATGGAGTACAATCTCCAACCATTTCCAGAGTGGGAAAGGGTCAGATCAGAGTTTGTGAAAGACTACAATCTCAGAAGTGTGTGGACTTTGACAAACGTACAAGGGAAACAACGTATTGTTCTGCCCAGTCCCTAACCCTTGCGTGTGTAAGTCTATGAAATTGCACTGATTTAAATTAACTTATGCTAGTCAGGAATCCTTCTGCGAATTTTGACAGGCATAAATAAAGACATTTTCACCGTAAACGTAGAGTTATGGCAAAATCGTATTTGTGGAATGGGCCGTATCTGTTTGGCCAATGGAAGTCGGTTTAGACATTGAACAATGTATGGATTTATGTTGTATCTTTCTTATTTTATACACGTCCACTTTTGCACTTGAATGTCAATCCCATATACTACTATGGCACAACGGCACTTGAGCACCTGTACAGACTCAATCAACCCTGAGTAGAAATGTTTGATTATGTATTCCAAGAAGGGATGACTTTCTTAGAAGGAAAGCTCTTGCTTTAAGACCATTGTATTTTGCTATTTTAGGTTAAATCACAGTAACATTGTTTTTCCTTTCTGGGAGATGATGGGGGCAGTGTACGTAAATAGTGACTATTAACTGATGCTGGTGTGATGGCCCTGACTCCTAGCACCTTAGTTTTTGAACAACTTTGGGGCTGATTCCGATCTCGTTGGGAAAGCCCTCCATCCGAGTCGGATCCGGAGGGTTTTACGACCGAGCCGTACCCCTGGAGTCCGACTGAGCGAGTACGATGCAGCCGTATGTTGACGGACTCGGGTCGCTCGGACTCCAATAGAAGTCCATGGGAGCCGGTCGTACGACACGTACACGGGCTGCCATTGACTGAATGGGTACGTTGCGAACAAGGGCACCCCCTGTAGTGTGTACGCATTGGTGCCATCTGCACCGTACATGCTTGTGTGAGGGGACCCTTGGGTCTCTCCCTGCTACTGATTCGTAAGGCCATGGGTGAAGGGGGGTCCTGCGCAGACCCCCAAAGTCCACTTCCCGGTGCATTTACGTTTTGGAGGCTCCGACTTGATCCGGCTGTCCGAATCGTGCAGCGTACTGGCTCGGTTGCAAATCGACTCGATTGCATGGCATGGTTTGCTTCCGGACGAGACGTACGGAGCGGCTCAGACCCGGAAACGCATCGGTAGGCGATTTCCCGTTCCTCGCATCATACTTGCTCACTCGTACAGCTGTATGAGTCAGTCGGTAAACACGCCTACGGCTCATACTTTTTCCGGCCGGATCGCGTTTGGAGCCTTTCCGAGCGAGATCAGAATTGGCCCATACTGTCGATAATCAACGTGGAACCTATCTGGTAATCATTTATTGGTTTTATTTCTGCCTCTCCAGTTCCATTAATCTACTAGCTAGTTATCATCAGAGTACATATGAAAATCCACACAAATACATTAAGATTACTGGTTCACCCTTCATACGGAATACAACACTACCCTTAAAGTTAAAATAAATACCCTTCAGATCATCAATACTAATGACATAGCAACTTCTTTCATCAAGTAAATACGTCAAAAATAATAACAATTATTCCTAACTCATATTTGATTTTTTTTATATTGGTTGGATTGTACTAAAAGTCAGTAGGTAAAAGGTCGGTATGAATAGCAATTGACCCAATCCTATGCTTAAAGATTCTGCTAAAAAACACACATTTGAGGTGTGCAGAGATTGTGTGAGTGGCACAGCAGCTCTCTGCCTAAAGGCAAGGAAATACCCAAGGTTCCCTATCTGGTTCTTTGCATAATGCATAATTTATGTTGCACTGTTGCACTGTAAGCTTGCAAGCATTTAATTCTGACCTGCACTGCGTGCATAGGTGACAAACTCTCATGTGAATGAAACACTCTTGTTATAGGTTGCTTCTACTTATCCGGGTTGGTTTGGATGGTATTAGACCTGTGGAAAGCCTGTGCCCGCTACTATGTCTGCAAAGGTACAACAACACATTTGCCATTTTCAGCTTGGTGTGACTTGCATTTGCTAATCTTATGCTTAAAACTTTGCAGAAATTACAATTATCGTATTCTGTTCTTGAAATAACTACTAGAAAAACAGAACTTTTAGTGAGCCATATTTAGAGAGTCAGTGATGTTGTAAATGCACTTGATATAAAGGAGCAGCTGTTTACTTCAAGACATGGACCTATTAGGCATCCGAAACTGGTGATTTGCATAACTTTTTCAGTGGTCTAAGCTTTAACGAATTTAATAAAATTTACATTTACATTCATGGCTTTTTTTGTCTCTTTGCAAATTGTTGTATGTTTAAAAAACACATATAAAGTCCAGCCACGGTTATGAATTAAAACTGAGTACTGTCCTCTCTACAATCCATAACTCATAGAACACTCCCACCCCCTGTGTATACCCCAACCCTGCTGTTGACGGCCATGCGCATCTACGCTGCATCACTCTAACTTTTTTTTATTAAAACACGATTTTGGGATCTTCTTTAAATCAGAATTTGAGTCGTTCTCAAGTGAGTTTGTGGAAGTGAAACCTGATTAAAATGGCCTGACACTAGACATGGTACAAAGGCTGGCATCCTAAATTAAATATGCAACTAACACACAAGAAACGTTTTGAAAAAACATCTCAGCAATGCTGCAATACACTGGGGGTAACCTACTGATAGGATGAGAGCTGAACATAGTTACGGACAACACAATTTACAGGACGCCTATGAGACGAGGCAACATAGACACTTTAAAAATGCTTGCAGAATGTGGGACTGACAGATGGCTGGAGGGAAACGCACAGGGGCCACAAAGATTACACCACCTACTCTACAGCACATAAATCCTAGACCTGAATAGATCCATTTTTGACAGGAGATAAGTTGATGGTATCTCTAGTAGTCATGGAAATAGAGCAGAATGCCCTATTTGATCACAAACCTTTGAGATACAAAATGTCAGCCCTAAATTAACCACCTGGCAATGAGCATCTCCTTCATGACCCGGTGAGTAGGGCAGACAGAGGGGAAGAAATCAACTCTGTAGGAAAGTGAAATAATAGGGGGTATGGCTGGGTAGACTTACCATGTAATATTATCACAATACCCCAAAGATGGTCCTTGGCTGAAACTCCAATAATAAATCCATAGCTTAGTCCTGGTAGAGTGGCGAAGAGCAGTGAGACTTTACTAGGGGAACATGTGTTAAGCATTTCAGAGTACCTACATGGACAATAAGTCATTGACACGACTCGAGAGAAATCTGACACCAATGTATAAAAAAAGAGTGAATTTTTATCTTAATTTTGACACCAAAATGAATGGAATATCATACATATAAACAGAGTTATAGATGTTTGAAGCAATATTGAATCAGTGCAGAAAAATACCTAGACAAAATAACATTGTGGTCAATGGCAAAATCCACTAGTGACAATTAGTCACTAATAGGTCGAGTTACTTGGAACCTTTATAGAGATCAGGTTATGTGGGTCCTAGGACCTGGCCACAACAGTCAGATCAATATTACCTGGCCCGTGGAGTCTGGGTGCAGAGTTGTTCTGGCTGTCCTAGGTGCTGAACAGAAGCCTCAGGTGGTACTTCAAGAAACAGAATGCAGAAACACAAAAGATACACAGCTGCTGACATCGGATGAGGGTTCCCCAGTGTTCCCTGTAGATGCAGGGTTGAGTGTGGGGGTCGGTTACAGAATTGGTGACCAACAAGCCTTGGCAACAGTAAACACAATAAAAAGTTTCTGGAAGTTCCCGGGTCCCGAGAGTGAGGTAGCAGCCTAAAACTTTAGGACAGGAAGCAACACCGCCTGCATACCTAATTTCCCACCTTGCCAGGCTGCAAGCATACCTCAGCAAGGGATGAGTTGTGTCCTCCTCTGGGGACAGCCCAGATGCATGTCAGAGGGGATGCAGCTTTGAAGCTGACCACTTTGATGTATCACATCACTAGCCTGCTGGGGAGTAGTGATGTGTGACCTCCTTCTTGCCCAGTCTTTGTTCCTGACTCCTAGGATTAATCACACTTCCTGACAGGAGTTTGGAATATTGTCTTGGTGGTGGCAGGTGCGGGAAAGTGCAGAATGTTCAGCCAGAGCACAATGCAGCTGGGGTAACCAGGTGGGTAACCGCTAAGGTGCCACCTGAGGGCATGCCAGCCTTCTCTTGATGCCAGAGTAATGTCAGGGGAGAGAAGGCATGCTGTTTTAGACCTAACTTGACATATTTAGGTGGTACCATAATAGAGCTAGTAACCTGGGTCTACCCGGGTGCAAGTCCTACGTTATCCTATGGACTCCCTATCACTTATAATGTACTTTAATGGTAAAGACGCTACAGAGACAAGTAAATTTGCACTTACTTGCCTACGCTATTAATATACTACACCCTGCTTCCTGGGAACAGGAGGCCTTCTCTAGGGGTGACTGACATATACTAAAAGCAGTGATTTGACTGTGCCGCACATGGTGAGGGCACAGTCGAGTTTGATCAGTTTGCGCGGCTCCTGCTGCCTGCAATGGCAGACCTGCTGTCAGTAGTTTGCTTGGGTCACCCAGGGTGGCACAAACAATACTTTAGGCCTTTGGGCCCCTTTACCACCTATTTCCTGGGTACTCCGGTGCCATATAATAGGGACTTCTAAAGGGGCAAAGTCTCTGTCAAATGGGATTGCCAATTCACACATAACTGTTTTAGCTGAAGCCTGGTTAGCAGGCTTCAGAGCACTGTCAAAGTTGAAAACCAGCATCTTGCTATCCAAAATAGGGCAAAAAGTGGAGGGACATCTGCAAAAAGACCAGTTTTCTTACAAACTCCTTTCTGCAAAACGATGACCAGTCAGAAGTAGCACCCAATTTCCTCTGTGGTTCCCTCAAGGATTAAATAAGAGATATCTTTATTTCACAAGCAGCTTCCCATAAAAGGATAAGAGAGAACAAGAGAAAGGAGCTTAAGTCAGCACTGAAACTAGCAGTATGCCAAAACCAACAGTCTCCATCAAACAACAATTCACAAAATGTGACCCCAGTGAAACCACTTTTGAGCAGTAGAATGGGACAAGGCAGAATATCTACTAATAAATACCAAGCACATTGACTAGCCTGCCCCCAACAAGGCACTTAAACTTCTAGCAGCTCAGCTTCACACTTGCACACAAACTGAGTGTCTGACAAATAACATCACCTGAGGGAACAAGCCCAGATAGGATTTCATGCTCTTTGAAGACCCCCTCAAAGAACACCATACCCCACCTGAAATCTCTAGATGAACCAAATTCAACTTTCAAATTTCAAAGCTTTATTCGATATTCTGTATTGAATTCATAAAAGCATACAAATTAAAAAACAGACAGAGACCAATAAATCACCAAGGTGAAAAACAGGATTAAAAAACAGTGTTAATACAGATCGAGCATATCATATTTGGTAAAAAACAGATATAATAAAAACCATATAAAAACGGATGTGTACATGAATAAAGTGCATTACATAGACTTTCTGAATTTTATCAGGAGTTTTAAAAAGCTGGATGTAGCGTGAGCCACTGAGTGGTTCTCTAGCTGTTGCAATCTCACATAAGCAGCTCTACAAGAGCGGAGGCCCCACTCTTTAAGGATTGGTCTCAAAATAATCCTTCGTGGAACAGAATAAAATTTACAAAATAAGAGACAATGCAGATTAGATTGGGGCGATGAATCATCACAGGGGCAGGTGGGCAAGTCCCTCGATCAATTATTGCAAGATGGAAAAGAAACAATACGGAAGAAGGTACCAAATCTAAAGCGTGTTAGCAACATTCTTGAGAAACAGGTTAGGTCACCGACGAGGTACATTTGCGGCCCAGGATTGATGGTAATTTCCTGGTATGTCAACACAGTGTTTTTTAGTTTTTCTATAGACCATCTTTTGTTAGCTAGATGTTTCATGGCCAATTGTTTCAATGATTTTCTAGAAATCAATTCCATAGTAGATGGGGTAGAGAAAAACTCGGGATAGCCACACTCAGTCAACAGGTCTTGCACGTGGGACAACCATTTAATGTGTCTGACTACATCCAAGGTGAGACAGTCAATAATTAAGTTGCGGTTAAAAGCTGTCTCCGGGGTGACCCACACCTTGTGCCATAAAAGAATATGTGCAATTTTAACGGTGTCAGAAATAAAATGAATACCTAATTCAATGTGGGTACGATAAGTGGCTGTGGATTTTGGGGCTCCCAGCAGATATCTGAGGTATTGATTTTAAATTAATTGAATAGGTGTTATATTTTCAATACCCTAGACACCCGATCCATAGATTGCCGCGGATGTACCCTTTGCCTGATATAGTGTAATTAGTTCTTTGACTGGTCTGCCACCAAGTTTAGCCGCGAAATTGTGCAGTGCGCCAACCGCTCTCGAGAAGGCTAATTTTCTCGCTTTTACTGCTGTGTGCCAGGTGCATTTCCTGTCAAAGGTTATTCCAAGGTAGGGAAATTTATCGGTGGTCTCCAACCTCTTACCCTCAAGGTATATAGAACAGGGTACTTTCTTGGAACCATGCCCACAGGCCATGATATACGTCTTAGAAGTGTTGACTTTTAGCCCCTTATCATTCATGTAGGTATTACATTTTTTGACAGCTCGCTGAAGCCCCAGCCTGGTTTGCGACATTGCAGCCGCGTCATCGGCATATAGTAATAAGGGGACAGGGTGGCCCTGGGAGGAAGGGAAATCGAAAGGGAATCCCTTGAGGTGCTCGCCAATAGAGTTTATGTATAGAGTAAATAACAGGGGTGCAAGAATGCACCCCTGTCTTACTCCCCTCTTGATGGAAAATTTGGACGAGCACTCACCTTGTTTGCCAAAGCGCACCCTGGCCCCAGCGCCCCTGTATAATTCCTTGATAAAATTTAAAATTGATTGGTCGATGCCCAGGTTCGACAGCGTGGACCAAAGTTGGATATGATCCACGCAATCGAACGCAAATCTCTAGATGAACCAACAATGATAGAGGAGGCAATATCATCCATTAAGAAGCTCAAACCTGTCATAACCCCGGGTACAGATGGATACACAGCTAAGGGCCTCATTATGACCTTGGCGGACAGGCTTACATAATCACAAACAGGACGGATATCCCAATTGCCCTTTTTCAATTTCATTATATCCTATGGAACTTGTAATATGGCAGACAGGATATTAGTCATGCTTGTGATGGAGTATCCCATCCACAAAGATCACAATCAGGTCCTAAGTACTACAAGATGTTCTGTCTGAAACTTACCTCACTTCTCACATGTTTATTTTAATGCAACAAGTGACACAGGCATTTTTGACAGACACAATTTTGAGGCAAGACTGTGGTTGTCCCCACATTGGGGAAAATCGCCCACAATTTTCCTCATTTCGGCCTATTGCAATCCTAAAGCTTGATGTGAAACTTCTCACTAGGATTTTGGCAGCCAGACTGGGCCCTCTTCTCTGAGAAACTTTTATCCCAGACCAAGCAAGATTTGTCCCATGTAGGCAGTGTGTGGACAATACAAAAACATATTTCACACCCAAGAAAATGCCCAAAGGAAACAGAAGAGGGTCCTCCTTTCCCTAGATAGCGAAATGGAGTTCAATAGGATAGACTGAACCTGGAGGTGAGCTGTCCTAAAAGATCTGGGACTCGGACCGCACTTTATAAGGTGAGTCATGGTAAACTATTAGAGGGCTAGAGCAAGGATGAAAGAAAATGAATCACTATCAAAACCAATTTTGGTAGAAAGAGGAACCATGCAGGGATGCCCACTTTCACCCCTTATCTTTCCCCTGACATTATTACCCCTCACTATCAGAAATAGGTATAATATAAAGGGAGCCACCATTGGCAAAGATACATCTAAAATCAATATGCTTGCAGCCGATATTTTGCTAATATTGACAGATCCTCTCCACTCGGTACACACATAATGGACGAATTGAAGAAATATAACCAAATCTCCAATTATCAAATAAATGCAACTAAATTTGAGGCACAACGAGCTCAACTGCAGCATTAGAAAAAATCAATGTCTACGAATTTTTAATTGGTCGCACCACTTCGCAAGTCATAATGGTAAACTATACTACGCTGATTAAACACCTTTATGGGAAGGATAGCTGTCATGAAGATGAGATTCTTCCTCAGATACTTATCTTATTCCAGATGATAGTACTGCCAATGTTGCCTCCAATACTTAAATAAGTCCAGATCCTGATGAACTCCTGTCTCTGGCAAAATAAAACCCTGCAAACACACTATAGACTGGCTGTTCCTCATAAAATTTCAAATTTCCAGGCCACCCAACTCTGCTCCCCTATAGAATGGGGGCAAAAGGAGACTTTGAAACGTGGTGCTTCATTGCACAACTCATAGCAGGAACATCACTGTGCCAGGTTCTGTACCTAAGAGGTAGCAATGATATTATATTCCTCTCCATTGACTAGAGTTTATCGAGGGATCGGGGATAAAGTAGACTTTATACCAGAGTTCACCCCCTTTCCATTACCTTTTGTGCCCATCTCTTATAACACTGAATTCACACACGCATTCACTCCCTAACAGTTTAACCCCTTGCGCACTGGCTGAATTTTCACGCTGTGCGGGCGAAATAGGGAGTGGGCAGGATTCGGACGGCCACACGCCCACCGTGACACGTTACGGCCAGGGGCCGTCCTGAGCACCGAAGGGGTTAAGGAAGCGAAAATGGAAAGTCACTCTTTAGATCCCTCCTTTATTTTTCTCCCCTGGATGGATTTGAACGAAACATGATATGTTGAACGCTAGCTGCTATAGCTCATTGGAAAGTTAGTCAAGGTTTGACAATTGATGCCAAAGTTATAACCAATACAATATTTGCCTTTTCACTGCATAGAGAAAGTGAACCCAACCCCTGTTTTCTTATGCTGTATTCCAAATGATCGCTATTGTCAAGATATATAAATGTAGTTTGAATATTTAAAATATATGTAATGCTATAATATAGCAAAAACACATATATTTATATATGAATGATCGATATAAGAGGAAGGGTTAAGCTAAATAAAATATTAATTAGGGTGAAAGGATAGGGTTGATACAGTGGTGGGAAACGTAATGGTATCAATTATGTTATGCATACCTGGGCAATGTTGTGGTAGTAGATCTAGACTGGGTATTATAGGGTGGTACAAGGTCATGGAAGGGGATGACGCGGCACACAAACCCTGTTCCCAATTCCTTGCTGGTTCTGCCTCCATATGTCTTGCGGTTAAATCTGCAACTGATTCGCAGATGATGCAAAGTGGTCTTTAGGCAGTAGTAAATGACAAAACTTACTGCAGGGAAAGTAGTGACTCGAGAGGAAAAGCAATTTGATGACAGGATGAGAAAAAGAGGATTGTGTGGAGAGCAGCTCAAATGTTATGAGAAAAACCCTAAGGCCAGCAACTAAGGCTGCATGACTACCCACTGAAGATTGTCTTTTCCTCTGCCACTCCAGCACAATAGTACACAGTGGCAATGCTGTGTACCATAGCGATGAAAATGGATCATTCATCATTATCCCTTTCAGCTGTTTCTTCTGAAGGAAGTTCCTGAACATTCTGTTCAGAAGAGGCTGTCCTCGACTTCAAGCAGCCATGGGATCACGCTCATGAAATCTGCAAGGCCTGCCCTTAACAATCACTTACTGCTTCGTTTCTGGCATCATTTATTCTTGTTTAACAGCTACAGGTTGTATGTGTGCGTGAAAAGGGAATGATGTAAAATTCATGACCGCCCTCATAAAGCTGACCCACCTATGAGGACCGCCTTCCAACAGCAACAAAAGTGGAGCTGGGGAGCTAGCTGTTGTAACTGGTTTGGCCCTTGGATGCTTAACAGTGCAGGATTTTGCAGAAACGTTTACAAATTGGTGCGTTGGGTCGCTTCTGCGCTCCTTTGATAGCACAGCTGGAGTTAGAAGCTATCAGCCTGCCAAGAATAAGTCCCAAAAGGGCCTGAACTAACTGAGCCAAAACGTTCAGGCTGTGAGCATCTTATACAAATTAGGAAGAGTTAGGCACGGATGTGAAACTCATATGTTATTGCTGCATTGGTACCAGACTTTTTTTTTCTTCTGACATTATTGATAGCTTTTTGGTGCTTTTTTAGGTGTTAGAGCCTCAGATATATTGAAATGTAGAACAGAATGGACTTGAAGCAGACGCTTCGTGAAAACTGATATTTCTTCTCCTTCATCATACTTTTTACATGAATGCAGATTTTGCAAATTGGGAAGAAACGTTATGCCCTTTTTTTGGCATGGGTGTATAGTTCCTGCACATGCAGAACATTCTTGAATATTTTATCCTTCGGAAGCAAGTCCATGTGAACAAAGAGCGTGAGTACAATGTCTTGTAAGGATCAACCTTGATCACAAATATTCCTCCAAAACGTCTGTCCAAAATCTTTGTAACCTGTTCTGTGATCATAATTGAAAGTTACGGATAGGCCCAATGTTACTATCTGTGTAATTTTATTGATACATTGAAGTTGCTATTTGCTCCATATGATCACATACGTTTTTTGCTTTCTCATCAAAAAATGTCCAATTAAATGCAGTCACATACATTTTCAGCAACGACAGTTCACTAGTAGATTTGATCAGCAACCGGGGGGCGGGGGTGTTGGGTGGGTTTGCTCAATGGAATTATGATTAGAAAAACAATAATTTATGTTCTCATTTATAAAGATATTATGAGCTACCTATTTAGCTTTGTTATGTATATTTGCATAGCTTTCTTAGACATTAAGAATCTGCATATGTATATATCAATGACTTGTACCTTACAATGCGGTTAAAACACGCATGCCAATTTTCAAGGAGTCTAACAATTTGCTTTATAACATGTACATAGATATATCCCATATATAATCTCATGAATACATGTGTGTAACAATAACCTTTTTAAATGACCAAACTTTACCAGTCAGAGCCGTATTGGGAAGCAACAATGTGCCTGGGTATTCTACAGGGTGGTAGTTATATGCACCACATCATGTCCATGTTTGTTGCAAGGGGATTGGCTATATAGAAGGCGTATTGTAGGCGTTAGATCGAGGGTCTTAAGTGGCATGGCAGCCTGACTTACATCCTAGCCTACATCTTTGGTAAAGTTGATGAGTATTTCAGGCCACTGCGCCGCCAATATTTCCTCCGGATGCCCTTATACTCTTCCATTTGCAGCACTGTTCCCTCGTCCAGGGATATCCAATGAAGGACTATGTCTCTGCGCGCAATACCCAGGGCCTAGTCCAGACACCTGTTGCCTGCCTTGGGGGATACCCACCTTTTATGAAGGCCAAGTAGGCAGATTTCAGGTGTACAGGCTGCCTGTCTATGAAGAGATATCTCCAGCTGTTATATCACTCTTCCCCAAAATCTGATGATCTGTGGGCAGGCAACGCCACACCATGTTATGTTATGTTATGTTAGGTATTTTTGTATAGCGCACAGCTGCTTCAGTGAAGAGGCGTCCCGGCGCTTGCGGCAGTGAACAGTAAAAAGCTAGGGCTAGACCGTAGGGAAAAGGTGGGTTGTAATGGCCATCCGGAATGATAGAAGGCAGTCAAGCCGCCGGATCTGGACAGGGAGGGAGTTCCAAAGTTTAGCAGCAAGAAATCGGAATGACCGGCCCCCTGGTCTGAGACGCTTCACCCGGGGAATGGATGCAAGGAATTGCTCAGCAGAGCGTAGCTGGCGCGTGAGCACAAATGGGGCTAGCAGATTAGAAAGGATTTCGGGAGAGGACAGTTTTAAGATTTTAAAAGCCAGGCAGAGTACTTTGAATTGGATCTGTTGGGGAACGGGCAACCAGTGTAGGTGACGCAAGGCTCCTGAAGCTGAGCAGGTTCTGGGGATCCTTAGTAGGACTCGGGAGGCAGCGTTCTGAACTCGCAGGAGGCGGGCAACCTCGGCCTTGTTGGCGCCTAACTTAAGGGAGTTGGCATAGTCTAATCTAGCCTGGACAATCAACTGTCGGGTTGGGAATCAAAGAAGCCCAGCATGGGCCTCAAGCCCCGAAGGAGACCAAAGCAAGTGCCAGCGGTATTTTTGGTATGATCCCGGAGCCCAAGGGTGGAGTCAAACCATATCCCAAGGTTCTTTACTGCCAATTTAGGAGTAGGTGCAGGGCCCAGGTACTCCGGCCACCAGCTTTTACTCCAGAGCCCCTTGTTCCTCCCCACCAGCAGCACTTCTGATTTGCTGGCATTAAGTTGAAGGCAGTTCACGGTCATCCAGCGCGCAACTGCTGCAAGGCCACTCCGAAATTGCACGGCTCCCTGAGAGTGCTCATCTGAGAGGGCTACGACTAGCTGCGTATCGTCGGCGTACGAGACCATGGTCAAGCCATGATCTCTAGCCACCGCTGCCAGAGGTTGAACGTAAAGATTGAACAGCACGGGGCTTAACGCCGACCCCTGGGGAACCCCCTGTTTTATGGCATGGGCGTGTGAGAGGAAGGGGGGGCCGACACCTGAAATGATCTGTAAGAAAGAAAGGAGCGGAACCATTCTAAGGCCAGACCCACAACCCCCGCCTCCTCAAGCCGACGCAGGAGGATCTGATGTGATACCGTGTCAAACGCGGCGCTAAGGTCGAGCAATATGAGTGCCGCAGTTTGACCCTCATCCAGTATGGTACGTAGATGTCACTTACAGCCAGAAGTGCGGTCTCGGTACTGTGACCGGGACGGAAGCCATTCTGGGAGCAGTCTAGGGCGCCAGTGTTGTTCAGATATCCTGAGAGCACAATATTGGTGTGGGCCTCTGCGATTTTAGCGACCCAGGGCAGGAGGGATATGGGGCGAAAATGTTCTGGTCTGGTGGGATCGAGTGTAGGCTTTTTAAGTAGGGGGACCACCCGAGCTTGTTTCCATGATGGGGGTACCACCGAAGTGGAAAATGAGGCATTGATAATCTGACGTAGGGGTGTCATAAGAGCAGGTAGTGAATCCCTGAATTGGTTGGTCTCATGGGATCTATGGGGGAGCCTGATTTGACTTTTTTGCTTAGAGAGAGGAACTCATCCTGAGAGATAGGGGGGATTGCTACCAGGGAAATGGTGAGTTGAGGATCTGCAGGGACCATGGGGTCCAGAGGGCAGGTAGAGAAGGATTTATAAATAGCTGCGACTTTCTGGACAAAGAAGGTGGCCAGGTCATTGCTTTGCTGCTCAGACGTGATCCACGGAGTGGAAGGGTCCTTCCTGGTTTTAAGATCGTTGAGGATTTTGAAAATGCTTTGTGCCGGGTTGTTACTAGTCTTAATCTCATTAGTGAGATAGGCTGAACGGGCCCGATTTATGGCCTTGTGGTAGTGTTTGATCGCATCCTGGTACGTCTTTTTGGCCTGAAGGTCATATGCCCTTCTCCAGACTCGTTCTAGCTTCTTGCAAGTGCTGCGCAGGGCTGCCAAAGAGTCATTATACCAGGGGTTGGAGGTTGAGCAGCGACCCCCAGCCCATTTGGCAGGGATCAAAATGTCCAAGGTCTGTAATATCCAGTCACAGAATGATTTATAAGCTTGCTCAGGATCAGCGTCTAAGGTGGGGGAAGAAGAGGCCAGGGTGGAGAGCAGATCCTTTAATTTAAGTTTGTGCCATGTGCGTAAAGTCAGCGTCCACCTCTCCACAGCATGGCCAGTTACAGTCATCGGTGCCCATCATGACATTCAATTTGTGTGGGATTAAATTTGTGGTAAGTGATTAAATTGTGTGAACTTAAACCCGGTATCTTGGTATAATTTGTATCTATGCGTTAACATCCTTTCCCACTCCTCGGCTTGAAATTGCCGGCCTATAATGGTGCACCACCTGGTGCGCTGCTGCAGCAGACTATCAAGGGGCATAGCCACCGATGTTTTATGCAGCCACCAAATGAGGGAGTAGCCCCCCAAAGGATAGGAGGACCTGCAGTAGATCATGTTCGGGGGGGGGGGGGGGTTCTGGTTTAAGTTCTCCCAGAAGGTGTGGCACATGCAACATCAGTTTTTCATATACCAAGAACTGGGCATCAGGGAGGTCACAGTCCTCAATCATATTCTCTAAGCTACGAAATGTTCCATCCTCATAATGGTCCTTTAGCATTGTTAGGTCCACAGATGTTCACTCATGCATTTGTCAGGATGTAATGAAGCCCCCTAGACATAGGAAGTCATGCCAGAGGCAGGGCTGGTGTATAGAGCAGGTGGTCACCTCCTCACCAGAATCAAATGGCCACGTTAAATAATTTTGGTTTCCATTTCAGTCTCAAGGTCACTCCTAGTAGCAGAGCGGGCAGCGAGCCTTCTCTAGGATTCGCCCCAAATCCCCAACTTCAGCCAGTCCGGAGCCAGCCAGTCACCTGGCCAGCCATTGTAGCTGTGTATTATTTGGAACCCAAAGGGCTCCTTCCAAGTGACACACTGCAGTGTGCTCAGGGAAACCCTGTTACGCCTTCCATCCCAAAGCAGTGCTCTGATCAAGGAGCCTAATAATTGGAATCAGCCACAGGGAAATCAAACGGGTAAATTTGCAAAGTAGTAAAGGACTTGGGGGAGAACCATCATCTTCGGCAATGCCAAACTGGCCATAAAGGGCAACAGCAGCATGTGACAGAATATTACGATTCCTCATAGAGACCACAGGGCCCTCCCCAAGTTTCCCTCTTGGAAATCAACATCTGAATGAAAATCTCCGACCCCCAGCTATCAAAAGGACCTGGGTTCCCAGTGGATACCACAATGACGACCCACCTCCAGTCGCACCCATGCCCCCGAAGAGGGGCAAAGCACAGGTCTTTTGCCAGTAGGTACATAGCAACAATACCCTGCTCTTGTCTTCTAGTATGGTCACACTCCATGATGTCCACAAAGGAGTGTCAATAAGGAACAGTAACATGTCATCCATATACAGTGACACAAGAATCTCTTTGTTGTGTAGGCAGATTTTCTTGTCCTGTCCTTCCTGCCTCAGAATGCTGACCCCCTGGCTTAATTTCCAGGGTGAACAGCATTAGTGAGAGTGGACATCTCTGTGTTTGACTCTGAAGATGTGGAAGGCGTTAAAAAATGAGTTGTTGGTTGCCTGGGGTAAGAGTCCTAGTCAAGCAGCACCCACAAACCTAGTCTGGGTAAGAGACAGGCAAACCCTAAATGAACCTGTGTTAACCCTCTGGTTGCTTGGCACAAACCAGTCAGGCTCAAATTTAGAGACAATGTGTAGAATATTTGTGCAACACTTCAAACAGTAACACAGCATAAATACCACACAAAAAGATTCCACACCAGGTTAGTAAAATAGAGTTTAATATAATATATAAAACAAGACCAAAAGGATAGAAATCCAATCAGTAGAACTGGAGATATTGAATTTCAAAGATTTTAAGTAAGATAGCGCCAAGAAGGATATCTGGTCATGCCAGACTGGGACAATGTCACAAGTCCAAGCTGAGCGTGAAGGAGCGCGGGCAGGCTACAGAGACCCAGTAAGGCCCGCTGAACAAACTACCTTAATCCTGGTTGCAGAGCACTGCCTGGATCCATTTTGAAAATGCATCGCGCAGCTGAGGCGATGCATCAGTTCTGAGATGTGACGAGGCTGCGGTGTGAGGTCCTGATGTGTGGAGGATCCGTTCGTCGGGTCATGCGATGTGAAGTTCTGTCTCGAATAAGAGAGGTACAGCAGAGGTGATTTTTCAATCCGATGAGCGGTGCAGCTGCGATGCGGAGTTCCATCAACCTGGCTGCCGCCGATGAGAGAGGCGAGGAGCTTGCACTGGGAAAAGTGTCATACAGTGGCGGTTCCCAAGGAGCTTCTGCAGTCCCAGATGTGGGAGGCTGCGGCGATGCAGGTCTTTTGCGAGAGATCCAATACACGCAACATTAGCGATTCGTCAGTTCTGCTCAGGAAGGCCCGTTCAGCTGAGGAAATGCATCGGTTCTGCTCAGGATTACTTCGATCAGCAGAGAAGATATGTTGGTTGCCCTGGCAAGCACCTCAGGCCCACTTCCAAGGATCAAGGACTGGAGCGGTACCACTTAGCATGGTAGATTCACAAATGGAAGAGTTCAGGAGCTGAAGTCTTTTATGTCCCTGAGATTTCAAATCAGAAAGCAAGCCAGCCAGCCGTTGGAGTCACTCTTGGTTCTGGCGTAAAGTGAGGCAGATCCAGTCCTTCTCCTCCAGGCAGGAGGGCAGCAGGCCAGCTGATCAGCACAGCAAAGCAGGAGTCCATTAAAGCAGCAGTCCAGCAGAGAGGCAGTCCTTCAGCAGCACTGCAGTCTTTCTTCCTGGCAGAGTATTCACAGGTGCTGCAGTATACTGAAATGGTGGTGTTTGAGGTCCAGTACTTATACCCAGTGGTGCCTTTGAAGTCCAAGAGACTTCAAAGACAGGTATTTGAAGTGCGCAGAGGCCTTGCCCTTCATGTCCTGGCTCCAGACTCATGGGTTTATGCGGTCCTTTGTGTGGGGACAGGACACAGCCTATTCAGGTGTAAGTGAGGCTGGGTCCAGCTTCTCCCTCCCATCCTGCCAGGATGGCCCATCAAGTCACATCTAAGATCCCATTTTGTGTGGCTGTCCAGCAGGAATACACACATCCCAGCTGTCACCCACCTCAGACCCTTGACCTTCTGGTAGGTCGCTCCCCCCCCGCTGCAACTTCACCTGCACCCCCGCTGTTGCCGCTGCCGCCGGAGAATTCGAGGCCCTCCACCACCCGCAGGCTTCCACCTGCGCCTCATCCCTAGTGGCCAGTGGTGGCCTTAGGTTTGTTTCATTTCCCTTGTGCTGTCTCTTTGCCTTTTGCCTCTGTGACCCTGATTTGTGCCTATAACTGCCCGTGCCTCCTGCCCCCCGCTTGCCCCTCTGCTTTGTGCCATTTCCCTTGTGCTGTTCCTTTGCTTTTTGCCTCTGTGACCCTGATTTTGTGCCTGTGACTGTCCGTGCCCCCTGCCCCTCGCTCGCCGCTCCGCTTCTGTGCCCCCTTTTTTTATTTCTGTACCACCTCGCCGTCCACGTGTTTAATTTGTGCCTGTGACCCTGTTTTGTGCCCCATTTATCTTCTGTACCACCTCGCTGGTCTCCTGTCCCCCGTCCCTGCCTCTGCTTCCCCTGCGGCCCCGCCCCCTCCGTGCCCATTCGCCACTCCCGTCCCTCGCCTCCCGCCTCCCAGCTGCTCCTCCCTCCCCACCTCCCCATATAGGGCGGCCGCTGCGCGGTGAGGAGAGCGACCCTTGACCTTCTGGTAGGTCGCTTCCCCCCCGCTGCAGCTCCGCCTGCACCCCCGCTGTCGCCGCTGCCGCCGCTGCCGCCGGAGAATTCGAGGCCCTCCACCACCCGCAGGCTTCCACCTGCGCCTCATCCCTGGTGTCCAGTGGTGGCCTTAGGTTCGTTTCATTTCCCTTGTGCTGTCTCTTTGCCTTTTGCCTCTGTGACCCTGATTTGTTCCTGTAACTGCCCGTGCCCCCTGCCCCCGCTTGCCGCTCTGCTCTGTGCCATTTCCCTTGTGCTGTTCCTTTGCTTTTTGCCTCTGTGACCCTGATTTTGTGCCTGTGACTGTCCGTGCCCCCTGCCCCTCGCTCTCTGCTCCGCATCTGTGCACCCTTTTTTATTTCTGTACCACCTCTCCGTCCACATGTTTAATTTGTGCCTGTGACCCTGTTTTGTGCCCCGTTTATCTTCTGTACCACCTCGCCGGTCTCCTGTCCCCCATCCCCGCCGCTGCCTCCCCTGCGGCTCCACCCCCTCCGCGCCCATTTGCCACTCCCGTCCCTCGCCTCCCGCCTCCCAGCTGCTCCTCCCTCCCCACCTCCCCATATATGGCCGCTGCGTGGCCGCGCCGCAGGCGTGCCTAAGGCAAGCCCGTCTGCTCCCGTCCGTGCCTGGACCGCGCCCAGCGCCAGAACCCCTGGCCCCCGCACCAGCCACGAGGACCACCGCCTCCGCTACGACGCCAAGACCCTCACCGCTCTCAACCCAGGAAGGACCCACACCTGCTGCAAGGTCGCCCCGAGGCGCACCCACGGCCCCTTCACCTGCCGGAACTGCAACTTCTCCTGCCACGAAAGCGCCAAGACACCCACCACAACAGAAACCAACCAGCTCAGAAGCATCCTGATCAACACTCGCTCCGCACACAAACACGCCATCAAACTCTGGGACCTACTCGACACTATATCTCCGGACGTCGCCTTCCTGACCGAAACCTGGATGAACGAAACCTCCGCGCCAGACATCACCATAGCCATCCCAGATGGGTACAAGATCACCCGCAGAGACCGTGTAAACAGAGCCGGAGGAGGTATCGCCATCATCCACAAAAACACCATCAAGATCTCTACAAACACCAACGACACCTTCAGCACCGCCGAACACATGCACTTGCAGATCCACACGGACCCCAAGACCACCCTAAGAGGCACCCTCGTCTACAGACCACCACGACCCCGGCCTCAATTCTGCAACTCCATCGCCGACCTCATCAGCTCGCACGCACTGACCTCCACCAACTACATCCTCCTCGGAGACCTGAACTATCACCTGGAGAACAACAACGACAGCAACTCCTCCACCCTGATCGACAATCTCGCCAACCTCGGACTCAAACAGCTCGTCACAACGCCGACCCACATCGCCGGCCACACACTTGACGCAATCTTCTCCTCAAGCCCCCACGTCACCTTCAGCCACGCCTCCGAACTCACCTGGACTGAACACCACTGCATCCATTTCTCCTTCTGAAAACCACTCACACACCACCGCACCCTACAGACCCCCCGCCGCCGCTGGGGCAAAATCACTGAAGAACAACTACAGACAAGCCTCGCACTCAACCCTCCGACGAACCCTACCAACCCGGATGATGGTGCGCTCTCCCTCGAACGCTGGATGAACGACTGCGCCAACACCATCACGCCGCTGAAAAACCCCACCAACAGAGGCACCAGCAGAAGAGTCAGCTGGTTCACCCCAGAACTCCTCGACTCCAAACGCACCTGCCGGAAACTGGAAAACACACGGAACAGCAACAAGACGCCAGACAGCCACACTGCCTACAAAGACGCCATCCGCAACCACCACCACCTCATCAGGACCGCCAAAAGGACCTCCTTCACAGACCGCCTTGACAACAACGCACACAACAGCAAGGAGCTCTTCACCATCGTGAAGGAACTCTCCAACCCCAGCTCTAACGCCAACGACGTCCCACCATCACAAGCCCTGTGCGACTCACTCGCCACCTTCTTTCACCGGAAAATCACCGACATCCACGACAGCTTCAGACCCCGGACGACCCCTGCCGACCACACCGCATCGAACCCACCGAACCCCACCACCCACGACACCCTGACAACCTGGGCCAACGTGAGCATCGAGGACACAATCAAGACCATGGGATCAATCCACTCCGGTTCGCCTTCCAACCCCCTCCCACACCACATCTTCAACAAAGCCAGCAAGTCCATCGCACCCCACCTGCACAAAATCATCAACCTCTCCTTTGAGACCGCCACCTTCCCTGAGAACTGGAAGCACGCAGAGATCAACGCCCTACTGAAGAAACCCAAAGCAGACCCGAGCGACCTCAAAATCTTCCGGCCCATCTCCTTGCTCCCGTTCCCAGCTAAGGTCATCGAGAAGATAGTAAACACCCAGCTCACGCGACACCTCGAAGACAACAACATCCTAGACCCATCACAATCAGGATTCTGCAGCAACCACAGCACCGAGACCGCCCTCATCGCCGCCTCAGACGACATCAGGATCCTGCTAGACAACGGCAAGACGGCGGCCCTTATCCTCCTAGACCTCTCCGCCGCTTTCGACACCGTCTGCCACCGCACACTACACACGTGCCTCCACGACACACGGATCCGAAACAGGGCCCTGGACTGGACCACCTCGTTCCTCTCCAGCAGAACTCAGAGAGTCCGCCTCCCCCCGTTCCGCACCGAAGCCTTCAAGATCATCTGCGGCATCCCAGAGGGATCCTCCCTCAGCCCGACGCTGTTCAACGTCTACATGGCACCACTAGCACGCATCGCCCGACAACACGACCTCAAAATAATCTCCTACGCCGACGACACTAAGCTGATCCTCTCCCTCACCAAGGACCCCCTCACCGCCAAATCCAACCTCCACCAGGGAATGAAGGCCGTCGCTGACTGGATGGAGGACAGCTGCCTCAAACTGAACACAGACAAAACAGAAATCCTCATTCTCGGGTCCAACCCCTCCACTTGGGACGACTCTTGGTGGCCCACATCACTGGGGCCCCCCCCCAGCCCCCACCGACCACGCACGCAACCTGGGAGTCATCCTCGACTCAAAACTCCCCATGACCAAACAAGTCAACGCAGTCTCCTCCACCTGTTTCAACACCCTCCGCATGCTCCGCAAGATCTTCAGATGGATCCCGACAAACACGAGGAAAACAGTCACCCAGGCCCTGGTCAGCTGCAGGCTCGACTACGGAAACGCCCTATACGCCGGAACCTCGTCCAAGCTCATCAGCAGACTACAGAGAATCCAGAATGCCTCTGCACGCCTGATCCTCGACGTCCCACGCCGCGACCACATCACCACCCACCTGAAGAACCTGCACTAGCTCCCCGTCTACAAAAGAATCACCTTCAAGCTCCTGATCCACGCACACAAGGCACTCCACAAAACCGGCCCAGCCTATCTCAACAGCCGACTCTCCTTCTACGTACCCAACAGAAAACTCCGCTCCGCTGACCACGCCCTGGCCACAGTCCCACGCATCCGGAGAACTATTTCCAGAGGCAGAACGTTCTCCCATCGCGCCGCCAAGACCTGGCACACCCTCCCCCACCACCTAAGTCAAACCGAAGACCTGCTGACCTTCAGGAAACAACTCAAGACCTGGCTCTTCGACCACTAACAGCTCCCCCCCCCCCCGGCGCCTTGAAACCCGCCCGGGTATGTAGTGCGCTTTACAAGTTACATGATTGATTGATTGATTGATCAGAGACAGGCAGCAGGCACCAAATGCCTAAATTAAGAAAATGCTAGCTTTCTAAAGTGGCATTTTCAGAATTGCAATTTAAAATCCTAATTCGCCATAAGTTCACCATAACTTTAGATTTGAATCAGTTATATCTTCCCATTTTTAAATTACTCCTAGAAAATGTAATAAGGCAATCCCAATGTTATCTTATGGGAGATATAAGCCTAGCAGTAGTGATAAACGAATCTAAGCGCGTTTCACTACCAGGACATGTAAAACTTATAAGTACAGGGTCTGCCTTTTAAATACATTGTACCCTGCCATCTGGGTTGTCCAGGCCTACCTTAGGGGTAACTTATGTATATACAAAGGGAATGTTTGGTCATGGCAAAATATTTATTTTGCCAGTTCAAAATGGCAGTGTGACTACACACTCAGGTTTTACAATGGCAGGCCTGAGACATGTTTAAAGGACTCCTTAAGTGTGTGGCACTAACAGTGCTGCAAGCCGACTAGTAGCCTTTGTTTTAAAGGCTATGGGCACATGTAGTGAACTTTATTAGGGACTTATAAGTAAACTCAATATGCCAATTGGGTATGAGACAACGTTATGCTGTTTTAGGGAAAGAGCACATACACTTTAGCACTATATGCAGTGGTAAAGTGCTGAGGTCTTAAGGCCAACAAAAACAAATACAGCAAAACATAGGAGGATGAAGGCAGAAGGTTTAGGTGTGATCCTGTAGAAAGGGCCATTTTCCAACACAAGGGTTTCCAGATACATCAACCTATGCGCACCTGTGCACGAGCGGCCGCATATGGAGGAAGTCCTATTTATCTCACTCTCTACCCAAGGACATCTTGACAATTATTGTATGCAGATAGTCCCATTGCAGAGTGTCAAATGCCTTGCATCAAAGGACAGGATTATCGTGCATGGGCGCTGTCAGCATTTAGTTCAGAATACGGTACAGGGATCTTATTGTGTATGAGGTGTTTTGCTGGGGGATGAAAAAATTCTGGTCATCGTACCTAGGTTGGGCTGCAGTCTGGTTACCAGCACCCTGGTGAGTATTTTGTAGTCCAGATTAAGTATTGAGAGGGGTCTATAAGATGCTACATCCAGTTCCTCACAATGGCTTAAGAATGGAGACTATGATAGCTTACCTGGTGGTGCCTGTCAATCGCCCCAGTTCAAAGGCCTCCTTACACATCTTCACTAACCAGTGAACTAGGATTGAGGAATCAGTCTGAAAAAGCTCCACCGGCAATCCGTCTGAACCCGGTGATTTTCCCCCTGCCTGCTGTTCTATGGTGCCCCAAATTTCTGGCTTTGTGATGGGTCCCCCAGCTCCTCCCAGTCTGATAGCCTTGGGAGTTTCGACCTGACATCTGTCATTCCCTCGTGCATCTTGTTGCGTGTCCCATATAGCTCACTATAGTGCAGAGCAAATACTTCATGAATAGCTTGTTGGGGATAAGCTTTTTCCCCATGGTGATCTTTGTGATGGTTTTGCTCTCTCCTCTGATCATGTCAACCATGAGATAAGTCTCCCACCCAGCCATCTTCCATATAGGCTGTGGATAGGTATTCACATCTATTAATGACCTGTAGCCAATCAAGTGTGCTGGTGTGTGACTCCCTGACCACTGTGAGCCAGTGTCAGATTAGCGCATTCCCCAGCCCCTCAATCTTCAACTGGAGAATCTGGTCTTCCAGCTGAGACAGTTCCATGTGGAGAGGCTTCATGACCCCCACCATTTGGCATAGACAATGTCCCCTTACTAAAGCCTTAACTGCATCCTATTCAATGTTGCTGTTGGATGCCATGTGCCTATTGTTCTGGACAATCCTGTCCCTCAGTGGGTCCCTTAAGTTGGTTACAAAAAGGAAAGAAACAAGAAGTCTTCAAGTTGGTATTGGCGAGGCCCGTCCCCCCAACTTAGCGTTGGGTTGGGGTCAACAGTGTGCATGCTAAAATATCCTTGTGTGTCAGCTGTCCTGTAAACTTGGGAAGCATAATATTTTGTCTGGGCAGACATGGACATGGTAAGGCAAAGAATAGTATGGATATTCTCTTTGCCTCACATTCCTCAAAATCCAAGGATCTCGCAAGTCCCAAATGCTCATCCATTTCTCAAAGAACTGCACTGATATTACTTTTGGGAAATGAGGCAGAGGAGGCACGCAGTTGTAGTAGGGAGTAGTGAGGGGTGTCTATTCAGAAAGAGCATGGGGGTCAGGGTTTGAAAGAACTGCATCTGCTGTGCATTTGGGGCATAAATACTTCCCAGACTAATCAGCAACTCAGCCAATCTTCCAAACAGGAAGACATTTCAGACCTCCCTATTTATGTAAGTGTTCATGACCACCAATGGCGATTCCCGTCCCTCTCAGATCAGGACTCTTCAGGAGAATGCTGAGTAATTAGTTGCTTAACGATGATCCTTCTATCTCCATTACATTTGTATCACTATATCCACCACTATGTGCTTCTCTTGTATGAACACTGCGTCTACCCCTTCAGTTAAGGAATGCTAGGAGTTTGTATCTTTTACAAATGGATTGCATCCCTCTTACATTCCAAGTAAGGAAAGTCTATTTTGTGAACCTGATCACCATTGTAGCAAGTGTCAGATCTGTGTACCCCTTCCCCCCCCATGTGTGCCTTTCCACCCTCTGCTTTTCTTGTCAGTTGGGCCACTGCGCCATTATAATATACCATGTGCATTGGTGTCTCTCTCACCCTGGTTACACTGACTGTATGAAAAAAACCTTAGCAATCTCAATTTCCTCCCCCAAAGGCAGATCAGCAATGGCTGACCTCCCATTATTGCACAACCAGGATAAAAGCCATCGTCTCACCCACTCAAGGTGCTACTCTTCCCCTTCACCTTGCTGGTAGCTGCATGCACATCCCAAGCTGCCCCACCCAACGTCCTCACAAGGGAGGCCTTTCCATGAGCCGAAGAAGGCTTACGCCGCCTCCCTGCTGTCACCAAAGATTTCCCCTCCTCTATCACCGCATTGTGGTTGATTTTCTTGGGGCATGCGGCTCCAGAGGGCCACCCGGGCTCTGAAGAAGCCCCTCAGCCTACTGTACACCTCCCGGGCCGCTCTCCTTATTTGGAGTGGCCCCACCCGCTCACCTTATTATCTGCTGACAGAGGGGTCCTGCACATATACGAGCAGGCAATCACAGTAGACTCAATCCCATCTATTGCCTTATGTACGGGGTAACAGCCATGCAGCTGAACACTCACAGCCAAGAGATCAAGGCACCCCACTTCATTCAACAGCCTCATTGCCTGGACAACTTTGTTGGCACCCGACTAGCTGAATTTAACCAGGAACAATAAATAAGTAATTGACTTTAATAAAACACCCTTCAAAACTGTGCACTAAGACACATTACTGCTAAACACTACCAAGAAAAGAAAATACTAAAATAAAAGCTTGCTCTCCTGATACAAGACACCATGTCACTAAGACAAAATGGTGGCTGGTGCCCAAAAATATCTGGTTATATACCCTTGGATATGTCTATAGCCAAAACGACCTCAAACCACTAGCAGTCATCAGACTGCTCCCTTCCCCAAGAATCCTGGGGGAAAGAACTCCCTGTGATTGGCTGCCCCCATAGCCCCATTAGCAAAGTAGCTGTCCCTCCTGGCAGCACAGCAGTCCTTCTGGGAATGTGCAGCTGTAGAGTCAGCAGTGCCTGGTTACAAGTCAAATAAAGTGCCTGATTAGATGGGGTCAGAGACCCAGTACTTACACCCAAAAAGTGTCTTTGATGTGGGTGTGACTTCAAACGAACTCTCTGAAGTGCACGGGTCCCCTATATCAGTCCTGTCTGCCAGCCTAGCTATGGGACTATGGGGGTAAATCAGCCCATTGTGTAGAATAAGGGCACTACCTATTCAAGTGGAGTGCTACCTCCTCTTTCCCCTACTGCCCAGGATGAACCATCAGTGTCTTTCTGAATGCAGATGCAGTTGAGTGTCCTGTGTTGTGGCTGTCTAGAGGGAATGCACAAATATGGCTGTCACCCAACCCAGTTGTGTATCAGAGACAGGCTATCAGGCACACAGAGCATTACGTGCAGAGAAATGTCCACTTTCTAAAAAGGGGATTTCTAAAATAGCAAAGTTAAATCCAACCTCACCAGTAAGTAGGTTTTATCAATATCATTCCAAACATATGAAACATCAAGAAGCTACTCCTGTCTCATCAGTAATTACAGCCTAAAAGATAATTAAGAAGAATTTTAAGGAATTCCCAATGCTACCCTATGAAAGGAGTAGTCCTTACAGAAGTGAAAAACAAAATAGGCTGTTTGTCACTACCAATACATGCAAAACACAAAGATTAATGTCTTACCTTTTACTTACATAGCACCCTGCCCTTTGTGTTTCCTGGGGCCTACCTTGGGGTGCCTTATATGTAATAAAAAGGGGAGTTTAAGGCTTGGCAAGTAGATTTTTATTGCCTAGTTGAAGTGGCAGTAAACTGTGCACACAGGCCCTGCAGTGGCAAGCTTGGGACAGGTTTGAAAGGCTACTTCTGTGGGTGGCACAATCAGTGCTACAGCCCACTAGTTGCATTTAACTTTCAGGTCCTGGGTATATAGTTTACCACTTTACAAGGGAAATATAAGGAAATTAAATATGTGAATCATGTATATACCAATTACACACATGTTTAGGGAAGAAGCACATATACTGTAGCACTGATTAGCAGTGGTAAAGTGCTTAGAGTCCTATGGTCAACAAAAACATACAGCAAATTGTGGAGATAAAAAGCAAATATATTTGGGGCAGACCACCCTGAGGATGCCAGGTCTAACACTGCAATTATTATTTCAGTATGATAATACTTGCCAACACCTATCTTGTGTGGTTGCGGAAACATATGTTTCTTGGGTGATATGATTTAGTACATTTATGTTTCAATATATAAGGGATAATCAAGCAGTACAGCCTTTTGGGGATCTCTTTTTTTTTTTAAATGTGTGGCACACAGTGCTGTTTAAATCACACAATATTTGGGGGAAATAAGTAGCAAAATGGCTCTTTTAAAAAAAAGTATAAATATGACATCGCAGAAGACTTCAGCAGTCAGATGAACTATGAGGGAGTCACACCAGCCTCTCGTGGAAGCCACCACTTCCTAGTGGAGGCCTACCAGCCTTATTTGTTTTGTAGCAGCAGATCTTCAAAATGAGGGTTTGCTGTGAAAGACAAATTTCCCTGATTCACAGGTTGTCTTTTCACTCTGCATTGTGGACATTTGAGCATTTTCTTTCCTGGCATTGCAATGACTCACAAAGGGGTTCCCAGAAGGAAAAAAATAGGCCTTTGCTGTGCCCTAACTAGAGAGAGGGGGATGTGGTACTTTGAACTTGTGACCCAGTGCAGACTTGGTGCTAAGTCAAGGGTTTCCATTGGGAGAGGTCGCTGGGGCTCGGCCAACTGGAACCCAGAGGTTCACAAATAAGGTGGTGGAACCAAGAACCAAGAATTTGGAGGGGAAGGAGCAATACCAATTCATAGCAGTGCTCCTACTCAGACAAAACACTAAATGAACCCCCCCTTATGGTATACAAATTCATAATCTGACTTTTGACACACTTTGTGGCAAACAGTTCACTCTAACATTTGTTGAACCAGCAACATTCACCTCAACTTGGACATTCAAGATGTAACCAGTGGCATATAACACTTTCTTAATGCGTGTGTCTCAAGAGGGATTATAAACAAAATTGATGCGCAATGGTGAAGTGTTCACTCTGTTTTTTTTAAGTATATTTAGAATACACATATGGTTTCCCTATATGTGTAGAAGAATACCAAATAGCTAAACACTATGGGGCCCATTTATGTATGCATCTTGGAGTAAGTAAATAACACTCTTTTACACAATCTCACATGTCTATTAGAATTGGCCGCAAAACATCTAAAATAGAAATAACCTTGGGATATGTATGTACAATTTGTATAAATAGAAAGGACTGAAATGACTGCGCACTCTGCACTTATACTTATAGCGAATGTAACCTGTGGGATCACTCTGGTTCAGTAGAAATAATAGTATTTATAGGGATTTAGGAAATGTACTGTTTTTTTCCCACCTCAAACATTTTGATACTACACTATGAATTGTCCTAAAACGTCTTACTTAGTCATATTACACAACGTTTTTTCTGTGCCCCCTATGTCCAGAAGAGGTTCTTCCTCCAGGTCATGGAGTTAACCACCCTTTACACTTCCATACCTTCAAGAAGAAGGTGGTTAGGTGTTACCACTCCTAAAACGAACAATAAAATAAAAGTAATAATAAAACAAATTTTCTTTCATAATCTCATAATATAATTCTATTTAGCAACATGCCAACTGTCCAGGCCTTGAAGACAGTCTCAACAGGCTTATGGAAGGAAAAAAGATGAGAAGAGAGGAAATTGCAGTAGAAAATTATTTTAAATTGCAAGACTCATTCTTTAGCTGCTTACTAGTATAGTCCTCTAACCTGGTTGGTGTCAGCTCTTGCAGTCCCTGTCCCTTTTCTGGCTGGTTACTCCCCATGACCCCCTTCTCCCCTGTAATGTCCCAATCACTGACCTGGGCTGTTTTTCTATGAACAGTGGTGGGACTCTGGAGTCTCCGGGTGGAGTGTGAACCACAGTCTCCTGCATGCTCTCCCAGCTCTTGCTCTGTTTCCGTGCTACGTGGGATTCGGCTCTTCATAGGCAGCTTATGGCTTTCCAACACTGCATGACCCCACCAGGCTCACTTTGTCTTGCTTCTAGTACGGTTTGACGTCCTCCTCAACAGAATAATCATGAGTTGGCTGTCCTTTTTTTCCAGAAGACCTAGAGAGCAAGGTTTGTTTCATGAAAGGACTTTTATAGTCCTTTGTCAGTCTCTAGCCTTAGGGTCTTTCCTCACTTGTATATTTCCCTCCTCATATTCTTTCTTCCCTTTCCTTTCCTGTTGTAAGCCCTTGCTCCATATCTTACCTTCTCTCTGTTTCTTTTCCTGCACATCCCTGTGGACTATAGTGATGCTGCGGACATCGTAGGAAGACCTCCTTTTCTAGCAGTAAACATTCCTGTCAATGGGGAGTTGGGTATTTTAGGTCAGTTTCACAAAGACATATAATAGTATGCAAAAAGTTATCCTGTAGTACTTATTCTTGTACTCATATTTTCTACAACATTTGCACTGATTATAGTGTTATTTATTCAATACAGGTTTAAGGTTTACAAGCTATATTTTTCCATAAATACTAGTTTTGTATAACTTGGAGAATTTAGACTCAATAGGCCTATATAACATAGTGGGGTGTAGTGAGATGTCTTCAATGCGCCTACACCAAGATCTCACCATCTATTTGCACCACTGTTGCTCCCTCAGCATTCAAATATTCACACTCACAGTGCCCCTGCATCATAGGCCAGTCACTGATAGTGAAAGGTAGATATTTGTGGCATGTAAAGACCACCTGATTCATCTGGTCTGACCTGTTGGGTGTCTGCTGGAACATTATAGGCACAATTTAATCACCAACACTTGCTTTGTTCTTATAATAGTAGGATTATGATGCATACAGATATTTGGCAAAATAATTCTTATTTGGAGATAAGGGACACCAGTCCTCCCCATTTAAGCCCCTCCTCCCCATTTAAGCACAACATCCATTGTGTACTTGTATATTGCAGTTAAAGAGGTCTCACTTTTAGTTTATCCATTTTAGAAAATTGATCTGATTCCCAGGTTATTCGAATAATTTTCAGCTATTTCAAATATGCTATCACGCTACTAAAGGAAAACGTATCGCTATCATATAGGACATGCACATTGTTTGTTGAAGGAGCATGCTAAAGGAAACCCAGTTTTAATATCTTTCTTGTGTTTTGTTTTTAGCCAAACAATAGCTTTTCATTTGTGTACAATTATGTGCTAGCTTGTGTTTTGTATTATCTGTTAAAGATGGGGATCACTGTACAAGACTATGTGTTCGATATTTCTACCGGATTTAAGTAACTAGTTAATAAGGGTCGAACCCTGCGCCAGCGTCGGCAGCTCTGGCCGTTAAGCTATATCCTCTCCCCATGTACATTCATAAAAGGTAACTAGATTGGTCTGCTGATTGCAAAGAATCAGCATTGTGATGTTCCACCTTTCTTGTGAATTAGATATAATGGATTTACATTTGCCCTCCTTGCTGTGCATAGTTGCACCCTTACCCAGGGCTCTGCGTATTACAGAAACTGAGGAGAAACATTTCTGACTCTTGGCAGTGATCCTTTTTATTCACTTGCCTGGAGTGCCTCTCTTGGACGAGAATTAATGACATTCCTTGGTTCCTTAGCCAGTGTTTTACTAAAAATGATTAACATCTATTATTGGGACCATTTGCATTCAGAGTTAAAATTCTTATATTACCCATTGAGAGTCTACTGTACAGGAAGGCAGATTTTTCTTTTTTTTGTTCTCGGAGTTTCATTTAGCGTCAGCTTGGGTCAAAGGTATCGGGTATCAGAGATCTTTACATGAGTACCAGTTGCTTACACAAGGATACATTCATTTTTGTTAGGCACTGGGAGAATAAGTGATTTGCCCAGAATCACAGGATGTTGAGCGTCATTGCCGAGACTCGAAGCCAGTTCCCCAGATTTGAGACCGACCGCCATAGCAGTTAGGCTACATCCTCTCCCCGGATTATTCTTGCAGCATCTTATCCTTATCCTGCCTCAGTCTATTGGGGATTCAGATTGTCTGGGAAAGCAAGCCAGGCTAGTTGTATGCATATATTAGCTTAAACAAGATAGAAACAAGAGAGGTCATCATGACCCACCAAACTATCATCATTGAACCTAGCCTTACTGTACAAATAATGTAAACACGTAGTGGTAATGTGGATGTTTTATTTCATTGTACAACCTCTTGCAGAAAAACTGTGGCATAAGAGACATCACCAACATTTTGAAATGTGTCTGAATGTAACATTTTATCTTTGCATGTTACTTAATCTATGGCTACACCAACCTGTTTAAAATGGGGCATTAGTTTCTTAAATTACATTCTGCATTTATAGATATCTAAAACCACATCAGAGAAAACTTATGATGAATGGCTTTAAAAGGAACTGTATATTTAATCCTGTAGCCTTCAGCGTTAAACAGTCTTGTCTAGGGTTTATTTGATTCTTTGGATGCAGCAAACAGAATTCTGTGTTTCGTACTGTAAGAAATTGGGTTGCAGGATGACTTTGGTGCAAGCCATGGCCAAGCAGCAACTGCAATCCTTGTCGGGATGAGGCACAAGCAAACCCCAAATTAACCTGTGCTCAACCCGTGGTAGCTTGGCACGGAGCAGTCAGGTTTAAGTTAAAGGCACATTGTAAAGTATATATGCAACACCTCGGACAGCAAAACAGTGAAAACATACCACAAAAGGAGCCCACAACAGTCTTAAATAAATAGAGTGATTTTTGTATATTAAAAAAAAAAAATGACTAATCTCCAATTACTAGAACCGGAGACATTGAATTTTGAAGTTTTTAGAGAATATAGCGCCAAAAGGTGTAAAGCACTAGCTGTGGACATCTGGTCGGACTGGACCAGGACAAAGTCACATGGTCAGGCTGGGCTAGCTACAGGGACCCAGTTAGACCTGCTGAAGAGAGTGTCTCAACTCCTGATTTGCGGAGAGTTGCACATATTTGAGTGGAAGATGAATTTCACAGCCAAATTGATTCTTTGGTTCCAAATGCGGCAAGGCTTTGTGCGAGCTCCTGTTGCATCAATGAGTCTGTCGACGAGGGCTTGCGATGCAAAGTCTGGAGTACGGCATGCGTTGCGCAATCCGGCCAATGTGGCAATTCCATGGAGCTGCGAGACTGCGATGCAGGGTAAGGCATTGTCATTGAGACTGCTATCGACAAGAATTGCAAGGGCCTGCACTGAGAATGCGTTATGCAGCGGCGGTTCCGAAGGGAATGCAGGTTGCGGTGGTGATGCGAGCCTTTGCGACAGGTCCAATCCACGCAGAAGCAGAGATGCGTCTGTTCTGCTTGCTCCACAGAGGTTAGCAAAGCACTTTAAACTCACTTCCAAGGGTCCAGGACTGGGGTGGAACCAATTGGCCGGGTAGACTCACAGACGTGAGAGTCCAGGTGCAGATGCAAGGTTGTTTGAAGTCTGTAATGTCCCTGAAAGTTCAGATCAGGAGGTCATCCAAATAGCTCTTGGAGTCACTCAGGGTTCTTAATTAAAGAGATACAGGTCCAGTCCTTCTCACGCAGGCAAGAGGGCAGCAGGCATCAGGTCCGTACAGCAAAGCAGGAGTCCAGCAGTGTGCAGCCCAGCAGAGTGATAGCCCTTCTGCAGCACGGCAGTACTTCCTGGCAGCGTATCCACAGGTCATGGAGAGTACTGAAGAGTTGGTGCCTGAGGTCCAGTATTTAAACTCAGCTGTGCCCTTTGAAGAGGGGGAGAAGCTTCTAGGGACTTCCCTTTGAAGTCCTCATGCAATCTCCTTTCCCTGTTCTAGCTCTAGCCAAATTACAGGGGGTATGCAGCCCTTTGTGTGGTGGCAGGACACAGCCAGTTCAGGGGTAAGCGGGGCTGTGCCCAGCTCCTCCCTGCCATCCTACAAGTGATGGCCCATCCAGCACACCTAAGCTCCCAATTGTGTGTGACTGTCTAGAAGGAATACACAAAGCTCAAATGTCAGCTACCTGGTTCATGCCACCTGAGACAGTATACAGGTACTAGATGGCTAAGGCAAGAAAATGTCACATTTTTAAAAGTTCAATAGCTGACTTGGGGTGGGGTATGTTTAGCGTCAGCAAGGCTAGGCCACTACTTCAAAAGAACAAACAAACACCAACTCTGTTTAGACAACACAAGGATTTCAATTGTGATCATACAGCTTAATTATTGTGATCTCCCTTTATATTCCTCATTGTACATAGCAAATTACAGCTTGATATCTAGGGAGTGTGTCTATGTTACAGAGATATACAGGCCTACAGAGAATTGTTGGTAGAAAATAAATTAAATCGTTAGATCCAAGTGAGCGGCTTTAACTAAAGGAAACAGCAATGTTGACACTCCTAGGTTATAAGACAATATATTAGGGGCTCAGTAAGGGCATTCTACTTTGTGCCCCTTTGGTTGTTTTCAAACTCAGAACTGATACATTGAATGTTACATATTTGTTTTATGTGTTTTTTTAACTTGCTTATTAATTCACTACGGTCTCAAAGCGTTGACGTTTATTTGATGTTGGATTTGTAACATATGACGTTGCATTTGTAACATGAAGATGTTGTTCCTCTATCATTGGTATTTGTACGCAAAATGGTATAATAATTTGTTATGTACAATTATGAATTAAAAGGGTGATTGCCTTAATTAAGTTGGGTGATCCCAATTGAAATCATTGTGTTGTCTAAACAGAGTCAGCAAAGGCATTTGTTTGTTCTTTTAACTTTTTTAAAGTGGCCTTTTCAGAATTGCAATTTTGGATTTTAAATTTTTACTCCAGAGAAACCAAACATGAACTGGATATCCCTTCCCATTTGAAAATGACACTTATAAAATGTAACATGGCAACTCTAATGTTATCCTATGGGAGAGATAGGCCGTGCAGTAGTGGAAAACGAAGTTAAGAGTTTTTCACTACCAGGACATGTAAAACTTAAAAATACATGTCCTGCTTTTTAAAAACATTGCATCCTGGCTTATGGGCTGCCTAGGGCCTAACCTAGGGGTGACTAATAAGCCTTGAAAAAGAAAGTTTGGGTCTGCCATAAAATTTATTTTGCTAGGTTGAAATGACAGTTTAAAACCGCACACACAGGATCTGCAATAGCAGGCCTGAGACAGTTTTAAAAGGCTACTTTTGTGGGTGGCACAAACAGTGCTGCGACTCACTAATAGCATTTAACTTACAGGCCCTGGGTACATGTACTACCACAGTGCAAGGGACTTATAAGAAAATTAAATATGGCATGTCAGTATAAGCCAATGTTGCCATGTATAGAGGACTCAGCATACACACTTTAGCACTGGTTTGCAGTGGTAAAGTGTGAAGAGTCCTAATGCCATCAAAAACAAGATCAGAAAAAATGGAGGAGAGAGGCAAAAGGTTGAGGGTAAGACCTCCCTAAGTCTGACAGGTATAACACCTACATAGTATAAGATATGGAGGAGCACCCAGCCCAGAGTCCGGGTGTGTATCAGATTATCCATAAATTCAACCACTCCCATCTCCAAAATCCTTTCAATCTGAAATGCCTAGCAAACATAGATTTAAACACTAAGGGGCATATCATCAAACGACTTTTCGCCACTTTATCGGCACTTTTCGTCCGAAAAGCGGCGATTTAATTATCGCACTATTAGCAAGGCCGCGCTAAGATGATGTAGCACTAGTTTACTTGCGATAGCAGCCGCTTTGTTAACGCTTTGCATGTCAGCGATAATTATCGCTAATGACATGCAAAGTGGGCGTTCCTTACAATGACTGCATGAAAAACGACGCAAGCACAACTTCGCACTATTTACAATGCAGCCCCAGTGATAAATAAAGCAGCGCTAACCGCGAGTATCGCAGGTATTGTACGCCTGATCTAAACTTGACTAAACCATCCTTACAATGGGAGGTGGATTCTAAGTTTAAGTCCACACTTGTGTATTAGCGAGATTTTCCATTATCGCCGAAAATCATCGCAGGATTCATCCCACTATCGCTGCCTTACGCCACTATCGCTGGATTTCACATCGCCTCTGCGCAACGCATTGGTGATACACCGCTAACAGGGCGAGAAAATCCAGCGATAGACGGCAATATTAAAATACGCGTTAACCGCGATTTGCGATACTTATCGCATTTTGTTGATGATATGCCCCAAAGACTTGTTCTCTACGTCCTCTGGCTTAACTCTTACTGTAGCTAACACTACAAAAATTAGAGAAAACCCTCAATTGGATGGGTATGGGGTTATAAACCATGCAAAACATATTGTCACCCCATGAGTTTGCATATTTGCCAGCAGGGAACAATGTTTTTAGCCTAAATTGAGTACACTGAATCAAAAACTCATGGTGGTGAAATTGGAGATCCAGTGAAAACAAAGTATTAAGTTGTATAAATCAAAAGTGAATGGGTCTTCCAGGGTAATTACAAGCTGAGGTAATCCTATCCGGAATGACATCAAGTTGAAAATAGAACCAAAATGTAAATGCTCCAAATGATGCAGAACTGAATTGCCACTTAGGAATTTTCTAAATATCAGCCTTACTGCAGAGATATCCGTCCTATGATACAGGGTGTCTAAGAGGGAGTGATTCTCAATGCTCAACCTGAGAGCCTTTTAAAAGGGAATTATACAGAGATGTTTGTTTCCGTCTGCAATCTGAAGGTGGGGTAGACCCTTGTGTCCACTGAGACGCCAAGTTGACAATCTTCTTTTTCTAAATTATGAATGTGTTTTATAACAATGGTGATAACGATTGGTGCATATTTTACTAAATATTAAATGTAAAAAATCTTTAGTGTATTTATGAATTGTGCCATGAATGATATTTTTTTAATATGTTATATGGTAATTTTTTAATAAATGTGGGTGCAATTTTTAAGAAGGCATGAAGGTGTCATATGTAATATACAGCAATTTACTATACTTACTCAAAAAAGAGGATGATAGTGTGAGGTCCTAAACAATTACAACCCCTAACGGGAATATATTTATTATATGGTATTAGCTCTTACTGTAGCCAGGTCTTTTTTTACCATTTCTACCTGTACATTTTCAGCAACTGAAATTGTCTGTTCTACTTCTCCCCATCCTGTTGAAAAACCCTTGAACTTTGTTGTTAATTGGTCACTTCTCAGCTTCATCAATGTGCAGGAGGCCTGCTGAAAGGCCTTCAACACATGCATGTCTGATACTTGGAAATGACACCGTTCTTACATTATTCTCAGAGATAAACAAATTGAAATCCATGGGGTTCACAGAAACCCTGAAGGCACATTAACAGCCTATGCAAGAGCTGAGAGGATTAGCAAGAAAAGGCCCCACCCAACCCCTTCATCCCCCAGGTCCCCTGTACAGGGGACATGTAACTATCTCCTGTAGCAAGAATACAGGATAAGTGGGCTAGGAAAGTAGGACAGAAGCAATGGTACATCTCAGAGCTTGCACAATCTTCTCCCAGGATGAGCTATCACAGGGTAGGTCGGTGCAGTTGTGCTCTCTGACCAGCTGATGTAGCAGAACTATGGTTGCATGATCATGTTGTATGCTGTTCAACTGAACAGTAATGCAGCTGATGAAATGATGTCCAAATGAACCTTAATGAGTATCTGATGTATCCTACCTCAAAAGCTACACTTGAAAACCGCATACATTAACCTGATGTCTAAGTAGCATAGCAACATGTTTCTAACAGAATTATGAGCTCAATCTCCGTCATTCATCAGGGCTTCACAAGTGCATGTCAGTTGCTTAACCAATATCACAAATGATTGGCATGATTCATGTTGGAGCACAATATCCTTTGTGTCAGGCTCCTCCTCTGGAAAGGTTATTTCAGAACTAGCCGCGGCACGTGCAGGTAACAGCGGTGGGGCGGTAGGGCCAGGATGGAGCGTATTTCGACGGACGATGACGAGGGAAATTTTTTACTTATTTAATTTTCTCTCGGCATCGTCCCTCGAAATCCCACCCCCCTGGCCCCACCACCTCAAGAGAAATGCTATACTTTTAATTGGAGAGTACCTGCACTTCTCAGAAACAAGCAGGTACCCTTGAACTCTGAGTACCTGCACTTCTATTTCTCCATTTCAAGCACTGCCCCAGGTAATCATACTCACTCGTTAGGCAGTCAAACAATCATAATGATTTTAGGTTTGCGATTATTTTGTAGAAAAGGGGTAAACAGATTTACAAATGTAACAAATATATGTGTTATCAGATTTAAATAGGTTGAGGGGGTTATTTTCACAGCGTTCAAAGAATATATTATGTATCAATAATATATAGGTTTGATTGTTTGAATGCCTAACGAGTGAGTATGGTTGCCCAGGGGAAGCCGGTCTTCTGGTTAGTAATACCCTGTCCTGTTGGTTTCGAGGGCTTGCTCTCATCTATTCATTTGAGTGAATATCAAAGCATACTCGCTCACCCCAATTCTCAAAAAGAGGGTGCACATGAGAAGATATTAAAAATACTCCTAGTCAACGTGTAAAATGTTTTATGTGCGACGTGGACTTGTTCAATTGTACAATATTAGCAGTGGATTGATCTTTTCCACCTGCCTGTTTATGATTTTTTATAGTTATGGATAAACTGAAGAATCAGATGAAGGAACCAATACAAATATCTAGCAGATCCCTTTTTAAAAGAAAATGTACACCTAACAGCAGTTCATGTTCTTGATACTTTTCTCCTGGAGTGCTTAAACCCCCAATAACTGGCTATGAGTGGAGCTAAGTACCCAATAACTGGCTATGGGATGTTTAATGCCGCAATAATCATCTATGTGCTGGAATTAAAGTCACAGTAACTGATTGTGGGGGAGCTAGAATCAAATTGTTGACTGTTGTCTTGATTTCCACACAGGGTGATGGCCATTTAAATGCACAGTCTTGCCTAGAGTGATGTGTTGAAGTCAACATTCCATGCCTACTCCAACATACAGAATGATACCAAGAGAACGGTAGATGTGTAATGTAATTTACAATGTTTGTGTGAAATCTATGGAAATAATTAAAGGCACAGTAAATCCACCGTGATCGTGCTGCACCTATATCACAAAACTAGGCGGTAATGCATCGCTGGATATACTGACAATGAATTTCCAGGATGCGAGACAATGATGTATATGACATTGGTTAAGCAGATAGAAACATGAAGCTATTAATTGAAAAACTGCACAAAGAATCTGGCGTTAAGTTAGAATGTGGAAACTACACAGGAGATCAGTGGTGAGAAGCAAAATATAATTAAATTAGTTTTTAGAGAATTGAAGGTGTGGAAGATAACCTTCTGGACGAGGGTCTAAAATAGGTCCACGAGAAATGTAAAGTGTGCCGGCATACTTTGCGTAATTTGGGGAATTTAGTTACGCAAGGTATGCATAATTCTTGAAATTATACCATCACACCACATCGTGCAATTACGCCACCGTTAGCAGAATTATTTTTGCACAGCAACAAAGCGAACACCAAAATGAAAGCAGCTGTTCACAGCACTTGTACTTTTTCTGCTATTTCATATGAGCAAAATGCGTCCTTGCATCAATCATTGAGGCAGAAGTTATCACTTTAAAATATAGCATTAAGTGACAGATTTGTATTTCAAGTAATTAAGCATCATTTCGTGTAATAATTTTCCTGAAATTCCATGTAATTACGCGAAAACAAGGGGACGCGAAAACTAATGAATGCCCTCAGAATCTGGCCACGTTTCTTGAAAGACAGCCCCGTGCAATAGCAGAAGTGGTGATGCAATCCCTTTGCACAGATGACTATCCAAGGGTAAATTGCACAGAATAGGTAATCTGTGCAAACGTTGCATGTGCAACACGTGTAAGGTTCCTTTTGCTCGTGGTTTGCCCTTGTTTGCATTACTTGCTGGTACTCCAGTAAAAGCCACATTGCACTATTTTTCGCAACTTTAGTCGATCAGGTTTTGCATAGAATCCATGGGTGTGCATCAATCATTACACTCATTTTACATGAACTGCCTGGGATTTCGCACTACATGATGCAATGCAATCTAGCTCTGAGCTCGCATGCACTTTCAGCACTGAAAATGATTTTGCATGTGAAAGTTGTTTGATGCTATTGTTTACATCGCTCAGCGTCACGTGGTGTTACTTCGCATAATTTACGCACCTTCTGAATTCTGCGCATAGTGCTTTTATCACACCTCTTATTCAGAAATATTCTCCCCAGTGGAAAGAGGCAACTTTTGCATGCACTTTCTTCCTAAGCACTTTGCAAGATTGTTGTGAACAGTACATGTCCACCATTGCGCTGGAGTGTGTACACTTGACTGTGATTATCAGGGACTCCTTGCAGCTCTCGATACACCATATTCCAGGAGTGTGTTGCAAGAGCTGCTGCACTTTGCACTGATATCAACAAAGCGGGGTTCTCCAAAGGGAATAATTACATCCTAAGGTACTGTGTATGTGCAATAATAGATTCTTCATTATTGGGAATTGCAACAACAATGCTTACAAAGAATACTTAATATAAACAATTTAAAGGACAGCTCTCTAAGGCGTTTAGCCCTACTCGTTTGTAGGATAAATCCAAAGGAACAAGGAAACAGATTCCTCTGACTCAATATTGAACAATTTAGGGGCATATCATCAAGGTCATACGATAATTATCGCTCAGTGCTCTTAGCGCGAGGATAATTATCGCCAGCCAACTCTGAATTTTATCGCGGAGATAGCGTGCTATCAGCAACGCATATCTCCAAAGCGATAAAATTCAGAGCGCAAGCTGCCAATTGTGCGATTATCGCTGGAAATACAGCGATAATCTCACAAGGTTTGGCGAAAGCTTGCTGACAGGGCAAGGCATACTTAGCCATGATATCCACCTTACATAGGATATCATGGCTAAGTCAGTTTTGAATCAGGCGTAAGGAAAGTAGCGATAACAGAGGTTATCGCTACTTTGCTTGTCGCTCTGCAGGTTAGCGTGCCCATTGATAATTGGAGAAATGTCGCTTAGTGACATTTCTCCAGTTATGTCAGGGCAGGAACGCCCACTTTGCATCTCATTAGAGATGGAAAGATGGGGGTTGGGGGAAAGGGCGATAATGCAAGGATTCAAGCGATAGTGTGACCGTGCTGATTAGGCGATAACATTATCGCCGCTTTCCGTCCGAAAACGGACGCTAAAGCGTGATAATTTTATCTCCGGGGCTTGATGATATGCCCCTTAGTTTTGTACATCACACAAAAAAGATATTTGTTCACTCCTGCATGGTTAGAAACGTGTTTCACAAACACAGAATCAAATACGCAGTCCTTGTACTAATTCATGAGAGCTGTAGTCACATATTTTAAATTACCATTGTATGCTCTGAGGCTGTTCAACATTCCGATGGACACAGGGGACCTGTACGTCTTTTGTAGCAGCCTACAACTTTTCCTTGCCATGAGCAAATCGGTGTATTTGCAGAGAATCAAATTGGAGCTGCTCTGAAAGAAGGTTGACACGTTTTGGCCTGAAAAATGAGGCCTCCTTAGGACAATTAAATGGCCGTGTATAGGCACTTCAATCAGTCTGCACAGCATATTCTTCACTGGAATCATTCAAAGTAGTGTTGGAGCTAGTCCCGTCCATATAAAAGCCAGCAGCTGAAACAGCTTCTCATAAATGTATACGCATGGCCAGTAGAATTATGTGGCTCTGTCGCCGCTGCTTTTGTCCTGAATGATTATGGATTTGCCACATTTGCCCCATAAACCTTCGCCTGCTACATAATCTGCAGGGTTTAGCAAAAAAATAGTTTCTAGCTCAAATATATCAAAAGGTACTAAAAAACGATGGCGACTATTTGTGTGCAGTAAAAGGACCTTTTCAAAGATTAACAGGTCATCTTTCAGTTGCTTATTTCTGGATTGGGTTGTTAACTGGTTCTAATGAGGTAAATCTTTGCCCATACATTATTACAATGTAGAAGTTACAAAATAATGATTTAATACTATCAACATAATGGCCACATTATGCGGCATAACTTGCTCTTTCTTGCCACATAATTTAGTCGACCCTGCCACATAATTTGGTGCTCCACTGGGCCTGTTTCTTTACCACACTGTGAAAGACATCACCCAGGATACTCAGCCAGTTTGGCCAATGCAAACAATACATACGCATTATGATATGTGGTAGCTGGCCAGACACATGCTGAAATTAGAGGTGCACGTTTAAGGCTACCCCCCACTCGGAGGGCCACACCGAAAACTGGGACTACTGCCCCCGACCATGGTGTATAAGGTTATATGCCACCAGTGCCATGGATCAGTCCTACTATGGCTCTTGAAAATGGGCAAGTACAACTCTTTCTGCACTTGAATTTCACGGTGCAAGAGTGCACATTCACAGATTTCTCAAGGAGGTAGTGTTTGGGGGGGGGGGTATAGCTCAGATCTCAGCAGTAAGCCAATGGACACCGTAAGGTTATGTCTACTTTGCAGGGGCGGCTCCCCCACTAAGGCGGAGGAGCGTTGCCCCACTGCCTTTCAGCATGGCAAAAATGGGGAGCCTATCCTGCTTCCTGCTTGCTCCAACAGAAGCCAGGAAGAGGACGAAAGAGAGCCAGCGGCCAGCCAGCCAATCCGGTTTCAACAGACCGCAGCGCTGTAGCTGGATTAGGCACAGGTGCCAAGTTCAATATCTCTTTACGCATTTGACAAAAAGTGTCAGCTTGCACAACGGACTCTCCTGCTCATGTGTAGTCTCTTGTCTTGGGGCAGGGTAATCTCTGCATTTTACTTGCTGGTTACTATTACGTTTCTGGTTTTAGAGGCTATGATGGGATGTGGTCTGCTCCCCTCTCCTGTGGGGGCCACATTGGTATTTTTGCTCGGAGCTCAGTTTGTGGGTGAGGTCAGTGGGCCAGGTCTGTGCAGAAGCCTCGTTTTCGACCTACAAAGTTCCGTTTTTGTTTGCTCATACTAACTGTGAGATTCAAATGGGCATCTTGTGCACTGAACTAGGTCAAGCAGTGCCCTAAATAATACAAGAACTGACAGAAGAATAGGGATCAGGGGCTGCTGAGCATGTGCAGGGTCGCACCAACTAAACAAATAGCGGGGGGGACACCGAAACAAAGTGGCCCCTCGTTAGCGCACCAGATAGGTAAAAAAGTAGCCCACATTTGCAAATTAGGCCAGTTTTGAACTTGTAAAGACATGCTGCATGAGTATTTTGCAAGGTAAGGGAGACTGCACGCATTTGTGTTTGCAGCAGGCAACATTTGTTTTAATATCCGAGATATTAACAGTAAAAACCAGCCCACCTGGCCATAAAACAGCCTCAAAAACTCCTAAAAAAACTAGCTCACATGCTGATCTGAGACCAGCCCATCAGGCACTGCTTGATTGCCCTACAGGCCAGTCCGACCCTGGGCCTGTGCTCAGCCTACTAAAGTTATGCCGGTCCTAGGGCTGTTCCAGGCAGCGCCTAGTCTCTGACGCACCAGAGCAGCACCAGTACACAGCAGACTTCAAGTTATGTGTAATGGTTGAGCTCATACACAGATTAGCTGCAGCAACCAATGGGAGCGCTGGAGGATCAAGAAAAATCCAGTCTCAGGCATCAACATTTGCAGAGGTTTTCTTCTGGAACACACGGTCTGTGCGGTGGGCAGGCGCGCACATACATGCGAGTGCGAGCCTTATACAGTTGAAAATTATGAATACATTCCTTCTTGTAGCATCATGGATGTCAAGGCTTAAAGTGGGCCGGGTCTCACCAGTGCTGAGCACCGGCAGTTATTTTAAACAGGCCTCGAAACGGGTCTATCTGTTTTGTGCCCTGGCACAGGCGGTCCGTTTTTTTCAGGACTGCAGTGACAGCAGGCACATCATATTGCCCTGCTAACACTGCTCTCCTGTCAGTAGTGGAGAAGTTACAGCATGATGGCATGTCAGGCGAGCGTTGTAGGGGAAGGGAAATCGTTTAAAGAGAGTCATTTTCTCTCTGGATTTTTAAACTCAGGAGCAGCAACATTGTCTTAGTGTCACCAGGGCTTCTTTAAGTGGAAGCGTTTTCAATATTCTATACAAGCCATAGTTGCAGCTTATTTATCTTATGCAACTAATAACCAATGACAAAGTCAATAGTCCTGACTTGTTGCACGTATGATGTTACTTGTTGTATCATATATCTTGATGCAATAAAAGAAAAAGCAACATACAAGTCGGGCGGCACACTGTGCTAAGCACAGATCTTTAGCTTAGTTGTTTTTAAGCCACGCCCTTAATTACATTTGCCACGCCCCATAGAGAGACCCCCTAGTTTTTTCACCCCACTTAAATCCCTGATGGAGGTTATATTCAGCTGCGGCCCATGCAGGTGAGGCCGCCAGGGAGGGATTCGACAGACGACGAGGGAAAATTGATTGATTATTTAATTTTCCATTCTGTTCATCTGTTGAATCCCCCACCCCCCACCGCTCTTACATGCACGGGCTGCAGCTGGGTACATTTCAGTGTATCCAGTGCTTTAAATGGGCCGGTACTGTCCAGTTCTGAGTACCGGCACTTTTTTATTTTGATATTGAGAGTACCGGCGCGTTCGCAGGAGAAATGTAATACTTTTAATTGCAGAGTACCGGCACATTTCAGAAACAAGCAGCTTCTATTTTTCAATTTCAAGCACAGAGTGCATCGACTTGCTCCCACACACCTTGAAGGAAAAGATCTGCCCCCAATCCAAACTTTTTCGAAACTGATTCGACTGCAGCTGAGCCATCGTTTTTATTCATCTTTTGAAAAGAATCTCCTACGGTGTTTTAAGCGCCTTGCCTGGATGAAGGTATCCCAGCAGTAAAGAGGCTTGGCACGTGGTCAAGTCCTTCGCCTTCCCAAATGTGCAGGGATTTGAAGCCCATGCAGGCAATTACTGCTCGCCTTTCTCGAAGAGTAAATAGCGAGCAGCTGTTCTGGCCCCCGATCACTTACGGTGAGAGGGGGAAAATATCTGCATACAATTAGGAAACAATTCCAAAAATGGGTGTTTTAAAAAAAAAATGAAATATTGGGCTCAGAAGCATGTTCTGGAAAACTAGTGTGTATCGGAAACACATGGCCGGAGCAGCTCAGTGTCTGACGTATGATCGGTTTTAGTCGTGTACTACGGGCCGGACCGGGAACAAAAAACAGCCGCGGAAACATGCTCAAACCAGCACCGCTCCCATCCCCTCCTCGTGTAACCTCTCTCTTCCTATCCGTCCATTCCCTCCCTCTCCACCTCACCACCGCCCTACCTCCCTTTATTTCTCTCTCAGTTAAATCCGCCATGTGTTTATTGCAAATTACCTCGGGGAATGGGGAAAGCCACAGAGATACCAGCCCTGGTCCTGGGCTTTCAACACCAGCCTTCAATATCTCCAGACCACCGAGGAAATGCCGGAATAAATGCAATGCCCGTCCCGCCCTGAGCCAGGGACATTTTAAGGATTTTGGGGGCCCTGGGCCAAACATATTTTGGGGGCCCCTGTTCAGAACAGCTTTGAATTTATGATCCAATTTAAGCCCCTGTTTCCCACGCAGTTTCTGCTTCCTCAGCTGCATTAGCGGTCCAGTTTGCATCATAGGCAAACAGACGTGTGCAGCTGACAGCGGTAAGATTTAGTGTTTCCAGCCCTGCTACTAGGTTTTTAATACTTTTTAAATTGTATATTGTGTCTTAATTACTCTGTGCTTTTTAACAATTTCTTCTACCTGCGCGCACTTGCACTTTACTTGATTCTGATTGCCTGCACCTCCTTAGCTGCTCCGATTCGCATCTCGCTTTTTCTCCAGTCCTGGTCCGCCGTGGCTGATACGCCGATTGTGCGGAGGGCTGGGGCTGCTATCGGGCTCCTCACTTCCGCTCACGTATTTTCCGCCTCCTCAGCTGCATTAGCGGTCCAGTTTCATCAAAGGCATTAGCCTATATATTCCCGATGCAAACGGACATGTGCCTTCGGCGCGCCGCTGGTGTGCCAAAGGCAAGGCCCTCTGCGCCCGTCAGCATCCCGGAGGCGTCTGGCTCTGGCCATGCTGCCGAGTTCCCTTCCGGTGAGTTTCTTCCACTATATTACAATAGGGAAAAACTGCTTAGCCTTTGGCGGCTACATTATGTCAGTGTACAGCCGCTGATCCGAGCTTGGAGGTAGACTTTCGATTTAATAAGTGCAACTGGTCTCTCCTCCAGCCTAGGAAACTCGCATCCAAGATCCTCCCACGTAACAATAAGTGTAAAAACAATAAGAAAACAGAGGACTTAAAGGCCACCCTTTTAAATTGTCGTTCTACGCAAGAGCATGAACCACACATTTATGACCTACTTTTAAACGAACAGCCTGATCTTTTATTTCTCACTGAGACCTGGCTGTCTGTAGCCTCCAACCCTACTATCACCTTGGCCATCCCTACGGGTTATAAAATCTTTAGAAGAGACCAACAAAGTGGGAAGGGGGGCGGTGTCACCATAATTTACAATTAAAAACTAGACTGCTCTCCCATACCAATGGAAAACATCGAGGGTGCAGAGTCCTTAGGCTTCTGCTGTACCTTATCCCCCCATCATAGCATAGCTGTTTTTCTGATTTACAGACCTCTCGGTGCAATTGGAAGTGTTATTACTATGCTTAATACAGCCACCACCTCCCTGGCCTTAAAATACAACAACTGCCTTATTCTGGGAGAATTCAATATGTTTATGGACAATGGAAAAGTCCCTCAAACAATTTCCTTGTTGGGGACGCTACAGGCCTGCAACATGTTTTCATCTATTTCTTCGGCCACCCATGAGAAGGGCCATACCCTAGACCAAATCTTTCACAACGTTGACATATAAGCAAGCCTTCCTCTTCCCATTACCTGGTCTGACCACCTCCTATTAAAATGTGTCATTCCCAACTCTGCCGCAGCCCCTCGGGCTAACACAGGGTCCCTAATTACAGGACGTTCCATAAAATATCCATCCCGATGTTAGCAGATGCCCTCGGTTGTTCCTCACTGGAGCTGTCTGGCTGCCCCGACTCGGACACCCTCTCAATAGATTCATAGCTCCGTACCAACATTGGTACAGTGGTACCAGTTGTTTCCCGCTCCTCAAAGAGGTCGGCCTCACCAGCTCCATGGTTTAACAGTTCCCTCAGATCTAGCAAAAGAAATTGTAGAAAAATGGAACGGAAATGGCGTAAATCCTATCTACCTGAGGACAGGAAGGTGTATAAAGACACCTTAAAAGCTCATTACATTCTTGTGAAGGCAGCCAAGAAAAACTTCTTTCAAACCAAAATAGAAAATGCCCAAAATAAGAGTAAGGAAATCTTTAGCATAGTTAAATCCTTTACTGTCCCGAAAGCAGGCACAAAGGAAGGGCCATGTACGGAAGAATGGTTTAAGCAAATAGCTCAATTCTTCCACAAAAAGATCTCTGTGATCTAACAAGCCTTCAGTAACATCTCAGAGTAAGAACTGACCTTCTACCTTAGTTCCAATAGCAACTTTCACCTCTTGGATCCTCCATCTTTACTAGTTTCCCTGAGTTTTAGCTTTAAGAGTCACTGACCCTTCTCCAAAGCATTAAGTCTGGCTCTCCTACCGACCCATGTCCAGCGAATATCCTGAACCTATTAGCTCCCACCATAAACCCCACGGTAAACCAGCTCTTTAATGCTTCCCTTCCCTCAGGCAACATGCCGAGATTATGGAAGAATGCTAAGATTCTTCCACTGATGAAAAAGGCTAACGCCAAACTGACGGACCCTGCCAACTACAGGCCAATCTCCCTTCTTCGTGCCCTCTCCAAAGTATTAGAAAAGCATGTAAACAAGGTCCTCCAAAAACACATTGATGATGGGAAGCTCCTTCATGAGTCCCAATCCGGTTTTAGGGCTAACTACAGTACGGAGTCCGCTCTCCTGGATGTGACTGAATTTCTCAAGGGTAAGCTGGACCAGGGAGGCAAGGCTGTTCTGATAGTGCTCGATCTGTCGGCGGCCTTCGATACGGTCCCACATGAGAGGCTCCTGGAGAGACTTGCTGACATCGACCTGGGAGGGCGCCTTAACATGGATGTTATCCTTCTTGGCAAATAGATCTCAGGACATCTGGCTCCCACCTTTCTCATCCCCAGTTCCGGCCATGAATGTAGGTGTCCCTCAAGGCTCCATTCTCAGTCCTACCCTTTTTAATATATATCTACCCCCCTTGCATTTCTGGTAGAGGAAGAGAGCGCCAAAATTGGTTCCTATGCTGATGACACTCAGCTGATTTTTACATGTGAAAAAGGAACTGACTTTGATGGTACAATGATCAGGTCTTGCCTCACAAAGGTTTTTAACTGGCTTAAGATCAATCAGCTGCAATCCTGACAAAACTGAAGTTATTTTCTTTGGTAATCCAGAAACGCCTGACTGGAGCTCTTGGTGGCAAAAAAAGATCTGCTGCCCCCGCCCACGGAAAAGGAGAAAGTCAAAAACGTAGGAATTGTCATAGATAAGACACTCTCCATGTGCTTTCCAATCCAAAATCTAACTGGCGCTTGCTTTGGCATACTCCGGATGCTAAAAAAATTCCTGCCACTGTTACCGCATGAGAGTAGAAAGATCGTGGTGCAGGCTCTGGTGATATCAAAGCTTGACTATGTCAACAGCTTGTACCTCGGTCTTCCCAAATCCCTTTTCCAGCGCCTACAAGTAGTACAAAACGCGGCCAGAGCCATCCTGAGACCTAAACCCAGACCTAGTATGAACCCTATTCTTAAGTCTCTACACTGGCTCCGCATAAAAGAACGGATCAACTTCAAAGCGATGACCATCTTCTTTTAAGCTTTCCACGGCTTAGGAGCCGGCTACCTAAATAAGCTCGTTAATCACTGCACAACATCTAGACCCCTAAGATCTTCCAATGCCTACCTGGCCATCGTGCCTAAAATATGCCGAAAATATGCCGTGCCCGCACCGGAGGCAGATCCCTCTGCTTTCTAGGCGCAAAATTGTGGAATAGACTCCCTGAGTCTCTGAGACTAACCACAGACCTACTCTCTTTCAGGAAGAACTTAAAAACCTGGCTTTTTAATAACTGATGGGTCTTCTACGCACGTTTTCCTCCCGCTGTCATGTGCCAGGACACTCTAGTCTGAGTGGCTGCGCACTTTATTAAATACATTATTTAATTTAATTTCATTAGGTCCCTGACAGTGCAAAGGAACACTCGTCCAAGTTCTAAGGGCCTTATTTATGAGGCCTTGTTTCACTTTTATGAAGCCGGTGTGTCACTTTTTGTGACTCATCGGCAGCGACAAAAATGTGCCATGTTGCGCCCTATTGGCAAAGTGACGCATCTAGGCAGATGCGTCACTTTGTAAACCCCTGCACCACATTATACCTGCGCCAGGTATAATGTATGCAGGGTGGGTGTTCCCCCGCAAAAAGCCTCGTAGAAGTGGCACATTGAAATCTATGAAAACTCAGTGCGCCACTTCTAGGAGGCCATTGCGTCAATATCTTACACCTGCCTCACACCAGGTGTAAGACTGATGCAGGCCCTTTCACATGGGGCTTCCCCCATGTGAAAGGACACATTGCTGGACTTGTGTCTATTTTCAGACACACCCCAGCAATGCATCAATTTTGCGCCTACAGATACGCCAGAAATACTGACGTATCTTTAACTGCATGCGACATGATGCGACATACAGTAAATATGACGCATCCGTCATGTCGCAAGGAGGGTGCACTAAGAAGTGACGCATCCCTGTTTTCACACAGCGATGCATCACTTCTCATAAATAAGGCCCTAAATGTGTTTACATCTAATATTCAGGGATAGGTATGTGTGTTTTCAATATTGTAACACAGCAGCAGCTCACCAATATTACTGAAAATAATCTCTGTGACGCCCTCCCATTTCTTATATGTTAGGCCTTGTTTTGATCTAAAAGAAACTTTTTTTCTGTATACTGCATGAAACATAAATACAACATTCGCAGCAAAATGGCTGTACTAGACTCTCACACATCAGGCACATAAAACATAAATTAAAGGAAAACAGTATTTAAAACAATCCTTTTAAGAAATAATCAAGGTCATTAGGGCAAAACTCTGGAGAATGGAGCTGACTCTGTCAGGGGGCCCCCTAAAAGGCTGGGGCCCTGGGCCAGAGCCCACTTTGCCCCTGCATTAAAACGTCTCTGCCCTGAGCTTAAAAATCAAAAGGCAAACAATCCTTAAAAGCGTTTTTTCCCTCAAACTGATCATTCATTCAAGAGTAAGGTGCCACGATATAAAGCGACTGGTAAAAAATGGCGCCAGAAAAGATGTGCAGGTCTTTCTTCTACTACCGCCCTCAGGATATTTTCCTTTCCACTCAGTTTTCACTACTTAATTTATTTGTTTGCAGGTGGTGGTCGCTGGCATCCATCTTTGGAGACTGGGACTTATTTGTCCTCATCAGACTTTGTTAAAGAACGATTGCATGAGGGAGATAAACAGAGAGGAAGTGCATGATGATGGAAGGAAAAGGAGGGAAGTGACATCAAGGACAGGCAGCCTTCTTTGACTACCCTAGAAATCCATCGCGACTGGAGGCGGGCTTCTAAAAAATACTTTGGGGCATATCTATAAGGCGGCGATAGAAAATTATCGCCACTTTTGCGGCCGTTTTCGGCTGAAAAGCGGCGATAATTTTATCGCTTAATTAGCAATGTCATGCTAACGCGTGAAACCTTGCATTAGCGCCCAGATTCTTAACGCCCAGCTTTGCATCTCTAATGAGATGCAAAGTGGGCGTTCCTGACCTAACATGACAGGAGAAATGTCGCTAAGCGAAATTTCTCCTATCATCAAGCCCCACGCTATGAAGCATAGCGGCAGGAAAAGTAGCGATAATTCCTGTTATCGCTACTTTCCTTACGCCTGCTTCAGGACTGACTTAGCCATGATATCCTATGGAAGGTGGATATCATGGCTAAATTTGTGGAGCCCTATCATCAAGCTAACGCCACATTTTGTGAGATTATCGCTGGGTTTTCAGCGATAATCTCACGTTAGGCAGTTAGCGCTAGGATTTTTATCGCTAATGAGATAAGCGTTGCTAATAGCACGCTATCTCAGCGATAAAAATCCACGCTAGCCGGCGATAATTATCCTAGCGCTAAGTGCTCTTAGTGATAATTATCGTCGGTTGTTTCTGATATGCCCCTAAATCCCCCTCTCCCCCCTCTAATTTGTGTACTTATTAAGGGGCATATTTACAAGGGCTTTATCTCTGCTTTTTTTGCTTTAAAAGCCAAAGAAGAGGAGATAAAAATATCGTCCTATCAACAACAGGGTGCTAACATGCAAAATCGCATGTTAGCACCCTTTTTCACTACGCTTCCCTTTGCATCTCTAATGAGATGCAAAGTGGGCGTTCCAGAGCAAAATAATAGGAGAAATGTCGCTAATATGCCCCTAAGTTTTATTAGATTCCCTGCTGGGGAGGGTGTATGTATGTGTGTTGAGCGTGTCCGTGCGTGCGCGCCTGCGAATGCAGTTACAGCGAGTATGTTGGAAGGAGATTAAAAGGTGGAAAGGGGGTGTAATCCGGAGGCTACTGTCGCAGGTCTCTGGGCAACAATGAGCTACATCAGGAAACCGCTAGAGACCTGTGTTGTTGCCATGTGTTTTGTCAATCAGTTAGCAACAGAGAACGTCAAACTATCTAAAGTTTACAGGTTGTTATATTGGTGAGATTTAGTTGACCTTTCACCTGCCTGAGACCAACCATTTTTGGTGTTTGACAGACTCATTGGCCCATCAACAGCAAAATCTAGCCAGATTTACAGAATAGGGGAAATGATGTTTTTACTATATCCAGGATAAATATTTATGAGGAATATTTAAATAATAATGAAGCTCAATGTAGGCTTGTTTTGGTTATTCTGGGAACCCGAGTGGCATTTACAGTTTGGGAGGGTTAACAGGTTCAACTAAGTGAAGTAAATTCCATCATATTCTGAATGAGTCTGAAATACTTTTACTACAAATTTTCGGGGTGTACTTCTAGTAAAACAAGGCCAATCACTTTGGCACCCAGGATGGAGCTTTGTAAAGTCATTATTGCCTCTGGGAATGTTGTGCTCTCTATTACCATACATGTACAATTCTTGATTTGGCCGACATCCACTACTAGGAGTCCATTAGAGATTGCCATTTTGTGTTGACTTTTAATGAGTTTTCTCTTTAATTTGTAATGATTTTGACTTCTAATGGTGACATTTGGCCTGAAGAAACACCTTTTAGGGTTAGGTCTCAGACACAGACTAATACCGTGGAAATAAAATCTTTTACGAACCACTCAACAGTGCAAGATGCCAGAATATGGGTTCCTATGAAGTGGAGAACATTGTAAGGTGAGGGGCCAAATAGAAAATCCTGACTCCTCTGTTGCATTTATTTGTTGCACATCAGCAAAAGAAAAAGTATTGTTCTCACTTCTATTTTTAAATCTAAGGCAATTTTACATAAAAGTTCACACAGTGCATAAACGTTAAGGTGCCGATTACGATCCTGTAAAAACCGGGTACGAACCGTCGGACGGAGCATATTCTCCGTCCGACGCGTACCCGGTCGGAACAATATACAAACATGGAAGTACGATTCGCACGGAAATACTATTTCCGTACGATTCATACAAAACACCGACCGACGAAAATATACATACAAATGTGATCCGGGAAAGCACCGACGTGACGTCGGGACGCACGCAGCCTGCCATTCACGAACCAGGAAGTACGATTCGCACCGACGTCATCCCGCACGGAGAATATTTTCCGGCAGCCAAAAACTGCCAGGAAATCAGGACGACGCGAACAAGGAGTACCTGCACGCGACGGACAGACATGGACCCGAACCTACGTGTCATCCCGGCCCTCATAGCAGTCGACCTCCTCTACAGGTTCCGACGCAGACGCCGCAGAAGGTCAGAACAACAAAGGGAGGGGGGAAAGGGGGGGGTAGGAGCAGGGGCAGGCCACAAAACCCCCACCCAAGTCACACAGCACACATACCCTGGACATACCTGACCCCCAGGCCCTGGTCACTACGAGGGGGTGGGGGCATGTAGGGCACAGCCAGCTTCCGCCACAACGGAAGTGGTTGACGACGCGAACTGGTAACACAACAATACAGGTACGTCCCATACCCACGCCTTAAGAGCGTGGGTACGAGTCGTACCACACCCACACCTACGTCACCCCAACAATGGCGGGACGGCTCGTACCCACGTGGCAAAGGCCTGGGTACGGCCCGCACAAGCATTCCACAGCGTGGGTATGGATATGTACGGACCGTAGCCCCACCCGCGTATGCATGGAGCGTACCCCCATCCCAACAGCGTACGTACGGACCGTACCCCCACCCCCATATGCATGGAGCGTACCCCCCACCCCGACAGTGTACGTACGGACCGTAACACCACCCCCGTATGCATGGAGCGTACCCCCCACCCCAACAGTGTACATACGGACCGTACCCCCACCCCGTATGCATGGAACGTACCCCCCACCCCAACAGTGTACGTACGGACCGTAACACCACCCCTGTATGCATGGAGCGTACCCCCCACCCCAACAGTGTACGTACGGACCGTAACACCATCCCCGTATGCATGGAGCGTACCCCCCACCCCAACAGTGTACGTACGGACCATACCCCCACCCCCGTATGCATGGAGCGTACCCCCCACCCCAACAGTGTACGTACGGACCGTACCCCCACCCGCGTATGCATGGAGCGTACCCCCACCACAACAGTGTACGTACGGACCGTACCCCCACCCCCGTATGCATGGAGCATACCCCCCACCCCAACAGGGTACGTACGGACCGTACCCCCACCCCCGTATGCATGGAGCGTACCCCCCACCCCAACAGTGTACGTACGGACCGTACCCCCACCCGCGTATGCATGGAGCGTACCCCCACCACAACAGTGTACGTACGGACCGTACCCCCACCCCCGTATGCATGGAGCGTACCCCCCAACCCAACAGTGTACGTACGGACCGTAACACCACCCCCGTATGCATGGAGCATACCCCCCACCCCAACAGTGTACGTACGGACCGTACCCCCACCCCCGTATGCATGGAGCGTACCCCCCACCTCAACAGTGTACGTACAGACCGTACCCCCACCCGCGTATGCATGGAGCGTACCCCCACCCCAACAGTGTATGTACGGACCGTACCCCCACCCGCGTATGCATGGAGCGTACCCCCACCACAACAGTGTACATACGGACCGTACCCCCACCCCGTATGCATGGAGCGTACCCCCCACCCCAACAGTGTACGTACGGACCGTAACAACAACCCCCTTATGCATGGAGCGTACCCCCCACCCCAACAGTGTACGTACGGACCGTAACACCACCCCCGTATGCATGGAGCGTACCCCCCACCCCAACAGTGTACGTACGGACCGTACCCCCACCCGCGTATGCATGGAGCGAACCCACACCCGTGTATGTTCTAAGCATACATATCCTGATATAGGAGGGTTGGGTGCAGAGTCCTTCCAGCAGTGCCCGGACATAAGAGGGGTGTGTGCAGAGTCCTCCCAGCAGTGCCCAGACACAGGAGGGGTGGGTGCAGTGCCCAGACACAGGAGGGGTGGGTGCCTAACACTCACAGCAGTGCCCAGACACAGGAGGGGTGGGTGCCTAACACTCCCAGCAGTGCCCAGACAAAGGAGGGGTGGGTGCCTAACACTCACAGCAGTGCCCAGACACAGGAGGGGTGGGTGCCTAACACTCCCAGCAGTGCCCAGACATAAGAGGGGTGGGTGCCTAACACTCACAGCAGTGCCCAGACACAGGAGGGGTGGGTACCCAACACTCCCAGCAGTGCCCAGACACAGGAGGGGTGGGTGCCTAACACTCACAGCAGTGCCCAGACACAGGAGGGGTGGGTGCCTAACACTCCCAGCAGTGCCCAGACATAAGAGGGGTGTGTGCAGAGTCCTCCCAGCAGTGCCCAGACACAGGAGGGGTGGGTGCCTAACACTCACAGCAGTGCCCAGACACAGGAGGGGTGGGTGCCTAACACTCACAGCAGTGCCCAGACACAGGAGGGGTGGGTGCCTAACACTCCCAGCAGTGCCCAGACACAGGAGGGGTGGGTGCCTAACACTCCCAGCAGTGCCCAGACATAAGAGGGGTGTGTGCAGAGTCCTCCCAGCAGTGCCCAGACACAGGAGGGGTGGGTGCAGTGCCCAGACACAGGAGGGGTGGGTGCCTAACACTCACAGCAGTGCCCAGACACAGGAGGGGTGGGTGCCTAACACTCCCAGCAGTGCCCAGACAAAGGAGGGGTGGGTGCCTAACACTCACAGCAGTGCCCAGACACAGGAGGGGTGGGTGCCTAACACTCCCAGCAGTGCCCAGACATAAGAGGGGTGGGTGCCTAACACTCACAGCAGTGCCCAGACACAGGAGGGGTGGGTACCCAACACTCCCAGCAGTGCCCAGACACAGGAGGGGTGGGTGCCTAACACTCACAGCAGTGCCCAGACACAGGAGGGGTGGGTGCCTAACACTCCCAGCAGTGCCCAGACATAAGAGGGGTGTGTGCAGAGTCCTCCCAGCAGTGCCCAGACACAGGAGGGGTGGGTGCCTAACACTCACAGCAGTGCCCAGACACAGGAGGGGTGGGTGCCTAACACTCACAGCAGTGCCCAGACACAGGAGGGGTGGGTGCCTAACACTCCCAGCAGTGCCCAGACACAGGAGGGGTGGGTGCCTAACACTCCCAGCAGTGCCCAGACACAGGAGGGGTGGGTGCCTAACACTCACAGCAGTGCCCAGACACAGGAGGGGTGGGTGCCTAACACTCCCAGCAGTGCCCAGACATAAGAGGGGTGTGTGCAGAGTCCTCCCAGCAGTGCCCAGACACAGGAGGGGTGGGTGCAGTGCCCAGACACAGGAGGGGTGGGTGCCTAACACTCACAGCAGTGCCCCTGCAAAGAAAAGGGTGGAGTACCCACAGATCCAATGCCCACAAATGTCAGTCAGGTGCACAAAGATCCTGCAGTACATGTACCACATGTGTGCGAGGCTGGGAGTATACACATGCATAGCGCCGAAAAGAAAACATGTCCACATGAAGTCATGTCAACAGTCTACATACACAAGTACAGTGACCACCAAGGATGCCACGAATGATGCAGGTGGAGACATCGCTCAGCATGCATGGCCAAAGTCTAACGAGTCCGTCACACACCCAGCCAATGTAGACACAGCTCAGCACCACATATTGGAATGACCCTTCAGGGAAGATGTCAGGTTACACAGAGGAAGGAACACACCTTGGGACGATGTCACCATGCAGTAACTGCTTACATGAACAAAGTTATGTAGCCAACAGCTTGTGATGGCACACAGATACCAGGGTCCACCATATGACCAGCACAAGACGACAATTCCCACACACCCAACACATTATCACCACCCAAAATAATGGAGCAGGTCCACCAACAGCAATACCAGATAGACAGTAGTGTACTAAGGAAAAATAAATTGCTTTATTCAGCATCCAAAAATCTGTTTGTCCCTTGAAAGCTCAAAATGTACAATGCCCATAGGGCAATCCAAAGTTCATATCCAGGTGGGGGACACAGTGGGACGCGTGTCCCCTAGCTTGCCTGCACAGTCAGACTCCTTTGTCTTCCAGGGGGGGGCATCATGTGGGGGGGAAGGACCAGGCACCGCAGGGACATGAGGGCGAAGGGTAGGCGTCGTGGGTGCAGGGACGGAGGACTCCACCACAGGGGGTGGGGCAGCGCCAAAGGCGGAGGTCAGGATGGCGCTGCACACCTTAGCAAGGTCCTCCAGCGACTCCCCTGCACCCGAAGGAACCACAGGCCCCAAGGAGGGGGGGGGGGTCGGAGGGATGGGTCGCAGCGCCACTGGGGGAGGGTTTGGACAGGGGGGGACTCAACTCGCCTGCCGGTGTCCTGCCTCCACCGCTTGCGGGGTGGTGCCACACTGGGGCTGATGGACAGACTGGGCAGGACTGACCCTGTAACCGACTTTTGGCCAGGAGAGCTGAGGGGAGGGGATTTGGAGGGAGTGGATTTTGTGGAATGCGGACTCCCACTCTGGCTGCGTGTCTTACGTTTGCCCCCCGACCCAGTGGGTGTGCCTACTTCACCCTGTGTGTGCGTGCCAGGAGGTGTGCGTTTGACCTTCCCTGCTGGTGTGGTGCCTGTGTCTGTTGTGGTGGGTGCATGCTGACGTCTGGGTGTACGTGGGACAGGCATGGGAGTGGGAAGTGTGGATGGGTCAGGGGTAGGGGGTTGGACGAAGCGCTGCAGGAGACCCACTGCTGCAGTCAGTGTCGAGTCAATGGACCTCAGCAAGTTGCGTTGGTCAGCCTGCGATGAGAAAATGCCCTCCAAGTATGCCTCCATGTTGTTCAGCACTTGGCTGTGGCCATGGAGGACATTAAGCATCGCAGCCTGACCAACCTGCAACTGCCGCTGGATGTCCACAGACTCGGCATTGGCGGCAGCAGTGGAGACAGGGGCAGGGAGTGCGGTGCCTGGCAGGAAGGAGACATGTGGTGACCGGGCACGCTGGGAAGGGACACGAGCAAGTGGGAGGCGGCTGATGGCAATGGAGGGGGCGGGGAGAGATGGTGTGCTGCTGTCAGCTGGTGGTGCAGCCTCCACCCACTCGGAGAGCTCAGCCTCGGACCCGTCAGCTTCATATTCTGTGGTGGCAGTGGACAGGTCCTCCGCCTCACTCCCCTCCGCCTCAGTTCCGCTCGATGTGCCAGCCAAGATGTCACTGCTGGCACTGGTGCTCGGTCCCTCCGCTCGGTCTGTGCTGATGTCTCCATCCGTGTCCCCCGGCGATGCTGTGGGCAAGGTGAAGAGACAGGAATTAATCATACACCTGTATACATATGTCACATGAGTCCAATCTACATAGGTTACAGTGCATAGCCTGAAAAGAAAGATGAGTAATATCTACAAAACAAGGTACATATGTAGGCCCTGCAACACACAGTTGGTTGACCCACCATGCCACTGAAAAACTATGGAGAGCATGACACAATAGCAAATGACATGAAATGGATTTTGACAGAGGAGTAGGGGTGGGCGGAATTTGCGGAATTAACCTCCGCAAATTATCGCGAGATTGCAGAAAATCTCCGCAAACACGCCGGAAATATCGCGAAGATGCGGAAGTTTTTTGCCGCCTGTTCGCGGTATTTTTTGCGTGTTCGCGGGTCGCCAACTTACCCATGCGGTCGCTCATGGGCGCGGCCATCTTGTTTTCACTTGTCCCGCCCTCTGGCGTTGTTTACTTCCTGTTCCGGGTCGCGCAATGCATGTTCGCGGTCGATATTTCCTGTTCGCGATCGCTTTTACTTGATCGCGTTGCTTTTTGCTTGCTCAGGGAGAAAATATCGCGCGAACTTGCCCACGTGGTCGCAACGGGCGCGGCCATCTTGTTTTCCACTCTATTGCATGGTTCTGGGGCCTGATTTTCAATCCTCCCTAAATCTTTTCAATCCTTTGTTTATAGCCACTTTTTTCGGATCTTTATTACTTATTATTTCTCTAACTATTTTCCTGCCTCTATATTTTTGGTTTTTGTGTACCTTTTTTTTTGTTTTTTAGCTACTTTTTCTCTTTGTATTGCCTGCTATTTATTTCCTTTACTCCTTTATTTATTTTACCTTTTCTTTCCCGCCCCGTCCCCAGAACCATGTCCAAGGGCAGGGCTGTTCGCCGGCGCAGCCAGAGCCGCGACCGCCTTCCTTGCGGAAGGCGGCGCCCACAAGGGGTGCATGCACGGGCCTTATTTGGGGAGGCGGAGTTGGCTGCACTAATTTTCTTTGTGCAGCGCCACCTCCCCTCAACCCTGGCAGCAGGTGGCAGGCCTGGGTCCGGGTACGGCCTCCGGGAGCGTCGGCAGCGGTGGGGGAAGGTGCGCCGGGCAGTGTCTCGCATCTCTGGGGTCCGGCGCACCCAGGCACAGCTGACGCACCGGTGGTCCGACATCCTGGACCGTGAGCAGGACCTGCTGGACCTGCTAGGAGTGGAGGTCCCGGGGCTTGGTGAGTACCTATTTAATTATTACAACTTTGTGTCTGTTCTTCTGCTCTATGTTATATATTGCGAATATCTTTTTTTCCTTCCAACCAGATAGAATGTTGCTGCTTGCAATACATTCCAGGTTAATAATGTTTAAAAGTCTTCTGTGATTATGACACAGGTGCTCTTCTGCGCTACTACTAATCTTACTTGTTTGCAGCTTTGCGTTTGCGCTTGCTTAGCGTGATTCTTTACGAGTTTATTTTAGAGAAATTAAGTTACGTAATGCTACAGTGACTCATGTCCACTCCTTACTTTGTCCTGTCACTAATAGATAGGGGCGGATTGATACATAGGTTTAGGTACTTTGTATGAGCTTCTAATTGGTTAGTGGTATGCGTGATGCCCCCTCACTCAGTTACGTGACGTGCTGCTAGTACGCCAGTCTTTAGAACCTTTCTAGTTTGTTCAATGAGTGGAGGTAGGCTTTGCAGTTACTTAGCAGTAGCAGATGAGCATCAATCAAACCAAAATTGTGTATATACAAAAAATGTAGTCATGTTAATGTGTCCTCCATGATTGGATCATACACATTGTTGAGGAATACAGTCGAAATGCATACTTAATGTACAATTGGCATGCCTGGAATAGGTGGGCTAGGTTGGGTGGTAGGTTGTACTAATACTTAGGCTTACTTGTAACTTAGTTTTCTGGAATCAGAATGGAAGAATGGATTACTGTTGATAAATAGTAACTTAAGTAGTCGAACTGCGAATCCCCCGATATTACATGTTGACCAGATGAGATCGGTCAATGTAGTTATTGCAATTGTTTAGATAAGTGTTTTTTGACCGTTGTTGAAAAAAATTGTATTTGCTTAAGTTGACACCATCCATCAATGTTTGTCTTTCTTATATCTTTCCTGTTCATCAGCACCCAGGGGCAGACGGGCAGGGACTGGGCAGTCGGCGGGACAGGAACACCACGAGGAGGACACCGCTGAGGGCTCCTCTGCTGGCCCCAGTAAGTCTTCTTGTTTTTAATAATATTTCTTATTCCATAACTTTTACTGCCCCATTTCTCCCGAACTATAGTGTGTTTCCAAATGCTATTTTTTTACCACCAATTATCCTTCGATCTGTACGGTTTCAAAAAGCTTATCCCTGCCTCCGCTACGATGACTGAGTACTACTACATACTATCAGTCTGTCTGTCTGTACTGTAGTAGCTAGTCTTGCCCAGTGGCACTCTTTGTGAAAGGTTGTAATATAAAACTCATATTCACCAGTAGCTCGTACAATCCGTTGGGTCGTTGTCTTGTACTACTTTTTACTCTTGTTGATGTTTAGGCTTTGAAAATTCACAGCAACAGCCCTACCAGATTTCTTAATATTTTGATATGATACCCTATAGGACATACAACTGTTGTAGGGATCTTGCACATACATTTGCACCAGAAAATAGGATGTTGGTGATGGTAGGTTGGACCTTCCTTGCACACCTCAATCAGAAATTCCGCACCCACCACAATTCCACTGCTTGACTATAGTACTGTCTTGTCATACCTATTAGGTCTCGGAACCCTCCCCCCAAGACAACCAACAAGTAGACAACCCAGAACATTAACACACCCAACCTCTGTCGTGGAAGCAATTCACATGCACACCCTTACTTTAATTTGCTCAATCGTGTAAGTTAGTCCACTCCACACCAAATACCACGAAGTCTATGTAAGTTTAAAATTTTTATTTCAATTTGAGAAGGTCTGTACACTGTTATCTTAGCAGCACCAACCGGCAAATCAATAACATTAAAACAAAATACATTGTTACACTAATACAGTTGGGAATTAAATCATGATAACTGAAGTGGTGGAAGGCAGCACCACCATCCCATAGCAATTTAGTTTATATACATTTATAAATGAAGATGTGAGTGAAGGGACCCCTCACCTCAGAAGAACCTAGTACTGGTAGTTGGTGCATCGTTCAGAAGCTCTGGTTCGTAGAAGCGAATCTTGCGTCTGTAATGCGAAAAAAGAAATGGTGTGCGTTAGTATATTGCAACTTGCAAGCATTTCTCAGCCGTGCCAAAAAGTGTAGCATCTATGGATAAGCAATATGGACTAACAGTAACAGTAGTACACCAGTTCTTCCTAAAAAAGTGGCTGGTTAATGTTTGTTGACCGCCTGTACGCAGCGCGTAGACTAGACAGTAGCAGTGTGAGGCAGGTCATGTGGGCTCAAAGGTGTCTTAAGAAGCTGCAAGGTAAAGGTAACGTCACATGTGCATGGCTAGGGCTAATCAAGCAAATGCTACAATGATCATATAACTTAGTGTCTACTCTACTACTACCTGATTTGTACTAGTGATTTATGTTAGTATTAACTCATTTTTCAACCTTGCTACTGATCAATAGGGGGGAGGTGTATATGTTGCCTAATAAATGTGTAATGTTTTCTAGGCGCACTACCGACCACCATTGCTGGGGCCAGCGAAGGCGACGCCGAGGGCGAGGATGCGGCAGTTGCAGATAGCAACGGAGGGGGAGTGGCAGCACCAGTGGCAGGCGGTGGTAAGTTAGATTCATAATCTTTAACTATTGTTGAACTTGACAGCACACTCACTGCAAAGGTGTACTGTATGTCTATGTATACTGTAAAGTTGTGAATTAGGGCCCCATTAGGATGGTGGGCGTATTGCCCCCGCCGGGCTGGCTGGAATTCACTGCCGTCACAGCAGGGGCAAACCTCCCGCCATCCCTGTAGAAAATATTCAGACATGTCTAGGCGGAAAAGGGTTCAATATGGCGGTGGTGTCTCTCTCACCACACCGGCAGCCATATAATCTGCATTTTGGAATGCCTTTGCGTGGCGGCATTACCGTCCGCCACGGAAAGGCATGCACACATTGCAGAGTATGCTTGGGGGCCCCCATGGAGGGTACCTACCGATGCTATGGTACCCCCCGACTTTCAAAGCAAAACGTGACAGGCTCCGTGCGAGGCCCGTCATGTTGTGCTTGGAAAAGCAGCACAACATTTTAGCATTGCTTTCAGCAAAGCCAACCAGAATTTAAAATTAAAATAACAGGGTGCGCCCGCCACTGTGCCGGGCGCATCATCCTAATTAATTGTCCCCACGGGACCCCCACCCTTTTTAGCAGTCGGATGGCGGGCGGACAAAGTCCGCCCGCTATCCGATGTCGTAAGTAAGTATGAGTTCTTGGGGACGTTTGAAGAGTGAACTAGAAGACTAGAATTCCCTTTAATTGGTATAGGACTAGGAGCCAGAGTATTGAGTAACCAATGGCCTCATCTATCTGATTTCAACTCCGCTTTGAAAGTTTTATGGAGAAGAGCACCTGGTGCACTGTTCAACTAAAAAGTGTAAGACAGGTGGAAGGAAGAAGGACGGGCGACATTTAAAATGTTATGTACTACTGTGCTTTATTTTATAGTGCTACTCTACCATGCCACTATGTGTATAAATAATTACCTTGTCCTACTGTTTTATTAAGACTATATTTTACAATTGTCGTGTTTTTTTCTTTTTGATACACAGCTACTCCGAAAATCAACCGCAAGGAGTTGGCCGCCAAGGCACGGCGCCGGAAGCTGGAGGCAATCCAGCAGGAATACCGGCGGCTGGTGGTCCTAGCCGAGGAGGAGGAGGAGAGTGCAGCAGCAATTGAAGCCTCCTCCAGTGCCCCGGGCCCCAGCCACCGCCCTCCAGCGGTACGGCGCCACCGTCTGGCGGCTGCCCGCCGCCACCGTGCCATCTCCGGTGCCCCCCCCCACTGTGGTTGCAACTGCCGCGGCCTTAGACGCCGCGTCGCCCATTTAGAGGACCAGATTCGTGTCCTCCTCCAGTCCCGCCCCACCAGTTAGTCCCTGTCACTGCCCCTTTTTTAATTCCTGTTTGTTTCCTCACTCGTTTGGGCGTTCTCTATTTCTATGGACAGTCGTTGGGGTTAGGGAGGGGGGTGGGTCAGCTTTTGTGGGTTTAGTTTATTTGTTAGGGTCAATTAAATATATTTTTCTATGTTACATGCAATGTTGTTAATGTTTTGTAGGTGGGGTAACTGTTTTACATCACACTGTTTCTTTGCTGGTGCATGGCCGCCCATAGCGTGTGTTTGATTTCAATAATTTGCTGACTGTATAAGACACAAACAGATAGATGCGACACACCTCACTCATTGACTGGTCCTACTATGCATTCTTTGGAGTGGTGTTTGAAACTGACATCATTGACATGTCCATTATTGATTCTGCCTCCCCCAAACTTCTCTCTTACCGGTGCTTGATGTTTATGTCCAACTGTGGCACAGCACTGGCTGCATGGTGAAGATGGTTTCCTTTTTCATACATGCCATGATTGGGGTGGTGGTGGTAGTATAGTAGTAGTATACACTGGCAGGGTAGCAGCATTTCCAAAAAAAGAAAAGGAGATAGTCAATCGCCTTTGAGAGACTGTTAGAGGAGTAGTTGAATGAAGTACATCACAGAATTTACCGAGCAACAATTATATGTTCAAATATTTGACAAAAAAAATGAATGCTGGATATTATGAGGATAGCCTACTAGACAGAGTTACAAACTATAGTTTTGTCGACTTGGCTATGCCTACAGTCTAACAGTTAGTGCTGTATATGAGGAATGACAACAAACAAATCAAATCAATGCCGGCAATTCATGCTGAGGTATATGTTCCTTTGTTAAATAAAATAACCTGTGAAATATCCTACTCATGGGTGGGCAAGCAGAAGAAGATCATCGCTCTGCATTGAAATTGAAGTAGTGTTGCTTTCACCACATCCGCCCCAGCAAGTGTGTGATTAAGTATTGGTGTACTTTTAATTTAGTTACACCTCGACAATAAGTCACACAGCCCGGGGGAAGAGGGTTAGGGTCCGTTGATTGGATGGGAAGGGGGATTTTGGGAAAGGTTTGACATAGAAAAACAGTATGCATACATAGACAAACAAACGACAATCATTGAAGACTACCATACCATATCCATTCCATATGTTAAGGTATAAAAAAGGAAATGCATGCATGATGAGACCCGGATTACATACACTTCTATTTCTTGTTCTGTTCCGGCCTTAAAACTTTAACAGATAGCAAATAGAAATTTTAAATATTGGTAGTGAAGAATCGTAAACACAGAGAAAACGTAATGATGATTGATAATAACAACTCCAAGAACACACTGTTGTAAAGAATGTATACAAGATATTAATCAAATTTTTTAAAAGAAGTGAAAAGTGGATACTGTTACTGTCTTATCCTGGTCAAAAATGTGGACTGGTTTTTTGCATCTCGGCATTCCTCTTGCTCCTCTCGTCCATCAATCTAGGGTGTGTCGCCTCACCACTCGCCACTGCCCGGCTGGAATAAAAAGGTGATTGATTGGTAAGGTAATTAATATGCATTGTAATGTTTTACAAAGTTTTGGACAAGGCCCGGCCTGTAATTTTAGATTGAAAACCAAAGGGGATATTCAGAAAGAAAGTGAAAACAAATGCACAAGTGATGGTGTAGTGCAACAAGAACACTTTCCGAGGTGGCATGTATGCATATGCATCATCTCTACTGTAGTCTGTTTCCAGCATAGACCTTCAACAGTAACAGGAGAGATCAGGCCCACAGTGCTTACCATTAGCACATCCTACGTTACCACTTTAGAGTCCTTTTTTTTTTCTCTCAAAGAGTTGGACAAACGCAAAGCACATTATCCATTCCAGACATAGCATTTTACAGTTAAAGTTAGTAAAATCAATGCACTGCAGTCATCCCACCGCTACACTCTATTCAACTTCTACACAGACATTTGGGTGTGCTGTGGTTGTGGTTCACGTGTTTACCTTTAGGCTTTTCCGTTTTATGCCACTCATGAAACATCCTCCTGACTTCATCATCAGCTCTGATACTTCTACTGACTGAAGATCGGCCTGCAGTACAAGTGTAATTTTTAGAACACAACAAGAGTAGAAATATAAATATTACTGACTTGAGTCATTCTTTATTGTGTACAGAAAGATAGATTAACACTAGTACACTTTGACATCATTCACTTTGTGCACAACAAACAACGCCAACACAAAGATCAATAGCTCAGAGTCAGGTGTCCAATGCATGCCATTAATTATCATCATTTATTACCTGTTACTTCTCATCTTAAGTTAACGGGCCGTCTCTTTCGCCATCATCATGACGGACGGTGCTGTTTAAGTCACAGTCATTTGCATTGCGCAGCAGATTGAGTGAGTGCCCTTCCTGTATTGAATTAAAAGCAATGTATCACCAAGATGCAGGAGAGAAGTACACATTTCTTGTTTGCCAGAAGAGGAAAATTAGTAATTACTAGTGTGTTCTGTAGAAAGTTGATTAGTGGCAGTGCACAATTACATCAATTCATGCGAAACACACCACAAAATCTACATCATTCAGTCTGCTATTCTGCGGCCAATGCATGGCATCAATCATTACCTGTTGCATCTCATCTCGTTAACGCTGCAGGCCGTCTCTTTCGCCATCATCATGATGGACGGTGCTGTTAAGTCACAGTCATTTGCATTGCGCAGCAGATTGAGTGAGTGCCCTTCCTGTATTGAATTAAAAGCAATGTATCACCAAGATGCAGGAGAGAAGTACACATTTCTTGTTTGCCAGAAGAGGAAAATTAGTAATTACTAGTGTGTTCTGTAGAAAGTTGATTAGTGGCAGTGCACAATTACATCAATTCATGCGAAACACACCACAAAATCTACATCATTCAGTCTGCTATTCTGCGGCCAATGCATGGCATCAATCATTACCTGTTGCATCTCATCTCGTTAACGCTGCAGGCCGTCTCTTTCGCCATCATCATGATGGACGGTGCTGTTAAGTCACAGTCATTTGCATTGCGCAGCAGATTGAGTGAGTGCCCTTCCTGTATTGAATTAAAAGCAATGTATCACCAAGATGCAGGAGAGAAGTACACATTTCTTGTTTGCCAGAAGAGGAAAATTAGTAATTACTAGTGTGTTCTGTAGAAAGTTGATTAGTGGCAGTGCACAATTACATCAATTCATTCATGCGCAACACACACAACAAAATCTACATCACTCAGTCTGCTTTTCTGCGGACAATGCATGGCATCAATCATTACCTGTTGCATCTTATTTTCAGTTAATGGCCAGTCTCTCTCGGCTCTGAAGGAGGATAGCTATAGAAGTCATCAGATTCATGGTCCACTTGTTTTGGAAGGACGAGGAAAGTTTGAATTTGTTGTTACCATCATCCAATCATCATTCATGAGGGAAATGGAATTGACCAGGAGATGCAGTATGATCGAGCGGAGGAGCTGGATTCTGAGGACTGTAGTGTCAAATGGCAGACACCTGAAACTTGTATCTTAAATTAGAAGATTAGAAGACGGTGATAATGCATTGGTTGCGATTCACAAGTTTATAACCGGAACAACAGACACAAACAAAGGGGGAAAAAAGGGAGGAAGACAGTAAGTGCGAGCCTAATTGTCAGGGAAGTATAGCTCGTCCTCAAACTCTGGGGGATCTTCCAGTAGTAGGTAATCATCTGACACAATACTACCGTCACCTGAGCCGCTGTCCTCATCTTCCTCTGTTGATTCATGCATTGTGTAATTCGGTGGTATGAAGTGCTGATTCATTTTGATCATTGTTAACCTCTCCACGTTTTTGGGAGATAGACTGGTCCTTCTCAAGGTTACAATGGAACCAGCAGCACTGAAAACACGTTCGGAAGAGACACTTGCGACAGGGCAAGCCAGATAGCTTATCGCCAGCCTGCTGAGCTGTGGCCATTCAGACCTTTTCCTATACCAATACTGCACTGGGTTTTGATCAACGTACACCTCTGTTGGATCGTCCAGATAGGCCTGGACCATCCGCTCAATGTTCAGGGTTGCTGCTGGTAAGCTTTTGTGCTGTTTTTTCTGTGCATCAGCACTGTGCTTACGGCCCATCTTTACATACCAATCTGATAATGATTGTACTCGGCCGAATGATCCAGTTATTGTTTTTGTAGTCGATGGTGATGGTGAGTGTTGCGATTGTGAGCCAACCGCACTGCCCTCAGCCGACGAAGTTGCACTTGATTCTGCATGGCCTGCTTCAGTATCAGTACTTGTTGTGGGTTGATGTGGCGGGCTTTTAATTAGCAGCCCTTCGTTTTCAAACTTGATGGCTGCTTCAGCTATACAACTTTTGTAGCGGGCAACATCAGTGTCGGAAAAAGAACGGAACAGTCCTAATTTTGCACGTGGATCCAGAATTGTGGCACAAATGTAATGGTCTTGTGACAAAATTTTATTTTGTATCCTTACATTTTCTGATAAGCGCCTGGATAAGCTCTCCACCAAGTCATGGGCTTGCCTTCTGTCCTCTACACCTTTGTAGGATTCAGACACATTATTCAGCTCATGCTCTAGCATTTGCAACAATGGGATCGCTTGGCCCATTGTACAGTCCTCCTTGCTGACTTCACGTGTGAAGACCTCAAAAGGAGACAGCATCTCAGTCAGGCATTGAATTAGGGTCCATTGCTCCCTCTGAAGGGTCATGCCTTTAACACTAGCATCACTGCCTTTGTACCAGACATAATCATTGAGTGACCTGTGCTGTTCGTACAGACGATCAAGCATGTAATACGTTGAGTTCCAACGTGTTGCCACCTCCTGGATGAGTGCCTTGACTGGCACCCTACGCTCACGTTGGAAGATCCTCAGCTGCTTCCGAGCTTTAAAAGAATGGCTGAAATGAGTGCATATTCTTCGGCAGATGGACAGTAAATTGCTTACTATGGGTTCTTTTTTCAGAAAGTCTTGCACTATAATGTTTATGCAGTGTGCCAAACACGGAACCCTGAAATAGGAACCAAGTTCCATGGCCTTAAGTACATTACTGCCATTGTCTGTGGCAACAAAACCAATACCAAGCCCTCTGGGCTGCAGCCATTCCAAAACCTTGGTGCGAAACTCTTCTAAAATGTTTTCAGCCGTATGAGATTTCTCCATGGCGAACATGGCTACAGTTGCATGTTTCCGAGTACCTTCAAAAATCGCAGCTGTGTCAACAACACCTCGTGCAGATAGTAGATCTTTAACCCCCACAAAAGAGATCCAGTGTGCAGTGATACACATGTAATCTGTGGCTTGGCAACTGGTCCACATGTCTGTTGTCAGGTGGATATTGTGCACAGCACTCTTCTGCAAAGCTTGTCCAACCAATTCCAGCACATCATGATGTAGTGCCGGAACAGCAATTCTTGCGAAATAGGACCGGCTTGGAACTTTCCATTTCGGGCAGATGGCAGACACAAATTCAAGGAAACCCACCCCTTCCACAAATGAAAAAGGAAGAAGGTCCAGCGCTAACATTTTAGCCAGCTTCGCATTGTACAATCGTGCCGTTGGGTGGTTGCGTTGGAACTGCCCCTCCAACCTAAACATGCTGTCAATGGTAGGCTGGCTTACTTTCCTTAGTGGTGCCATTAACCCACTAAGGCTCAACGACACAGATTGTCTCATTGAGGTACTCGCCGCCGGTCGCCTTGGTGTCTCACCCACACTCTGAGTATGGCTCTTACTGCGGTGCCACTCTGATGTTACTGAGGAGGATGTGGGCGTTACCACTGCAGTGACTGCACTACTGGAGACAGGGCTAGAAATGCCTCCCTGTTCTTCACCTGCCACCACAATAATATCGCTCCCTGATTCCTGACCAACTTCAAAGGGTTTAGTTTTCCTACTTTCTTTTAACTTAAGTAGGTGATCCTCCCACACAATAGTGTGGTGTGTTCTGAGATGACTTGCTTGTCCTCCGGTACCATAGTTTGTACCAAGCTTACCACGCCGAACACCTTGCCGACAAATTGCGCATATAGCAACGTTCTCCTCCTTGGCGCTAACAGAAAAGAAGTCCCAAACTGGGGAGGAGAACTTTCTGGCACTGCTGGATGTGCCACTTTCAACACCAGATGAACTTGAGGGGGTCCTTGAAAATATGTGACCCTGTCCACCTACACTGTGACTTTTACTACCACTTCCTACTGAGGTGGTTGAGCTGGATGTAGGTCCCTGCCGGGCCTTGGAAAATATGGCAGCTGGAGGTAGTGGTGGTGTAACCTGTGTTGGTGAGATCCGTGCTGCATCCCGCTCAGTAGCAGCCTTTCTGGATAGGGTTAGAATGTCGGTCTCCAATCCCTTTGGGGCGGGAGTAATGTGCGTGATGACTGGCTCGTCTTCATCAACATCATCACCCCCCTCTTCTACATCTACCTCCATAACTCTAAGTTTTTCTGGGACCTTCCTTTTCAGAAGCAATGTCTTGTGGCGTACTTCACTCTCAGACCGAGCTGGTGGGACCCAAGTGTCATCACGATCATCAGAAGCGGGGCTTGAAGAAGAAGATGATGGACTAAGCCTCCTTTTCCTTGCTGGTGGTCTGGAAGACAATAGATGTTCTGGAACAGTGGTTTGACTTCGCTCCGCTTTGTCTGCAGGAAGCTCGATTTCCTGAAATGCCCCTACGTCAGGAGCAACAACTACTATGGTGGGCTGTTGTGGCGGCTGCTGCTGTTCTGGTTGCGGCGGCTGCTGCTGCTGGTCTGGTTGCGGCGGCTGCTGCTGCTGGTCTGGTTGCGGCGGCTGCTGCTGCTGGTCTGGTTGCGGCGGCTGCTGCTGCTGTTCTGGTTGCGGCGGCTGCTGCTGCTGTTCTGGTTGCGCCGGCTGCTGCTGCTGTTCTGGTTGCGCCGGCTGCTGCTGCTGTTCTGGTTGCGCCGGCTGCTGCTGCTGTTCTGGTTGCGCCGGCTGCTGCTGCTGTTCTGGTTGCGCCGGCTGCTGCTGCTGTTCTGGTTGCGCCGGCTGCACACTGATCTGCTGAGTTTGCGCCTGCGTTGAACTTGATTGTGTACTACTTTGCGGTAATGACATTTCTTCAACACCGCTGCCCGTTAGTAGACTGGCTACCTCTGCGACAGTAAAGCCCTTGGGCCTAGGTTGGTGGGGTTGCTGGACCGCTGTGCTGCTCCCAGCTTGGTTCCCGGACAACGCTTTGGTGCCAAAAAAAACCTTGGCCGGCACACCACCAGTCGTGGTTAATGGCACTTCCTTTTTCTGTTCCTTCTTCTCACCAGCAACTTTCTTGGTACTGGACCTGGTACCTTTCTTTGGGGCCATCTTATTCCGACGTCAGGCAGGAGGCAGATGCACAACAAGTTCTGGTCACACGTGGGCGTGATGCGCAGCAGGACTTCTGTCTGGCTGGCAGTACAACGGGTAGCCAGGTGATGCCGATGACACCTCCTACTCTGTCTTTTGTGCACCTAAAAGCAAAGAAGACAGGAGAAGAACATCAGTGAAATGTTGCATTTGTTTTTGTGGTTCAGTTACTTAGTACTGTACTAGTGCAAACAAAAGATAGTCTAGCCATTTATGAATTTTTTTTAACTAGAGCTATGTTATACTACTAGTACTGTGTACAGCCACACTACACTCTCAGGAAGGTGATGTCTAAAAATTCAACAGATCACATAGAAAACACTTGATCAATAAAGCTGTGGCTACCTGCTCTGGTAGCAGTGGATGAAAGCAGGCCTGCTGGCAGACAAGGCCAGGCAAGCTTGCAGGCCTAGGCCTCAAAATGGCCACCAGCCACATGTCCAGGCCCAACAACATCAGCAAGGCCACCCCAAAAAACACACTTCCCCAACTCAATCCAATGCCATCCATGCCCAAAATGATGTCTAAAATCAACAGAACACACAGAAAACAGTAGATTACTAAAGCTGTGGCTACCTGCTCTGGTAGCAGTGGATGAAAGCAGGCCTGTTGGCAGACAAGGCCAGGCAAGCTTGCAGGCCTAGGCCTCAAAATGGCCACCAGCCACATGGCGAGCCCCAACAGCATCAGCAAGGCCACCCCAAAAAACACACTTCCCCAACTCAATCCAATGCCATCCATGCCCAAAATGATGTCTAAAATCAACAGAACACACAGAAAACAGTAGATTACTAAAGCTGTGGCTACCTGCTCTGGTAGCAGTGGATGAAAGCAGGCCTGTTGGCAGACAAGGCCAGGCAAGCTTGCAGGCCTAGGCCTCAAAATGGCCACCAGCCACATGGAGAGCCCCAACAGCATCAGCAAGGCCACCCCAAAATACACACTTCCCCAACTCAATCCAATGCCATCCATGCCCAAAATGATGTCTAAAATCAACAGAACACACAGAAAACAGTAGATTACTAAAGCTGTGGCTACCTGCTCTGGTAGTAGTGGATGAAAGCAGGCCTGCTGGCAGACAAGGCCAGGCAAGCTTGCAGGCCTAGGCCTCAAAATGGCCACCAGCCACATGGCGAGCCCCAACAGCATCAGCAAGGCCACCCCAAAATACACACTTCCCCAACTCAATCCAATGGCATCCATGCCCAAAATGATGTCTAAAATCAACAGAACACACAGAAAACAGTAGATTACTAAAGCTGTGGCTACCTGCTCTGGTAGCAGTGGATGAAAGCAGGCCTGCTGGCAGACAAGGGCAGGCAAGCTTGCAGGCCTAGGCCTCAAAATGGCCACCAGCCACATGGAGAGCCCCAACAACATCAGCAAGGCCACCCCAAAATACACACTTCCCCAACTCAATCCAATGGCATCCATGCCCAAAATGATGTCTAAAATCAACAGAACACACAGAAAACAGTAGATTACTAAAGCTGTGGCTACCTGCTCTGGTAGCAGTGGATGAAAGCAGGCCTGCTGGCAGACAAGGCCAGGCAAGCTTGCAGGCCTAGGCCTCAAAATGGCCACCAGCCACATGGCGAGCCCCAACAACATCAGCAAGGCCACCCCAAAATACACACTTCCCCAACTCAATCCAATGCCATCCATGCCCAAAATGATGTCTAAAATCAACAGAACACACAGAAAACAGTAGATTACTAAAGCTGTGGCTACCTGCTCTGGTAGCAGTGGATGAAAGCAGGCCTGCTGGCAGACAAGGCCAGGCAAGCTTGCAGGCCTAGGCCTCAAAATGGCCACCAGCCACATGGCGAGCCCCAACAACATCAGCAAGGCCACCCCAAAATACACACTTCCCCAACTCAATCCAATGCCATCCATGCCCAAAATGATGTCTAAAATCAACAGAACACACAGAAAACAGTAGATTACTAAAGCTGTGGCTACCTGCTCTGGTAGCAGTGGATGAAAGCAGGCCTGCTGGCAGACAAGGGCAGGCAAGCTTGCAGGCCTAGGCCTCAAAATGGCCACCAGCCACATGGCGAGCCCCAACAACATCAGCAAGGCCACCCCAAAATACACACTTCCCCAACTCAATCCAATGGCATCCATGCCCAAAATGATGTCTAAAATCAACAGAACACACAGAAAACAGTAGATTACTAAAGCTGTGGCTACCTGCTCTGGTAGCAGTGGATGAAAGCAGGCCTGCTGGCAGACAAGGCCAGGCAAGCTTGCAGGCCTAGGCCTCAAAATGGCCACCAGCCACATGGAGAGCCCCAACAACATCAGCAAGGCCACCCCAAAATACACACTTCCCCAACTCAATCCAATGGCATCCATGCCCAAAATGATGTCTAAAATCAACAGAACACACAGAAAACAGTAGATTACTAAAGCTGTGGCTACCTGCTCTGGTAGCAGTGGATGAAAGCAGGCCTGCTGGCAGACAAGGCCAGGCAAGCTTGCAGGCCTAGGCCTCAAAATGGCCACCAGCCACATGGCGAGCCCCAACAACATCAGCAAGGCCACCCCAAAATACACACTTCCCCAACTCAATCCAATGGCATCCATGCCCAAAATGATGTCTAAAATCAACAGAACACACAGAAAACAGTAGATTACTAAAGCTGTGGCTACCTGCTCTGGTAGCAGTGGATGAAAGCAGGCCTGCTGGCAGACAAGGCCAGGCAAGCTTGCAGGCCTAGGCCTCAAAATGGCCACCAGCCACATGGCGAGCCCCAACAACATCAGCAAGGCCACCCCAAAATACACACTTCCCCAACTCAATCCAATGCCATCCATGCCCAAAATGATGTCTAAAATCAACAGAACACACAGAAAACAGTAGATTACTAAAGCTGTGGCTACCTGCTCTGGTAGCAGTGGATGAAAGCAGGCCTGCTGGCAGACAAGGCCAGGCAAGCTTGCAGGCCTAGGCCTCAAAATGGCCACCAGCCACATGGAGAGCCCCAACAACATCAGCAAGGCCACCCCAAAATACACACTTCCCCAACTCAATCCAATGCCATCCATGCCCTAAATGTGATTGAAAATGAAATATATTCAAAAAACAAAAGGAACAGTTGCTTCATCATGCACACACACACCCATGAGGCCATGCCCATGGCTAGCTCGGGCCTACTACTACAACCCACAAAATTAAAATAAATTAAAAAAAAAAAAAAGGAATGATGATAATTAATTATCAAAAATAAATTGTAGTTACACAACAACTGCAATGCCCACAATCAAACACAACAACCACTTACTTGTAAAATATCCTATTCCAAAAATCCTGAAATCCAATTGCAATGATGCAGCAGACAAAAAGAGAGATCTTTCCAGCTCCAAATCCAAAGGCAGAATGAGCAGGAGATGGACAAAGCACTGGGAGGAGCCTGCTGGACAGGAACAGGAAGTTGGAGAATCTGTGTCACTTCCTCCCTCTCTCCACTTTGTAAAAAAAAAATGAATCCTGGAGTCCTTGCACAAAAAAGGAAAGCCAAATGTGAATGTAAGGAGTTCTTTTCATCCAAAATCAGTATTTGCAGATGGTTTCATGCTGCTAGAGCCGATATTCCTCTCCAAATTGTAAATTTTACATTGTTGAGTTCTCCAGCTTCACATTACTTCCGCCGGCGTGTCGAAAACGATATGATCGCGTTCTCTTCTTTGTCCCTGTCGCGTTGGATATGACGTGTTCGCGGTCTCTTTCTCCTGTTCGCGTTCGATTTCATGTGCCCGCGTCCTCATTCTCTGGCTCGCGATGTAGAATGACATGTTCGAGATCTCAATCTTCTCATACTCGCGCGGTGCATGATCGCGAGAAGAAATACCTGATCGCGCGACAAATGACGTGATCGCGTGAAAAATGACTTGAATGCGGCCGCGAACTCTCGCGAGACAGCGCAAAATGGCTACCAAAATCCAACATCTCGTGGAGAACGCGACCGGGTCAAGAAAACTTGTCGGAGAACGCAGGGATTCAGGTAAGGCGATCGCGCGCGCGCGAGAATGTATTGTTTTACAGCGCGAGCAAGAAAAAAATTATCGCTAAGCTGCGGAATGCGGAAATTTTGACATTTTCGCGCTTTCCGCGGAACGCGAGAATGCCAAAATATCGCAACTTCCGCGAACGGAACGGAATTTTGGCCCAGGCCTACAGAGGAGCCAGGCTCTGGGGACAATCCAGCACTGCATCTGCACCACACAGCGTTGCCGAAAATAGGGATGAGCAGGGACCATATCCATGAACTTTAGGCACATGCTGCATAGGTAATACTGAAAACATGCCCACCATGACTGGCTCACTGCACCTTGAGTGTATGTCCAGACAAACATCACACACTGGCCAGACCTAGCAAGGAGATTTCAGGTTTTGACATGTAGGCTTTGCCCGCACCAACCACCCCCTACATGAGACAATTTGTTGAGACACAGGAAGCACTTACATCTCTTAGTCTGGGTGAAATGCACATGGGCTGGAAAAATGCAAGATTGGACACAAAATACCCAAGGTGCGCCTGTCCAAATAATCATGTACAAATGTGCATCATCAGATGATTGTAACAAGACACACAGGCACTGGCCACCGTGAGTATGAACAAGGAAAATCAGGTCAGGCTGTACAGTGGACACTTGTACTACATTTTACGTCAATATACATGGTGCCAGGGGACAATGGCACAGAGCACAACCTATACTGTAGACACTGAGAGTGTCCACATTTTGTGATGACACACATGACACCTTGGAAAATATGCCCCAGGGGACAGTAGTGGCCACACAACTCCATGGTCCTGAATGGGAATGACTGCAACACATGCCACCATCCCTGCACTATGCGTATCGCACACTCATGCACATCATGTAACAGGCCACAACATAGGACATGCGTGCTGTAAGGCATGACACTTGACAGACTAACTCCCATGTCTGGACTCAGCATCAGTGCCAACTGACATGGAACCCACAAGTACTGAACTGGACAGGGCACAGGCAAGGTCCCAAAACCTGTTACACACCACCCCCACACATGATGCTACAGGCATTGTTCACGTGGATAAACTGCCAGCCTAGATAACCTTGTGAAGGAGTGACTACACACAGACCAGGGAACACATTGCAAGGAGGGGAAGGGAGGCAGGAGAGCACCGCTATACTGTGGGTAACAGGATCTGCACAGCACCTTTAAACCCAGGCAGTGTATCCATGCAACTGCGCACTTACAAATGCTGGTGACACACAACAAACACACATGTACCTACCCCCTTCCTGCTGCTGCTTCTCCTGTAAGCGCCTGTCCAAGTCTGGAAAGACCACCGCCAGCACACGCTTGTGGATGTGGGTCAGACGGCGGCACCCACGGTTCTTATGGGTCTCAGGTGAGTCCCCCAGCAGGACCCGTGCGATCCTCCGCGTCCAGCACCGGATATCCTGCCAGCGTTTTCTCACGTGGGCCAGGCGCCGCTTGCGACCCTCCGTCCTCCTCACGGCACTGACGGCGTTCATCCAGATCTGCTTCTTGGCAGAGGCGCCTACCTGTGAGGATGAACAAGTGACACTACATCAATACACCTGGCACATGTCACAGAGACACATATTAGAACAAATTTGCTGGTTACAACAAGGCATAGTATGCAGCCAACGCATTGCACCTTTGTCACAGGGACATTATCCTCTGGGGAAGGGCAAAAGCAGTATGTGCCATTGAAAGTACACAGGTGGAATGAGGGCAACGACACAATCAATGATCCAGGCTCACACTGTGCATCACAAGCTACACCAGGATTATGTGCAGCACCTCAAAGCAGTCACATGCCACAGGCCACTGACGCTACCTCAGCAGAGTACACAGACACACACAGGCACAGGACATTCATCTGCCATTGCCAAATACAGCTACAAACCTCACTCTGCACATGTGCCACTAGACGGGGGGCTCACAGGTGTGGGGCTGGCTCTGCACGTCAGACACACAGCACTGCTCCCTGCTCACATCAGATGGGCAGGGTATATCCATCCCTCATGCAGCTTGGGTGCTACACTCCACATATGCACCAACCCACATGACAGGGGACTTACACACACACACCGATGTCCAGGGTACGAACACATCATGTGGACACTCTCAGCACAGGTACACAGAACTAACACACATCTGTGGGTACAGTCACCTGTCACACTGGGCTGACCACATAATCACATGAGGACTGTAGAGGCAACATTCCCAGGAGGATAAGACAGGCAGAATGTGGCATGCACCATGCAGTGATTGTCACAGTAAACACAATGCAAGTGAGGACGGCAGACATGCACCACAGCATGCTCTGGCTGGGAGACATCAGGCATTCCCCCCCCTGGGACCCCCCTACAGTACATTGCATGTGTGTCACACCTGGACACAATGCCAGAAGTCACAGTCACAAAAAAGGGACACAGTCTGTGCTAGTGGACTCTGCACTCACCTGATACCCTGGTCACCCATACAGCAGGGGGTACTGTGGGAGGATCACATCCAGCAATGCCAGGTTCTCCTCCAGGGTGAAAGGCTGGGCCCTCTCCACAGACCTTGACATGGTTCCAGGGAATCACGAGCAGCAGCTGGGTCGTAGAATCCAAAGATGTGCAGGCAAGTGCTCTCTCATGGGACCTGGCTGCCTTATATCTGCCTTGCTGGCCTGTTTCATGCACAGGAGTACAGCGTGATTGGTCACTCACATTTGCATCCTATGTTTCCTCCAATCCCTTTAAACCTAGCACAGTCAGTGGGTTCATATTGTTTTTTTTCTTGAGCATGATGTCAACTCCACAACCACTTTGCAACAAAGTAGATTCATTCAAACCGACTTTTGCTGTGCACCTGCAGAAAAAAATTCATACTTTAAACTTGGTCTCCATGACAACCAGCATGCATGTAGGCCCTTTATACTTGTCCCTCATGTGTCCCCTATGTAATTTGGAGATTCACACACAGGTACGGTGCGTTCCGGGGCCCTAGGGCACCCCAAATGCAGAGCAACGGCCCGTACAGGCATGTGTACGGTCCGTATCACTATGGGTACGCATACGCGAGCACACCCATAGTGATAGTGAGCGTACGTGCGTGTGTACGGTCTGTATCACTATGGGTGTGCTCGCGTATGCATACCCATAGTGATACGGACCGTACACACGCACGTCCGCTCACTATCACTATGGGTGTGCTCGCGTATGCGTACCCATAGTGATACGGACCGTACACACGTGCGTACGCTCACTATCACTATGGGTGTGCTCGCGTATGCGTACCCATAGTGATACGGACCGTACACACGCGCGTACGCTCACTATCACTATGGGTGTGCTCGCGTATGCGTACCCATAGTGATACGGACCGTACACACGCCTGTATGCTCACTATCACTATGGGTAGGCCTACGGCAGCACTCCCATAGTGATAGGGAACGTACAGAGGCCCTCAGAGCGAATGTACGGTGCCTTTCACACATCACAGTGGTGACAGGCAGCACACAGGAAGGAATAGAGCTGACATACTTGTCCATGGATGGACATCAAGGCATTGTCTGGGCAGTACTACATGTGTGGGGCACAGGTGTGAAAGGCTGTGATGTGGCACATTACTCCTGAGTTGTGAAGGCAATAGATGTATGATGAGATGTGTACAGACATTATGTGTGACGGTGCAATATGTGCCAGACATGCCCTTAACTCCTTTGACATGTGTGCATGTCGTACTGCACACTTGGGATGGGCGTCACTGGCATGGCACAGTCAACAACACACGCAAGTGTCCCCTGATGCCCGCTACAGGGGTTACCACACCAGACATGTGACTACCCACGGTGCACGATGTGTCTATGTCATGTATGTGTGGTGTGTTCCCATTAGCTTGATGTTGGTGTTCCCTCAAAAGCATCTGCTGTTGCAGCAACCAACATGTGTCTGTGTGTAGATGGCCATGGCACACTGTTACGCACACCAGGCCACATGTGGTATCGGATGTAAGGTGTCTATGTATGCATGGGACACGGAGTAGCGTAACAAGGACCTGTCTGCATCCTCTCAATGTATGTGTGGTGAGTCATGACATGTACACCTTAATGGCAAGGTGTGTGGGCTGTCCTAGTGTAATGTCATGTGACCTGTGGCTCTAGTGTTCCGCTACCTGTCTCTGCAATCGACATCCTACTTCTGTGATGTGTTGATGTATGTCACTCCTGTGTTGCGTCTGGCTGTTCACTTACACTGGGACACAGCTAGTCCCATGCCATGGGATGTGGAGGTTCACAATATCCGTGTGTAGCTGGGTCTTGGTAGGAGTGTCACCTGGCAGCCATATGTGTCCAGGGCATGTAGCACATACCTGACTCCCTATGTAGCATACGCGTATTGACAGATTAACATGTGCTCAGTACATATAAATTGTTGTTGTAGTGCACTCACTCTTCCTTGTCACTTCCAAATTACTGCAGAGCACCGCCTCTTCCCCGACCAATTCCGGACTTGGCTGACATGCGGGAGAATGACTGTATACGCTGCTACCGCTTCCCACAACCGTTGATTGAGGAGTTGACGGCAAGGCTGGCACCACACCTGCAACCGCTGCACAGGTATCCTACGGCACTGACACCCAAGCTGAAGGTAATGGCAGCCCTACATTTTCTTGCCACGGGTACCTTTCAATATACCATAGCTCATGTTGGTGGCATGTCCCAGAGCATGTTCAGCTGTGTGCTGCATGATTTCTTAGAGGCCATGTTGCTTCACCTGGATGAGTTCATCCATTTCCCAACTCCTGAACAGTTGACTGGGGTCAAGCGTGGATTCTATGCCCTGGGAGGGATGCCCCATGTCATTGGGTCCATAGATGGGACACATATGGCTTTGGTACCACCACAGGCACAGGAGGTAGCGTACAGGAATCACAAACACTACCACTCCATCAATGCCCTTGTGGTGTGTCTGTCCAACATGGTGATTTCACATGTCTGTGCTCGTTTTCCAGGATCAGCACATGATGCCTACATCATGAGGCGTAGCAGGGTGCCTGAAATGATGACGCAGCTGCGCAACGAACGAGCATGTGTTGTTGGTGGGTACACTCTGTCTGTCCTGTATTTTGCGTAGACTTCCAGCACGACCGCTTCTCCTGTCCTCCTTATGTCCATGTGGTTTCCATGTAGGGGACGCTGGCTATCCCAACATGCCATGGCTGATCACACCTCTCCGCAACCCCAGCACGCCGGCCCAGCTCCGCTACAACACCGCCCATGGCCGGACAAGGCGAGTGATAGAGAGGACATTTGGCCTCCTGAAGAGCCGATTCAGGTGCCTACACAAGACCGGCAGCGCCCTCCCATATGCCCAGGCGAAGGTCTGCAAAATCTTCATGGTCTGCTGCATGCTGCACAACATGGCAGTTGAGAAAGCTGTGCCACTCATCCTGGATCAAGATGATCAGGACCATCCACCCGTGGAGGACGAAGGGCTTGGCAATGGGGCTAGTGATGTGGAGGATGTGGTTCCGCAAGAGGACATTCGGAGTCGGCTCATACGCGACTTCTTTGCTTAATGGTGAGTACCAGTGTCTGAGTGTGCACGCATTGGTCCCCGTGTGGCATGTGTTGCCATGTGTGTGTCCATCTGCATGTATGCCACGTGAGTCAGAGGTGTGTGTGGATGTGTCACTCGAGTGATGGTGCCAGTGATGAGTGAATTTCCACAGTCATAATTGTGACCTAGCATGTTGTCATCCTTACATGTGTCGAGTACATGCACATGCAAGTGGCTGTGCTTTTTGTGGCTGACTTCTTGTGTGTCTCTCATCCCCAGGTACTTGCGCATGTCATCTGCTGGTTGCATTGTTGTGGCACTGCTATTCCTCATGGACACGTCATCGTGTGCTGACTCAGCGTTACACGCACGGACAAGTTTGAAAGTCTCCTTAGGGTAAGGGATGCATCAGGGGTGTATTGGGTGGGGCAGTTGTTTACGATGTGTGCACACTGCCCCTGTCGATGTTTGGTTCCTCTGCAGACATGTCGCATCACCATGGGACACATTACATGTAGCTGGATACACCTGAATAGATGGTCAGACTTGTTGACAGTCATCTGTGATGGGATGGTGGATTGTGATGATGGCATCAATGTGTGTAACACTGGCCTCGGACACATACGGTTTGCATTGGCTTGACATGGTGTGGGACTTCCACATCAGAGGATCAATGGTGTATGGCAGCCTCTCCGTGAGCAGCAGGGGGTGTTTAGCTGTTACCCGACACTTGTGTGCCAGTTCCATGGCTATCACGCATTTGTGCTGCAGAAGGGGGGTGCCAGTGTTGGACCCACATGTTACTCCACATGACCTGTGTATGCGTACTCCGAGTTGCCTCTGCATTCAGGAATACATGACTAATAAAGGTGTCCCTATGCCTCCAAGGTGCCTCTTCTCAGTCAATGCTGGTGTGTTGCCACGGTGCATACGGCATGTCTGGCATGGTTTTCCGTGATAGTGGCTATGTGTCTATGTGTAGAGTAGCAAGATGCAAGCTGTTTGTATGGGATTAGACTCTGTATTGTGCATGATGTCCATGACTGTGTGGGTATTGTGACATATGCCATCCCCATGCATCCAACGTTGGCCAGGCCACCATTCTCTGCATCCACCTGACTCAAGCTTGCAGGACATGGTTCTGCCACCTGTCTACACATACCTGGGTGCCCCCCAGGACACTCCACATGATCCCTGACCTCTGCGCATGACTGTCGCTGTACTCAATATGTCTGTCGGCACGGTTGTGCGGCCACCCCCTCAGCTGGTTGGGCCCATCACGGGTGTGTATGGTGCTCCATGTCTGTCTTGCCTAATACATTGTGACCCATGTGTGTCCTGTGCCAGACTCAGGCCCCAGGGTATGGATGGTTGAAGTCATATGAGAACTCAGGCATGGTTAGACTTTACAAGACACATGTAAGTTAATAATGCAAAATGTAGGCATCATCTCTTTATCGTTTAACTTTTTATTTGTGTTGGGGTACGTGTTGGGGGGGGTATGACAAGAGGGGCTTTCCGGGTGTGAGGAATCCAAAGTTCACTGGGGGAGTTGGTGTCCTTGCCATTGGAAATCATCAGAGTCCATGCCACAGTCTTTGTCAACATTGGTCAGACAGTGACCAGCAAGTCCATGTGGCAGAGAATGTCTTTTGCTGATGTGCTGCTGTTGGTCCAGTGGGCCAGGTGCCAGGCCAGGTGTCCTGGGAGATGATGCTGTTGCGCCGACCCTCACGGTCTTTTCCGTGGACGACCCGCCCTCCTGCGGGAACCCTCAGAAGCAGGCCGTGACTATGTTTGGGATGCTCCGTCGGATGTGTCCTCCTCCTCCTGATCCCTCCCTGTGGGTGGTGATGTTCTTGGCCTGGTGGCACAGGGAGGGTTGCCCATGTTGTCGGCTATCCGACGGAGTGTACGGTGAATTCCCGTGAACACCGTCACAAGCTCAGCCTGTCTGTCCTCCATCCGCCCTTGGTGTCGCAGTAGACAGGCATGTTGCTCCGCATGTTGCTGGGCCTGCTGGGTCTTGATCTCCTCGAGGGTCCCCTTCATCTCGTTGAGGGTGGACACAACCTGGCTCATGCCCGTGGTGTCCTGCCGGTATGTGTCCAGGATGTTTCTGACATGGGAATATACCGGTTCCGCAGCCCACTGATCAGGCTCTCGCCTCCGCCGTCCTCCACTCCCACCACCCCATTGCCCATTTGCACCTGGCCTGCCCTTGTGGGCACATCGGGTCTCCGGGACCCCTGAGGGGTGGCATTAGCGTTGTCGCCTGCCTCCTCCTGGGTGCCCGGTACACCGTGTCCCTCCTGGTCAGCCTGGCTGCGTTGTGGTGGTGGGGCAGGGATCCTGGGTGTCTCCTGGGATGTGGCAGGATTGGGGTTGGTGGTTGGCCCAGTTGTACCTGACGCAGGTGCTGCAGGTGGTTGGACACCAGAGGGGCCAGGTTGGTCGGGGTCGTCCACAGAGTGGTGAGAGTCGTCGCTGCCGGTGAGATCATCATCCCGCAGAGCCGGGTCCTGTGAGTCTTCCCCCCCAGTGTTGGGGGGTGATCCACGACATTGACCTGTGTGTGAGAGAGACAATGTTATTTTTGTTCCATGCAACATCCATGTTTCATTCGTTTCAAAGTTGGCACATTTCCTCTGGGTATATGGATATGTCTTGCATTCCACTCACAGTGCACTTGTGCATGGGTATGTCCCTTGGCCACAGCTTTTGAGACTTTACCTATGTGTGACACAGTCTTACTTGCTGCGCCAATTGTGACTGCAGTCGGCAGTGGAGTGAGCAGGTGTGGCGAGCCATGCATTGGCGCCTTCCGTGTTGCACTGTACGTGGGCACATGGAGTTGTTCCACACACTTATATAATGCAGGTAGCTGGCGTTGTGCTCATGCACAGGTTGAGACATGGCCCAGTGTTTTGCCATGGAGAAGAGAGGGGGATTCAGGCACTGGCCACCCTTGTCTACATGCACGGAGTCCACCTGCTGACGAGCAGACATTCCCACACCACCCAAGGCTGAATTGGTCTCCCTGTGTCTCCCTTTCTCACTCCCTCTCTGTCCCCCTCTCCCTCCCTCCCTGTGTCAGCCTCCTCCCTCTGTCCGTCTCCCTGTGTCTCCCTCCCTCTCTCTCCCCCTCTCCCTCCCTCTGTGTGTCACCCTCTGTCACCTCAGCCCAGCTTCCTGGGCACACACTTTTTGCAGATCTTTGAATGGCCCTTGGCTTGTTCATGTGAGTTTGTTTCTGATCTCCAGGCACCCATTGGGTGTAGTGTCTGTGTCTGCGCTGCTGCTGTGGTGGTGTGTGCTGCCACTCTTTCACAGTGTTGGCTGTTCATTAGCTGCTGTCATGTGCAAAAAGTGCCTTCACCCCCATGTCTTAATGCAAGGCGTCCCCCATTTGCTGGCAAGTCTTTCCTGTGTGGGGACACACTGTTTGTCTGGCTGTGACCTAGGCCATATGGGCAGAGGGCATTGTTGTCTGCTTCTGAGTTGCACTATGTGATTTTTGAGGCCCACACTCCCGCCATCCGGGTTACCGTGTCTTGTGTTGGTGTTTTCTGTGGCCTGTGACTTGGGATTGTCCAGCTGGGTGCATGGGGCATGGTGGCGCTAGTGGCATGTGCGTGTTTATGGAGTGTGGTTGAGTCATGCGATAGCTTGGGGTGGTTGCGTGCATGATTGTGAGTTTGGTTGTGGATGACGTTCCCCCCATGTGAGGTGAGTTGTTTGTGTACTCACCAGGCTCTCAGAGTCCTTCTACTCCGTCCACTGCCACCACCGGCAGTATGGCCATCACCCTCTCCTCCCAGGGATGGTATTGTACGCGTCTGCGGGGTGGCCCTCCTCCAGTGATGTTGGCCTGGTTGTGGTCGTCGGTCATTTTGGCTCGGACCCTCCTCCGCAGATCGTACCACCTGGCTTGGCATTCATGCCTGGTCCTTCTGGTGGACACAACAGCATTCACAGCATCGACAATCGTCTGCCACATGGCTGTTTTTTCGGAAATGCTGGTCTGTCTGACCAATGTTCCAAAGAGGTGTGGCTCGACTCTGAGGATTTCGTCGAGGAGGACCTCCAACTCTTGGCTAGTGAACTTTGGATTCTTGTTAGTGGGCATGGTGAGGGGTGTGGGTGTGGATGGTTGTGGGGGGTGTGGGTGTGGATGGTTGTGGGTGTGTGGGTGTGGTTGTGCAGGTGTGTGTGTGAATGTGATGAGGGGGTGTTTGTGAAGGTGGTTGTGTGAAGGTGTGCAAGTGTAAGGTGTAGTAAAGGTCTAAGTATGGTGCTGTGGGTTGTCTGTGGGGTCTGGCAGCAGTGAGTCTGTTGCAAAGGCTCATGGTTTGTGTCTGTGGGCCCTTTTTATTGGTCCTTTGGTGGGTGTGGCTGTGTTTGAACTTTGGGTGGGTGTGTTATTAGGAGTGGTTGTGTTTTGGGCCTCTGTTTGGGAGTTTGGCAGTTGCAGGTCAGTGAATGTGTTGTATTTGTGCTTGTTGGACATGTTTTGTGGCTTTGTGCGATTCGAATAGAGTCTTCTTGTGTTGTTTTGCTTTGTCCTGGTTGTGTACGTGTGTTTTTAGCGTGTGTACGGTGTGGACATCGGCCATTTGGTTGTACAGTGCTGTCCTTGTCTCTGGCTTGGTACGAGTACAACTCGTACATGCGCGATGTTGGGTGAAGGTGCTGGTGTTGGGGCCTGGGGAGCGCTCCGTACTTAGACTGTTGGGGTCGGGGTACGCTCCATACATACGCGGGTGAGGGTACGAGCCGTACATACACGGTTGGGGTGGGGGTACGCTCCATACATACGCGGGTGAGGGTACGGGCCTTACATACACGGTTGGGGTGGGGGTACGCTGCATACATACGCGGGTGAGGGTACGGGCCGTACATACACGGTTGGGGTGGGGGTATGCTCCATACATACGCGGGTGAGGGGACAGGCCGTACATGCACGGTTGGGGTGGGGGTACGCTCCATACATACGCTGGTGAGGGTACGGGCCGTACATACACGGTTGGGGTGGGGGTACGCTCCATACATACGCAGGTGAGGGTACGGGCCGTACATACACGGTTGGGGTGGGGGTACGCTCCATACATACACGGGTGAGGGTACGGGCCGTACATACACGGTTGGGGTGGGGGTACGCTCCATACATACGCGGGTGAGGGTACGGGCCGTACATGCACGGTTGGGGTGGGGGTACGCTCCATACATACGCGGGTGAGGGTACGGGCCGTACATACATGGTTGGGGTGGGGGTACGCTCCATACATACGCGGGTGAGGGTACGGGCCGTACATACACGGTTGGGGTGGGGGTACGCTCCATACATACGCGGGTGTGGGTACGGGCCGTACATGCACGGTTGGGGTGGGGGTACGCTCCATACATACGCGGGTGAGGGTACGGGCCGTACATACATGGTTGGGGTGGGGGTACACTCCATACATACGCGGGTGGGGGTACGGGCCGTACATACATGGTTGGGGTGGGGGTACGCTCCATACATACGCGGGTGGGGGTACGGGCCGTACATACACGGTTGGGGTGGGGGTATGCTCCATACATACGCGGGTGGGGGTACGGGCCGTACGTACGGGGGTGTACATTCACGGGTGGGGGTACGTCTCATACATACACGGGTGTACATACACGGGTGTACATTCACGGGTGGGGGTACGTCTCGTATATACACGGGTGTACATACACGGGTGTACATACATGGGTGTACATTCACGGGAGGGGGTACGTCTCGTACATACACGGGTGTACATACACGGGTGAGGGTTCGACTTTTACGTACACGGGTGTACATACACGGGTGGGGGTTCGACTCGTACGTACACGGTTGTTCATACACGGGTGGGGGTTCGACTCGTACATAGGAGGGCTGGGGGGGTGGTTGGGCGCGTACATACGGGGGCTGGGGGGAGTGTTGGGCGCGTATGCTGGCACATGTCTCCATGGTTGCTATGGGAGTTCGGTGCAGACGGTGCTTTTTCCATCCGGTTGTAACATCGGACGCACGGGATGGATCGTACTTCCGCGGTCGGACTTCACTTTTCACATTTGTACGGTAATTCGTCCGGGGACGTGTCGGGCACATTTTCCGACCCGAGGACGTGTGGGGAATTATTCCCAATGCGATTCGTATGGACTTTTTCCCATGCGAATCGTAGTTGGCAGTTTGTACGGCACTTGTACGATTCGTACGGTAAAAAGACCGGATACGAGTCGTACGGGGAAATTTTTTACAGGATCGTAATCGGCACCTTAGTGTATTACAGATGGGGGTCGCACGGCTCTTCTGTAATACTAAATCTTATTTGCTACTTATTCTGTTAGACTAAATCCCTTGGAGCTGCAAAAGAGGTTCTATATTCTAGAGGGGGTATTGTTTTTGCTAGTGAGGGATACCTACGCACATCAGCACCTTTATATTTTTAAGTATTGAGGGGCATATTAGCAAGGGCTGGCGATATAATTATCACTGCTTTAGCGTCCATTTTCGGGCGATAAGCGCCGATAATTATATCGTAATATCATCAAGGACACGCTAGCGCGTGTTTCTTTGATGTAGAGCCCGTTTTTTCACAGCCTTGCCTCGCATCACTAATGAGATGCAAAGAAGGCGTGGCTGTGAATACAACACATGAAAATATCGCGAAGGCAGCTTCGCGATATTAACAAGGAGGGGCAGCGATAAAAAAAATTGCGCTACCTCGGCCTTACCGCTGGAATTTAACATCTGTTAAATTCCAGACTAAGGCATACTAATGATGGTAGGTGGATTATGCTGATACGACCACAGGGTCGTATCAGCAATGTTATCGCTGTTTTCCATGGAATATCGCTGGAAAACCAGCGATGTTCCATGGTAAACACTGCTTTAGCTGAAATATTATCGCCATAGCGCTATGTATTGTTAATATAGCGTTACCATGGCGATAATTTTCAGCGATAGCCGGCGATAATATTTCTACCACTATGTGGGGCCAGCGATAATTATTTAGTATCTCATTTATAAAATTATATCGTTACATTTTAATAAATTAAACAATCAGTTGATCAATTAATTACTTTATGGAGTGCTATAAACCACTGGCATGTAGCTTTATGGTGGTTTGGGAGGGCTTGCTCACAACTGGTATCACTACCACATTTATCAGGTTCGGGGGTGGGCACCTACACTCGCTCCAGGGAATTCATTTTAAGGCAATGGACTTCTGTGACTAGTTGTCCCAGTGTAGCACGGAGCTTGAGGTAATGGATCAAAAATCACACTTGCATCACATGTTTGGTCCTGAGAAGTGCAATCTGAGTATGGGAGACTATCAATATTAATAGTACAAAGTGATCATGTTCCAAATGAGAGGATCTTCAGAGCCTAGAAGTAAAGTATTCTGGAAGCATGTTCTATATTCTTCTACCAAAAGGATTTTCCGAACTGCACTTTGCCTTATGTGCAAAGTGCTACAGCTTCAAGCTTGCCCAGCTGGCTAATTAGAGAATATTATAACACGGTGCTCCTGTATTTGCACTGGATGTCAGTTCTTTTGTATAAGTCTGTTCAGAATATTATGCTTTCTACAATTGATTATTGAATATTGTAGTATAATGACAGTTCTATTTTTATTAATCACCTCTTTTCACCAAAATGCAGATGCCAGCTTCTTTTCACTTGTTCAAGTCTGTTAGACCATGGCAGGAAACAGTGGCGGGTGGGAGGGGGCAGGGTGCGGGCGAGGTGTGGGAGGTAGTAAAAAAAACGAAAAAACAAAACTTACCTGCTGGTCGCCAGCCACTGCCGCTGGACGCTGGAACCAGGAAGCATAAATTCTCCCAGCCTCCCCTAGCCAATCATAACACTGCATTATGGCAGTGTCATGATTAGTCTGAGCGCCGTGGTTCGGGACTGGGAGGCTGTGCATGTTCTCCACCCAGGCTGTGCAATACAGCCGGGTGGAGAACATGCTAAGTGCGCATCCCTGGCTGTCCCAAGATGGTTTGCCAAACCGGAATGCGCACTTAAGGTGCAGCAACTACTCCTCCTCTCTCTGGGTCACCGGATCCCAGTCCCGCCCTAACCTAACCTGGCCGCAACTGCAAGCTCAATACTAAAAGTATAATAATAGCATTCTGGTATTATCATTTTAGTTTTCCTTTGCACTGCTCTTAAAGCAGTAGGGCAACACTCCTCTGCCTTAGTGCAGGAACCACTGCTGCTGTTAGAAACCTCTGAGAAACCACATGGCTATGGCTTTTAGAGATCATGCAATTGTTTTTCTGGTTTAGTTTAATCATTCTGAGCCATTACGTAGCTCGGTTATTCAGGATGTTTTAATCTCTGTGACATCTTGATAGTTTTTCTAATTTCTGATGCCTACTTTCGCATTAGGCAAGGCCCCTTTTTCAATCAATTTGTCAAACTACTGCTTGCTTGCTGCTTGGTCCATCTATCCAGCTGCATCCATCCATCCATCCATCGTTCCATCTATCCACCCAGCCACCCACTTAATCTACCATCTGTCCTTCTGTTTGTTGAGCAATCTAGCCAACTATCCACCCTGGACGTAGAAAAATATAAAAGAGAGATTTTTCTGAATAGTGCAACCTCAAAGATCTTGTGAAGGTATGGATAAAAAACTGATGTTTTCATTTCCTGGTAGTTGAAAACTCCTATATTTGTTTTTTACTATGGTGAGGTCTACCTCTCCCACAGGATACAATTGGGTTAACTTATTACATTTGATGAGTAATAACTTTTAATTGGGAACAGGTGGTAATATCGAGTGTGATGCCTAAAGAATAGTAATGTAAACTCCTCTCAAATGGTAAAGTCAGATTTAAAGTCTAATTTCTGGAAATGTCACTTTTCGAATTTAGACACTTTCATGTACTAACCATTTGGTGCCGCAGCTTGTATCCTGGGTCACATGACTAGGTGTAGCTGGCATTTGTTCTTTGTGTATTGCTCCCAGACCGTGAGACAATGGGGGCATAGGTGTTGGCAGGATGGGAAATCTCTGTCTTGATAAGGGGGAGGAGATGTCACCTACCACACATGCACTTCATAAAGGCTTTGCCTGAGCACACTCATAAAGGGTTTGACACTAGTCTTTTGTAAACTAAGACAAGCTTGCCAGGGCAGATAGCAGGAAATTCCAGACATCTCTGGGGGTGGAAGTCTCCAAAACCGTCTCTTTCTTCATAGTGGGCATCACATATATTTAATGGACACTCAGACTGAACTCTGCAGTATACCAGTGGACCCGTGGAAGACTCAAAAGGCCTGCTGTGCTGCTCTGCAAGAAACACTTCTACCCTGCTACCTGAGTGAAGAGGACTGGACCTGCATCTTGAAATCAGGATCGCCAGAATAACTCCAAGGGTGTGTTGGCTGGCATCATGACCACAGCCTCAGGGGCAGAAAAGGCTCCAATCAACTTGAAACCAGAACCTGGACTCTGTCTACTGTGAGTCCTACCCCCAAGTGAGGCCACCCAAGTCGTGGACCCTTGGAAGTGGGCCTGAAGGTGTTATGTCAGTCGAGCTGTGATCCTGTGAACTGAACTGCGGCAACAGGACACATCTCTTCGCAGCCATATCAGAACTGCTGCAAGACACATCCTCGACCCAGGACATCGCATTGCCAGTCCCTCACCTACAGCATCCTCAATGACAAAGCTTTACTTCGCTTTTCAGTCTCAGAGCTTCTTTCGAAGTGCCACTGCGCAACCCATCCTCGATGCAGAATTTTGCATCTCAAACCATTATTGACGGCACCCTTGAGGACAACGCAGCACTCCACATCGCAGCCCGCAGTTTCGTTGGAACTGCTTCTGCATGATGCATCCTCGCCTCAGGATCGTACAATGTTCTGCCACCCAGAATTTAAGGTACTTTGTTCAGCGAGCCTAATTTGACCCCTGTATCTGGCCCATGATCCATTACAATCTGCCTGACCTTGTGACTTTATCCCGCTCTAGTGCGTCCAGATAACCACAGTTGGTGCTTTGTGCTTCTAGGAACTACTTTTACTTAAAGCTTTGAAATTGCATATCACTTGTTCTACTGATGATTTTTATCATTTTGGTGTCAGATAATTTATTACATTTTACTCTATTGGTCTAAATTGGTGTGGGATTTGTCTTGTGTTATGTTTTCACTTTATAATTGTTGGAAGTGCAGTATAAATACTTTACACATTGCCTTTAAGGTAAGCCTGACTGTATTTGTGGGAATCTACCAGAGGGTTAAGCACAGTTTAATCTGGGGTTTTCTTGTGTTTCATCCTGACAATAATTCTGGTCGCTTCTTGAGTAGGGTTCTACACCTCCCAACCAGCAACCCAAATTCCTACAGTGTTCTACACAGAAGTTGAAACTCCGAGAATAGAGAACGAGTACATTTACTGAGATTTATAAAGGAATTCTTCATTGTTTAGACAGTGAAAACTAAGTAGCACCAGCCTTATTGTGACCTTTTCCTTTTCCCTGAGATGCTCTTTGACAATGTTTCTTCTCATGTACCTGCTGTGTGCCAAATTGTATCCCAAGAGAGAAATACAAATGTAGTGAAAATTGCACTCACTTTACCCAGCTTATGGAAAACATTCAGAGCTGTGATACATGAAAATGAGTAATGTTACTAGCCAAGGTGATATTTTGACAGGAATGTTGAATATTGACTATTTAAAATTGGCCATCAAAATCAGTAGATATTTTATTACGACTATTGTTATTCTGGGGATATTTGCATTATTTTTCTTGTTTGTTTGCATATTATGGGAAAATGAGAAGTCTAATGGTTTCACTGAAAGTTTGGAAGTCTTACTGTCAATTTTCGTTTAGGGTACAGGCAGCACCTCAGCCACAAGCGCTCCAAATTTAAAGATATCATTTGTTGCAGACATTTGTCAATGATCAGGTTTCTAAATTTCTGGTAGGTGCCAATTTAGAGGAAAATGGTGACAACATGTCTGATAGGCTGTGTTTGCATATTAGGATTGCCGTCACTTATGTGAGTCCTGAACAATGACTTCCAAAGTAGGGGGATTATTTCCTTATGTCCCATAGCAAATTGTCCTCTTATGCTACGAGTTTTCTATGAGTATGTGGGGGAGCATTAAAATATGTTCTTTCCGGGAACCCCATGAACTCAAAGGCATTCTGGGCACGAGGCCTGTTGCTGGGAATGGCATCAGAGGGGCTGCACTTAATTGGTCAACTCCTTCCATTATTTCCACTCATGTCAGGACTGCTAAAATGGTGTTCCTCAAACTAAATTCAGCTAAGGTTTCAGCATTGCGAACACCACTTTGCTCCACACTCCATGGGGCAAGATTTATTTCTTCCATGTCCCTGTATCTACTTTTGCATTTATTCTATGTACTTCTTACATCATCAAGTTGTCACCAAGCTTTATTCCATATTTACGAATTCCATCCAGATGCGCACCCCTAATAAAATACCCATCCGAGCGTCCTACTTCCTTAAAGATTTTCCTTACGACTGCTGATGAATTCCTCTTATGAAGGGAGGAAGCAAAATTTGGCGCAATGAAGGTTAAAAGTAAGTAATCTAGACATTACATCCTCATCTCCTCCTCATCTCGTTCCTTAATTTTCCAGGAATGCCCAAGAGGTATGCCTTCATCATGATCTGAATAAATAATCCCACAAGACATACCACACAAAGAGATATAGGAGAGCAAATCACAAAAGAAATATATTATTACAAGCAAATAAAAAAAACTAAAAGATGTCTGAAACACAAAGTTGACATATAAATCATGAATCGGCTTAATATAGAATGTATGTACCAAATCTCAATCCACTTTCTAGAGACACATTCAGTTTATAATTTGAAATAAAGATAGAAGGTGTAGCCTATGTAGTAGATCAACCAATGTCTACAGAGAAGGCACCAGAGTATACAGTCCACATTGATATCCCAGCCGCGGCCCGTGGAGGGAGTTCCGTGGGGCAGAAAGGCGGGGCGGGGGAGGGGCAGGGTGGGGGGTACTAAAAACCGGAATATGGATAATTGGAGGAAAGTAAACAATGAAATAAATAAAACGAATTTCGTAGCGCGCGCTGCACCGCATTTTGCGATGCAGGGCGCGCAACGAAATTCGTTTTATTTATTTAATTGTTTACTTACCTCCAATTATCCATATTCCGGTTTTTAGTACCCCCCACCCTGCCCCTCCCCCACCTCGCCTTTCTGCCCCACGGAACTCCCTACACGGGCCGCGGCTGTGATATCCCACTGGGACAACGAGCCTGAATAGAATCAATCCACCCCTTACCTGACTCTCAATTTGCTAGAAATATCACTGTTCTAATCCAACAGTACAGAGTCTCCTTAGATGTCTGAAAACCACTTTTGGCAGCTCTAAAATCTATTAATAAATTGAGTTACTTCAGATATATTCGAGTAAATCGGTCTCAAATCATATAAAAGATGATGCTTAACCTCTTAATCTGAGGTAGAGTGTGGACACACAACTGGCAATCCTTTTGCTCTGCATGCAGATCTTAGGAATTAAACTAGACCCTAATTTCAAGATGATACTGTCATCAAACATTAGTAAAAGAAGATATCTAGAAACTAGGGAAGCACGCTCATCAATTCTTCTTGCAGTTATTAATAATAAAAAGAACACTTTAATAGTCAAACATTTTTCCTCCTCCTCCTTCTCTAAATGTTCATATGGATAATTCTGCAAAAATGCTAGCACTACTGGCAGATCCCAAGGACAACAAAAGTCTCTGAGTCTTCCTCCTAATGCTTAAACCATTTAAACAATCTAATTATTGAGGGCTCAGTTGTGGAGAATTTATACCATAAGTCCTGAAGGCGTTGACTGCTGCCCATTGTAATCTCAGAGTAGAAATTAATACATTCTTGACAAGGTCCTCTAGCAAGAATTGCAAAATATTTTTAGGAGAATCATTTATTAAGGAAACGTTGAATAACAGGAACATTCCTAAGTATCTCAATGATGGTAACAAGTTCTTTTTGTTGACTTAGCTCTAGATGCCTGATTAGACATTGAAATTGAAAGACAAAACCCTGGCTTTCCACTCTTTCAATATAGAGAGCAAAAAACTAATTTATCAGTTGATGGCTATTTGAAGGTACAGATGATATAAATCGATTATAGAAAAAAACATATAATTCTCTGCAGCCAGGAGATATAGAAAACCAAGCTGTCCATGGGCCAATAGGGGAAAGCTATCATTGCTTTTTCTACCTCCTTCTGAATCCTTGCTAGAACTCTGGGAATAAGGGGGAACTAGTTGGGGAAAACATACAGCAGAACTTCTGGCCAGGGGTTCAGACAGACATCTACTCTCATGACCAGAAGATCACAAAATCTTGAGAAAAACATGGGAAGTTGATTGTTCTCCCAACTTGCAAACAGATCCACCATGGGAGTCCCAAATCTGAGAATAATCTGCTGAAGAACTGGAAAACTAAGGACAAAGTCCTGAGAGCAAAATAAAATCCTATATACTTGAACATTGAGGAATCCTTGGATATGAATTGCTCTCAGAGAAAGCAGGTTCTTCACCATAAGAAAAATGTGATAAATTGAATAATATAGACCATGAGGTCCTGTTCAAAATTGACAATTTGTTAAAAATTTGAGTTTTGGTTGATGGGAGTCAAGAACACTTCTCAAGCAGAAGCCTTCCCCTGTCAGGGTGGACCCCAATAAAAGGCACTAAATTAACCTGTGCTTAACCCTCTGGCTGATTGGCACAAAAGCAGACAGATTTAATTTAGAGGCAATGTGTCCCTGTCTGGCTGAACCACAAAAAGACAATAAATTAACCAGTGCTTAACCCTCTGGTAGTTTGGTACAGGAGCAGTCATGCTTAACAATGTGTCAAGTATTTATGTAATACTTGAACAGTAATTAAGTGAAAACGTAACACAAGAAAAATCCCACACCAATTAAGAAAAAAAACAGAGTAAAATTATTTGGCACCAAAACAACAAAAATCCTATAATTAGAACCAGCGTTAGGGTTTTTTTTTTAAATGAGTTCTTATCTAAGACATCAAGTCGCTCGAGACCAGGGCATAGTTTAACATTTTGGCCTACTGCGTGGATTGCAGTTCGAATGCACAAGGTGGATTGAGACCGGTATCTGCTTATCTTCTGACTTAGAAGAATTTTCGACCTCCCCAGGTTGACTGATGGTATCCGGCATTTGATCTGTCCTGGAACCCCTTTCACAATTTTCTGATTCTTTTTGAGGCCCCTTGTGGAGATGATGCCCTCTTACTTGAAGGATACCAGGGATGTCCTCAACCTCATCGAAGATCTCTCCCATTTATCCCCTGGACTGAGACATTGGTGGGTCTGAATATAGAATCCTTATAAACGAACATCCCAAAAGAGGAAACCCTATGCATATTTAAGGGTATCCTATATCAACTAGAGGGGGATTTCAAGACTCCAAGGCCTTTTATCTTAAACCTGACAAGAATAGCACTCACAAAAAACTGATTGGAATTCAATAGAAGACTGTACCTCCAAGTCCATGGGTCTTCCTTGGGGAGTACATTTGTGCCCAGCCTGGCCTGTTTATATGTGTCTAAATTTGAAAATAATTTAATTTGCAGAACCAACAATCCCTATTAGTGTGCACTACCAACAATCCCTATCAGGACAAGACCCAACTAGGGCGTAGATACAAAGACGATGTTCTACTAATCTGGGGTGGGGATTCAAAATCAGTGGAAGCTTTGTTGGACTGGTTTGATTCAAGAAAACCCTTTTTGCACTTTACTGCCCAGCTTACCAATATATCACTACTATGTATGGATTTGAGAATCATGGCCAATATGGCAAATTAGTGACACAAGTATATCATAAACCAGCGGACAAAAATAGTTTATTGTCTTATAACAGTTTTCACCTGAGGGCCCGGAATCAAAATTTGCCATTTGGCCAATTCCGTTGTTTACGCAAGAACTACACTAGCATATATGATTTCAACCAAGAGTCAAAACAACTGAGTAAAAAACTGCAGGATAGACAGTACCCAGACCAGGCGCTATCCACAGCTTTAACAAGGGCAAGAAATAATAATAGGGTGGCACTATAAGAAACAACTAAGTGACAACAACAACAAGACAGGCATATCTGAGTTACTACATTCAGTACCACCTTGAAAACATCAAAAAACTCATAAACAACAACTGGTGTATTATAAATTCAAGTGATCTAGAACTACAGAAACCATGTTCTTGTTTAAAAAAAGTGCCAGCATCAGAAACATTCTGACACATACAAGACCACAGAACACAAAACTAATATCCGAACCACAAGTTTTGGAATCTACCCCCTATAGTAGACATAACGCATGCAGGGCCTATAAGTGTGTCATCTCACCAAGACAACCAAGTCAGTTGATTTGAAATATCCATGAGTCCTTAACAAACATACATGTAATTCAGAGAACATTATTTATCTCATCGGGTGTCCCTGCAACTTACTATCTATTAGAATGACCACTAGAAAGGTGAAGGGGAAGATCTTGGAACACAGAAACAACGTCAGGTGTAAATATTACTTGACGAAACTGGCCACGCACCTTCTAGAAAAAAAAACACTATATTAACAGTGTAACATGGATAGTAATGGGCAAACCTGATACACCATCTAATTTCAAGGATCCAAAATCTTTTGTGTTAAAACGATAACAGCGCTGGAGCTATACGCTCGGTAGCCATAGTAGGAGACTGAATGATGACATTCTATGGCACCACTTAAACAGTGTATGAGGATGACATCAGTAGCTATCGGGATCCAACCAACCCTCAATTTATTTAAGTATCACAGTAGATTAATGTAATCATATGTACATGTGTATGCATCATAGACTTGATTAACATACCGTTTGCTAAGGGAAAGGTATCAAGTTCAATGACCACCTTTGACCTGTTACCAGAAAGGGATCTAATTGAATTCATACAACCATCCTGGATAAGATATAGTAGGGTAAGCCATGAGGCTGTTGTGGAAATACTGGGAAAGTAGGATAAGTACCATGCCCGGAACCCTTTTACACAATACCGATTTATAAACTTACATATTGTGATCAGATGTACTAATCATTGTCTTTGGGTGACAAAGTTTGTTATTCTTTGAAGAGGGCGTCTGGGAGCACTAACCTCTGGCATTTCCTTCAAAGAGTTGATGCTCTAATAGCCCGGTAATGTGATCCATGAATGTGACTCCGAGACATATGCCTGTGCACATAGTACAAAATTAGATGCTGGGATATCAGCGCTACTGTGGAGGGTCAAAAGTGGCATCAGAGGAGGCGCCTATCCCTTGATGAAGTAAGTGGGGTCTGATACTAATGCAGGATCAGTTGAGTTTTTGGCAAATATGGGAAATTACCTCATATGTGGAGATACCTTTTATGTTGGGGGAGTCTGATATTGTTATGATTTTTGACCAACTGATCTTGTGATAAGGTATCACATACAAGGAAACATTTTCTATGTTGCAGACTCAGATTTTATTATAAGTTGTGGTTAACTAGGTTGAAGGTAAGGCATTTTTGGATAACATAGATTCTTTATATACACAATGTGTGACTACAGGGCCACGCTCCACTCCCACACTGAGAGTTATAGGACAAACGTTTGTGTGAGGCAACCTATGATTTCGATACCTGTTTTTAACTTAACTTGACAACTCAAAATAGTTTGTGTAGTGCCTCACGATTTGGCAGTCTTTTCATTTCAAATACAGTGATGAAGCACATGTGCCACTGACTTGATATCTGGAATGTGTTGCCAAGTGCAGTTCTTAGCAAGTAAAAGTATACTTCCCTCTCTAATTACACAAAAGATAACGATGGTCTTTTGTCTTACCGAAAAATCTCCTAACAACAGAAACCTAGGTGATAAAAGTCAGGCCACTGCATGGTACTATTGGTAAATTACTCACAACTCACCAATCAGACTGACTGTCACAGTGACAGCGACATAAAATAAGGAACTCACAATCCTGATAAAGGCCAATGGCCCTTAGAGGCAGACATAGGATTGCCCAAAACATATTAGCAAGATTATTTGCAGCAATTGTAGGGTAATTATAACTTGAGACCATCCAATCATGGTTTTTAATCCTTTCTAAGGAACCCAGAATAAAAGAATGAAGATGGTATCCTTAAAATAGTTTCAACTACCCTTTAATCACTGGGTCTCTCAAGAATATTGTGATAAAAAAGAATCTATTGCTCCACCCCTGCTGATGGTGTCACTGGGTGTGTAGTAGCAGACCCATGGTGAAGCATGACACTAATTGTGGGTGAGGGCACTTTTATCCTATTGGAGGACCCCAGAGAGGGCAGCCGTTTTTTTGAAGGAATACCTCTTCAACCTCTAGGTGTGTGATCTATTTATATTTTGAGAAGCAGGTAGAGGGTATTTCCTCTTGCCTCGTTTTGTGTGAACAAGTCCTTTTTATGTCTGGGCTAGTGTGAAGGCCTTTCTCAGTGTGCTTAAACAGTTCCTTTGAAATGTAGGTTGGGCCATGCACAGCTTTGCCCCATGTCTCAGACCTGTCATTGCAGCCTGTGTGCAGTTTTAAACTGCCATTTCAACCTGGCAACATAAATACCTAAGCTACACCTAAAACTCTGTATTCATACGTAAACGTCACCCCTAAGGTAGGCCCCAAATGGCCCATATGGCAGGGTGCATTGTATTTCAAAAGTTGGACATGTACTTTTAAGTTTACATGCCCTGGGAGTACAAAAAAAGCACAAAATTTGCTTCTCGCTACTGTGAGCCCTAGCTCTCAAATTGAACAACATTGGGCTACCCTGTACATTTACTAAGTGATAAAGTGTGTTTGGAAACAGGTAGAAATTTCATATTTGGTGTCTAAAGAATTGCAATTTTAAATCCTCTTTAATGGCAAAGTCCGATTTTAAGTCTAAATTCTGAAAATGCCAATTTCAGAAAGTTAGAAGTAAAGAAAAAAGTGATGGCAGGAGTGCTTGAACTAATCTCAGCCACTGGTAATTACTTGTGTCCACATCCCAGTCCATCTTTATTTTACACAGCATGTCACCTAAGTTTGGACCCAGCCGTATACAAATCAGTCTTGACCTTGCTTCAATGGAAACCGCTCAGCCCAAACTGTCAAGCCAGTTCCTCCCTGAACTAGAACAGAAGCAACCTAGGACCAGTTAACCCCAAGTTAGGAATCATGAGCCAGGTATAGCTTGGCTCCAGTGACACAATGTGCCATTGACCCACATCTGGGCATTCTCATCTCACTTAGGGCAACACACAAAATAATATAAAAAAGTGATGGATGGAATGTTTGGACTAATCTTAGCCACTGGTAATTACTCGGCTGCATCCCAGTACATCGTTATTGTGCACACCAAGTGGTGGCTCCTCTGCTAAGGTGGAGGATTGTCACCCCAGTGCTCTGTCAGCAGTAGTTAAAGAAAACTAAAATGATAATAACTAGTGTAACCTGGTGTGGGGTGGGGTTGGACTGCCAGAGCAGGGCAGGGGAGGAGTGGTTTGCACACTCCAAGGTGCGCAATGACTCTTTGACCAGCCCTCTTGGGCCAGCCAAACCGTCATGCACACTTTACATGTTCTGCACCCAGGCTGCATTACAGCCTGGGTGCGTATCATGCCCCATGCTCCAATTACCTACCTGAGCACTGATCCACAGCGCTCAGACCAATCACAGGTTAGGGGAGTCAGAACGTGATACACAATGTAAGCAAGAAAAACTTCCTAGCTTAATGAGGGGCCCAGAGGAACTAAAGAGGGGAGTGCACCTTCCCGTGTTCTAACACTGTTTCACCAAAAAGTACTCCCCCATTTCTCAATCACTGGTACGTGGTCAGGTCTGCTGGAACAATCCCTGAACATTTTCTAAGTGGAAACCCCTATGTGAAGCTGCTGATGTAACACCACTACTGACTCCTAGAAGTCAGGGTGGGCTCGACCATCTTTCAGGGAGCTCTTAAGAAGTTTCCGGACGGAACGATGGGCAGGACCCTTGATGGCAGTTTGACTACAGGGCTACCCCGAAGTGTGGTGAGGTTCCACGAGGAGTTGAAACCTCTCCCAAAGCGGGATGGAGTGAATATACGAGACACACTTGTCTAAGGTTAATAAGGAGCAGCTACCTGTCCTTATATAAAGTAGCATAGGGTCATTCTCTTCTACTACTCATACCAGGGGGCACATAGTCTCGCCCTGAAGAACGTCCAGCACCCTTTATGGGGCTAACACAGACTGAAACATGTTGGCTATAGGGTCTTAGGACCATAATATCCCTACTGACCCAAATTCGATTTTTTATTATCCCCGGCAGATCCAAGAATAAAGGGAAACTGGGATCTGTTGGTGAGTTTTTAATCTTTATTCCCCTGGCCAAAAACATCTTCTTAAGAGCTCCCTGAAAGATGGTCAAGCCCACCCTGACTTCTAGGCGTCAGGGTGTCCCGATGATGAAGCAAGACACCACTAGGGTGTGTGAGGGAATATAAAACAAAAGGACGCGCCTCCTTTCCCACTCAGTAGTGGTGTTCCATCAGCAGCTTCACATAGGGGTTTCCACTTAGAAAAAGTTCAGGGATTGTTCCAGCAGACCTGACGACGTACCAGTGATTGGGAAATGGGGGAGTACTTTTTGGTGAAACACTAGGGGAGTCAGAAACCTGGGTGCTTCCTGTTCCTGCTTCCAGGAGCGAGAGGCGGCGGCAACGGTGAGCGGATTGAGAGGCGGCAGCTGGCTGGGTGGCCAGCCTGAAGGTAAGTTTTTTCATTTTTTGTCATTTACAACCCTCCCCATCCCCTTGCCCTGCCACCCGGTAAATAGCAGCCACCACTGTCACCATGTCACTTCAGTTTGAATCCAGCCATATTCAAAGGTCACCTGATAAAAATAATGTATTTTGAAACATATTTTTAGAATTAAATAATTTAGAGATTTCAGGTCTGTTATCACCCAGTACCATACTGATGCTTTCAGGGATAGGAACACAATTGAGTACCATCCTTATCCTCTCACCCTTGATGGTACTGGTATTATTGTTCTTCTAAGAAGAAAAGTTGCTAAACTGTTTAAAAGAGAGGCCCTCTTTACAGTAACTCTAGGTCAGGGAATTAGAATGAAACACACATGTGTGGGGATTGTTCAATGGTGTATGATGTAGCCCTTCTGGATGATCTCCAGCACTCATGTTTCTGTGAGATGGCTGTGAGATGGCCGTGCCACTGATTCTGAAACAAAGCCATACAACCACTTACCAGCATAGTCTGGAGTACTGTTTGGAATGTCCTTTCTCTCCTGCAACTAGATGTGAAGAAACAAACAGGATTATGACTACATTTAGGTTAAAAACAAGAGTAATTGAAAATAAAGTCCTGTCTCCTACAATGGTTTCTTTCAAAATTGTTTCCAATTTTTCAAAATACATAAACTTGCAGCAGAAAGGTTGTATATACTTTTGATTTTGAAAGACTTGTATAGAGCTGATTCCAACTCTTCTCCAAAATCCTTGCTCACAGAAAAGATCATTGTAAGTAAGTAGTTCTTTTGAGAAGCATCAATGTTACCCTCAATGTTAAATGATGGGGGGAAGCCAACACAACTCTGATGCCATAACCAAAGCCTTTAGGCCATAAAAACCGAAATTTCACAAAAATGTTGCCTGCACCCCCATCTTTGCAAGTAATTGAGAACAATCTTTTCTATCCTGTATGAACGAGGACAAAGTATGGAAGACCTTCACAAAAGACTGTGAAGCATTGCCAGTGTATATCTCCAAGATCATGGAAAGGATTAATTCAGTACAGTGTCAGGAGTGTCCTGGTTGCAATGACATACACAGGTAAACAAGTGTATCTAAAGGTATCTGACCAGCAACTTTCATGGCACCTTCTGTGGCAGCAATTATTCATGGGAGAAATGCAGACAAAGTAAAAGTTGTGTGCGAAGAAATCATGTTTTGCCTGGAGTTATGCATGTATATTTACTGAATGATTCTTTTTTAATTCAGTTATCATGGAGCCCTCAGGAAAAGGCATGGATCCAAAAATACCTGAGAATGAAGAGTGTGCCTAGCATGAGTTAACTCGAGCAAATCTTTTAAGACTAACAGTTCACATGAGACTTGGGAAGTCTTAGCAGACCTCCTTTTGTGACACGAGGAAGTGTGTTTAATGTTTTCCTGCAGTGCCTTTTTTTTATCCTGGCCCAGAGATGCACTGATAAAGGTATTTGTGTAGCCTGAAGCTAGTTTTAACCACCACTAGTTTCATTTGTTTTTTGCTCTGCTGCCTCATCACGCTTAGCTCATCTAAAAGGTATTTACTATACCTCTCTAAAAACATTCCTGAGCTCCTCCTTCTCTGAGAGACGGGGTTTTAGGTGACACTGTGACTAGGTATCATGGTGCGAGGGTGTTCCAGATGATGAAGAATGCCATTTGCTGTGGGTGAGGGAAATCGTAATTTAAAAGAGACACTCCACCATGGCTAGGTCACTACCCTAAATATTGTTTTGTTTGTTGTAGACCCAGGAGTTTCTGTTGTGATTCATATGGATATATTAGTTGAGTTAACTCTTACTGGTCTCAAAATCTCCTCTGGCCCTCCTGTTTTGATTTAGCCATGTTGGTGAGACAGCTTTCTAAAATGCACCCTTCAGATTCTTTATGCTTGGCATTGAGGATATGAAGAGTGTGGTTAAGACAGCAACACTGGATCTTACCTGAAAGATACACCCTTTGGAAAACCAGAAGGAACAATCCCTCCTGATCACTCAGGTAAGTACTTTCCCCAATAGGGGTCCTTTGAACTTTAAAGACTTTAAGGATTTCATAGTGGGCCTTGGGGGCTGGGTTTTCCAAAGTACTCTTGAGAGCCTGAGTATAAAAACTTTGTGTGGGTGCAAGAGATACAACTCTAGAAAATATTTTATTTCTTGAAAAAGAAAACACAAATATGAGAAAGGTTTTACCTTTGCATTTAGTTGGACAATATTATTACGAATATATTGCGGGATCTGACAACTAATAGTGTGTATGTTAATGATCACACAAAAAAATGATTGTAAGTGCATTATTTTGGGCCTAATTACTATGTCGGTGGACTTAAGTCCACCCCACACCGTATCAGTCCTGGGATCGACCGACCTCCAGTCGGTAGTCCCGACCACCTAATTAGGATGTGACCGAAAACTGTTCACTCGCATTCCTACATTTCCCTATGGGAGCATCCATTTCGGAGGTGTTGTTCAGTCCTTTATCCCATGGCAGGCACCTCAAGGTGCCTGCCACAGGGTGCAGGGATCAACAGGGGGGCACCATGTGTGCTCCCTTTTTCCCTACCAGAGGCTGCACACACCCAAGGGGGCCCTGCTGGGGCCCCCCAACATGCTTTCGGACATAATTTCCATGTCAGACAGGCCGGCATGGAAACTATCCCGGAAGCCGTGCATCGTAATGTCAAGGGCGGAAAGGCCCACCCTGGCGCTCATCGGAAACCAGCCGGAATGACCGGCCAGTTTCAATTCCGACCGGTTGATACATAATCAGCCGGTCAGAATTGAAACTGACGATAGGGGGTCTGAAAAAATATTATTTGGTGTGGATGGTAGCCAACCACCAGTAAAAAAGTCACTAAACTGTTAGGTCCAGACAAAGGTTTCATGATTTAAATCTTAGCTCAACCCCTGGTAGCTATGGCAAAGAATAGATACTCTTAACATATAGAAAATAAGCAAACCATTTAGAAGTACAAAAAAAGTGAAAACTTCAGAAACAGCAAAACAATAAAAATTCCACTTCAAGGGTCAGATACAACAAGCAGGTTCATCTAGGTCAAAGATTTTACTTTTTTGCTTGGTATCTGAACTGGAAGTCAAAATCCTCCAGTGGGGCAAGACAGTGAGCTATATCCAGAAATGTTGCACCAAAATTGGATAGGCATGCTGCAACAGCCCGCTGAACTGGATTTTCAATCTCTGACTGGAATCAACCTATTTTCGTTACCCAGTGAGGTGTTGCCTTGGGTGAATTGACATGCGTGTTGGTCCTGTTTCTCTTGAGGTCCACTTCAAATAATATTTCCCTTTCTCACAATGCACCACTGGTGCATGTTTGATCTCATTCTGCTGGTAATTATTCTTCTGCTGGGCTTTGTAGAAAGATATGCGGCTGCAGCTCTTCCTTCTGGATATATTTTCCACTGGGAGTATAAGAATCACCTGGGAATCCCATCTCCTCTTCACCACATTTAGGTGACACCCAGGAAGAATAATAGCCCCTTTTTCTCTTTGTTTTTCTTTCAACAGAGAGCACTCTAGACAATGTGCTATCTCCAAACCCCATATAACAGGATACAAGGAAATACATTTTTGTATGTATGTATGTAAATAGCATTTCTCTAGCTGCAACATAGCCAAAGGGTAAAGGAGTGTGGTATGTGGTCAAAGACAAGCATAAACTAAGTGAGTAAGAAGAGAGGAAGCTGGATTGTGGATGGTTCCTGCATTCCTATGTAGTGTTCTTTAAAGAGATGAGTCTTCAATTTGGTCCTAAATTGTAGCAGTGTTATGGCGGTCCTTATAACTGATAGTTACAAGGATGTTGTTCCAGATCCTGGGTGTACAGATGGAAATGGCATGTTGTCAGGATTTTTCTTTTTTACAGTTTTTAGTTTTAAGTCTGATCTTGTCCTAGCTATGGGTGTGCCGAGATCCACCAGAAATCTTGAGATTGCCTGCAAGATAAGTGAGGGTGCTGGTCTTGATAACCTAATAAGTGAGTGAAGGGAGGCATGCCCCCTGTTCCCTTTACTGCTGTAAAACAGCAGGCCCTGCATTAATAAAAAAAAAACATAAGGGAAGTGCACACATCCTCAAAAGACACAAGCGCTACTGCACTGCCGAAGAATACCAACTATGTCTACCTTAACAAAGCAGCCTACTCCACCACTTTACTAAAGCCAATTTACTTGTGTAAATAAGCAGGCCATTGACCTTTATGAGTACAGGTAAGGTACTTGTGTAAATAAGCAAGCCACTACACTGTTCACTGTTTGAATAATATTCTAGGGGAGAGGATGTGGTCCGTCGGCTTAAACTGCCGACTTTGGTGCAGGAAACCAGGGTTCGAGCTTCCGGGTCGTGTCCACATCCTGTGATTCTGGGCAAATCACTTAATCTCCCCGTGCCTGAATATGTAATGTAAATACGGTGCTCATGTACAGCACTCCCATACCTTCGGGTCGAGTTCGCGCTATATAAAAGATGCAAAAAAAAATAAAAAATAAAGAGGGAGCAAAAGAGTGACATTGTATTGTTACAAAACAACTACCTATCTTATTGCGTGAGCCCAACACATTGGAGAAAATGAAGCAAATGCTCACATTGCAGTCCTGGTCTCCTACTTTAATGCTGGAAGGAAAAAGCACAAGCATATGCCCCACCTCTCGCCATATTGACAAAAATCAATTCCATCCATAAACTGAAAAATTGCACACATTTTCCAAAAAGCTCTAAGGCGCTTTAAACAAGTGAGCGCAAAAAAAACCAAGAAACACAGGTGGGATGGGTCTCCGCTACATCACAAGGTAAATATATATGGGTGAATTGAATAGTTAATATGGTAAGGTAGAAATGATAATAACCTACTTACCATGATAATGTAGTGGTAGGGGATGTCCTGGATGCAATATAATTATAGATCTAAATTATTGACATTGATGTAGTGTTATACAACCTAAAATATTTATTAGGTCAAACCTATAATTTGTTTACTGCCATTATCTCTACATTCTTCAGTGAGTATTTTACAGTGCAGACCTCCTCCCTGACAGTCCATGACATAAAAGCAAGATTTCATCTGTTGGCTTGAACAGAATGCGGTCCCTTCATTGGATACATTAGGATTTTAGTACAAAAGAAACGTGTTCTTTTCTCTTGCCAAGACCTACAGTAAATACTAATGTGGCTGAAATAATGGACATCCAATTTGAACCTCGCCTGTCAGTTGTCTGCAATTGAGATCCTAAGTAGGTGAAAACCTTTCTTTCTGATAGTCCCCACTGAGTCACAATGTTGTATCACTGTGGGTAAATTTTTCCTTCTTCCATTTTAACTGTAGCTCATTTGTCTAAGAAGGAAATGCAGGCAAATGGGCAAGTCACTGGCAGTGGTTTTAGGAACTCTGCTTTGAGCCATGGCCATGCATAGTAATAAATGCTGCACTTTTAACTCCCTTGATAAATTATGAACATTGTGGAGATAACAGATTGAAGATGGTGGAATGCCCCGAAGGACAATAGTGAGAGTAGAAATTAGATATACAGTAATTACTGGTGATGGAAGCAATGAAAATACCTTTTGGAAAACAGCACCTTAAAGAGATGAAATCAATCAAAGACAAATCATTGAAATAATGCCAACTATTAATACAACCACAACTAGTTGGAAACTCAATTAGATGCACCATCAATTAGACTCATAATGGCAAGGATACCACTGAAGCACACCTCCAGGTCCTAGAGGAGACACCTATTGTGCATACAAAACAGTTAGAACTGGAGGGCCAACACCAAAACAATGCACATAAGAAGAGGTAGACAATGATGGTCTTATAGCATAGATTAAAACCAATAAACATGGCAGTCAAACAAATCAAATAGCTCTGCCAGTCTGACATGCATACCATTCAGATTCAGTACGCCATTGTGGACAAGATCACACTCAGGGAACAATACTCAGCAGTTATATGAATACTGCTGAACCTGCTGCTGCCACTGGTGGGCCAAGAGCTGATTTTTGATGGGTTGTGAAAGTCCACGCATTAACATAAAGATGCCTTTAAATGCTGTATCTATCTTGCCACGTGTGCTGTGCTTCAAATACAGATGTCAAATGTCAGGCTATGTCCTCTGACAAATTGCTGCTTATTCTTTTAAGGTGTTTAAAATCCTCTCACTTTGCAGTCAGAGAAAGAAAAGTAAAGTGAAATATGTGACAATCTTGCTGGGGTACATGAAACGTGAAAGGAAAGGCTTTTGGATGTAACTTTTTGGAACACACAACAACATGCGAATTCCTGTAGATTAACTGCACTCATTCAGAAGTTAGGAAAACAAAAGTGATGGACATTTTTTGTCTGAATTGTTTTAGAAGAAAATAAAGACATTTTACTTGGAGATGCAGAAACGATAAATATTCACTGAAACCTGATTTGCACACATTATTATTCTAATGTCAAGTCCACAGGTGTCACTAAAACTGTGTCTATGCAATTGTAATGGTAATTTCAATGGAAAATGAGCTGTCTGTAAATGACAGTATAGCAACGCATGCTGTTTTAGTTACTTTAAAAACAAAAACCTCATATTCATTAACGCTAGGTGGGCCATGAATGTTTGTCATTCTAAAAAGTGGTTGTGGTCTCTAAAAGTTTGGGAAGCACTTCCCTTGACTGTTCTGTAAATGAACAGTGACCTCTGCATCAGGTATCAACATTCCCAGTGTTCCTGCACCCTCTAATACCAAAATGCTAATCACAGCATGCACTGGCGTAAAGAAAATTGAGGGGGCCTCCCTGCAAGGAACGTGAAGGGACCCAAGCTCAATCAAGAGCTCTCCGGCAAGAGTGCTGTGCTGGGGGGAGTCCCCTGGATCTTGCCCCCCCCGTAACGCGGGGGCTGCGGGGACCCGTGTTATGCCCCTGACAGCATGCGCTGATACTAAACCGGCTAATCTGACATTATCACATCTTGTGTGAGCGTTTCCACCTACTCACTGATAAAAAGCTAATGGTGCAAGTTGTTCCCCCAAGATGCAAGCAGTAATGATATTACCATTGATGTATCACCGTCCTGAGTATTCCAGGCATTTACTAGGAACGCCATAATTGGTGCCTACACCATGATGCCTAGTAAACGTCTTTTCTCGCTGTGCTTTATTTGCTTCAGTTACTTAGATTGGAAATGATCAGCAACAGTATAATCAGGAATTAAGAGAGATGCAGCAAACATTTACTTTTTATTTTTTTTGCAGAGTTTTATATAGCGCAAACTTGGGGGCATATCAACAACAACCGGCGATAATTATCTCTAAGCGCACTTAGCGCTAGGATAATTATCGCCGGCTAGCGTGAATTTTTATCGCTGAGATAGCGTGCTATTAGCAACGCTTATCTCAATAGCGATAAAAATCCTCACGCTAAGTGGCTAACGTGAGATTATCGCTGGAAACCCAGGGATAATCTCACGTTAGATTGTTGATAGGGACAGACAAACTTAGCCATGATATCTTCCTTCCATAGGATATCATGGCTAAATCTGAAAAATACCAGACGTAAAAAAGCAGCGTTAACCGCGTGTTGTGTTTACATTCTTAGCGTGTTCTTAGTTCTTAATTCTGTATGATGACAGCTGAGTGTTCTTAGTAGAACGTGTTAGGTCATTACGGAATGTATTCATTTGTATTGGAGACAGTTAGAGGACTTGAGGAGGACTGTTTGTATGCTGGCCTGCTCTTCGAGTTATTAAAAGAATACTCTACTTTAATTCCGACTCCTGCATCTTCATTACACTGGCGACGAGTTTCGAAGAGCGGATGAACCCACGTTAACCTTGGAAGCACAATTAAGGAAATTGTCAAGCTGGATCCGATGTTACGAACTTATGCTGTTCGGGAGCATCGGAAGATTTATGGGAACCGGAGCGAGCAGAGCGGACAACGGAGCTGAATCTTCGAAGTAAAACGAAGGAAGTCAAGTAATTAACGTGAGAACCTACCTGAGTCCGTTGAGTCTCGAGCTCGTCTTCGCCATTGCGGTGTCTCGAGCGCGCATCTTGCTGCCTGCATTGTGTGCGCGATCATCACCGAGCGTGGAAGCGTCATAGCAACGTGCGTGCGTAACCCTGTGTACGCGTTGCTAGGATACCGTCACTCCGTGGCAGAACAAGGGAATAACGCGCAGAGCAGTGTTTCAACACATTTAACACAGCGCGATGAGGAATTAGAAGTCAACGCTACGTTTGCACTGAATCAAAAGCGTGGTGGATCCAGTTTAGAGGATTTTTTTTTTATATAATTTTTTTTTTGGTTGCTTCAAGGATATTCGGTTACAATTACTCCAGCACAAACAGCGTACGTACTTGCCGGTAATCTAACCGGATTTCAACGAGGAGTATTATATACAATTTTAAAAGTTCTATCTTGAGACTAAGCAAGTAATAACTTACACATTATGAGTCAGCCCAATTATAATATTACGGCCCCACAAGCATTTTGGGTTTCAGGAACAGAACCTCCTTTGAAATGGTTGGAGTGGAAACCTTACTTTTGCAATTACATTGATGCATTGGATGAAGAAGGGAAAATGTCTCATGCGCAAAAGAAAAGATTACTGTTACATGCATTGGGTCCAGTTGGGTTAAAAGTGTATGAAGGAATGTCTAAACCTTGTTTTCCAGGTGATATGAATGTATATGCTTTGACCTTACTACATTTGGATACCTATTTTGCGCCCAAGGTCTGCATTGGCGTTACGAGGTATAAATTCTTTTCTAGGAAGCAAACTAAAGACGAAAGTATTGATCATTACTTAGCGGATTTAAAAAAAATGGTTTTAGATTGAAAATTTGGGGTGTTACAAGAAGATCTAATAAGGGACCAAATAGTAATGCATGCCTTTAACCCCACAATACAAGATAGACTATGGATTAATGGTGACGCACCGTTGGATGGTATTCTGGCAATTGTGCGCAAAGCAGAAATTTCGGGCAGATGTGCTACTGTTCTCAAACAAGATAATAGTATTGCTGATGTAGTAAGTAAGGTTAATGTGAGTGAAAAAAAGAAAAGTAATTCGAATTTTAAACCTGCTTTTACTAAATATGCACCTCCTAATGCATCTAAACCTAAATGTTATAGATGCAACAGTTTGGAACATTTAGCAGATAACAAAATGTGCCCTGCACTTAAATTCAAATGTACTAATTGTGGACTTAAAGGTCATTTTGCTAAAGCCTGTAGAAGACGTAAAAACAGTGTAAGGTTTGTCAACAACTCAGATGAAAGCTATCAAGGTGCTAGTGAGACTGAAGGAAATGGTGATGAGGGGGATTTGGTCATGAATTTACATGATAAATTAGTACTAAATATTGATGAGGGAACCATGGTAAACAAACCAATGTGTTGGATGGATATTGGTGGGGTAGATATCAAAATCTACGCAGACTCAGGCTCACCTTTCACAATCATTAATGAGGAATTATGGAAATCTTCTTTTATACAGAAGGTGGGTTCACAGTTATTGGAACCTGACATTCACCCTGAAGGGTATGGTGGTGAAACCATTGATCTTCTGGGTTATCGTTGGTTTGTTTTTAAATTCAAAGGAAGAGAGTGCAGAGGGAAATTATATATTGCAAAAAAGGGACCACCAGTTCTCGGATGGTTTGACCAAAAACAATTACATATAATTTTGGACCCCAACAGTAGTGAACAAGTGTTGGTTGTTGATGACAGTAAGACAGTGAGTAAGGAAATTTTAAAGGAATTTCCGAACGTTTTTAGTAGTGCTCTAGGTAATCTTAGAAAATTTGAGCACAAAATAATTCTAAAACAGGATGCGTCTCCCAAAGTACACAAATGCAGGAATATTCCTATTTTGGTTAGGGAGGAAGTTAGTAAGGAATTGGATAAATTGGTGTCTAATAATATTATCGAACCAATTGAGGCCTCAGACTGGGTTTCTCCGATCGTCGTAGCGAGACGTAGTAACGGAAAAATTCGGCTCTGTGTGGATTTGAGGTACCTGAACAGCAATATTGTTGTGGACAGGTTTCCGTTACCAAAAATTAATGAAATGGTTGCTAATTTAAACAATGCAAAGTGGTTTTTGACCATAGATCTGTCATCAGCGTATCATCAGATCTCCTTGTCCCCAGAATCAATGAAACTTACATCCTTTATCACCCTCTTCGTTTGTTTTCAATATAAACGCATGCCTTTCGGTTTGGCCTCAGCCGCTGCTGTTTTTCAACGGTTGATGTACCATCTTTTCAAGGAGGAACATGGTGTTATGTTTTTTCAAGATGACATTCTTGTTTCTGGCTGTGATGAGGAAGAGCATATGGCTAGGTTAAAAAAAGTGTTAAGCATTCTGCAAAGTAATGGTCTTACGGTTGAGCATTCGAAGTGTAAATTTGCACAAAAAAGTGTAACCTATTTAGGTCATATTATTGATGAAGAAGGGGTGAAACCTAAACCTTCTTTAGTTTCTGCCATTGTTGAAGCTCCTACACCGTCCAATAAGGACGATGTTAGATCCTTTTTAGGCATGGCAGAGTTTTGTTCGAAATATGTGTCAAATTTTGCAACAAAAACATACAATATTCGCCAACTTTAAAAAAAAACCAATACCTTTGTGTGGTCACAAGAATGTGACACTGATTTTAAGACCATTAAAGAAGCCATAGCAAAAGCTACTGCTCTTCATAGTTTTGATCCTTCGTTAAATAGTGTAGTTACTACAGATGCTAGTAACCGGGGCCTTGGAGCTGTTTTATCTCAGGTTGACAATCAGGGCAAGGACAAAATTATAGCTTACGCATCCAGGTCATTGTCACCTTGTGAGGAGAAATATCCAATAATAGAAAGAGAAGCGTTAGCGTGTGCATGGGCGTTAGAGCATTTCAAATCTTTTATTTGGGGGAAACCATGTGTTCTTCGATGTGACCACAAGCCTTTGATTAAGATCTTAGGTACAGAAGGTGCTATCACTGCTTCCGCAAGGTTAGCTAGGATCTCTATGAGAATGCAAAATTTTTTGTATAAGGTGGTTTATGTACCTGGCAAAAGTAATGTGGTTGCAGATTTTTTATCAAGAATGCCCTTAATGTTGGAACAATGTGAAAACAATGAATGGAATGAATTACATATTGCCTTTGTACAAGATCAGGGTTTTTCTGCTATTGATAGAGAAGAGTGGGTTAAGCAATATTTGGATGACAACATTCTCCAAGCAGTAATTTCTTTTATCACTAATGGCTGGCCTAAGGATAAAAAATTATTGAATGCAGACTATAGACCGTATTGGGAGGTTAGGTCTGAGTTGTCTATTTCTCATAATTCTCTTCTGAGGGGGGAAAGGATAATTCCACCGGGCAACTTGCGTGAAGGAATTGTAGATTTATGTCACGAAGGTCATCCAGGAATTGTTAGGACGAAGTCACTGGTTAAAAGATTGTTTTGGTGGCCAAACTTTGACTCTCACATTGAAAGGGTAGTAAGAGATTGCACCATCTGTGCTTCTTCGGATAAAATTTTGCAAACTTTTCGTCCTCCAATGGCTACGGGTTTTGTACCTAAAAACCCGTGGGAGTGCATTGCAGTTGACATCATGGGACCTATTAGTAATAGAGATGGTTCTCATTGTTATTTGCTTGTCCTTATTGACTTATTTTCTAGGTGGCCGGTTGTTAAAATTGTGGAAAGTGCAGATACAGAGTCAGTTCTACTATTTTTGGATGAAACATTTGTGATTGAGGGTATTCCTTCATATATACTTACTGATAATGGGGTACAGTTTTTATCTTTAAAAGCTACCATGTATTTCAAAAAATTAGGCATTACACATAAAACTACTTCACTTTATAACCCTAGTGGCAATGGAATGGTTGAAAGATTCAACAGGGTTTTTAAAAACACTATTCAACTTTCACTGAAGAGTAATCTTGACTGGCCAACTCAAGTGGGGAAAACAGTGTGGAATTATCGAATTACTGTAAATGACTCAACTGGATATTCTCCCTTTATACTTATGAAAGGGAGAAATCCTAGGTCTAAGGCTATTCCCACGTGGTTATTTTCGAGTGAGGTGCAACCTTGGTCTAGGGAAGAAGTGAGTGCTCGTATGGAACGGGTGCATGATAGGAACAAGGCTTATTATGACATGAAACATAGTGCTAAAGAAGTTGTCATTGATGTAGGTGATTGGGTACGTATTAAAAAACCGTTCAAGGTTCAAAAGGGAGTTTCTCAATTCTCTGAACCCATTAAAGTGATTGAAGTTCTACTTAACTCTGTGAGGGTTAGTGATGGTAGGGTTTGGAATTTAACCAGAGTTGCCAAGTGCAAGAATGACCTTGCTAATTATAATTGGATGCCTGATGATTTAGATGATTGTAATTCTGGAGAAGTTCCTTCCGTCTATACTCAGGACAATTGTTCAAATACTACCATGTCTGATGTTAATGTTAACACTGGGGTTTCTGCACAAGGCTCTGTAACCTCGGATTTTACTGTTTCTGACTCCTTTTCTCCTATTGATGAATCGATTTCTCATCGTCGTTCGTCAAGAAAGAGGGTGGTGCCTTCTTGGTTAAAAGATTACATTGTCACCAATAAGTAGGTTTAGTGTCGCTTATGTTATTTAATGTTCATATCTATTTGTTTTTTTTTATGGTGTTAACTATTAGGGAATGTTAGTGTTTTTAAGTTGGTTTTTATGATTATTATTTTTTATGTTTTTGTTTGGGAAAAAGGGGAATGTGTTGTGTTTACATTCTTAGCGTGTTCTTAGTTCTTAATTCTGTATGATGACAGCTGAGTGTTCTTAGTAGAACGTGTTAGGTCATTACGGAATGTATTCATTTGTATTGGAGACAGTTAGAGGACTTGAGGAGGACTGTTTGTATGCTGGCCTGCTCTTCGAGTTATTAAAAGAATACTCTACTTTAATTCCGACTCCTGCATCTTCATTACACCGCGGTTAGCGCTGCTTTTTTGTCTCTAACAGGGTTAGCGACATTCTTGATAATAGGAAAAATGTCGCTTAGCGACATTTCTCCTATTATTTTACTCTGGAACGCCCCCTTTGCATCTCATTAGAGATGCAAGGGGAAGCGTAGAGTAAAAGGGTGCTAACATGCAAATTTGCATGTTAGCACCCTGTTGTTGATAGGGCGCTAGTTTTATCTCTCCTTTTTTGGCTTTTAAAGCCAAAAAAGCAGAGATAAAGCCCTTGTTGATATGCCCCTTGACCCTAATCCAGTCAGGTATCAGAGCGCTTTACATATCACCAGTTACGTTACATGAGGACACACATTCATCTTTTGTTAGGCACAGGGAGATTAAGTGATTTGCCCAGAATCACAGGATGTTCAGCGCCATTGCCGAGACTCGAACCCTGTTCCGCAGGTCCGAGGTCGAACGCCCTAGCCCCTAGGCCAACTCCTCTCCTATTAATATTCCAGCTCCTTTCTCCACAGGGGCCAGATTATGCAACGTTAAAAAAAGGTTCCCCTAACAAAAGCTGGTCAATGTAAGAAGTATGGCACAACCAGCGAGTCAATGTTTTCTAACAGAAGAGACATCTGAGGATCCCTCAGGGAAAAAAGTCACAAGTTTCCTACATCTAAATGAAGGAGGGAGTTCCCTGTTTTCCAGCAATCTCTATATGATCCACTGAATCTTAATCACATCTGACTCAATATGACTTAACTCACCGTCTGCCTATGTGTGGTTGCTCCACTAACATCACCAGCCACAAAGTTCAATCAACATCCACAATGCCGCACACACAAATCATGAGCATCTCTTAGGTGCACATGTGTTATTTATAAGAAAATGGCTCACTAATTCACCTTTGTAGCATTTAACCAAACAAACGTCATTCTCCATTCGCTGACAGCACAACACATCTGATGCCCAACAACTTCAACACTTACATCCAATCCATGCCCTCATTCTGGTCCTGTGAAGGTCATCCCTCCTCACAGGGTCCACATTCGCCTTTAGTTTGAGAGCTGGGTCTCTCCCTCGAGACTGAAGGAGTACAGGATGCCAGAATCCAAAAGGTAGTGCCCACTGCCCGTGTCTTCCAACCGCCCTTTGTTTCAAGTTCAGTTGCCTCCTCTTACCCAAAACTAAAACATGCACACATATGGAGGTAAAGCGATCTGCTGTATATCATACAAGTAACACATTTGGGCACGACTTCTTTTCTTGTTAAATTGATTTAGATATACTACTCAAATCCATGGGGATCCATGCTTTTCGATCTAGGGTGTGAACGCACCGAGTTAACCACACTTTAACAACTTCTGTCCTGCTTATTTATGCTCAAGTCGAGTCTGACTTGCATTTCCAAGTCACTGACCCCTACACTGTGGAATTAAATGCTCTAAAGATTTTACAACCATGAATCACCTTAGGCTAGAGGACAGCACTCGCCTTTGTTGTGTGTGAAAAACACATTTAGTCGGGTTTCCTTGCATCTCTCATCGGAACCCATCCGTTTCTAATTAGCTGTCATCTTTTTACTGTGCATATCCAATAGGAACATGAACAAGGTCTAAAAATAGATTTACTGTGGGACAAAGGCCACATCAAACAGCAGCGTTTTGCAAAAGTGAACAATAAATGTTGGCGAGAATGTCTTTTTTCCACTTGGGGGGTCATTAGATTTAGGGTGAAGGCCCCTGCAAAGCCCTTCCAGACCTTTCCAGTATGTTGTTAAAATATAAACACGAATGCACAGTCACACCAGGATGGAGACTATTAGTACAGCACCTCAGAGCACAAAGGAAATAAATTGATGTAAGTCACGCAACTCCTTAATTCGACATCTGTACCATGCAAGCAGCATATCCCACTGGTACTTAAACACACGAGAAGGTCACCCTGTCAAGTAACCATGTTGTTGCTCTCAGAATTCAAGACTGGGCAATGTTTTTCTTTGTTGTGTGGTTACATATTGGAAAGTGAATGTCATACCTGGACATAGAGCTATGCTACCAAAAATATCTAAAACAACATTAAGTTGAAGCCCCACACCCAAGGGAGAATGGACAAAATGTACCTTGCTAATTATGTTTATGTGAATTTTTCTTAAACTGATGGACCGTACGCGGTCTAATATGGGCTATGGTTTTGGCGGCACAGCACTCTTTTATGGAGACTAGGGATTAATATTCATCATCAGACTTGAACGTGAGGAGGAAAGGCAGGAAAAGGGGAGAAAGAAGAACCAAAAGAAAGGCAGGAAAACAGTCACAAAGGTTCAAAGCAGGTAAGATAAATAATATACAAGAGTGAAGCAAAAATAATGGAAGTATAGAGTGGTGGAAGAACCAGGGCCGGACTGACCGTAGTGGGCACCGGGCGTTTCCCCAGTGGGTCGGAAGGGTAGGGGACGGTTTTGGACCGGTGGAGGCTGTATTTCGTACAGGGGGCCGGTTTTGCAGCAGTGCTGCAATATCGGCCCCTGTAACAAAAGCAGCAGCAGTGTTTCTCACCCAAGAACCTCACTCCACCCCTGCGGCCTGGTAGACTTAATTGCCAGTTTGCATTCCCAGTCCGGCCCTGTGAAGAACCCCTCCGGCACAAAAACAGTAATTCATGGTGTTTTGCTCCTTCTATGTGTGGTGCAGAATGCAGCACACAGAAACAGCAAAGAAGGAGGAGAAATAAAAGTATTTCTCTTCCTTGCACCACAATAATGCCATTAGATTTTTGCCTCTGCTTCAGATTTACAGATCTTTGTAAATCTAAGCAGTGTCAAAAAGCCATGGATATTACTGGGTACTCTCACAAAAACACTCATTGTATGCCCCTTTGAAGCAGAAAACTGCATTGCAGAAGGCCATAGTTACAAGGCTGTGTTAAGCCACGTCAAGTGACTTAGCGCGGCCTTGTAAATATAGGCTTTCATCGAGCGCCACTGGCAAGTCCAAAAAAGTGACTCTTCGGTGGTGCTAGGGGCTTGCAAATATGCCTCTATTTGTGCTGTGAAATGCAGCATTCATAGAAAGAGCATAAAACAAGGAGAAAGAAAACTATTTCTCCTCTTTGCACCCATTAACACTTCCTTTGGGAAGGTGTTAGATTTTGGTGCTGCCTCAGATTTACAGATCCTTGTAAATCTGGAACAATGTCAAAAAGCCATGGGTGTTGCTGGGAATGCCCACAGCAGCACTCATTGCATGGCCCTTTTCCACAGAAAACTGCATTACAGAGGGCCATATTTACAAGACTGTGTAAAGCCACGCAAAGTGACTTGACGCTGCCTTGTAAATATGGGCTTTTATAGAGCACCACCGGAGCGTCAAAAAAGTGATGCTCCGGTGCCGCTAGGAGCTTGCAAATATGCCCTTCAATTTCCTAGTGGTAAAGCAGTGTAACAGGAACAGGAATATTTCAGTCCTGTTCTCACATTGAAGCATATTCCCGATTCTTTATTGCTGTAATAATTGGAGCTATTGACAGCAGGCTTGCTTAAAATGTATTGATAGTTGAAAAATTCCAGCAACCATGTGCATAGCTGTCTCATAATTCCATAAAAAAATAGATTGTTTGTACTATCCCAAACGTTTGATCTTATGAACTGAGATTCCAGTTTTCCCAACTCGTTAATTCTTTCAGTTCTGGTTGTCATTCTTGAGAAGATAGAGGATTCCAGTCTTTCCATGTTTTAGTCATTAGTTTTCTCCGCTACTAACGTTGCCACCATGGATGTTGATTTACCAAAATACCGGGCTTACTAGGAGAGATATCACACAACCTTTGACTACATTTACATCACAAGAAGTGACATCATATTACCTTTAACTCTGAATCTCATGAGGTGATTCCACGTGGCCCTGTAGACATAGCAAGGATATAATTCAGTGAAACCTGGTGAATAACTCATAAGAAAATGCATTGATAAATCTCAGGGACCTTAGCAGAAAAGATTTGAAAAATGCTCATGGTCATGCCAACCGGTCTTAATCCATATGGACCATATATTGAATATAAACTATTCGGCTGATTACAATGACGGGCTGTTGGTGGCTGTCTCCTCGCCATTGTAATCAATTTTACAGCCTGCCATACTATGATAGCGGGTGGACGTGTGGCGTTTGTAAAGACCGATCACCACGCATACGATGGGCCCTTGAGCCCACCGGTGTGGTGGAGGGGCTCATAGTCCCTACAATTCTGGCGGTGCCTACCAGGCACCGCCATACGGATTATGATGTCCCATTCCACCAGCCGTTTTATGGTGGCTTACCTGTCATGAAAAGGCTGGCAGAAAGGAACAGTGGTGGCCCATAGTGGGCCCCTCTACCCCCCTGGCCCTTGGTTGTGGGTGTTGGGGGCAGCTATGGTGCCCATTACATATCCCTGTACCATGTGGCAGGCACAGCATGGTGCCTGCCAAGTAGTGCAGGGATATGTAACATGTCCCATTTTACATTGCGGCGGGTCCTGCAGCCCGCAGCACCCACCGCAATGTAAAATATAGGCATTGCGACCGCCGTGGTGGCGGTCCCATTGTAATGCCTACTATGGGATCACCAACAACAGGTTGGGCGGTCCCAATCCCCAATACGATGGCGGATGGACTGAAGTCGGTCCGCCATCGTAATCAGCCCTTATGTTATTGATTTAATTTACTCCTTAGTATTATTAAAATATTGAGATTTTTCATAACTTGGAAGGAGCTATTAAAGCAGAGGTGACTGTTTCGGATATACTTTTGTCGAAAGTCCGTAGGAGCAGGGAGGCCGACTGTGCATTCAGAGGTCGAGATAAACTCAAGCAGAGAGTCATGAAAAGCTGAGAAGACTCACCTTCCGACATAATCTTAATGCCATTTCCCGAATGCAGAATTAAAATAAGAAAGTGATTGGCATTTTATCGATTTTCATGAAAGTCCCAAAAGTGATTAAAGTGGCCTTTATTCAACACATGAACATTTAAACGGTGGCTCTTGCGGACAATAAAGATTGCCTAATTACTAAACAAAAGACTTACCAATAACAGGTAACCAGTAAAAATCCGGAGGGTCATCCCCCATGAATATTTTATTGGAATACCCACACAACATAATATGAGATTCAATGAAACTTTTTAGTCCTGAAGAAGGTGGAAACATTAAGGAATCACCAAAACGCTGCGTCGACTTTTAACAATTATGATTAGTTTTATCCATAACCAATATAGACTGTAACCCATGTTGGGAGGTATTGTGGTATCAACAAAAAAAAAATTCTAATTTTTTTTTTTTATAATAAATAATTTTGTTTTTTATGAAGTTTCTTTTGTCAGGAATTTGGTATATACAATATAGGGCTGTTGTATGAAAGTTTGAAAGTGCAGATTATTTTTAAAGATTAGACAAATACACAAGTATAGCCTCTTTCTAGATAACTTTCTACCTCTGTGAATTTACGACACTTGGCTTAGGGTGATACTATATGCCTTTCTAGATTAATGATAGGGACTTTTGTGTTGTTGACTGTTTCGGTCAAACATGATTAGGTGTTACCTGAAGACCGATTTAGCTCTTTCACCATCCTCATGTAAGGAAAAAAATCACAATAAACACAAATGTATATGTGGCAATGGAAAAGTCCTCTGCAAAGTAAGAGATATGTACCCCTGCCCTGCGTGCCCAACTGTACTGTTGTCTGGCTCGCTAATGCTGATTTATTGGCATAGGGAATACGGATCATGCGGGTGCGCCATGACATAGGCCTGTGTCACGGATTGCTGTCCTGTTGGACCAGGAGGGCAGCCCAAAATGCTACTCTCACAGGGGTGGAAGGCTACTACCTTCATCAGGAAGTAAGCAGCAAAAGTGTGGTGAGGGAAGTATACCGTTTAGTGATCAGTAGTAGTGAACTGTACTACTTTATCCTGTGTCACTGAAGTGAGGCCTAGAGGCAAATTCACCTCTTCAAACGTCCTCCTGCTGTATACTTAACTCATGCCTTGGCCTACATCAGGTAGATGTGGAGTGGTGCGTAGCGCAGGAGTGGTGACTCCGCACTGGTTGTAAGTGTGCCTGGAAAGGGTACAGTACAGCAATAGAGTTGTACTGTGCAGAGCATGTGTGGTTAATGCATGTACTGTGTGTGTATATGCCAGTGAGGAATACATTACATGAGAGATGTAGCGCTGTGCATTGCATTCACAATTAAACATGTGCTGGATGTATGGGTGCTTGTGTGAAGTACAATGTATGAAGTGTTTTGCAGGGCACACATTGTGAATGTGTGTTTGCAAACAGCACACTCTGGCTAAATATAGAAAAGCACCAGTTCTGAACAGTGCACGCAGACTGAGTGCGTGCACTGGATGCATGTGTACAAGTACTGGATAATACCCGTGCTGAGAATGTACACTGAGTATGTGGGCCTGCAATGGTACATTACATGGAGGACCCCTGGTTCAATTTTGGAAATCACAGGCCTGCCAGGTGAAGACATGAAGAGGAGAGGAATCCCCTCAGACAGATTTGTGCATTGCTGCCTTTCTGTGAGGTGGGTGGGATACATACTGGAGGGAAAAAGGAAGAGACTCCCTTTACACTTCAAAATACTGCTGTTTGATTCAGTAATATATCACAAGGAAGGGGCAGATCACAAGGAAGGGGTCTGGACATGTCTCAGGATAGGAGATAAGGCTGATAAGGAAATTATAGTGAGTAGGGATGAGGGTCTGGGATTTCAATTTGATGCACACATCACTGTAACAGACATTTAGGTGTGAACTCTGATCATTTCCATAAATTGTGCTGTGGTCAATCTTTTACTTTCTTTACTTGTTAAACTTTATTTCAGCTTATAAGCCATAAAAGCACATGGAAAAAAACCATTCATAAACATTTGACATTTACAGTATAAATGTACAAAATTCAATACAATAATATTACCAGTGAACAGCGTAAGGATTTAATGCACTTTGTTTAGGGGTGCTCAATACCTCCCTAGGCTTAAATTATTTGTTAACATAATTGCAAATACAGCTATCCAGAAGCTAAGCAAATGTGGCTTTCTAGACAATAAATTAGGTTATTCACCTGCTAAAAGGTTAAAAGAATATAAAACTCTAATTTTAATCCCATTACACAACAAGTATTATCCTTTCTATTTTCCAACAATTGTACAGCTGCCATGTTACTGTTCACCACTCATACAAGTTTCTTATAAGGGATGCTTCACTTGTACCTTATTCTCCACACACTCATCAGAAAACGAGAGAGAGCAAAGACTGACAACCTGCAAGTGTCCTATCTCAGAATTCTCAGTGCTTCCTTATGTTCTCTAACTCCCAGTTTCTGACAGAACGGAATAATCCAACACCTCCTTTGCGACACATAGCTTGGGCAGAAAAAGATAATGTGCTCAATGGTTTTTGTTTGATCTCCACAGGCCGGGCTATGCAACTACTTTGCCCATAGTTAATGCCTCCACTTTGCAGTAAAAGCCCGGACAGGTAAAGTTCCATTCCTGAACTGCAAGTAGAGACGCCTGGCTGGAGAAGGTTCTATTTCATTTAGGAAGTCCTCTAGCTTGAATGATTCTTAACTGTGAGATAGTCATTTGTTAGGGTTCCATGGCTTGACTGGCTACACATAGATTATCTTTATATCGCCAGTAAGCAGTTTTAATGTGTGATTTGGAACTAGCCCCAGCTGGACCGGGGTATTCCATAGACCCTCAAGGCAGATGGCTATTAATGTACCATTTACATGCTTTAGCCATGGAATTCTGCTAGAGCCCACATGGGACAAGATTTCCTCTAACCCCTGTCGATGAGCAGATAGCACCGGGTAACCCAGATCCTCCTCCAATAGAGTATGGGGCGCAGTGCGAATTTATCTGAAGTATTTCTTACCCCAAGGTCCACTCTAAGTGGGAGCAAGGGAGTGCCTACTCATAAACCGATCAGCTGTCACATAAAGCGATTTTCTACCTTTTCCAATGAGGTTGTACCCTGATGTCCCCACAGTTCGGCACCATAGGCAGCAGTCCCCAAGGCTTTAAGATTGTAAATTCATATCGCTGGTAAAATAGGACAACACTGCGCACTGTGTGACATTTTGAGAATGTCTCCCACTACATGGTCGGTTTCAAATCGTCGCTGTGTAATGTGAGCTTGCCACCCAAGGTGTTTCTGTAAATGTGAGGCCTAGGTACACAAATATATGGACACATTCTATTGGGGCCCCTGCCAGGGTGATACGTGTCATGGTCGAAGGCCCAGAATTTAGCACCATATACTTGGTTTTGCTTACATTGATCTCCATTCCCTTCATCCTGCAGAAGCAATCAAACTGATCCAGAAGCCTCTGAAGTCCTATTGGGGTTTTGGAGATCAGTAAAGTATCATCAGCAAACATGAGGTCAGGGGCCGTCATGTTTGCTAATCTAGGCATGTCGTTTTCACATTGGTCTAGAAATTGAACAAGGCCATTAATGGTGAGTGCACACAGTGTGGGTGCCAACACGCACCGCCGCCTGACTCCTCTAGTTACAGGGAAGGGATCAGTTAACTCTCCTGGTCTGCCGTGTCTTACCAGCGCAAAGTTGTTAGTATATAGCCTGACTATGTCATCTAACAAATAGCTTGGCACTCCCATTCCAGAAAGGATCTGCCAGAGTGTTAATCTTGAAACCAAGTCAAAGGCATAGCGCAAATCCACAAACACAACATAAAGTCATCCTTTTACCAGTGTAACTGTTTTCCAGTACAACATTTGCAGGCAAAATGCTTGATCAATTGTGTTTATGGACTTTCTTAAGCTTGCCTGTAGGGGTGTCAAAATCTCATTATCAGCAAGCCAATCCAGTAGTCTACCTAGTATCACTTTGCTAAAAAGCTTTTTTGTACTGTCTATAAGACTTATTGGACAATAATTCGCCGGCAAGTCGCGTGAGACCTTTTTAGAGATGAGGATTATTTCGGCTCCGGCCCAGGTATGTGGTAAGGGTGCCCCCTTCAGGATGGCTGAGTACAGTACGGCGAAATAGGCACTCCAGAGTTCATCTCACTCAGGAATAGATCGCTCGGAATTTTGTCTATCGCTAGTGCTTTATTCGGGACAATCAGCTTCAGAGTCATGTCTGCTCTAATGGACAGTCATTCATGAGGAAAGAAGAAAAGAGAAGCGTCCACTTCTAAAGAAGCAGAATCTCCACATAAAACATCAAAGGCGCAGACCCTAAATTACATTTTGTGGTCTGGAAATAGACTATAAGAAGGGGAAGTTAAGATCACAAAATGTTTCATCTGCCAAGCCATCAGATGTGCTGTGCAATTCTTCTTCCTGCGACAAGGACGGAGGGCAAGGGACTGCTAGTTTCCCTGCTGGGTGACGGGACATCATCAGGACACCTAGATCACCTGCCCTGAAGCCAGAAGCACCAAAGCCTGGTGGATTGCCAAGACCAGTGTGCCCTGTGAAGAAGAGAAGAGCGTTGGAGGGAGTGAGGTCCAGTGGGGTAATCTGTGAAAGACTCCCCTGAGTGAGGTGTGAGGCTGTGCACCAATCAGGTCGGTGCCCATGTGCAGTTTTGACTCAGTGAACCTCTTATACCAGGAAAGGCTGACAGAGACTGAGCCATGAGTTAAGCTCTGTGTGGGACCGGACAAACCTGTACTGCCATGCTGCAGTGACCCAGTATGCTTGATTGGGCCACTGGTAAAGGTATTACTTCCAGAAGCAACAAGACTCATGACTGTCTTGGTGTTGGCACCTTCACCAAGATAGTCTGTGCTTCTCCTGGTCAAGTACTGTGGCAACCCCATATAACAGGAGGTGCTGCTGAAACCAACGCTGTTGAGGGATTTGGGTCACTGCCCAAAAGAGAGAATGCAGCTTCACTTGATGGATTGGACCTACACTGTGAGGGAACTGCCCTAACTTACAGCTGAGGTTGCTGTGGACGATGATGAATGCTCATTGGGAACCATGCAGGAGTTGAAGTAAGGATTCCAGGATTCCCCCTGCGCTGGTTATCAACAACTTTCTTCATCTTCGTGAACTAAGAGCTTCTCTAACTTAGAAGAACTCTGGCTGCACTGCTCAGGAGAGAGAGCCTATGCCGATTGGAGCTGCTGCGTGCGACCCGAGCAGTCTGACTTCTCCTAACAGAGTCAGACTCATGGAGGAGTGCTCACGCTGAGTGTATCCACTTTACAGCTAAACACTTCAGGACTGCCAGAGTGGGTAAGACATGAACACGGCCAGTTGGGAGTCGGTAACTGCACAGTGGCACCATACACACTTTTAACTAAAACTTTAAGAGTCAAAGGGGAACTCTTGAGTAATGTCTAATAGTGAGTATTTCCTGGATACGGCCAGCAGTGTATAGGGAAAAATGCAAAACATGTTTCATGGAGGAGGGTGGGATATGGATTTGCCTGGCAACTACAAGAGCCCTGACCTCAAGAGGGATTGTGTTGTTCTTTCTGAATGTCATTTACCTTTGCATGTGTAGAGTTAGAAATAGCATTCTTCTTTTATGTATAAAAGGAAGTATTTGAATGGACAAGGATTTATTATTTGGACTGGTTGAACTTTGAGTTATGAGTCATGATTCCTGACCTGTATCGACATCTTCCCCCCTTCCCCGGAGGGAGCCTTGACTGCTCGACCACAGCTACTACTGGGAGCCAAGGGCAGAAGGGCCACTTGGCCCAGTTGCTCAGGATCCATAGTAGGTCAAGGCCAAGGACATGAGGAGTAAAAGACCTCAATCACCACAGTTGGACCCAGTAGCCCCTGCGTGCCCCATGGACCGCTGAAAGAAATTCTGACAGTATACAAACAAAGAGGGGTTTTAGGTCCCCGCTCTTCCTCTATTGGTCTGTTCAGTAGTCATTTGCAGTTTGCTTCCACCCACTGTAGCATGCAGAATGGTGCAATGGGTCAGACACCTTCACACATTGGCTGCCTTGTGCTTTGAATGCTGGTGCAGCCCGTGTAGGTAAGAGCGGTGGGCCGAGCGGGGGAATTTCAACAGACGATGACAAAGGAAAATTAATTATTTATTTAATTTTCCCTCGTGGTCGTCTGTCGAAACCCCCCGACCTGCTGGCCCTACCACTCTTACCTGCATGAGCTGCTCCTGTTTGAGAGGTAGTATTTTCCCTGCTTACATAAACACATCTGTCTAAAAAGATATACACTTCATGCCAGGGATGGTGGGCCAATACTTTTTGTAGTACACTTGCCTTCTAGAAGAAACAATACTGTTCCATTAAAATTGTACAGTGTTACTTTTTTATTTCTTTTTATTACAAGCATATTGCTCCACATTTAGGTGGAATGTTTTTTCTATTTGTTTATGTAGCATATCCTTCTATTATTAAAAATAAGTCTCATCAGCTTGCCAAGGCTTACCTATTTGCTTTGCTAATGATTGTTTTTCATGTATTCACAAAAATGGAACATGGCAACAAATTTTATGTAATGTCCTTTTTAATTTGTTTTATTTTGGGGTGTATTTTAGGGAGCGCTGCATTGATGAATGTATTTCTTTTACCAAAAAGTAAGTTTGATATCAGAGTGGATGCTGAAGAAAGTAAACAGTACTCACCGTGGCACTGTTCACCATCCGTCCTTTACATTGTTTTTGCCTCTTCTGTGGTCAGGGGTCGCAATGTCAGTGTTGGGGAAGCAAGGGGCATAACTCCTTGTCCTCTCTTCTATTAATCCTGTCACAGGATACCAAAGAATAAAGGCCATTTGGCCTTTTGTAGTCAGTTTAATTCTCCATCTTTTTTTTGCTCTCCGCTCCTCACTCTCTCCACTATTTCGCAGAAGTTTCCTAAAACACCTCAGCTCCTCCTCACTCATTGAGGAGTTGTAGCCCACACCAATGACCTTGCCGTGAGGAGGGAACCCAATAATGAAACATGTCACCTTCAAGCGAGTGAGGGTTCTCTTCCTGGAAGAGGTTCTCTTCTGCATGGCAGTTGAAACACTGTTCAACACCCACACTGCCGCAAGATCGTGGACAGTCCCCCTATATTGCTTTGTCTAGTTTGACCAGGTGTACTTTTTTGAGATTCATACATAGACAGGGAGCAGTACGGTTTTTGTTCTAGGTCCTCTCCCACTAGATCTCTTGTGTGTTTATGGAGCAAGAGCCAAGCTAGGGGTCACAGTTGCAATCTCTAGATGATATCCATGATTGCCACATAAATTATATTGTGTTTCTTCCTCCGCTTTATGCTTGACAGGAAGACCTTCTAGAGCGGCTTTCTTTTCCATCTTTCTTTTTCCTCATTGTAGATACGAGATACAATTTTGCACATTTAACAAATTTTTCTTGTAACTGTTTAGCATTCTACCAATACATGCTCTAAAGTACCTTTTACAGAGCATCTGGGGCATTTAGGATAAGATGAAGAGAACCCATCCAATATACGGTGGGAATGAAATACATCCTAAATAAAACGAAATGGGACATTTGGTGATAGTTTGATCCCTTACTAATTTACACAATTTGTCACATAATTCACTAATCCTGTCCTTTGCTGTTGTGCCAAGCTCTTACCATTTTACTGCAATCTCCATCAATTGCACTTACAGTGGCACAATTGCCCATCGGCCTGCAGTACCTGCGTCATATTTTATTATCTGCCCATTTTGCAGACCTCATTTAAGATGGCCATACCCCCAATAAGATATGAAGGCTGCTGAAAATACAGTGCCCTGAAACAATTGATCTTTTAACTTCCAATTTATTCATATAACCTTTTCCTGAGTTAGATGTGTCTCCTGTACCAACATAATCGGAGAATGAGTATCTTGCAAAAAATAGCATTCATTTGGCGTTCAATAGTTAGCCCACTTACATTGATTGTTACAATTTTAAGTGTGTCCCCTAGATTCTTCAGTACTAATTCCCCCAGAAATATTCCTTCTTTTATCTGTGTTCTTCCATTCTCAGCCCTCCTCCTCCCATCCCCATCCTCCTGCTGTTGGTGTAGATTTTGGACCGACTCAGTGCAACCATTTTGCAATGCTTTTGGAATGCAGTTGTCATTATTCTAGTAGGTATTTTTCTTTGCTGCATTTAATGATCCGACTATATCATTCCAGCATGTGTAACTTCAAGTTCTTGATGAGACTTTCCTCATCTTAGTACTTTTTTCTGTCTATAAAACTTCACACTTTTCAGGTTAATGAAATATCAGCATGTCTCCCCGGAAAGCCGCATTCAGGTCTATAATTGTAAACATAACGGCTGATATATCAATTTTCTTTTGTTCAAACTGGAAAGATCTCCTCTGCCTCAGATGTTCTGTAGTACCAAAAGACTATTCTGGAAAAAGGGAAAAGGGAAACTTTCCCCTCCACTAAGCAGTTTTGTAAAACCACTATGACAGTTCCTGTAGAGTGTCCTTATTTAGGGGTGTATGATGGAACACAGTGTACCTCACCAATTGATTCAGACTTTTGATAAGTCTCTTTCATCCTTTAGAATTTCGTTTCTCAATAGCTGATTCACCTACTTAACGTCTCCTACTGCAGTTTGTGTTTCCATATCCTCAGTTATATTATATAGATTAGTTTATGTAGATGACATCTTCATTTCCTCATGTTGCTTGCTCTGCATTTTTTCTTTTTTTTCCCAATTTGTTTTGAGACTTTCTACTCAAATTTCTATCTGAGTTAGATAGGTTCCGCTTCCTCAGACTGAATACTTGAAGATCAAAGCTATAGGTGTGAATGAAATAGTGAGTGGGCATAGCCCAGGGTGCCTGACTTGGGGAAGAGAGGAAGAGGGGGATGGTTTGCACTCATGATGAATTCTACTTGATTATTGTCTTGGTTTATTGTCAAATGTTCATTAAGTTGTGAAATGTAGGGCTGAACTATCTGACTCATATATTGATTTACTTTGCTTTTTATTTTGTTAGAATACATTGACTACAATAAATGTACTTTTTATTGTAGTCTAAACCTTGTTCACACAAACTTATGGTGGAAGATCATAGCCTCTACACCTATGATAGACCTTTAAGGCTTACTCCTGGTTTGATTGAAATTCCAAGCAATGTAGGGACATCACCCTATTGCAGGTCAAATGGTCCTTTTAAGTCCTGCTTATTTATTCTGTGCATCTAATATTTTCAGGTCAGTCAGTCAAACTCTCTTTATTTTGGTAAAATACCAAAAAAGAAGAAGCACAGGTACAAAGAAACGCCCATGTCGATCAGGAGACAGGGCAAGACATTGGATAAGACTTGACAATAGAATTAAAAATTAACAGTCCCTAAAAAGGTTGAAATAACATGTGATAAAATTTGAAAAAGTATCTTACAAGTGAATCATACATCAGAGGTGCGTTCCAACCACAGAATGGTTAGTGTGCGAATTAGGCAAAATCTCTTGTCTAAAGTGCATGTGCATTATAGGGAAAAAGCGATCACTGGCAGTGGACATTTTTAAAAGACATTTGCAAGATAAATCATCACAGTAAAGGCAGAAGCAAAATCAAATAGGCGGCAGTCAAAAGTGTGCATTAGGCAAGGTCAAAATTAATAAATGGCTATTCACATCATCAAGATAGGCAACACTACAGCGGTTCTCAGAAGTAGGCCGAGGGGCTGACTGTGCCCTCTTTTTGATTGCCCATGAATGCCCTAAGAATTTCGCAGTTGCGCAGACAAAACGTTGTGATGGGTCGGATTGCATTATGCGCAGGACCTCACTAGAGTCTCTGGTACCAAGTTGCCTGCAAACAGGAGTCAACCATTTGCTCCTAGGTTTTGTTTATGCTGTGCAGGCAAAGAAGAAATGGCCGATAGTTTCGTGCGGTGCAAGGGAAACAGGGACAGCCCTTCTGCTGTGTTCTATTGGCCAACCAAGAGTTTGTAAAAGCATTAGCTGGTACGCTGCCATGCCTAAACTGGATATACAGCTTCCTATCAGCCGGCACTTTGATGATATCAAAATATCTTTTTAGAGTGCGGCTGGTTTTGAAGTCTCTGAATTTATCAGTCAATCTGTCCTGAGTGCCATCTATATATGCTTTACACTCAACTCAATCCCAATATAGTAACTTAATCTGCCGTCTGTTCTGCGTAGGAGGGCAGGTAATGCTAATGCTAGAGAGGCCAAGGCAGGACAAAAGACTTTTAATATGTTTGATCCATCCTATGTTGTTTGCTCTGTCTAAAGCACAGACCTCCTCAAAGGCCGCAGCATAAGATGACAACTCTGGAGTAGAGACCATCTGCTGCCAGAACAACAGAGGGCGAAGCTTTTCTAGATGTCTAATAGGTTTAATGCCCATGTCGAGCAGAAGTGGACAAAGGGGGGTGCTTTGTGAAAGAGAGGTCAAGTTTCTGAGAAACTTATTCTCCTGGATTGTCAAGTTGCTTTCTCTTTCCATGCCCCAAAGCTCAGCCCTGTAAAGAGCACTGCACACGGCCTTGCAGCTATAAAGATTCAGGGCTGGTGCAATAGGCTTAGTCTGAGAAAGATAGTGCTCCTTATAAAGAGCTCCAGTTACCTGGGATAACTTAAGATAGGCCTTATTGAGATGGTTCTTCCAGGCCATGCCCTCCGCCAATTTAATTCCCAGGTAGTCAAAGGAGCTCACTCTCTCTAGTGCAGTAGAGCCTAAAAAGTATTTTTCCTTAATGGACTTGTGGGGATTCAGTAGCATGAGCTTAGTTTTGGGCGTATTAATTTCCAACCCCCTCTTGTCGCAAAAGAGCTTGAACTGGTCTAAAAGGTTTTACAAGCCCATTGGGTTCATTGAGATGAGTAAAGTATCATCTGCAAACGAAAGGGTGGCAATTCTCTGCTTGGCCAGGGAGGGGGCGTCCACATGGGTGGCTGATAAGAGCTTGACAACACCATTGAGGTAGAGTGAGAATAAGGTTGGGGCCAGAAAGCAGCCTTGGCGGACCCCACCTTGTACACTAATGGAGTCAGTAACCTGTCCCTGGTTGCCCTGTCTAACCCTAGCAAAGTTTTCCTCATGAAGCCTGACTAGAAGACTGAGGATGCTCAACGGCATACCCAAATCCCTGAGTTCCTACCATAAGTTGTCCCTGGGAACTAGATCAAAGGCAATTTTCAGGTCTATAAATTCGATGTATAAGCTCCCTTTACCCAGAAAAACTATCTTCCAATAGATCATAATGAGGTGAAAGACCTAATCGTCTGTGCCATGATGGAAGTTGGGGGAGGGAGTCCCCAGAAGATGCGGGCATGGCTGCTGCTGCTGCAGTGGTATGAGAGGGCTCCCTCCTATCATGCAGCCAGGTACAGTTCTACTATCATGCCAAGAGTAGTGCAATTGCTTTCAGCATTTTTTCCTTTCAAGCAGGAGTCACTCCTATTTCTGCCCGGTGCATGTCAGTCATTTCTCCCTCTCTGTGGTCCACTGGTACCACCAATGATGCTGATCCCCTGCGGAGGTCCAGATGGATGAAGCTGCTGTCTCTGAGGGTGGAACCCCAGCACTACAGTATAGCGCCCAGATGCCGAATGTTCCGCTCACATAGCTCCTTCCCACAACAACAAAGCGGCACTGTGGCTGTAGCTTGTGTACACCACCTTCCAGATGTTTAGCGCTCACGAAGCTCCTCCCCGATATAGATGCAGGGGTCGCCACTGCAAAAGAGTGCCCACACTCCGGGAATAGTGTTTAAGTAGCTCGTTCCGCCAGAAACTTCATGTGGGACCCCGCCAGACACTGAGGCTGTAGTGAGCATGATCCAGATCAGGGCATACAAATTCTCCCTACTTCCACAGATAGAGTAAATTCACAGATACACGCACCTACACTCATCATACGCTTGGGCCCATTTCACTAACATACACTCAGATTACTCTACCAGTGCCAAACATGGGAGAGGAAACTCCTAAATACCCTGTATCTACAGTAAGGTCAATGAAACCAAATTGATTCTGTCCTGAGTCATGATATAAACAATAATAATCACATTTGTGTATTCAATAAACGACAAGAAATAACCACCAACACTGTAATTCATAAATGATTCTTTATCTAAAATTAGTTCAAAGAAAGTCAATCAAAGCAAAATCATTATTCTCATAATTACCTATTCTAGCTAAATGTCATAAATGGGTCAGGACAGGTCTCTCAGTAGAAGTCTCCCGAGTCGCCGTCCTCACAACATCGATCCTCACCAACGCAGGTTTGGGAAGAAGTGGCCTTAGACCCTCTCTAGTCTAACAATATTTATAATAGAACTTACAAAATAAAGCAACATAAAATGTTCTAAATTTCCGTTGAGCCGCTGAGGTGAGCGAGCAGGAAAGGATGTAGCATCGCTACATTTGGAAAATCTCCGCTCAGAAAAATCACAAAAATAAAAAGACGGAAGAAGGAAACTTGAGTTTGCAAATGTTACTTTTAAAAATGCTCTTCCTCAGAACCATAGCGAAACCACCACTGTAATCACAAAGTTCATTGTGGCTCTCTTTCCCTCCAAGGTTACTTGGATGTTTGCCTGGAGTCGCTGTCATCACAGAAACTTTCAAAACTCCAGCAGAAGCCATAGTCAGGTGACTTTCAACAAGGCCTCTCGTCATCTCATATTCACTCGAGCACAGGCTGTAAATGTCAGCCATCTTTTCTTAGGCCAAAACGAACCATCTTAATTGAAAGAAACACAAACAACGTTACTACATCATCGCAATGATTAAACAGTGTTAATTCCCACTAATACCCTTATGTGTATGTAATTAACTAGCCATCTGCAACATATTTAAGCATTAGTACACGTTATTATTTAAAAGCATCAACACAAAACAAATAGCACACTTATTAAATAACCGCACATTATTATTAAGCAACATATATGCATTCCCACGTGTAGTTTCTCTTGTTAATCATGTTGGTTAATCAGAATTTTCACACAAAACAAATAATTATTAATTATGGATTAGTATTTTAAGTCAAGACATATAGACAAAGCTAGAGCTTAAAACCCAATACATTTTCAACAGAAAACTCTACTCCAGCAATCCCCCCTTTGGTGATATTATCACCAAATAAACAACCCAAAAAAATAATAATAATTTTAGTCCCATTTTAGGAGAAATTGAAAATGTCTTTTTCTTTCTCACAACACTACACACCAGACTCCCTTTCATCATCCCTCTTCGTTTCCAGGTAAACACTCTCCCTCAATTCTTCTAATTCTATTTCTTGTGGATCTCTTTTTGACCTCTTTTGTTTCTTTTCAATACTTCTTTTAATTAATCTCTTTTTCCCTCCCCTGTTTTTACAACACAAACACACCAATCTTAGTATCAATAAAGCAACAATCACACATGTCAAAGGAAACAATATCTTACCTATAATAGTACTACCTATCTTAGCAATAAAACTCTTAACAGCAACTATTTTATTAGCTATTTTGGTCCAGATACTTTCAGCTTCCAGTGGTACCAATTCTTCATGCAAATCAGTAATATTTTTAATATAGACCTTCAGGTCTTTGCTTTCGTCAGGAATGTAAGTGCAACAATGTTGAACTTTCAGCATTCCACAAACTCCACCCTCCTTGGCCAATAGAATATCAAGGGCAAGTCGATTTTGCATAGACATGGCACGTACGGCAATCATCTCCGTATTCACCAAAAGAAACCCTCCAGCGGTACTTGTCGATAAGCGATCCACCACTGTTGACAATTTCCGAATTCCATATTCATTTAAAGAAATTCCCACTGCTGGAATTAAAGCTCCAAAAATATCACCTACAATTTCGGACCAAGTTTCTCTTTTAAAACGTGTTATTAAATTAATATGTTCTACATCTTCTATTCTATCTATATGAAAGATCTTTGGAAAGACCAGGCCCACATAACATGTGCCATACCAATGGTCAGGCAACCTGTAATAAGCCTTATTCCCACAAACATAATACACTCCTGGGAAAACTGGATCCTCTCCTCCCTTGAAACCCCATCCTGTTGCAATGAAGTATGTATCATGACACTCACTAGTCCCAACAAAATATGTATCATATTGGGATTTCCTCCTAGTAATGCATAGCTTACCCTTCTGTGGTGCATCTAGAGCTAAAGTTGGACTAGCCCCATTCCTCAATTCTTTCCCCATCTCAATGTCCCAAATTGTCTCACTCACTTTATATTTCCCTGCCTTTTCATGCATGCTCATTCTCCTTTCCTCTACCATGTTTAGAAAAGCCTTCTCCTCTTCTTTCAAACTACAAGTTAAATTGTTCTTAAAAATGTAATCTAATGTTAATTCTTCTTTCTCAATAAAAATCTCACCAAAAACGTTAGCTTCTTTAGCTGGATTCAGCCTTTTGTTCATAGGCAATTGCCCAAAAATGTTATCTTTGTTAGACATCTCATAATCTATTTTCCTTAACAAATAAAAAATACAACTCAGCACACTACATGAAATTCCATACGTAGCTGGTAAATGGTGATAAGTAACACCCTCTGAAACGGATGCAGGTAACTGCATACATAAGTAGCAATCCCTTACTTCCATTGTCTTCACATATTCATTCAATAATTTTGAAAAAACATTACTAGAAAAATCATTAATTGACCTATCTTTATGTATGTAAGTATTACTAATTCTAGTTAGGACCACTTTTTGTGAATTCTTTTCTACATTAGTCTCATTCTCAGTATGTATCTCAAATGTACCTATTGTAACTCTAAATGTAACTAATAAAGCTAAAATTCCCCATAATAGCATTAATAATCCAGTACAGCAGCAGCACATTCTACACCATCTTTTTAAGAAGGCACATCTACTTTGATTATTTTCTATGCTAGCCATTTTACTACTTTGACCGTGTCTTTTGACTTAGCCTCTACTACTCCACTACTGCAATTCTTTATTTCTGGATTACTTCAGACAGCTAAATTTCAGACTTTCTTCTTTTCACTTTTCTCCAAGTGATTGCTTCAGTTCACTCAATTTGGATATTCATCACTCTTCACTTCGACTTCTTCAACATCAAATTGTATTAGATCCCCAACAACATCTTCAGTATCCGAATTTTCTCCAATGTCAGTCAAAATAACTTTCAGGATTTCACCTGTTTCTTCCTCAACCACTTCTCGTACGGTCTCCTCTGGATTTCCTTGACTTTCTGCCTCTTCACCTTCAGACAGTGCCACGTACGTCCATTCCGGCGACCTATACTTCTGGTTAGGTTTTCTTATTCTTTTGATCTCTTCTGATTCTTTCAACTCTTTCCGCTTTTCACCTTTTGCTGGATTTTGACTCGACACCTCATTTACTTGTTCAGCTTTCGATGTATTTGCTCGTGTCAATCTGTATCTTAGCCTCTTTACTCTATTGTTAGGCCAAAGATCTCCTCTTACAACCTTTTTTGGTCTTGTTTCTTTATTATTTCTTTCTCCAATCCAAGTTCTCTTTCTCAGAACTCGACCTTCTGATTTCTCATTCTCACTCTCGTCCGATTCTGTTTCAAATACCTCTTGTTCTTCAGCAGTTTTCTTTCGCTCCACACTCTTTATCACCACTGTTTGAGACTTCCCTATTTCTTTCCCTCCTCGGGTCTCCAACACGCAATCTTCTTGCTGTCTACTTGTCCCTTCACCTAGCTTATCAGGAATGTTCCCTACACCTCCTCGGGGATTCTTCCGCAATCTGTCCCTCTCTAACTTCTTCTGACCCTGCTTCTTCAGGTGTAATCTCAAGTGGATTTTCAACTTCCTCATCTGATTCAGAAGTAGTTACCGTGGAACTGCTCTTTTCTCTTCTTTCTTCTCCACTGCTTGTTAGAACTTCAGGCTCTCTCACAGAATCTGATCTCCCTTCTGTGACTCTCAATGTTTCTCTTGAAGTCTCCCCTGGAAAGAAAGAATCACCTGACCCTCTTTCTCCTTCACTCCTTCCAGAATTCTGATTCCTCCTCACTGGTTCAGCTTCTTCTTCATCACTTGAATCTAATTCTTCAAAATACTCCTTGCCAGTTCCTTCTTTTGGATTTGGAACTCTCAGAGTATGACTTGCATGTACCCAGTTTTTCACACCGGCACACTTTACTGCAGTCGTTGTAGTCAGAATAACTTGTCTTGGCCTTCCCCACCTTGGGACCAAGCAATTTCTTCTTCTGTGCACTTTAATCCTCACCCAGTCCCCTGGACTCAGATCATGAGCTTGCTTCTTCTCAAGTGTAGTAGCGTCTTCTCCAACCTGGTGAAACACAGAATGAACTGCGTCAGCCAGGCCTTTACAGTAATCCAAAATCATGTCATCAGTTATTGTCATCAACTTATTGACAGGCACAAATGCATGACGCATTGCACGTCCCATCAAGATCTCATGTGGACTCAAACCAGTAGTTCTATCTGGAGTAGATCTAATAGTCATTAGCACTAGAGGCAAGACATCAGGCCATTTCATTCCAGTGGCTAAACACATCTTACCAATCCTGTTCTTTATCGTGCCGTTCATCTGTTCCACAACGCCAGAAGCCTCTGGTCTGTATGCACAATGTAGCTTCTGCTGTATGCTCAATGCTTCACAAATTAAACTCATGAGCTCATTATAGAAGTGTCCACCTCTATCAGACTCAATCGTTACTGGAAACCCGTACCTAGGAATCAACTCTCTTAACAGTAACTTTGCCACTGTTATTCCATCATTTCTCCTAGTCGGATAGGCCTCCACCCACCTCGAGAACAAACACACTACCACTAGAACATACCTCAATCTGTTCACTTGTGGCATCTCAATGAAATCAATCTGCATTCTCGTAAAAGGACCACCTTCTCTGCCTATCGTTCCCAGACTCACCACTGTCTTTTTCCCAGTGTTAAATTGCTGACAAATCAAACATCTTTGACAAATGCTTTCTACAATCATCCTGAACTTTGCATTATACCAAGTCTGTTTAAAAGACCTGATCATCGCATCCCTTCCCAAATGTCCCTGGCCATGATACATCCTTGCCATTGTCGACAGCATAGAGTTTGGCATAACTGGTCTACCATCTCTATAGATCCAAACATGATCTATTTCTCTTGGGGCACAACCTGCCTTGATCCAGTCTTTCTTTTCTTCCTTTCCTGCCTCATCCTGCAACTGTTTCACCTCATCCCACGTTTCTAGGACATTAGTAAACATCACAGAACAAAAAGACATTTCCCTTTCTCGTTCCCTATTAATCGAGTGATTATTTTTAGCACAATATTGTGCTATATCGTTTGCAAAACGATTTCCAAGTGTCACAAAATCATCTCCTTGTCCATGAGCAGCACATTTTACAACTGCTAATTCTTTAGGCAGCTGTATCGCCTCAAGTAATTTTCCAATCACTTCAGCATTCTTTATTGGAGTTCCACTCGACGTCAAAAAACCTCTCTGTAGCCAAAGCTGGCCAAAATCATGCACAACTCCAAATCCGTACTGACTATCAGTCATTACAGTCACTCTCAGATTCTTCCCAATTTCACAAGCTTTCGTCAATGCCACCAATTCAGCAACTTGTGCAGATTTTACTCCTTTTAATGGTGAAGCTTCCATCACTTCTGAAACCTTGCACACTGCATATGCTGCACTCAGCACACCATCATCATTCCTCAGACATGATCCATCCACAAACAGCACATGATCACTCTCAGGCAATGGAAGATCTCGTATGTCTGGTCTCGGTTTTGTACAGTAATCAAGCACATCCAAACAATTGTGATCATCTTCTTTCACACCCACATTTTCATTATCTGGCAACAATGTTGCTGGATTCACATTCACACATCTCTCAAGAGTCACATTTGATGCTCCCAAAATGACTTTCTCATATTTAGTCAGCCGACTATGTGACATGTACTGAGTTCTGCTTCTTGTCAAAAGAATTGCCACATTATGAGGTACGAATACCCTTACAGGATATCCCATTATTATTCCCTCACTCTGTTCCAGACTTCTACATGTTGCAGCTACAGATTTTAGACAACCTGGTAAACCCACAGCTACAGGGTCAAGTGTCGATGAGAAGTACGCAATAGGCCTTCTCAGTTGTCCATGCTTCTGAATTAACACTGAAAGTGCACATCCATTTCTCTCACTGCAGTACAACTCAAACTCTTTTTCATAGTCTGGCATACCCAAAGCAGGGGCTTCACACATTCTGCTCTTCAACTCCTCAAATGCTGCCATTTGTTCTCCATCTAGTTCCAATAGGTCTTTCATCTCACTCTTTGTCAGCTTAATCAGTGGCTTTGCTATCAGGGGGAAATTACTAATCCACTGACGACAATAACCCACCATCCCCAGAAACATCCTCACTTCTCTCTGGGTCCTTGGGGCTCTCATTCCCCTGATAATTTTGATCCTGTCATCAGTCACCTTTCTCAGACCCTTTTCAATATTGTGTCCAAGATAATGCACCTTTTTCTTGCAAAATTGCAATTTGGCTGGAGATACCTTTAACCCTCCATCTGCCAGATGATTCAGTAAAGCTATGGTATCCACTTCACAAGCTTTACGTGTCTTTGATGCCACAAGTAGGTCATCAATATACTGCACAAGTACTGAGCTTTCAGGCATGATCAAACTCTCCAATGATTTTTTCAATAACTGATTGAATATCGAAGGACTCTCTGTATACCCCTGTGGGATACGACACCATGCTAAAATACGCTGGCCAAACCTAAATGCAAAAATCGGCTGGCTGTCATGATGCAATGGAATTGAAAAGAAAGCATGACACAAATCAATCACTGTGTACCACTCAGCATCATGTGGAATCTGATACAAAATCACTGATGGATTTGGCACAATGGGACAACATGCCACCACAATTTTATTAACTTTTCTCAAATCTTGTACAATCCTGAACTTCCCATTAGGTTTCTTTAGCCCAATTATCGGTGAATTACACGGGTTACTCAGTAGTTCTCTCAAAACTCCTTGCTGAATCATTTTCTCAATTATAGGAGTTATTCCTTCAATTATTTCTGGTGTCATTTTGTACTGAGGAACTGTACTAAGTAATTCCCTCTTTCACTGAAATTTTCACAGGATCTACATTATTCATCAATCCCACATCCTCTCCAGTAAAATCCCAAACTGTCTTTTTCACTGTGTCGCTCAGCTCTTGAGGCAAATCCTCTGGATTAAACACAGCATATGTACCAACCATCTCATTTTCTCTATTATCTAGAGTCATTCGGTACAAAACATCCTCATCTTGTGTTTCAAATGCTATTCCATCCGGAGTACAAAAAATTGTACAATTCATCTTGCATAGCAGGTCCCTGCCTAACAAGTTCACTGGACTAGTGTCACAGACCACAAATCTGTGCATGTCCGAAAATTTCCCTATTCTTACCCTTACTGGTTCAGTAAGACGTGTCTTGATTTGTGTATTAGCTACACCAACTAATTGGATTGCTTCATCCGAGAGAGGAAGATTTCTAATATCTGTCGCACCTGTGTCTACTAAAAAAGTAACACTTTCTTCATTTATTTTCCCATCTACAAATGGTCCTGCCTGGTCTATTTCTAGAGTTGCACCAAGTATGCACTCTTCCTCCTCTCCTCGGCACCGTCAATAATCACCTTCAGACTCACTCCCTTCATTCTTTAACAAATACTGTTGTACCTGGTTAGAACGCCTTGGTTTGTTTACCTGCTCATCATTGTAGAATCCTGAATCCTGATTGTACTTTTGTGACCCTCTATTCTGCGGCAAGGGCGGTTTTGGCTCTTGGCTCTGCTGTCTCACAACCTTCTGTTGTTGCTGCTGTTGATTATTCCCCTCATTCTGCACCTGTTGATTTAAGGGTTTACTCTCGTTATTCGCTAATGGTGGATTGGTACATTCAGATCTCCAATGTCCCAGTTGGCCACAGTTGTGACAAGGGAACTTTTTCTTTGCTTCCTCCAGATTCCCCTTTCCTTTCCCTGCATATCTGGGCCTATTCCCTGAATTATTTGCCTGTTCCACCAACTGTGCTTCTTGTCTTTCCGCAACTTTCACTTGTGCCCACATTGCCTTTTCTTTCAGCTTTCTCTGTTTTGCTTCAATTTCATCACTGAAGTACTTCGCATGTCTCAGAATCTCATCTATTTTCTTACTCTGCCAATCCACTGTATGCTCACGAATTCTCTCACTAATCTCAGGTCTCAGGCCATATACAAATCTGTATACAAAATGACTCAAATCTTTGTCACCCAGGTGTTCATCCCCACTGAATTGTTTAAAAGCCAGTATCAGCCTCTCATAAAAAGCATGAACTGATTCTTTTGCTTCCTGATGTGTTCGATCTATCTTAACCCAGTCTGTCTCTTTTGGAGGTACTTTACTTTTCAGGTATACAATCACCTGATCATACTTCCTCATTACCTCTGGATCTGGTGCTCCTGTTCTCTGATCTCTTGGATATTCTTCAGTAGGCCAACTTACAACTATTTTACACTCAGCCCATAAGTCTGCTGGAACAATTATATCAAACAGACTATTCAGGTCAATCCACAGCACTTTTGACAATTTCACAAACCTGTCTACCTACCTATACCACTCGACGGGCTTTTCTCTCAGTCGAGGGAAATCATTCGTAAATGATAAAATATCCTGCCTGGTCCATGGAACATGTACATATCCTCCTCCAGGTATTTCTCTCATAGGATAAACATCCACTGTTTTCTCTTTTTCTCTCACAGGAAATGCTGATAAGTCATATCCACTGATTCTTCCCTTTTCTTGTACCACCTATCCTTCCATTTTTCTACATCACCCCATTTTCGCAATAATGCAATCATTTCCTTAATCTGTCCTGTTCTACCAGCACCATTCAGATTTTCAATATCTTTGTCCGTAAAATCCATCCTGTAAGACTTCTGCAATGCTTTCACCTTATCAATGTCAACTCCTTGTTCATTCGCTATTGCTCTTAACCTGTCATGTGTATTTTTAGCTCTCCAGGTAATGTTTTTGCACATAAATAACAATTCTCCATCATGATGATTTTTGAGAATATCTGTAGGAATTGTCCCTGCAACAAGCTCCTCTAATTCTATGCGTAACCTGGCCACATCAATTGCCTGTGAATCTTTATCCCTCCTTTGAAGAACTCTCATCCATTCATTCAAATCTTCAGCTGTTATTTCAGTAGATTTTTTCACTGGAACCACTTTCTCTGGCATCCTTTGTGGTTCTAAAATTGGCATCCCTGAACAACTAGTATCACTAGTTTCCAATCTCGAATTAGACTGTACCTCTAATCCTCCACTGCATGTGTCACGTCTGGATTGTCTCAAATCATCATTACTCCCTGTCCTTTTTCCTGACTCTCCTGAGGGACCAGCCAAACTTGTCAACTTATTCCCAACATATGGAACCACCAAACCATTTTCACCCGTCCTCTGCTTATCAAAAATAGGCATAACCGGACCTATGGTTACAGGCACCGTAACAGCTTCCAAATTCTTTGTCAGTTCTCTAATCTTTTCAGTCAGTTCAGATGTAGTTCTGGCTAATTCTCTCGTATTCTCGTCACCACATCTTTTCTCTCTCTCTCTTTCTCTGAAAGAGCTACCACTTCAGGTGTCACAACTTCTGTCTCAATGATACGCAATGTATCTCTTATCGGAGAAGCAACTGGTGTGCTCTCTTCTGGTTCTGGTCTATATGGAGGTGGTCTCTTGTAAATCATGTCATCCAAGACCTCATCCTCATAATCATTAACTCCATATCTTTTCACTTCTGCCTCAGGAACCCTTTCCGTACCTTTCCTTTCTTCCTTCTCGTCAACTGTTCTCATAGGATATAATCCTTCTGACATACTAGCATCTCGCCATCTCCTCATTCGATCATGATGAGTTTCACGATCATATTTCCTCCCGAACATGTACCTATAGTTGCCTCCAGACCTCTGTTTTTCTCGCTCATGTACTTCATCTTCCCATTCTACCAGAGCCTCAAATTGTGTCGGCCTTGGTCTTGGGTCAAGACACAACATCTTCTCCCGTAAATTTCTCAACACAGCCATATTAAATGAACCATGTTCCGGGAAAGCAAAAACACCATCCTCTCTAGTGTACCTAACCCAATTGTCTAACCATATACAGGTATGATACCCATACTTCGCAGCCATGAAGGATGCAGGCGTTTTCGTTGGAGGTAACAATTCACCTTCTCTTGTTTTAACATCTTTATCCTTGTCAAACCATCTTTTTATTTTTCCGAACAAGGATTTCTTCTTTTTCTCTTCTTGGTAATACATTTCTGCGTTTACCAAAACTTTCTAATCCCTTCCGTAACACAACTGTGCTGTACGAATTTTCGTCCAATAACAGCGCGACTCACACCAACGCACCAATCCCAGCGCGAGCACTGTTCTGATCCACTATCCAATCAGAGCGCGGTCTCTATGACGTCATCAGTCGCTGCAGTTGCTCCTGCTCTTGTCTCTTGTCACTCGTCTACCCCTCCTTTACAAAACCTCTCAGTAGACTTCGTGTTAAATTCTACAAATCTATTAGTTACAACATATAAACATCTCCATTGTCTGCTTCGCTAACCATAGAATAGTAAAGAAAATCTTATTTCACAAGAATCCCGTCTTTCCCTGAAACAGCACTCACTTCTGCTTCACTACGGAATTAATACTCTCGTTGACACAGTAGCACATCCCTCTACTCTGCCCTTCTAACATGCATTTATTAACTGTTTCCTCTAGGACTGCTCCAAAGAGTCTTACAATCAACTAAATGCTCATACATTCACGCACTTTCATACAAGGAAATGTAGTACATACACACAGAATCCTGCTTTTCCCGAGAACAGCAATCAGTCTGCCCTACTACAGAATTATAACACACATTAACCAAACAGTGTTTACCTCTGTTCAGTTCTTCAAACAAGCTCAGAGAATACCTATTACTTCCCCAGCGATAAGCTTTAACGGCAAACCTTGCGGATCCCTGGGACTTAAGACCAGAGTTTCACAGATAACCTTTGCTACCATTCACACTCCTTTTATACTGGAAATATATCCCTAATAGTAACACACGACGATGTCACTGATTCTGAACCCAGACAATGTGACGCGCAACTTCAATTGTCACACGTTTTCTCCTGCATACGTACAGGACCAACAATCCCGTCTTTCCCGAGACCAGTATATACTTCCCTCTGCCCTACTACGGAACTGCTACCAGCTCCCAAGTTCCAGAAGCACTACATAAAACTCAACACGACGATTCCAACATATAGTATTAGTACATATACCAACATCAATCAATAATCAATAAATCAAAAAGCAAATGAACAAGCAATCTAATCAGATCAAGACAATAATCAAAACCATTACTCTGCTACCAGGAAATTGATCCAGATCAGGGCATACAAATTCTCCCTACTTCCACAGATAGAGTAAATTCACAGATACACGCACCTACACTCATCATACGCTTGGGCCCATTTCACTAACATACACTCAGATTACTCTACCAGTGCCAAACATGGGAGAGGAAACTCCTAAATACCCTGTATCTACAGTAAGGTCAATGAAACCAAATTGATTCTGTCCTGAGTCATGATATAAACAATAATAATCACATTTGTGTATTCAATAAACGACAAGAAATAACCACCAACACTGTAATTCATAAATGATTCTTTATCTAAAATTAGTTCAAAGAAAGTCAATCAAAGCAAAATCATTATTCTCATAATTACCTATTCTAGCTAAATGTCATAAATGGGTCAGGACAGGTCTCTCAGTAGAAGTCTCCCGAGTCGCCGTCCTCACAGCATCGATCCTCACCAACGCAGGTTTGGGAAGAAGTGGCCTTAGACCCTCTCTAGTCTAACAATATTTATAATAGAACTTACAAAATAAAGCAACATAAAATGTTCTAAATTTCCGTTGAGCCGCTGAGCAGAGCGAGCAGGAAAGGATGTAGCATCGCTACATTTGGAAAATCTCCGCTCAGAAAAATCACAAAAATAAAAAGACGGAAGAAGGAAACTTGAGTTTGCAAATGTTACTTTTAAAAATGCTCTTCCTCAGAACCATAGCGAAACCACCACTGTAATCACAAAGTTCATTGTGGCTCTCTTTCCCTCCAAGGTTACTTGGATGTTTGCCTGGAGTCGCTGTCATCACAGAAACTTTCAAAACTCCAGCAGAAGCCATAGTCAGGTGACTTTCAACAAGGCCTCTCGTCATCTCATATTCACTCGAGCACAGGCTGTAAATGTCAGCCATCTTTTCTTAGGCCAAAACGAACCATCTTAATTGAAAGAAACACAAACAACGTTACTACATCATTATGTGTATGTAATTAACTAGCCATCTGCAACATATTTAAGCATTAGTACACGTTATTATTTAAAAGCATCAACACAAAACAAATAGCACACTTATTAAATAACCGCACATTATTATTAAGCAACATAGATGCATTCCCACGTGTAGTTTCTCTTGTTAATCATGTTGGTTAATCAGAATTTTCACACAAAACAAATAATTATTAATTATGGATTAGTATTTTAAGTCAAGACACATAGACAAAGCTAGAGCTTAAAACCCAATAAATTTTCAACAGAAAACTCTACTCCAGCAAGCACACCATCCTCTCAGCAGGTGTAGCGCCTACACTCCAGATCTAGCACTCACAGAGCTCCTTCCTGGCGGTGCAGAACCCACACTCCGGGTCTAGCGCCCAGAAAGCTCCTCTCTGTTGGTGCATCGCCCACACTCTGGGTCTAGCGCTCACAGTCTGGGTCAAGCACCCACAGTGCTCCTCCCTGCTGTCTAGCTGCTCGGCCTCTGCTGCACTGTGGTCTCCGGGCCTCTCACTCTACATTCGGCTCCACACCGGCTCACGCGTCATCCTCCTCCGGGCGGGTGCAGCATTGCGGGCTGCTGGGGGCATGGATGGACAAAGAGTAGGCCCGAATAGGCGGGGGAGTGCAGCTAGGCTTTGCTTCGGGTTACAAGGGGTGGGGGTTCGTGAGGGGGCTGTCCACGGCTCGACTCTCTCCTCCTGGTACCTCCTCAGCAACTTGGGCTCCTCTGATAGAGTGATCATCAAAGCCCAAACAGGTCAGTTAACGCTGTCTGCACAATTCTTGGAACATGGGTAATGACATTCAATAAATTGATGACTGTAAAAAGAGCCTAACACATGTGAATTCATCACATTTTGGTGTCTTGCACCCTGACCCTTGTCTCAAAGAACTTAAAAATACATATTAAAGCATGACCCCTTTTACTATTCTTTCTGTTGGAACACAAAAGTTAAAATGCTCAACTTGTAGAAACTTTTTAATTTAATCGTTTTAATAGAGCCATAAGATGTTAAACATGAAAGGCATTCATACTGAACTTATTCATAGCTTTAATTGGTATTATGGTTTATGAACTGGCCAAGGTACAAACAAGCAAACAGAACCAAACTTACTCTAGGGTGGTTGTGAACTTCAAATACATCTTCACTTATGCATGAGGAACATCATACTCAATAAACATGGCCTCAAAATTATTTCAGTGGTATATGAAACATTTTTCAAACTATTTAAAAACGAATAGTGCGATGCAGGAAATGAAAATTCACATTCATTCAATGGATATACAAATAATAATTTGTGAAAAACCATATACAAAGTGTTTTCAAAAGGTGCTAAAATGAATAACATTTGTGAATACATAGACGGATGGCCTCAAAATTATTTCAGTCTCACCACTGTGGTCAGCTCATGGAAAAGCCAACTTGCAATTTGGATGGGGGTGAAACTCCCCTGAACACCCCCTATGACAGCAGCTTTTCTCCAACCGCGACCCCACGTGGTCTGAGGTGTGCTGGCAGTGTCGACAGTTCAGTCGCGGTCTTTAAAAAATGTATCCACACAAATCGAAATAAGGCAGTTGGACCGCTGAGCTCATGGCCTGCGGAGCATGGGTACGGCGGCGGTTCAGGAACCGTCAAACTTGTAATAAGGCCCTAAGTTCAAACATACAAATCTTTACCACAACTTCATCAAGCCATTCCCTGATGATGCTTCCTCCTCCTCGGACATCGACGGCTGCCTTGCCCCATTGAAATTTACCTTTTCAGACATTTTTCTTTACAAATTCTTTTAAGTCCAAGGTAAGCGGAGCCCAGGCAAAATCCACTTCTTGTATCCGAACCACAGTCTATCCCATTTGGCGATAACTTTTGACTTTGCCCCAGTCTCATCCAACCAGATGTCTGTGGTTGGCCCTTTGATCCTCTTGGCGCTATTTTTACTGATTGGACTTTTGTCATTTTGGTGTCAAATAATGTATCAAAATCTACTATCTTTCTATATAAATGTGGGATTTTTCTTGTGTTGTATTTTAACTTTTTTACTACTTAAGCGCTGTATAAATACTTGATACATTGCCTCTACGTTAAGCGTGACAGCTTTTGTTCCAAGCTACCAAATGGTTAAGCACACGTTAATTTAGTGTTTTTTGTGTTTCAATCTGACAAGAATTGTGGCTGTTACTTCAGTAAGTTTTCACCTCCCTTAGCCAATAACTCTATTACTCACACCAATTATTTAATTAGCAACAGAAAATGCCACATCCATTGTATGTCTGCTACCTGATTTAAGGTTTACAACCACCAGCCTCACAGAAAGGAAAGAGTCCACACACAATGCCTTCTTAAACAACAGGCAGCCTAAAGGATGAGGCTCACCAAGAATATATTCTGATGGAATTATGTAAATTGAGCTATGTGGCACAGCAAATCCATGCTTGTTGATTAGGCTGTTCAATGAACTCACATCACTCATTTATCATGTTTAGTTGAGTGATGAAGAAAATGGTGTCTTTTCTGGGGACCATCCATATAATAGAGATAACCAGTCGACTAGTGATGAATTGGTTGGACTACTGATAGAGCCTATACTATCCTGCCCAATAAAAATTGGCACATACATTAGTGAGTTCTAACTAGGCTGTCAGACTGACCCTCAACCTAGGAATTTGTGAACACCAATCCAGAATTATAAGCTTTCCAACTGCTGGTGACTCAGGACAGAATCAAATTTAAAATTATGTGCACTGTAAGCAAAGTTTCTTAGAGAAATTGAGTCCTTGGCTCAGTCAATTGCTACTCAATTCTCCAATAAAAATCCGAACAGTATAATACAGGACACACACTAGTGGTCAAAAGCCAGAAAGTCTGTTATGTCTCCAATTCAAAGCCCACAGCAGAGTCCCACCATCTGGGATGTTTTTGAAAATACAATTATTCAGACAGACATTTGGCTAATGAAGAACTAGTTAGCTTAATCCAGTCAATGACAGGTGGTAATTTGACTTCTCCATCCATAAGTAGTAAAATATGATAGAAATAACGTGCATTGACTCAAGTTCAACCACATGAGACACAGTTATTAAAAAAACAGCTATTATGCTGGGACCAAAAGCACCTGACCAAACATTGAGATAAGCGTAATAGAAAAGTAGTGCTTTTGATATCACACAACAGACAGCAATCAACATCAGACCCTATCAATGGTCAATTTCATCCATCATCTATATTACATTAACTGTCATTGCAGATAACCCCAGGTTTTCACCAGAGAAATATAACTGATGATTAGAAGTAATAGACTTATTCAGGCAGTGTACAATCACATTTCCCATGCAAATGCACTTACTTTGTGTAAGATGCAACATATATAACAATCACTGTGACTTCGCTGGAAATAAGCCCACATGCCTCCCACAAACTGAGAAGTACTGATACATTTCCACATATTAACATCTTGTGGCACATCTGCTAGATGAGGTGTTCCAGTGTTGATTTATGATAGATGCCCAGATACATGGAAAAGACTGGCCACATCAGCTAATCATTCTTCACGACTTCAGGACCTCCTGCAAAAAAGTGCTGCCATTGTATGATTATCTATAAGTAAATCAATGTATTGCTATTCACCAGTCCTTCCATGCTTATAGCCAGCACGGCCACATCCTAAACCCCAATAAACGTTAACTCTTTGCCTGTTTCCAACATGGCTTTCCTTGGAAGACTATACTGCCTCTGTCTGCGTTTTTACTGTTTCTGTTTCTGCTGGAAGCTTGCACTATTTCTGCACATGTTGTACCCATTTGGAGTGAGAAAGTGTGTGCTGCAAGTTCCTGTGTCTTTAGTATTCTTTGCAAAGTAAACACACCCTACCTCTAGCTGTGCTGGACAAGAATGAGTTAGAGTACAATGAATTACTGGTGCTGTCATGGTGTTTGGACACAATATCGGAAAAGTAATATCATGTTACAAAAATATTGTGTTAAGAATATTTGGACCTCAAAAATATCTTGGACAGGAATATCAAAGGTAAAAATATTGTTTTTAGTGTTGTTTTCATTATCATTGCACAAAATATCGAGGTCGAAAATATGGCAGCATGTAATATTATTTGTGTTAATTAGTATGTAATGTATTGTGGTGTGTTTGATTGTATATTTTTCATATTTTTTATATGTGTTTATTGTAAGATAATATTTTATTTTTGAAATTGTTGAAGTTTGTATTTGTAGTTGTAGTAATGCGTATACTTGATGGTGAATAAGCTGGATAAGGGTGTGAAGATTCTTTTTTGAATGTATATCTAAACTTGAAAGTATAAGGTAATTTTTTTAAGCTATATAAATTAATAATTGTGAACCTTTACATTTATTTATTATCATATAATTCTGATATATGTAAATTTGACAGTAATTAAATTATATGTTAACTGTATGAAATATATTTTAAATAAAAATATATTATAAAAATAGTAAAACATACTTTTTTAATTAAGTTGAAAATTTAGAAATGTGTTTGTTTACAAAATAATATATTAGAAAATAGTATATACAATTGTGTACATTTAAAATAAAAGTTTTTTCATTTTAAGTTACATTTTAAAACAAATTAGAACATGAAATGTATATAAAGAAAATTACATTTACGAATTTAATTTCCTATTTTTTTATTGTTTAAAGTTAATGAATGGTAGTGTATATTTTGACCAATTTATTATTTTTTAATAGAAATTAAAATAGTTATTTTGAAATGTTAAATACAAATAAGCATATAGAGGTTTGTAGTTTAGATTAGTATGTTTTATATATTATATTTGTAAACCTTATATGACAAAAACTATGCGAGAATATAGAGCATTGATTGTCTTTGTAATTTTTGTGGTATGATAGAAAAATGTTTCATTTTGAAATAGATATTGTAAATTTCAACTCTTTAGTGTCCAACACCTTCCCTCAACATGGTTATATTGGAGTGGGAATAGTAAATATTCCCCATTTAGTGTTCAGTGCTTTCTTCAAATTGGTTTACATTGGAGTGGGGATAGTAAATTTCACCCCTTTGGTGTTCAAAACCTTTCCAAATATGGTTAGATTGGAGTAGGAACAGTAAGGGGCCGATTCCGATCTCGCTCGGAATAGCTCCGAACGCGATCTAGCCGGGAAAAGTACGAGCCGGACGCGTGTTTTCCGACCGACTCGTACAACAGTACGAGCGAGGAAGTACGATGCGGGAAACGTGAAATCACCAACCGAGACGTTTCCGGGTCCGGATCACTCCGTACGTGTCGGCCGTAAGCGAACCGAGCCGTGCAATAGAGGCGATTTCCGACTGAGTCAGTACGATTTACGATTCGGACAGCCGGATCGAGACGGAGTTTCCGACTCATAAAAGCTCCGGGAAGTGGACTACGGGGGTCCGTGCAGGACCCCCTTTCACCCGTAGCCTTATGAGTCAGTCACAGGGGGGACACAGGGGTCAATGGGAGCCTATGTACGCATCGTACAACAGGTTCCCATTGACTTCAATGGGGCTCCGAGCGACCTGTGTTTGTAAGTGCGTGTTCGCATCATACTCGGGCATTCGGAGCCCCGGTGTGCGAGTCGGTCGGAAAGCACTCTGGATCCGAATTGGATGAAGGGCTTTCCCAACGAGATCGGAATCAGCCCCTTAGGGGCCAATTCCGATCTCGGTCGGAAGGGCACCGAATCGGGTTTGGCCGTAGCGGATCTGATTCCGATGCTTCTTTTCCCACCGATCAGTACACGGGTCCGGACAACGAAGTACGATGCGAAGATGCCCGAATTTGACACGCGCAATGGAGACGATTCTCGACCAAACGAGTACGATGCTCGACCGAGTCGGAGCGTCCGGCTCGCAATAGCTCCCGGAGTCAGATTTCGGGGGTCCACCTCGGACTCCCCAACACCCCCAGCCGTGCAACTTGTACACAGGGGGAGACCCATGTGTCTCTCCCACAGAGGCATGTACGGCACAGATGGCACCGACACGTACCCACTGTAGGGGTGCACTTGTTCGAAATGTACCCATTCAGTCAATGGGAGCGCATGTACGTGTCGTACAACTGGCTCCCATTGACTTCTATGGGAGTCCGACCGAACCGAGCCCGACAACAAACGTGCGCATCGTACTCGCTCGGTCGGACTGTAGGGGTCTGGCTCGGTCTGAAAACACTCCGGATCCAACTCGGTCGGAGTGCTTTCCGACCCGGATCGGAATCGGCACCTTAGTGTTATCCCTTTAGTGTCCAACACCTTCCCCGAAATGGTTTAGATAGGTGTGGGAAAGAGTAAATGTCACCTCTTTGGTAACTAATACTTTCCCCTGATTGGTTTAGATATAGATTGGATTGTGAGTAGTTAGTGTCCAACACCTTCCCCAATATGGTCAGATTGGAGTGGGAATAGTAAATGTTACCCCTTTAGTGTCCAAGATCTTCCCCAAATTTTGAATAGTAAAGATATGAGGCATTTCTTTGTGTTTTTATTTGCTTCCAATTTTTAATTATTCTGTAGTTTTACATTTTGAATCATATATACGTCAAGCAAAAGTAAAACATATGTAAAATGAAGTAAATTAAAAAATAATCAGTATTTTTCATATAAAAAAATTAGGTAAATTTTAACATATGTTTTATTAGTATATATTAAATTATTGTATATATTTTATCCTATTATTTAGTTAATACTACACAATTTCTACAACATCGTTTGATATGTTTTAATAATCTTTTACTTTTTTGACATTTAATTTTATTTATGTATAAACATGTTTTCAACATTTTTTATCATATGTGTGAATAGTCTATATTAAATAATTATATATATTTTATACCATAATTTAATATATACTTTACAACTTTTTAATAACTCTTTATAACATTGTTTGACATGTTTAGCAATCTTTTGTAGATTTTTAAAAATATTTATTCAACTATTTTACAATATTTCCCATTCATTTCCATGAGGAGATAGTCTTATTTTTAGTTTCATTTAGCAACTGTTTTTTTACGACTACCTTCTATTTTGTAATCTATTTGTGTTCATTTTAGTCTATTTTCCCAAAACCGCTTCGCAATAAGGTGCTGCTGTTTGTCGGATCAGGTACGACCTATTTTAAGAATTTGCTTGAGAGATTTGAGGGTAAGGGGATTTAGGAGGGAGGTTTAGAAGTTAGTTATATTATCATTTCTAGTTTTTGGTAAGTTTAGATGTCTTTCTGTTAATGTTTTACACTAGTTTTTTATTTTTCACTTTTCTACAATGCTTTAGTAATGTACTACAATGCTATGTTAAATTGTGTGATGCTAGATACATTATGATGATTAATTGATATGTATATGTATTTTTGGGAATGTGATGTATATAGCGGGTGGTTTTTTAAAATTTCTACGCGTATCTCGCGTAGTGCGAAGTGCACTTTGCGTAGCTATGCGTAGCGCTACAACGCGAACTACGCCCAGGGTTATTTTAAAGCTCTATTTTGTTTTTTCTATTAAACCTTGATACATTGGATTACTATGAGAGATTTCGATTGGATTTGTTATATTTTTGCATTTTCTGGGTTTTTTTGGATTCATTTATCTCATTTTTGGTTCATTATTAATTTTTATTATGAGGAGACAGAAGATATGCAGCTACAGAACAGTACATTTTAATTATTTTATTTGTTTTTGGTGGAAAATGTGATATTGTATAATGTTTATGAAATCTATGTGATTGTTATGTGGAATTGTTTGTAATATGTGTTGTAATTATTTTATGTGATGGAGTAAGTTTTATTTGATCTTTTTTCATTACATTTAAAAAACATTTTTATATATTTAAATTATATCATTCTGTATTAATATTGTGATTTTAATTAATTGTTTAACTGATTTAATAAAATATTAAATTTATTATTTAAAAAATAGATTTGATATGTTGGTTTAGAGTTTGTCATACTTTTAGAGGAATTTGGTAGGTTGTTATTTATTTTATAATATGCTTTTTGTTATTTATGAAGTATATAACTTTTAATTGTAGCATGCCGTACATTCTATTTTGTTTGTTTGCTAAGTGTTAGACTTAAGTGTTAGACTTGGCATCTTTTGGCGTGTTTCCCCTGAGTTTTTGATTTCTGACCTCACGGTTTTGACCTAGTATGTCTGCACACTTTTCTCAGTGCTGATCAGTGGTAAAGTGCAAGTGCTCCTGTGGTAAATTGTGGTATGGATTGCTGTTTCCATGATTGGATATTTGATTTACTTGTTAGTCCCTAGTAAAGTTCACTGAGTGTGCCAGGGCCTGTGAATCAAATGCTACTAGTGGGCCTGCAGTACTGATTGTGCCACCCACGTGAGTAGCCCTGAAAAGGTAACTCAGACCCGCCATTGCGTCTGCGCGCAGTTTGTAACTGCCATGTCGACTTGGCCAGTGCACCCACTTGTCAGTAGGGTGCAGTGGCAAGTCTCACCGATGACGCCATCTGACGCTGCCACGGAGCCGCTGCTCGCACCGCGACCTGAGGGTACTGCACGCCGCACCGCTGTACTTCGCACTACAGCACCTGATGCCTGCCGACGCCAGCGCTCCTGAGTTCAACAGAGAGGTGATTGATCTGCAGAGCGCGTGACTTCGAGGACCCTGACGACTCCTGCACCAACCTCTGGATCCGACACCTGCGGACGCCGTGCTTTCGGAAGCTCAACGAGAGGTCGCCGACGCCCTGCATTTCTAAAAGGTACTGTTTGCGGGTCTTCCCGACACTGTAGCTGGCCCGCAACACCGCAGTTAGCCAGAACTGTTTGGATTTGTTTGTTCACGATGCCGTGATAGCCCCGGACGGAGCTGTCGGCATCAAGGAACTGTTTTTCAAGCATATTTTGATAACTGAAGATTTTTAAGTACTGTATTGTGGATTTTTATCATTTTAGATCTTGTCTTAAGTATATAAAAATATTAGATATTTTTCTAAACTGGTGTGGTGTCCTTTTGTAGTGCTTACACTGTATTACTGTTGGTTATGTGCAAATGCTTTACACACTGCCTCTAAGATAAGCCTGACTGCTCGTGCCAAGCTACCAAGGGGGTGAGCAGGGGTTATTTTAGGAGTGTTACTCCCTTATCCTGACGAGAGAGGTGGTTTCTGCCCGACTTTAGCACATGCCTTAGCCGACCAAAAATCCCATTTCTAAAACTAAGTTTAAGGGAAATTTGGCTAACAAATTGCTACATTCCACTGTGTTGTTTGTTTTGTCTTCCTGTTCAAAGGTGTTTTCAAACATTCCAACATGGTTTTTGGAATTTAGGTTGGCGTTTGTATACTAAGCATTGCAGTCTGCCAATCCAAGTGTCTTGAAAACGTTTATTAGGGGACTAAGTTTGTCTTCAGTTTGTTGGTAGAAAGGGCTATATATTACTAAATTGTAGTGGTCGGCTTTCTCTGTGAGAGGGATATAGTCTCATGGTATCATTATTTTAATTTCAAAGGCGAATTGGCTGTTTGTGGAATATTCTACACTTAGGGGCTGATTACAAGTTTCGGTGGTACGGGAGCAGCCGGTATGACACCACTACGCCCGCACCCCCAAGACTCGTCACTGCCTGCCTGCCAGATTATGACTTTAAAGTGGTCTGGTGGGCAGGCAGTGTGGCGTTCCCGCAGCAGTACCTTTTGTAAAGGCCAAAATGGGACTGCACAACAAGGTTCCTGCACTGCATGGGCTTGAAAGCTCATGCCGTGCAGGAACTCGTGTGCATGCACACAGGGGGTCACATGTTATGCCCACCTGCATGCATCCACATGCGGTGGAGGCATTTCCACTCCACCACGGTGGACATGGAGGAAGAACCTCCATGACACCACCTGCAGAGAGGACACTCGTAGTATGCTTGGCAGGATCGCAAGGGTCCTTCCAAGCAGATAGCAGTCTCTGACCACCACAACACAGCCAGGGAGCGGTGGTTCCCTGGCAGCATCGGCGGTTCCACTGCGGTCCAACTGCCCAACTCATAATGGGGAGGTCGAACCATTGGTGCGGCTCCGCAAGTCTGGGGGTCCTTGGACGGCCAGACTCATAATCGGGCCATAAATTCAGATTTTTGGATGTATCTCCATACACTCTGATTGCAATGATAGTAACAGCCTTGCATAGCTGTATGGGGGTATATTTCTTTTCATGGTTTGAATCATGGCTTGCTCAAAGTCTATGATTATTTTTTGGGCGTAGTAGTTATCTGTTTCATGTTTTATATGGATTAATAACTTTTAGTAAGTGATGCTTTGTTTATTTGGGTGTAAGGCATATATAAAAGGGATTTTTGTGTTCTGATTTTCACCATTTAAGGTGTATATTTCAGTGAATGGTTTGAGACCAATTGTGAAGGTCCCATTCATCATCCAGGTTTGACATTGGCTAATTTTAATTAAGTTGTTTGCTGCAGAGAATATTATGATGTGTTTCTCATTATTTAGGTTGTCAGGTAAAAGGAAAGGTTCCTCACTTTGTGTAATTTTTAAAAGTGGGGATAGATGTTAGTTGCCATGTTATGTGTTCAGGGACTCTAGATAGGATATCTTTCAAGCTAGTGCTTTCCTCTTTTATATCTTGCAATGTTTCTCTAAGTTCCATTTATGTCGCATTTGGGGGGTGGTTGCGCTCTCTTACATGAATTAAAATATCTTTTGTAGTAGCCCTCCCATACCATGCATTGGAATAAAATTTAGCACATTTCCAGTTTCTAGTTTCTGATGGTGCGCTTTATTTACTGTGGGTGTAGCCCTTATGATTTAGTGACTGCTTTCCTTTCTGTGAAGTGATACATTTCCTCTGTCATTGTATCTGTAAGTAGTGTAATAGTATAAATACATATTATCTTTCAACTTTTAGATCGTTGTAATTAACAAGTTAAAAGGTGCAATTAACAAATTCTATTTTGTATACTTACATGTATGCTCTGTTGAGATGTTTTTTTCGTTGGAGGTGTTTTAATGTTGAGTTGATGTTTTCTTTTTTGTTGAATGAAAAAAAAGACTAAGGGCCTAAATATGATGACGGTCGAAGTGCAAATCAACAGGCCGTCGGTGGTGGACCGACTACACTTTGGTCTGACCTCTGGATTACAATCCAGGCAGAGGGACCCTAAGCAGTCAGGGGAAGACCGCCGCCTCCAACAGGATCAGAGATCCCAATGGTGCAGTGGCCTAAATCGTTATCCCGAATGGAGGCGCTGCCGAGGCAGGCACTGCCATTGGGATTATGAAATACTTTTCCGACGGGTAAATACGTTTCCGACGGGTACATGCACTGCCCCCTTGCACCTCCATGCATCATGAGCCATGAACCACATGGTGCATGGCACATGGTGCATGGATGAAAAGGCACTGCTCCTTACACAGCAGCTTGTGCTGTGGCCATTTTCCCAGGACGCAGCTCAAGCCACTGTGTAAAGTAGCAGTTTCCAACCGCCAGTCCGGTGGTTGCATCCTAATGCGGCTGTCAGACTGCTGACTGTTTGTTGGGCAGTCTTCTGACCACCGCGATAGTGGTCAGTGATCCGATCAACCTTTATCGTAATCACCCCCTAAGTTACATTTTAAATGGTACTTTGTTTAAAGTTTGTAGAGGTTGAGGTTGTTAGGTTTATTTTTGTTTGCTATTTGGGTGAGTTTATCATTTTTTATTAATTTATGTATCCTTACTTTCTTATATCTTTTTACCGGTTTGTGATGGTTGATATTTTCTGGCAGTTTGTTAGTTTTCAGTTTGTAGACTTTTTTCTTTTAGGAGGTCTAAGTAAAAGAGATAAAAGTTGGCGAGTGTGTTAGTATTTATTTGATATTTTATATTTCTAAGTTACGTTTTAGTTTAGGTATAAGCATTATTTCCTTGATTATGTAGTTATTCAGATGTATATTTTTCTTATTTAATGGTTTGTTGGGATAATCTCGCTGAGTTTCCTCATCTTGCTGAGTTTGTTGTTTTTGAAGTATTTAGCTGTTTAATTTAGTGAGCTTTTTTATTGTTAATTTAATTGTGTGTTTGATTTTATTTGTTAAAGTTTATAGTTTAATTGTATTGATTGGTTTAGATTAGTTTGATTTTTTTTTATTAGTTTAGTCCTTCTAACGTAAACGGTAATTCAGGTTTTACTTTTTATGTATGATATATAGTTTTATATTTTTGTTCATATATATATATATACACACACACACACACACACACACACGCACGCACACCCACACACATACATACGCTTCATTTTCCAAGTGACTAATACGCACAGAGTGATGCACTCTCGGGGGTGAGTTCATATAAAGTTTATTTCGAACTCCTGCAAAAAACAAGACTCAAGTTTGGCAGTCGTCTTCTTCAGTATCTGGCACGCCGGAAAAGGTCACCATTTTATCATTTTTTCAAAATACAGAAAATTAGCTCATTCAAATGAATTGGCCAGCGCCATCTTAATGTGATACATATTACCATAGTGCTGGTACATTTGCACCATCAAATGCACATTATGATCAATACCATAGTAACAATTCATTGTAAATACAATTGATCATATTGCAGATGAAAATTAGAACAATTCTGCCCTGAATGGGTTTGTCACATTCATAGACATAGTGGAGAGACTTCCGTCACAAAACAGTAATGCCATATTAGCGTAGCATTACTGTAACCCGCATTAAGTGTTAACATTGCAACAATTGATAAACCACCATCATTGTGCCCTGGATGGGCTAATCGGTCACTCTTCTCACATATGTCCCCAGCACGTAAATCATCATTAATTACCAAATTAAATATTTAATATACAATACCCCTTCTGTCCCCTACTGCCAGTGTGTCCAATCAAAGTGTAATTCAACAAATTATAGACAAAAATTAAAAGAAAGAGAGAGAAAAGAGAAAAGAGAGAAGAAGAAATAAGAAAGAAGATAAAAGGTATATATATATATATATATATATAACAGAAAAAACCATAGGTTTCAGGCACGTTATAGTTAGGAATTAGCATTTAAAAAACCTCAGAAATTCACTGAAAAAACCATAGGTTTCAGGGGTGTTATAGTTAGCTGGACTTTTCACTTGTACAAAACCATTGAAATTCCCCCGTTATAGTTAGTTCAGCTAACTATAACTCGCGCGCCCGCAATGCACTGCTGATGACGTCACATATTACATCACTCATGACATGGTCAGTGACATCACTCATGACATCACTGATGACATCTCAAATGACATCACTGATGACATCACTGATGACATCATCCAGTGAATGTGTGTTATTCTGAAAATTAAATATGTTTTATATATGTATATCTCAAGGTCGATGGAAGAATAAATGGGTATATAAGTGTCTAAATGGATGATTTGTTTTTGAAAAATTGATTGTGTAACTGACTGATTAAGTGTATCATAGTGAATACATGGCTTAGTGAGTAATGTTTAAATATGTAAATATCTGTATCAGTCTCTCACTTTGTGTATAAGTGGCTGCATGGGTTGGTGAGTAGCTACATGGGTGTCTATATAGGTTATTAGTTGGTTTTTTGAGTATCAGTCTGAGTGTCTGCATGGTTCGGTGGGGGTATTACGTAGTGCATAGGTGCATGAATGAGTGACTCACTGTTTGTATGTGTTGAACACAGTATGTGTGCAGGACTGTATGGGTGGATGAGTGTGTGTATGGGTGTGTTAGTGAGTGAATGACTGTCTCAATAGTGTCTTTATGAGTAACTACATATGTTTTAAACTAGTATATGTGACTATTGGTGTATATATGTGAGTATATGTGAGAGTGAGAGATTGAAAGAGTTCCTGTATGAATAAGTATGTGTTTCTATAAGTGATTGTTTAAAAGACTAAGTATGTGTAAGTTTCCGTAGAAGTAAGTGTGGTGGTGTGTGTATAACTGTATATGCAAGTAAATGTATGTTTGATTCTTTATTAGCATGAGTGACTATGTGTGTGAGTAACTATGGATGAGTGGCATTGTGTAACAGGATGTATAGGTGTATGAGTACATATGATGAGTGAGTACATGTATGAGTGACTGTATTGGACTGTTGGTGAATGAGTGGATGTGTATGTGGATCTTAGAATTACTGAAGAGGTTGTTGTAACTGGTATTGGTATGTCCATTGTTTTGAAAATTTTAGTCTCTATTTTTGAATGTGTGTATCAAAGGTTATATTAGGGTGAGAGGAGGTCTGCCACTCTATCACAAGGATGATGTCATCAGTGATGTCATCAGTGATGTCATTTGAGATGTCATCAGTGATGTCATGAGTGATGTCACTGACCATGTCATGAGTGATGTAATATGTGACGTCATCAGCAGTGCATTGCGGGCGCGCGAGTTATAGTTAGCTGAACTAACTATAACGGGGGAATTTCAATGGTTTTGTACAAGTGAAAAGTCCAGCTAACTATAACACCCCTGAAACCTATGGTTTTTTCAGTGAATTTCTGAGGTTTTTTAAATGCTAATTCCTAACTATAACGTGCCTGAAACCTATGGTTTTTTCTGTTAATTTCAAAGGTTTTTTAAATGCTAATTTCTAACTATGCCAACAGAGATAGGACATGTGAAGAAAGAAGAAAAAATGCACAGAAAGAAACAAAAGAAGTGCAGAAAGAAGCAACAGAAGTCCTCAAATACGAAGATAAGTGCAGGAAGAAGGATAACGTGCAGAAAGAACAAAAAGAAGAGCAGAAAGAAGCCTTGTTGCAAAATCATCCTGTACCCTCAACTTTTTCAGACGGATACTGGTGGTAACTGAGTCTGACTAACCAGTCCTAGAGCCAGTGCTATGTTAAAAGACACTTAGAATACAGTGAAAACACCTACATACACTAGGGAACATTATGCGTTGGGGTCCCCCTGTGATTAGCCTTACCTCCTCTATAAGCCCCTAGTATATAATAGGGCATGGGGATTAAAACTACCTCTTAAAACAGGCCACAGGGCGTTTTTGCACACGTTAACTCAGGCCCCGTCCCCTCCTTTCACCATTGTGTAAACACGCCCTGTGTCCGTTTTTAGTTGGGAGATTAAGTTCATTTGAGTCCTGAGGGTCCCTAGGGTCCAACTAGCTCACTAGGTACCTCCAGTAAGTGCCACAGAGCTGCGTTGCAGAGAGGTGTAAAAAGTGGCACGGCCTGGACCACCTCTCTGCAATGCAGCTCAGTGGCGCTTACTGGAAGCACTTGGTGGGCTAGTTAGCCCCCAGGGGCCCTCAGTATTGAAGGGAAATTATATCCCCAATTTAAAACGTGCCATGGTGCGTGTTTGCACACGTCACCTCAGGCCCCGTCCCCTCCCTTCACCACTGTGTAAACGCGCCCTGTGGCTGTTCTAAGTTGAGAGATTAAGTCCCCTTGAATCCTAAGGGTCCCTAGGGTCACACTAGACCACTAGGTACCTCCAGTAAGCGCCACAGAGCTGCGTTGCAGAGAGGTGTAAAAAGGGGCTTGGCCTCAGAACACCTGTCTGCAGCGCAGCTCCCTGGCGCATACTGGAGATGCCTGTTGGGGGCGCGTTTGCAGAGTGCTGCATGGAGGGGGCATGGCCTCCGGCACGATGCCAGTCTTTTATTTATTTTATTTTTTTAAGAAGGGGGGCTGTGTGGTTCCCCTTCTTATTCTAATTTATTGGCCCTGATGACCCCATCCCCCAGGGCCTGTCTCCTAATTATATTTTTTTGACCCCAATCCCCAGGGCCGGCCACTGTTTTTTATTATTTTTAAAAAATATATATTTATAGACACACCTAGGACATGCTGGACAAACCGTACGTACCTATCACCATGACGATTTGCGTGATATTCATTAAAAGGCGACTATGCATGCAATTAATCCACGTGGAATGTATTTACACCACTAGTGAAGCTCTGACATGTCTGATGCTCTACCGTGCCTAATCCCGGTAGACACCCTTGTCGTTTATTTATACAAACATGGGTAGCTATTGACGGGCACATTTAATACACATGCACACCAAGCCATTCAAAGGGGATTCGACAAAAATTCGACCAAAACTATGCAAGAAACCCCCCTCACAGTTAATAAAACACACATCCACTGCCGGATGTGTAATACTTTTTATTTTACTCTCTGGCAAGGGGACGAACATCACTTGCGAGTCACAGCGTGCTCCTGACAGAGCCCAATGCTGTGTTACACCCACCATTGCCTGCCGAGTGCCACACACCTCTGTATTGTATTCCACTAGCTAGTGCATATGCTATGACACTCTCTAGCCCATGTGCACTGTAACACCACCCCGTGAAAATGTCATGCCACACTTGTCTTCGCACGGGTTATATTGCCCCATCTAACGTGCCTTCCTCGATGCCTATGTTATAACGCACAGTGCTATGCCATACATATTACAATTTGGGATCCATATCTTTGTCACAGTGCATATGCAACGTTACACTCCCCAGCACATATTTTATATTACAACTTTAGAGACTAGTTAGGTTACACAACACTGCCCTGTGCATATTACACTCCAAGGCGCATATCGCATAGCACACGCTAGTGCCTGTGCTATCTCGCGCTCTCCAATGAATCTGTCATTGCGCACAATGTATTGCATATTATATTTCACGCCTGGTTCATCTTATATCACACTTTTTGGTGCATAGTTTATACCATACACTATATCTAGTTTTCATTTTCAATCGTGCTCTCAGGACTATGTTCTATATAACACTGTGTTCACCTACCCTTTTCACGGGCATTACATTTTGCGATAGGGGGTGGAGGGTCAGGGGGTGTTTTTGCCAAGTGAGCCCGGAGTCACAGTCACTAACGTCTTCTTCTTCCTGAATAAAAGTGAGATTATGCTGCATACTTGTTCATATTTTAAGTAGTTTGCACAGACAAAATGTTTTAAAAACAATAAAGTTTCTAATACCCGCATTCTCTGAACAGTTAGCTTGCTGCCCCATCCCCCTCCTCCCTATCCTCTGTTGTGTGAATCCATGGACTAGCCTCCTCCCTCCTGCCATGCATGGTCTGATGTGCTGCCACTGCCCTCAATTTAGTATGATGTACCAGTCCACTCCTCCTGCCCTCCATTGCCCAATTCTATGCCCCATCATTGACCTCCTGCTTAAACTCTGTGCTTAGCTTGCTGCCCCTATTCTCCTTCCCCCTGCCCTCCGATGTCTTTGTGCATACCCCTGCTCCATCCTTTTTGCCCACCATGTCCCATGGACCTGCCACTCCTATCTACTCTGAGTGTTCTGTTGAGCTGCCACTCCCCTCCCACCTGCCTAGCATTGTCAGATGACTGTAACCTGCCCCTGCCACCTCCACCCTGCCTGTCCACATGCCATGCCTCTATCCTCTTCCTCCTGTCCTACATGGTCCATTGTACTGCCACACCCTTCTGCCCTCCCTGGTCTGTTGTGCTGCAACTGCTCCTCCTGCCTGCCCCGTGTGGTCTGTTGTGAGGCCCCTTCCCCTGAACTTTCTTGTCTGTGCACAGGTCCTGACCCTCCCTTCTATCCTCCATCGTCCTTTGTGCATGCCCCTGCACCCTCCTTCTTGCCCATCATAGCCATTGTGCTGCCACTAACCCTCCCACTTGCAATGCATGGTCTTCTGTGCTGCCATGGCCCCTCCCACCTTCCCTGTGTGGTCAGTTAGCTGCCCCTGACCCCCTCCCACCTTCCCTCCATGGTCTGTGTGTATGCCATCACAGTCTCACTGTTGCTCTTCATGTTGTGTCTTGCTTCTAGTGCCCATCCTGCCTGACCTCCATGGCCATCTTGCTGCTCCTGCCCTGCCCCCTTGCCCCCAGCCCTCTGTTTACATGTGCAGACCCCTACTCCCTCCCTCCTGGCTTGTCTGTTCCATTGTAATGCCCCTGATCCGTCCCTCCTGCCCTTTATGGTCTGTTATGCTGCAGCCTTCTCTCCTGTCTGTCCATTATGGTCAGCTAGCTACCATTGCCTCTTGCCCCTCTGTTCTCTGTTGTCCATGTGCATGGTCCTGTCCCCTCCCTCTTGCTTTCTATGGATTGTTGTGCTGCACTCCCGTCCTGCATGCCCTGTGTGGTGTATTGTGCTGCTGCAAACCCTGATGCCTGCCCTGCAGGGTCAGTTTGGTGCACCTCTCCATGTCTCTCCTGTCCTCTGTTATCCAAGTCCATGTCCCTATCCCATTTCCTTCCATGATCCAATGTACCATACTTGCGAACATTTTGAACTTGGTAAGAGGGAGATTTTGAAAAAAAACTGGGGTATTGATTTTCCCCTTTGAGTTACATTGAAAAAGAGGATATTGTAGACAGGAGACAGATCAAATAAAGCCCATTTGAGCTTAAAAACATTGGACGTTTCCTGGCTGAATCGGGTCTGTTGGCATGTATGGTTGTACTACCATTGCCTCTTCCTTCTGCCCACAATGGTCTATTACATTGCCACAGCCTTGAAGGAGGGTAGATTTTGTATCACAGGGGGCCCCTGGCCCGTTCTGTCCACACCTGAAGTATGAGACCCTTGTCCTTGCCCTGCCAGCCGCATTTGTAGGCCGTATTAAATTGACCAGCGGGTCCTGTGTTGCTATATAATTATCCTGAGACATCCTTACCACTCAGCCAGCATAAAACCCCTGTGTAGGCCCTTCTGTTCAATATGTAGGCCTCTTTGTTAAATTGACCATAGCTCTGCAATTTTAGTGTATAGCAGTCTGAAGGCAGGTCTGCGAGGCCTTCTGCTCCAAACTAGTAGCCCCCACCCTACCCGAGTGCTCCGTGCTCGGTATCAAAGTTCAACATCCCCCTGAAGCTGTCGACATACAGTAGGCTGCATCCTGGACTGGTACTTGCTTCCTGGGCAGGTTTCCCGCTTTTAAGGAAGTGGCAACCGCAGAGCGTCAAGTTAGGAGAACTGAGGAGATTTTATACATGAATATATTGAATTCCTGTACAATACCCATTATTTTCTGCTTGCTCTATGGAACTTACGATAAGCGATTGGCCTGAGAGACTGACCTTTTCACCCAGTCCATTGTCAGCATTAAGTGGGTAAATGACGAAATGTCTGGTAAAATCTGCAGACGAAGCTTTTGGGTAGCATACGTAGGTAGATGTAGCGTGCAAAGGAGCCCACAAAATGATATAAAAAGGGAGCACCCACAGATATCGACGGACAACCTCGCCGTCTGTATGTAGGTTAACAGGCTGTGCAGGTTTTCCCCAAGAACTGGGAGCTCTTGTCTTCCTTTGCTTAAAATGTCTTGCTCGGCTTTGCTTGAAGTATCTTATTCTATTTTACCTATATGAAATGTCATGTTATGTTTAACCATTGTTCTCTTTACTTTTGCATTTAAAAGATGTTGTATTGTAATTGCAGGAATGCTTGCTCTAAGAGTAAATGTGAGTGTCCCTAGGTAACATTTTCCTTGGTGTAACTTGTTTCTCATGATGCATTTATAGATGTGTTTTCTCTCTCTCTCTGTCAGTCCATTAATTGAGATACAGAGAATATCATGACAGCTGTATGATTATCTGGATTCTGTATTTTGTACTTTAGGTCTCTATTCTGCGGTTTCTTTGAAGTTGCATCTTCTCATTAAACTGCCATTGTATTCTGCCTCCAATTCCATGTCTCATATGTCTGTTTTCTTCATTTTTGGAGCAAGCGTTCCTAGGCACCCCGGCTCAAATTAAGGTGCCCCTTTTGTCCCTGACTCACTCTCCTGCTCAGTTCTGTGGTGGCTCCCGGGGCTCTGGGGACCGCCCCTAGCTTCCTTGACCCGTAATAGATCTTCCCTCCAACAGCCTCTCTTGCAAGTCCTGTATTGTTGGTTTGTTGCCCCTGCCCCCCTTTCCACTGCCCTCCATAGTCTGTTGTGCTTCCACGGCCCTTCCTGCCTGCTCAGTGTGGTTAAATTGTTGCCTTTGCACCCTCCTACCTGCCTTCAATTTTCAGAGTCCGTGCCCCTGGCCTCTGCCTCTCAACAGTATCCTAATGAACAACTAGATTGCTAACATTCTATATTTATTACAAAAGTGTGGAGCGCCTGACATCATCTTGATGTAATCAAAACTGTAATACCTAGAGCATTCCTTTAGAAATTACATATATGAGAGGGTCTTATTGGCATCAAAATTATGGTTAGTGCTCTAAAAGACTAAAATAAGGACATATTTTCTGAGTTTTCAAATAGCGACAAAGCACTTTTAAATTATTTGTTATCTTTATGTTTTTTTATCTAGTTGACAACTTGATTAAATGTTGCACTTAGGGGAGAGGATGTGGTGTTACTTCCAGAACTGCAGACTTTGCAACTGGGGAACCAGGTTGAAGTTTCTGCTTCAGCTCGACATTCTGTGATTCTGGTCAAATCACTTAGTCTCCCCATGTCTACAACCAAAATGAATTTGTTCTTGTGTGATGTAACCAATGCTCATGTAAAGCACTCCAATACCTGACAAGTCTGCACTATATAACACTGCAAAAACACAAAATAATAAGTGTTTTGCACACTTCTGTCATTGGGCTATATTTGGGCTATATCTGGGTGATTTTGGGCTACATTTGGGCTCTTTTGTCTCCGGTGGCCATCTTGGGAGATTTATTTGTTATGAAGTTTCCTAATTTCCTCATGTACTGCAGTCTCCTCAGTCGGAAATGCTTTCAGTTTTTTACTTTGATTCCATCATGAAGGTATTCAGATATGTCACACATTTGCCATGAATTCTGAATGTTAGCACTCTAGTTGCTCATTAGATCACTGTAGTAAAACTACTGCTCACCATGGAAGTCTGCTCCTGGTATTAAAAGTGCATGTTTCAGTCTGCATGTCAGAATTTTTTAATGAAATAGAAGAGGATTTGAGAAGTCACTCAAAATGTGCCCTCATTTTCTTTCTTCAGCATTAATCATAATTTCTATGGCAAAATGAACCCCCTCATTGTGTTCCTTTTTAAATTAAATGTTTTAAGTGTTACCAGTTTATTCCAATCAAGATGGCTTCAGGTGTGCCATACTTTTGTAATAATTAAGACAGTAAGTGCTCTAGTTGTTTTTATGGACATTCTGTCATTGGGCTATACTTGGGCTACATCTGGGTGATATTTGGGCTACATTTGGGCTCTTTTGTCTCTGGTGGCCATCTTGGGAGACTTATTTGTTATGAAGTTTCCTAATTTCCTCATTTACTGCAGTCTCCTCAGTAGGAAATACTTTCAGTTTTTTACTTTGATTCCATCAAGAAGGCATTCAAATGTGTCACACATTTGCCATAAAATCAGAATGTTAGCACTCTTTTTGCTCATTAGATCACTGTAGTAAAGCTACTGCTCACCAGGGAAAACTGCTGCTGGTATTGAAAGTGCATGTTTCAGTCTGCATGCCAGGATTTGAGAAGTCACTCAAAATGTGCCCTAATTTTTCTTTATGCAGCACTAATCATACTTTTTATGGAAAAATGAACCACCTCATTTTGTTCCTTTTTAAATTAAATGTTTTAAGAGTTACCACTTTAATCCAAGCAAGATGGCTTCAGGTGTGCCATACATTTATCATAAGTAGGACGGTTAGCGCTCTAGTAGTTCTTTGGAACACTCTGGAAAGCTGCAGTAGAACACAAAGGAATCAACTGACAGTCTCTGCCCTTGTTGGATGTACATGTTTTACTGAGAATGTCAGACTTCATTCTCACATGACTGAGAAAGATAATGTGAATTTACAGAAAATAAGCTCTCAGTTTAGCTTATAGATCACCTTCCAAACCTCTGTGGTAAAAGCATGAGAAAATATTTTTCTCTCAATCATGATATCCCAGCAGAAGGCTTTTTCACATGGTGAAATCACCTTAGAACATACCACAATTCCTAAAATGAGTATGGTACCATCAACAAATGATTTATAATGTAACTAAAGTCTTAAAATCTTCTATTAACTGCAATGCTTTTTAATGAGGTGCTATCATGTATATTGGTCCCAAGATGGCTGCCAACACTTCTTGGATGAAGTGCTGACAGCCAATCAGATCTCAGGATGAGATGTGTGGTTAGGCTCCGCCCACATATATATATTGATTTAAATGCTATTTTCTCAGGAACTACTGAACAGATTTACACCAGACCTACAAAAGGCACTTCCTTGACCTGAGGACTACCTCTCTGCCAAATTTCAAGTAACTCTGTTCAGCCGTTCGGGCTGTAGCTGTGTCTAAAGGTCCTATGGAAAAATGCATGGGAAAAACGCGTTTTGGGACCCCCCTTTTTTCTCAGCCCCCGCTTGACAAATCCCCCCGAGACTTTCAGGGTAGGAGCGGAGCGTAGCGCCCCACCTATTTTGAAAATTTCGCGAGGATTCATCGACCGGCGCCAAAGTTATTCAAAATAGAATGTTGCGGATTTCCTATGGAAACGTGGTCCTAACTATAACTACCTACTGGCGACCGCCAGTAGGTAATATATATATATATATATATATATATGTATGCAAGCTCAGGATCACCACCGCAGGTTCTGCACTCACAGGCGGTTGCTTTACCGCTCGACAGTGAAATCGTAGACTTAAAAACTGCCATGCTGTAACAGTGTTGGGTGTTATTGAAGTTTAGTGGAAACATTTTTTACTATCAAAAAGTCTAAATGATTGGCTTTTTGAATGCTTATTCATGTGGTGTATGTTATTAGCTCCATGCCCATTTCTAAACTCTACAGATTTGTTAACAAAATTAGGACTCTCTAGTTGATTTCCCTGGGAAATCGCAAAACGTAGTTTAGTTACATGGGTGAGCTACAAACAGAACCCTGACTCCACAGCTGAAATGTAAGCTACTTTTCAAATTAAGAAGAAAAAAAAAATCTGAAACATGGTAAATTCGAGTCTTATCCTTATGGGCATCACAGCTTCACCCTCCTTGTTTCATCACCCTTTTTAGGTCGAGCCTCGCAGCAGCGTGCATGCGCTGCGTGCTCTGTGAGACTGCTGTTGTGGATTGCGGGAGAGAACATGCGCCCTCTCTCCTCCCATATTTTTTAATTAGCTTCTGTCATTGTCTTTCGTAAATGCTGCCTTCGGATTCGTTAATAGGCTTATTAGTCCCTTCTTAGTACGACCTTGTCTTCATTTGTACCCTCCCATGGCGACCGGCCCCTTTACTTCGGACCTACTGGACCTGTTATTTAGTCTGCAAACACTATTTACATTTTTAAGTTTCTCTTACTGCTGGCCAAATTTGTGTTGCTTTCACTGAAACCGCTTGTGTTTTTCTTTAAGCAGCTCGCCGCCTCATAACACGGGCGCCTGCTTGCAATCCCTTTAACCCGGCATTATCTTGTGTCTGTTTAAACCCCCGAAGTAAAATTAATTTAAAAATGATTAGCGAATTGAGTCATGTGAATTCTAGGTAGCACATAATCCTGTGCTAATGGGCTGAAGCTGACAACAGCACATCTGTGTTACATGTCATCTGTACTAAAGGCACCTGATGAGTTGTTTTCAAAAGCCTGTTTTATTAACAACAACACCACCACCAATACTACCACCATCAATACCACCACCTCCACCAATACCACTACCACCAACACCAACAACAATACCACCAACACTAATACCCCCACCACTACTGCCACTATCACCACCAATACCACCACCAACACCAATACCACTGCCAAAACCACCACCACCATCAATACCACCACCAACAACAATACCACCACCACCACCAATACCAATGCCACCACCAATACCACCACCAATACCACCACCACCAACACCACCATCAATAACACCACCAACACCAGTACCACCACCACCAGTACCACCACCACTAGTGCCACCACCACCAATACCAACACCACCACCAATACCACCACCACCATTACCACCACCACCACTACCACCACCACCAATACCACCACCACCAGTAACACCACCATACCACCACTACCACCACCACCAATACCACCGCCAATACTACCACTAATACCACCACCAATACCACCACCACTACCACCACCACCAATACCAGCACCACCAATACCAGCACCACCAATAACATCACCACCAATACCACTCCACCAATACCACCACCAATACCACCAATACCACCAAAACCACCAATACCACTACCACCACCAATACCACCACCAACAACCACCAATACCACCACCACCAATAACCCCACCACCAATACAACCACCATCACCACCAATACCACTACCACCAATACCAATACCAATACCACCACCAATACCAATACCAATACCACCACCAATACCACTAATAATACCAATACCACCCACACCAACACCATCACCTCAGCACCTCTCGCTCACTAGTAATGGCGGGGACACTGTACAAAGCCAGAGCTGCAGCTGAGACCATCCCTCCCTCCAGGTCTGCCATAAAATACAACCCGCCCTGCACCAGAAGGTGAAGCCAGGGCCCTAGTACAACAGGAGTATTTTTTATTAGGCCATAGATAGTAATGACATTACGCAATGCCACACTGCACACTAAAATCACGAAGAGGGCAGGAAATAGCCCCCCTCCCTCTTTCTCCTGAGCCGCGACAGTGTAATCACAGAGCAAAGGGTGTTGGAGTGCTTTGTTAGTGTTTATAGCTTGGATCATATGTAACTCGCACTTCACACTTTGTGTCTGTGTAATTTACGACACTTACACATCTTCTTCACTGAACTATTTATCACTACTTTGAAGATGTCACAGGCCGTTCTCTTCCTCTGATATTTACAATTTAACAAGCGGTTGAGAAGGCCCGTTATTGCAATGCAATAGGTCTCGTATTTGCGAGAGTTTAAGCTATTTGTATTGTAAATGGCAATGCCTTTTATTTCTGTTTTAAAACCCAAAACATAACAATGCCAATGGCTCAAACTCATGTGAATGTGAAATCATTTGCATTGCAAATGCTTGTTACTATAGCAATAGAATTTTTGTATTTTAAAGAAATGGTTACCCTTGGGTGGAGCAGAAGCCTGAAGCAGTGACATCTTTGTGATGGCTGTGGCAGGTGCTTGAAGGTGCCTGCACTAGCATATGGGAGTGGGCAACAAAGGCAAAATGTTGGTCCTGACAAATTAAATGACATTTTCACAAAAGGATCACCAATGGGATATGGAAGACATCAATGGCAAAATTCTGGCACTTGCATATTGTATGAAATTTTTGGCATGAGAAAACAACCAATGTATATGTGGACACCACAATACAAAATGCTTGCCCTGGCATATTAGAGGTAATTTTTGACATATAAGATGCAACCTTTAAACATTCTGAACACAAAGCTTTTGTACAGTGTCAGGCATCATGGACTTGGAACACCATAAGAGGACTAAAATATTGAATGCTTGACCTTTCAGGTCCTATTGCTTTCTTATCAAATTCATGTAAAAATTGTGCTTTGAAATGTGACATGGCATTAAAAATCCGAGTGAAGATACAGAGCAATTAAAATACAATAAGAAAGATCTCAAGAAATATTTTTGAATTTCCACTAAAATCAGTAATTTCAAGACATCTTTCTCTGAGTTATAATGTGAGTGTAGTCTTTCGGGTGAAAGAAGCTCAATTTGAGTAACCTTCATCCCTTTTTATGGTTTAGATTGATAGCGCAGGTGTCGCCAGACAATTATGTGAGAACCACCAGGAGAAGGGCTTTGGGTCTGCCCACATGCTGGGAGCCATGTGTACATGTTTTGACTGGGCATAAGTTGTGTGCTTCCACAAAACAAGCTGTTATCCATTTGTTTATTTATCCAGCTGCCTGAGCTCGAACTTTATAGAGCACATACATGCCATTGTAATGCTAGTAATGTTTCTTAGATAACTAGATAATTTATGGGGGTTTTCTTTGGCAGCAGCACAGACAGGAGGGGTCAGTCATTGACGAACATGGATTTTTAGGTCTCGCTTGACAGTGCATTCATAAGGCATTCATAAGCTAGACCTATTGACATTGCCAATGCTTGTTTTGGGTGTTTTCTGTCCTTGGTATCACCTGTTATTGTGCCTCCTCTGAGAATTTTATAAAATAAACGAAAAAAGCCAATTGTGAACATGGTGGTCAAAGAAATGGGCTCGTTTCCTCTTTCCTTCGAAATTAGGGCAATAACTCACTCACTGTATGAGAAAATAAATACAGAATAAAGAGACCCGTGACCTGCTTGAATATTGAAAATGAAACGACTCTGCAAATTATCGCTCCCAGAACTGGAGCTTGGGCTACAGAGGGCAACGATATGATGTCACGGAATAGTAAAGCACAAACTGCAAAAGGTATGCAGTTAAGAGTCTGTGGCTCAAATTTAATTGCAAGCACCTGGAAGAATATCAGGTTGCAAGAAGCAAATTCTTACAGATCCTACTCCTATGGCAGGACTATACAGCGCCAAAAGGTTGTGGATTAGAACATTCTAAAACTATAGTTTGATTGTATTTTCATAAATCAGCATTTCTAGACAATGCCTCTCCTATCAATTGTCAATATGCAATGGCAAAACTGCATTTTAAATCATCTCACCGTTTGTAAATTCACAGACATGATGAGAATAGTTTTTTGGGCCATAGCCACCCAAGGTCAGGTTTGTGCTTGTGTCACATTTTGAAAACTACATTATTTTATGTTTTTTAAGAAATACACGGAGTACTTTTAAGAGAGAGGAAGAGAAAGAAATTAATTAATATCTGGTGACTGGGACCACAGAATGATAACATTCTGTAAAATCTTGAGTACAGGTTGCTAGTAGTGACAGTCTTCAATACTTTTCAACATTTTCATAGTTCATTCTTGATTTGAAGAGGAAAAGGAATGGAATTCCACAGGGCAGAGCCTCATAACTATAGGGAGCTATCCCCAAGCTGTTATATTAGTGTGGCAGGGAAATAGACAGATCTGGTAGGTAAACATCAGGAATTTGGCAGGATTGGTTTGAAAACATCAACTGTGACAGATAGCTAATGACATGGACATGTAAATGGCTCAAAAGAAAGAGTTTTTTTCAATTTCTTGTGACCTTTTTTCTCCTTAGAGCTCTTACAGACATGTGTGCCCAGGTGTGGGTCCGCATTTGTATCATTTTGTGTATTATTGTCCAATATTTAGTATCAGCAGTTTGGAAGAACATAGTTCTAATGAAACTGAGGGCCTGATTACAAGTGGGTTGGTGAGTCCCGACATGTGCGCAAACAATTATACATGGGCCGGAATAATGAGTTTGGCTGTATTTAATGCAAACAATAATTGTCATACGTGCTAAATACCTCAACTTTCGTAACATTTCAGAGTCGAACAGTATCTCCCATACCATGCTGATTTTGGTGCATTAAACACCAAAATCTGCATGCCCTACAAACTATTAATAGATGTTATTTATCATGCCCGATAAATAATGTACCCCATGGTATTGATAATTTTCAGGTGCGATAAATAACATCTAAACTCGTAATCAGGCCCTATGTGCATTTTTGAACATTTCTGTTTTAAAGACTCAAAAGTCATGCATCGCCCTTTCAGCACTGTTTTTCCCACTGCAGCCTTGCCGTGCGGTTGAAAAACCAATATATTGCCACAGTGCAGCTGAAAAATTGATGCATCGCCTGTTCGTGGAGAGAAGAACCGCTGTAGCCCGAGGCCAGAGCACCATGTCTACGACGCCCGAGACGCCTGCTCCGCCTCCGATGCAGGCCCTGCTGTGCGGCTGAAAGAATCGACACATCCCTTGTCCGCGGCTGGAAGAATTGATGCCGCACCAGTTTCGCCACCGCTGCATTGACCCCAGTGCATCTGGATTTTCAGAGCATCGCACCAATACACCAAAGTTTCCAATGCATTGCCCCTCAGGAAGGAACCACTTTCAGATTTTGACGCATCGCTTCTCCTCGCAGTAAGGAATTGATGCAACACATCTGCGTGCAGCAGAATTGAGGGTTAATTCCCCTGGAACTCCAAAACCGATGCATCACCGTGTTGTTTACATTTCCCTCCTCTGCAGCTGTTTTTCACCTTGGATTTTGATGCATCAAAGGTACATTGTGCTAAAATCAACTTATCCGCAGAGTTCTATGCACAGAATTGTGTAAACCTTTAAAAAGTGATGTGATTGAGTTCTGTATGCTGATTTTTGTCGTTTTGGTCGTTTGGTTTAGATAAAGATTGGTTATTTTTATAAACTGGTGTGGTGCCCATTTGTAGTGTTTTCACCTTATAACTGTGTGTCTATGTAGACATGCTTTACTCACTGCCTCTGAGATAGGCCTGATTGCTCGCGCCAAGCTACCAAAGGGGTGAGCAGGGGTTATCTTGGGTGTGTAACTCCCTTACCCTGACTAGAAGGAAGGGTCCCATCTTGGACATGGTGCATACCCCTGCCAACCTGCGGCCCCCATTCCTAACAGTGTGGAGGAGAATGCATGGATCCACTAGATAATTGCCTTTCTCCAGTGGGTGGAACACCAACGGTTTAACAGAGCTCTCCTTAGTGGTTCCAAACGAAAGAGCTGGATGGTATAGAACTATCTAATTTCAGACTTTTAGATTGATACTTCTTGGTAAAACCATTGGCTCATTCTGTAGACTCTGAAGGTTTTGTGTGATGTGTAACATTTATGGTGAAAGATATTTTATTTAGGAGCAATCAAATAGTAAATGACCTCTGGGATTATTTTACAGACATACATTTCAAACAGTGTTTGTCCCATAAAATAGAACACACAATGAAGGTTCATCTAAATATTCACACCACAAATACACATAGCTTGACCCCACACAGTATCCAATTCTTGCCAGGAAAGATTTCACAAAGTACCACAACATCTGCTCCCAATAGAAACGAGGAAAACCAATTCCTTTCTACAGAGGCCAGGCAGGCATTGGAAGAGAAAATCACAACAGAGTCTGAAAATCTGCTGAAATCCTGCCACTTTTGTAAAGCATGCAGCCTATTCCACTGTACTTTTTATTCTAACGCTCTGTTTTTGCGGTTGTCTCAGGAGCTTTGCCTAAGTGGTAAAATGGCGGCCACGCCCTAGGCCCGGCCTCAGTCAGGCACTGAACTTTGAGCGTTCGATACAAAGCAAGCGTTTCCCTTTACACGCATTGACATTGCTAAGAGGTTTGAATGTGGTACATTTTCCACTACAGTCCCGCCAAGGATTTCTCAAATGCAATCTGGGAATTTACCAGTAAAGAAAAATTAGAGAGTTGGCTTATTTATTCGAGGCCGCAGTCTCATCAGGTTACGTGAATCCTTTGTTCATAGACGATTACAGATTATTTTATGGGAGGAAATAATGTGCCACTCCGAATCAATAAAATAGTGTCTAAAGTAGACTTTTTTTAAATAATAAAGACCAGCCCTGACTCGTCTAATTCTACGGCTTGGCCCTTTTTCCCGCCCAAAGCATTGCTTATCGCAAGGTAACTCAGGCAACAGAAGGGGTGCGACACAATGCTCTGAAGGAACCACAAAACGGGACAAACGCAAGCAGAGGTAACTCACGCCCTCCTCGAAGTGCTATTGGGAACGCCGTGATATTTGCTCGCCAGGTATTTAAACTCAACTGGACGTCAGATGGGGGCCTCTGAATGGCGCGAACAACCTGCCCTTTCGCTACTTTTTGGCCTCTGGACAAAAGACGGCGTAATTGCATTGGCTTGTGGGCTTGAACTGCTGCTAATATTTGTTTGGGCTGTTTTTCCATGGCAACATGTGCACTTTCTATTAATTAGACAGTTTATTGCCGGCATATTTCTGATACTTTCTTGTCTTTTTTTTCTAACCACTGGTAATTTCAGGTTGTCAGGAAGAAACTCGCAGAGACCGGGAATGAAGACGAGAGTTTGTCCTTTAGAAATTCATTAGGGTAAAATCCACATTTCTTTTGCTGGACTTACTGCTAAAGTCTGTCATTAATAATAATGTGCCCTTAATTTCCTCTGGCTTTTAGGTGGTATTTAGTTTTCATAAAAGCAGGAGGCAGGCATATGTGCAGCCTCAGCAGTGGGTTATTACGGAGTGACCTTATGAATTTAGTCCTAATCTCGTCGTATGAAGGCTGGCTTGTTATTACCCCAGTGTAACATATCATTCGTGGCATATCAATAATATATTATGTGCTGGAGGCGACATGTGAAATACGCTCTGACTTTCGTGTTCCTGCTATACACTCTGCCTAATGAGGAATCTAAACTATGGTTACACACAGTACCCCATGGATGGACTAAAAAAAAAAAAAATCACAACAGTATCAAAAAAATGTTTCCAGGGGACACAGTGGGTATTCCTGACACTATAGACTGTATGTCACAGTTTGGTTATGTTGATGTCGTATGAAATACATTGTTGTTTTGTGGTTGCTGCCCTGGTGCAGCTCAGTGCCCAGTGCCTTTTTTTTTTTGGCACCTACAGTGCCCAATGTGAATTTATTCAACCAGATATTTCTCCCAGTTAGAGCTTCATTTTGAGAGAGCATAGGTCTTACAACTGAGCAAGGTTCTGCGTGGAGGCATCTCACTGTTGGTAATATGGCCCTTGATTTGCAAATCTCTGAGGTCACTGTGTCTGACATTTTTCGCTACACTCTAAAATTCTTTCATAAGCAGGAAATTGAAGAGCTGAAAAAATCTTCCCTGGTGCTAAATTGTAATTCAAAATTGGAAGGAGTTCCCTTGAAACATTGTTGAAAAAACATTTCTTAGGCCTAGGTAGAGGAGGCACATGAACAGTTTGATGGGGAGGCTTGTTGTGGGGCTCTCTGCAGCAGGCGGTAGCTTTCAGCATTGCCTAGGGCCTAGATTTTCGAATTTTTAACACAACACAATGTAGCACCCTAGTTTGCTGCACTACGGGAACACAGGGGAAAACATAGTACATCAGTGCAGTAGTGCAGTTCGCAGGGTTCAGTTACGTGGAACTCCGCGAAGTGACAAACAAACTCATTGGAGTCCCGCAAGTGGCTGAGTGCAGTGCGAACTGCCGCTCGCGCTGATCTTCCTGCCGCTCGAGTAGAAATTGTACTCAAGCAGCCGATCGCGATCGCTAACTTGCCATTCACTGCCCAACCCCGTGGCTGTTTGCACTGACTGAACCGCTCCAGTTATACCCCCTTGGCACAAAATGGCGCAAAGAGATTTTGGCACTGGGAAAGGACACCTTTCCATCATAAAATACCTTTTGTATATTAAATAGCATTTTCTGGTCTCTATTTGCGCTAGAATGGCAAAAAGCCTTATTAAATCTGGGTTTTTAGAGTTCGGAATGGCAGTCCCTTGGATTTATAGAGTTTTTTTAGTAGTTTTACTTAGGATAGCGCTATGTCAGATTTATTGAGAGAAATTCCTTTCACTATTCAATCATGCAGACATTTGAGTGAATGTAGAGTATTCATTCGGGGCTAGTGAATGTTTTTGAATTAGTAACACTAAGTTCTGTTCAGCAACACTGGATGCTTGAGTGCAGCAACCCCACTTTGCCATGGTGAGAGCATGTCTCCAGACCTAGAGTTTCATACCGACTCCTACCCCATAGGTCATTCTACATCCAAGACCCTTTTGAACTATGCACTTTGAGGAGGGGACTATGATCTTGATGCAAAACGGGCACCTCACAGCCCTGCCAGGAGTGTAAAGCACTATGTAAATGCTGCAGTACAATACAAAATGATGATCTTAACTGGTTAACACTGTATCACATCTGCTCAGGGGGTGAGATGTTAGTTCAGATTCTTTGCTGGTGCTGGTTTTGCTCTTTCTGTAGAGGCTGTCAACACTTGCACCATAATGATGCCTATTGAGATGATGGATTTACCTAAAATTACAGTGGGAGAAAATCAATGTAAAATGAAAAAACAGATTGAAATGAAAAGTAAAAGAGCTACTGTTAGGATGGCTGAGAGCATGGCTGCAAGATGATTGCCAATTTGTGAGGCTCAGTCAGTCGCAGTAGCGGCTGCTACGGGGCAGCAGTGGTAGCGGCAGGAGGGGGAGGTTAAAAGAAAGAGCAAAAAATGGGGACAAAAAAGAAATTTAACTTACCTTACCAGCGGCCGTCTCTCATCCGTCCTTCTTTCCACAACGCAGGGACAGGAAGAACCCAGGCTTCCAGACTCCTCTAACCAATCACGACACTGCTGATAGAATCCTTATGATTGGTCTGAGTGCCGTGGTTCAGCGCTCAGATGGGGACTGTTGGCCTTTGCATGTTCCCCACCCATCTGTGCATTACAGCCAGTGGAGGACATGCAAAGTGCTCATGACTGTTTGGCCGGCCAAACCGTCATGCGCCCTTGGAGAGTGCCTAACACTCTCCAAGATGGCCCAACCCAGCCCTGCCTGCGCCGCACATAGAGAGCCGAATGGGAAAAATAAATTGATGACATGGCGTTATTATCATTTTAATTTTATTGTGGGCCGGGGCTCCTCCATCTTAGCGGAGGAGCCTCCCCCCGGTCCAATGGGGATTTTATCTACCCTAGATCTGCTCATTATTCACTGATCCTTTGAACAGCTGCTGTTTGGACCAGCCTTTGGTAACTAGCAGACCTGCCCGAGTTAGGCACAGGATGCTGACTATGGACCTGGCTGCCGCGCGCCTTGCAGATTGAGCGCTCCTGCGATCACCAAGGGAATAGAGTTGAGACCTGGTCATGAGACATGTAGTGGGACCTGAAGACTCTGTGGACTCTTTGGTCTAATGTGTGGTAGACAAGGAGTGTCATTGATGACTGAGGCCTCCAAGAGACCAAATTCCTGCAGGGAGGCTATATTGCTGCAGTAGATGGGGAATTGTCTGAGAAGCTGTTGAGGCTACAGCACTGATGTAGTTGCTGCTTGAGGTGTAGAAGAGAGGCTGCCTGTTTAACCCAGCAGTGGGGGCCTGCTGCGCCTGTTGTTTACCCTGAAAACAAATGATTGCACCGCTGCTGTGGTGCGGACACCCCGGAGATAAGTGGCTGTGGGCAGGTAAGGAGCCCAGGCCTGTAAGGGAGTGAGGCTTACCATTCTTGATTGAGGCCCGACATGCCCCCGCATTGCAGAATGTAGCAGCTGCCACCGGGGCTTGCAGGACCAGCCCTGTCCCCCCCATCAGGTGCCAAGGGGTAACTGGACTACTGAATTGCTGGACTGGTTGCATGCTTTAGTTCACAGTGATCTGTCGGTTTGCTGGTTTGACGCCATCAATTGCATTTCAATGAGGTGCCTTTCTCAGCTCTGGCCACGCTTCTCCTGGACACCACCACAATAGATGGGCTGAATTGTGAGAACAATTAGAATCCCAGATTTAAGACAATTCTGTGGGCCTGCTCATGTCCTCTAAGGACTCTTTGTTGTTGAGGTGAGCGGAACCTGGTTAGATCATAGAAGCTGTTTTTTTAAACGTCTTTTTATTGCCAGAAAGCAAATTAAAGAACAATGTCAATGAATGAGAAAAGAAAAGAATACACTGTAGCTCCACCACATCATCATACAGATTTGAATTCCCTGGTGCCCACCAGCCTTCCCCACCCGTACTGATCTCCAACTGATCATTAGGCCTCAGATTAGTTTCAACGTTCCTGAAACACAGCATCAAAATCGGTACTGTCAATGGGGGCGCTCAGCCGACCCCGATGATTCTACTTGCTGCAAATTTTGGACCATTTCTTTGGACACCCTCTGCCCCATAAACCACTCTCTCTGCCAGCATGCACCATTCCATGTCTGTCTTCCAGTCATTAAGCTGCAGGTGCCTGATCAGTCCTCCCCAACCATGTTATATTACATTTCTTTGTATTCTTCCCTTTTTTATATTTTTTTATATGTTTTTCAATGATGTATATTTTTTAACCTGATCCAATCCATTGTTGTTTGTATATGATTTTTTATGAATTTCAATGTGATTAAATTTATATGTGCAATTTACATTTGTTTATCTGTAATATTGATTAAAAAGTCATTGATATCTTCTATAAGGCTGTAGTTGATTTATAAGTGCCTTAATCATTAACATTGTGTGGGAGATGTATGGTCTATAAGAAAGGTACACGTGAATGAGAATTGTTGATCTCTTGATCTACCTAAAGGGAAAATTTGTTTTAACTTGTTAAGTTACTGGGTGCTCCATCCCTTTGGTGTGTGAGCCCCCTCTCCTTGACTTCAAGATATTACATTTAGTTACCATAAATCCCAGTGTCATCCATCGTGGGTCCATTCAAGAAAGATCATTTGTATCCTAGATATTCAACAAACACCACTTCATGGTAGCCTCCATGTCACTTCCACACACGCAATTCATACACACAGTCACGTCTAACCAATATTGCTTGATTATCAAACAGCTCCAAAGGATGTGGAAACATGTACCAATTTGAACTCTTTTCCTATGACATAATACGTCCACTGCCCTGCCCATCTTCACCACAGTGGTGCATGAGTAATAACATCAATGTACATTTTTAATTGGACCAGTCGAAATCTAGATGGTATGGCCACCTCACAGGGGGATGCCAATGCCTCAGGACATTCACTGTACTCCCTATCCTCGAGGTCACAATCCCAGCACTCCCTCTGCTGAGTTAGGGCATCAGGATTGTTATTAATCAGTTTACAGTAGGTGAGTGAGATCATTTGTATTGGCATATGGACTGTCAGCAATTTATCCCCTAATGGCGAAGATTCAGGGAGATCTCTCCCTTTGGCATCTCCCTCTGAAGCAGACCACAGCAGCTGTTGACTTTGGCTCTGGAAGGGAACGGCTTGTGCACCTCTCTACAGATTCAGCTCCCGCTAATAAGGCCCCTCATCCCTGAACAATCATGGGTAAGCATGATCGCAGACACCACAAACTAACATTTGAAAGGGAGCCAGATCAGTGGCTGGTGAAGGGCCAAGCTGAGGTCAGTCACTGGACAGAGAGCCTACAGATTCTAAATCTGACTCTGACATCAAAGAGCTGCTGACTTAAATATGACACAGCCTCTGCTCCATTGACTTCCAATGCGATACTCCCAATAACCGGCTGGACTGTGTGAATGATAAAATTGATAAGTGTGAGAGCTGGATTGATCCGCTTGAACGCAGCATATCTAACCTTAAAGATGACACTAGGACACTGAATGAACAACTACTGCAAATGGAGCAAGTTCTGGTCATCATAAAGGACAAGAATGATGAACACGAGTTGTGCTCTAGGATAAACAACTTGTGGATGCTTGGCATTTCAGATTCCAATGCTATGGGCAAGATAAAGTCTCATGTTAAAGATACCTTTAGCACCCTTTTACACTTTTTTTTACCCTGTTTTGAACTATTTCAAATAAATATGCTAGGAAAGAGTTCTCAGCATCGGTCCATATTGCTACAATGAGGTGAGGACTGGTCACCAATTGCTTTAATCCTTCTCTATCTGATCCACTCACAGACTCACCAGCAATCATTGAGGTTTCTATCGCTATTGGTGTATTGGTGATTATATTTCTTTTCATAGGACATTTCAAGAAAAGATTACACATGCAGTAAACATCCAGATATTCAGGACAACCGGGTGAGAGGAGAGAGAAGAAAAAATGACACCAATGACATATTGATATATGAAAGTTGACTCAGAAAGAAGCTACGGTAAAGTGAACAAAAGAGGTAGACTTTTGGTGATCAGAGCACTTTTTTTAGCTAAAAAGAAAAACTCAGTTCCCTAACAATGAGCCGTGTAAGGATGTAAGTCAGGCAATCAAGTGTGGTTAAGAGGCTTGGCTACAGTGGAAGTAAAAACACAAGAGGAAGAAGGTAATTCATTGAAAAGAAGCAAGAAAACGGTGGGCTATAAGCCCAGTGTAAAGTCTTTTTAAGCACACCATAGGTCTTTCGCTACCAGACAGTTTGCATGGTCTGGTAAGCATATTACGAGTTTCCTCTCTGCCACAGTTTTCATGGCAGGCCCTACTCCATGAAAACCGTGGCAGAGAGGAAAACAAGAGGGCCCTACAGGGCCCCCTTATGCCTCAGAGACATGGGGTGCATGCAGGGGGGCGCATCTTGCACCCCGCTCTGTGCAGGTACCCCAGTACCTGCACGGCATGGACTGCACCAGTCAATGCAGTGCAGGTACTGTCTTTGACATTCCGATTGCAGTGCCTATTTCATAGGCACCATCATGGGGCTACCAAAGATCAGCCTACCAGTGATGAGAAAAGTGGTAATATGGCTGGCAGTGCGGGAGCGGGTCACCGGCATGGTGGTCCTGCTCCTGCACCACCAGACTAGTTTTCACGCCCTATGAAATATCCCACTGTCTCTGCTCCTGGACACGTGATCAACAGACCAACCTGCATCTTTCATGTGGTGATCATAAACTTAGTCACCTAACAAGCAAAACAAGGTATAAAAACTATATAGGTCCCGCACAAGAACTTATCAGGTGAGAGAATAACTACCCCCTCACATTCACTCAATACTTTCCTCAATTCATTACTGGAGCAGAAGTAGTACCCACTTCCCTTCATGCAGGGCAGCTCACAAAAGGCCAATTATGAGTTAGGTGGTAATTCCTTTCCAGCCAAAAACTTGCATTTTCAGCCCAACAGGAATTACTTCTTCATAGGTTTCACTGCAACCCGGAATTGCCAAGCACAGTAAAACCCAATCAGAGTTCCACCAGCGAGAAGCAAATGGAATATGTGCGTGGTAATTTTCTCGGTACACATGAGAAAAAATGTGAAATCAGGGGCCTTAAGTATGCATCATGCATCAGACGCCTCCCCCTCACTATTATCTTTGTGAGAATATTGGGCAGCGGCGCTCACTGTTGAAATAACAGATAAACAGGGAAAACAGTACGTGGAGAATCCCAAGATCATCTCAATGAACGCCAGGCTAAAATGTACCCAATTTAGGGGCATATTATCAATTTAGTAAATGTGGCTCCTAGTGTGGTAGCAGGGGACGCACAAAGGGGCATATTATCAAGATAGGCGATAGAATTACCGCCGCTTTAGCGGCAGAAAACTGCCGCTAAAACGGTGATAATGGGCTTGATAATATGCTCTATGGAATTCCAATTGAAGCCCCTGGGGCATATCAACAAGGGCTTTATCTCTGCTTTTTTGGTCTTAAAAGCCAAAAAAGGAGAGATAAAACTAGCGCCCTATCAACAAAAGGGTGCTAACATGCAAATTTGCATGTTAGCACCCTTTTACTCTACGCTTCCCCTTGCATCTCTAATGAGATGCAAAGGGGGCGTTCCAGAGTAAAATAATAGGAGAAATGTCGCTAAGCGACATTTCTCCTATTATCAAGAATGTCGCTAACCCTGTAGGAGACAAAAAAAGCAGCGCTAACCGCGGTTAACGCTGCTTTTTTATGTCTGGTATTTTTCTGACTTAGCCATGATATCCTATGGAAGGAGGATATCATGGCTAAGTTTGCCTGTCCCTATCAACAAGGTAACGTGAGATTATCGCTGGGTTTCCAGCGATAATCTCACGTTAGCCTGTTAGCGTGAGGATTTTTATCGCTATTGAGATAAGCGTTGCTAATAGCACGCTATCTCAGCGATAAAAATTCACGCTAGCCGGCGATAATTATCCTAGCGCTGTGCGCTTAGAGATAATTATCGCCGGTTGTTGTTGATATGCCCCCCTGTTAGATGTCCTTCACATCTAGCCTGGGCTTCAATTGGAATTCGATAGAGCATATTATCAAGCCCATTATCGCCGTTTTAGCGGCAGCTTTCTGCCGCTAAAACGGCGATAATTTTATCGCCTGGCTTGATAATATGCCCCTTAATTACTTACATCATACGTATCTCACCCTGCATAGACGGGCACGAATGTTTCCGTCCTCTACTGATATATGCCCTAGATGTCATGGCTCGGATGCTGACTTTATCCACATGGTATGGACGTGTTCCCATATCACAGCATACTAGGGGAAAGTATCCGAGGTATTGTCAGCAGCAGCGGGGACTGTGATACCGGCCAAATGTTCGCATTATGTGCTTGGCATTACAAAGCGAAATGCACGTCCGAAAAACTTAAACAAATTCTTGGACTTGGCGCTGGTTATGGCCAAACGCACCCTGGCCATGGCCTGGAAATTACCAACGAGCCCTTCCACCAGGCACTGGATGATCGCTCTCCGGCGAGCTCTGATGGCCGAACACGAGATCCAGGCATCCCAGACACCACGCCCAACGTCCAGGTCACAACCTGCAGCCTGGCACCAATACATAACCGTACTAGAATCTACCCTTCGAGCCTCGCACACGAACGAGCGCCTTACCAGTGGCACTGGCGTGGCTACTGATGGACGTGTTTAAGACATTTAACACACCTGCAATGGGTATACACTTAAGAGGAGCGTTAAGTAACACACAAGCATGAACAGTAAGTGGACACACCAGCCATACAGCCATACATCTACGGTTCGAATTGGCCACACTTTCACATAATATGGCTTTTGCACTGCACAATAATAGCCATACCTTATTGTTAGGACAGTGAACACCGCAGTAGAACCCCGATGGACTACATCACGCATGAACAGCACACTTAGCGTTAACACACTTATTGTAATTATAGGACAGGCACACTAATTGTATGTTTTTGTGGTTTTCTTTTTATTTCTCTAGAATTATGTTTTGACGCAGTTTTATACGGTGGCAGTTAAAGTTAAACTGGGAAGTGTATTAATATCATTGTCAAACGCCCATATGAAGATCTGCCCCCCACATGCACGAGAATGCAAATGGAGTCGTTCTGCAATACAGTTCACAATATGTAGTAATTACAGCTGTATATTGTTTTGTGTTGGTAAAAACAAAACATTGAATAAAGATTATAAAAAAAAAAAAGCATGCATCATGCATGTAATTCCCCATTCCATACAAAATGCATGGCAAGGGCAATACCCTGCTGAAATGGTAATCTCTGGGGTGGATTTACACACCACCTTTACTGTGCAACTCATGACTAGGCCCACAGTTTACTCTATGTTTTCGAGGCCACATCCCACTTTGTTTCCGTGGCCACATCCCACCCAGCTTATATGTGTCAGTTCAAAAGTGCAGATGTCACACAAGATGTATGTGCCATTGGTTGTCCATGGCCGTCAGAGGCTGCGTGCTCATACGTAACACCACCGTGGCTCACACTGTTGACCACAAATGGCCCCTGCCTGCCAAGGCTGTGGTTTCTCTCACCTACTGGGCGAGTATTTTGTTCTGAGTGACAGGTATGGGACAGCAAACCATTCTGTCCTCACTTGAACCACTTACGTCATTTGCCACAACTGGTTGTTAATGGAGACATTGTGGTGTGTATGAAGTATGAGGGCTACTGCGGCAGGCTTTATTTTTAAACGTGGCATATTATAGAAAAGGACAACTTGCAAAAGCGTATTTTACAAGTAAATTTGTCATTTTACAGAGTAGATAATTTGTACTTTACAGTTTGTACCTCTTGCCACAAAAAATAATTGTGCTTTTTCAAATAGATTTATTGAGCTGATTTGACACAGTTTATATAAAAGCAAAGTCTTAACGGATATTCCAGCCCCAGGTTCTCTGCATCAGTGAAAACTTGGGGGATCATTTCAATGTTAGCCCTTTGGGCGTCTGGCTTTCGGTTTCTGGGCTTGACACCGAGAGCCTTCCCAGAGGCAAGGAATTCGAGAACATACATAAATGTCACGTTAAACTGCCTTAGAAGCGGCAAGTCTGTAAACCAAGGGACTCTGCCTCTGGCGCTTTTTATAAGGCTTCTGGGCGCCTTTGAAAACACGCCTTGGATTGCCGGTTTACAAGGCTTGCAGGTTAACACTTCGAACCAAAATATTGACTTCGCTTGGCATTTCCCTGCCACAAACCAAAACACGTTTTGCAAGCCCCGATTTGAAATGCACCAAGCAGCGAGTGGAAGGAATGTAAGGCTTTAACTGCGGCTCTAGGTTTTTTATTGTTTTGTTTCTCATGGGCCAGGACGTCTCTTGACTTTAACTAACAAGTACAATATTTGTTTTGGAACTGGCTGGACATGCTGCCTGTATGACCGAGCTATCTACAATTGTATGTGCACGATTTTTACGACTGGAATACGTCTACATGAAGTCCACGAGGGTTCCCCCTGCCCTCCAATGCGCTCCCTCCCCGGGGATTTACCAAAAATGTCATATGGCAGCGCAGAGTTCATCGCGCTCTTGAACTCTCACATCAGGAGGGGATAACACTACAGAAATTGTTTAACATGACCTGCACTTAACATCGCCCACAAAAGACCTCTATAAAACACTAACAGAAGCTTTCAGTGCTCCCAAAAGACACCTCCATGGCCCTCAAAACAGTTTTAAAATTTCCCCCAGGACACAGGCAAGTTACAATACACTTACTTGCCCCCACAGGCGATCAAATATCTCCCGCCTGACCCAAATAGCCTAGAGTGAACCTTTATATAGTGCTAACAAATACTGACACAGACCACTTGACGAACTCCTAGAGGACCCTCGTGGACTGGGCAACAGGGTACACATGTTTGGTAGAATGCGTAACAGGACAAATTGGCTGGATTCTGCATTTTGGTAGTGGTATTGAATAAAGGTGATTTCTGCAGTTGATTTCCTCAGAATTACACCATCATCTTCCTACATTTGGACACTCCTCAGTATCCTGCACCATTCTTGAACTCAAAAAGGATGCATGAATATGTGGAAAGCTCAAGATATCGGGATAGACCCTTCAGTATTTAATCAGACTGGTTTAACACAAGGTCCAGTTCTGATTGGTCAAGAAATGACCAATCTAAATTGTTGAAACAACTTTGTGTCTTAGGGCCTGATTTGTCGTTTGGCGACTAGGTATTTTGCCACAAATGTGATGGATATGCTGTCTGCCAAGAGCATTAGGATATAATGAACTGGTAATAAAGCAAAGAGGATATTCGTCATGCTTTTGACAGTTTACCCCTCCACCAAACTCTAAACCACGCCTTAATGAGGACGTGGATATACCCATATTGGTGCCTTAATACATTTGTACTGCTTATCTGTACCTTAATAGGTATGTGCTTAATATATACTGCAAAATGCCATTGTCCATGTGAGCCTTGAACTGTAGCATTACATTTTAATGTTGAGTTCCTTTGTTATTTTTATATCAACTTAAAGACCACTAACACCTTATTATTCATGCTCAGTTCCACATACTTTACTTGTACCACCACCATTTTATTTAAATGTTTACAATTATACATGGTACTTAACTGTGTTAGTAAAGCGTAATCTCGGTCTGACATTAGGACAATGAAGCCAGGATTTAAGAAAGTAGTGAAGTCAGCTCTTGTTAGTGTTACTTGGTGCCTATTGTCAAAGAGTTCTCCTATTCCTTTCTACTGGAAGATCCTTACATCAGCTCATTAATAGCTGTCTCCAGAAGAATACAACCATGCAATCTTTGTCACCTGGTGTATTCCAATTCACTTGAATTGAGAGAAAATGTATAATATTGCACAAAAATCTTATGAGTCTTAGCATTACATGCTCCAACTGATTAAGGTTGGAAGCTCTGGCCCGATTAAATGGAAATAGCCTTGGATTACTTTTGCTTGCCTATCAGCTATATTGCAATAAATATGTGTTAGACTTTTAGGCTATCCTGAGTGTAGTATTTTTCTTTTACCCTTAGGTATCTCATTATGAAGATGTTTCCAGTTTTAGATTGACCTCTCAGAAGTTCCAGACCTTTTCTTGAATCTTCACACACGGCTGCATGACATAGAGCTATGAGATGCACCCTTCCATACTCTTGTAGCTCCAAACCCATCCTCAAATTGCTGGAACGGACACTCTTAATGCCTACAAAACAGTTTTCCTATCTACACAAAAACCTTGTTTAGCACCAAATATACCCCTTCATAGCCCCAAAAAACAAACATATAGCCCTCAGCCCGAAACCTTTTTGATGGTAGTGGAGGACGGACATGCAGGAGCTCCTCTACTGCCAACACCAGTTCAACTGCCACATATTGTAAAAAAAAAAATACATAAGCCCCACATCATCACATTATCATAAGGAAAACTCATCTCTCAAGATTCCACATAGATAGTAAGCACTACACATATTCTCATCTCCCAGAATAAGCAAAGAACAATGCCAGATAGCAAGAGAGATAAAACACAGACACCGCCAACACTAAATAACACAGACACCACCGATACAACATAACCTAACCAATAAAAAAAAAATAGTAATAAGAAACATTCAGGTGCAAAACCTGCTTCGCTTAATAATGGCTCTAGAACTCTTTTGTCTACCAAATTATCTGAGATGATTGTCATTATTTTGAATTCCTCTAGTTATTTTACACTTATTCTTCAGTGACTCCTAGTCGGAAACATTTTCACACTCATCACAGTCATCAGGTTAACCTTAATACGTTTTGCCAGATTCCACCAATGTCTGTGTAGGAAAGTGCCCCTTTTTTGCATGGTTGCCCCCCACTTTTTGCCTGATGTTGATGATCTTTGACTAAGTGTGCCCTGGGTTCCTGCTAACCAGGTACCCAGGGACTATGTTGTTTGTCTAAAACTGTACCTTTGCAACCCCAATTGGCACCTATTTGGCCACATGTAAGTCCCTTGTAAAAGGTACAATAGGTACCAAGGGCACTGTGACCAGGGAAGACCTCTAAGGACTGTAGCACCTATTCTGCCACCCCTAGACGCCCTGCACCTTAACATACACACTGCCCTTGAGGCTGTATGTTTTTGTGCAGATAAAAGTGAGAAGTCGACATGGCCTACAATCCATACAATCCACTGTCTATGGTATAGATAAGACACCCATCTACCTGGGTGCACTATACCAGTCTTAGACATTGTAAGAGCAGTAAAGCCATAAAGAGTATATGGTCTGAGAGTTTGTCATTACGAACTCCACAGCACCATAATAGCTTTACTGAATTCTGGGAAGTTTGGTATCAAACTTCCCAGCCCAAAAAACCCACACTGATGCCAGTTTTAGATTTAATGCCTAATGCGCACAGAGGGCATCTTAGAGATGCCCCCTGAAAAACGACCTAACTCTTGTGTCCTGGATGAGTGGCTGCTCACCAGCAGCCACCCCAGACATGTTTCTGGACCCCCGGGTCGAGAGCCTCCCGGTCTCTCCAAGTCCTGAAACAAAGCACATCCAGGGCAGAGGTGCCAAGCCTCCTTCCCCAGGATGAGCAGGGTCCACAAAGGGGACGTTTCAAAGGCTTACTGCCTTTGTGAGCTAACCCAGCCATTTGTTGCTCCCAGAAACTGGCCCCCACTGGTTCTCACCCCCTCTTTGGGAGAGCGAATCGGTGGTAAAACCAAGATAGGATTAGAGGTGTTTCCACCTTTGCCAACGCCACCCCTCAGGTGGGGGAGGCGAGGCACAACTCTCAGTCTGGCACTGCACCCCACAGCTCATGCATTAAACCCCAGCTGCACACAACCTTCAGTCATGCACAAGAGGGTTGGGTACAGGGCCTGAATTGTGATGCGTTTCTGCACTCAGCCTCCTCTGCCCACAACCTCTTTTACACTTGATCATTGACTTTGTTCAGTGGAACATTTTTACATAGCTGGGCTTCTGCCAGTTCTAGCCCTCAAACTCCAGAGAATCAAATACCCTCCTTCTTGGTCACGTCTAGTCACTCTGAGTGCAAGCCATGCACGAGCATCTGTATCACTGAATTGGCTTTTTGCTGTTCCTATGCACTGCACAGCATGCTCTGGGTTTAAGATTAAACCTGCAGGCAGGCCCAGCAACAGTTGTTGTGATACCAAACCAGCTGTGCATGGCCATTGTCAATACAAAGTGGACTTGGTGCAGAATGCTCAAACCACCTCTGTGCCCCCCACCCCAGGTCTATTGTACTCTCTGCACATAGTCTTTATCCCATATATTTGCACTTTGAAATGTATATCTTTGTTTTATTGTTTTAGGAACTGCAGAAAAAATGTTTTTGTTTTTTCAAAAAATGTGGCTCCACCTGTGAACTTGCAGATCTGCAAATCTAACTACAACATTCAGGGCTTTTCAATTTTAAGGACAACATCTGCCCCTCCAGGCTACCGACATTCTCCAAGGTGCCGAGGGAGACTTTTTTTTAACTGTTACCCCACATGGTTGCAGGTTGAGTCTACCGGCACTCATTTTTGAGGACCTGCACTTAATTTTCCTCATCATATATTGACCGTAAGTAATAGAGAGAAAAACACAAATGGGAGAGGAGGAGAAAGAGGAGGACAGAAAAATAGGCACACAGGGAGTAAGCAGAGACCAGCAAGAGTGAGATAAAGGGACAGCAGTGTCTGGTAGTGGATTAAAGAGGCCTGAGATGAATGCAATGCTATGTAGCAATTCAGCATTAATCAGCAAAGTTTTTATTAGCACTGCAGGTGCAGAAATGTGGGCACCAACACTCATTCTTTTACAACTTAAGCTCTAAAACACCTGTCACTTTTTTTTGTTTGCAGGCTTGAGAGCCTGGCATCCTGTAATGTCTACAGACATAAAAACGAAAAAGAATCCGTTGCTACCAGCCAAATAGTTTGCTTGCATACCCACATCCTTCAGGGATCCATGAATCCCACATTGGACCAATAAAAAACAAAATGTCTCTAGTCCAAAGAATGTATTTATCTTTCTCATTTTTTTAATGTGAAGAATTCGTGATTCTATATTCTTAAATAATCTGTGGAAAAACAGACAAAGTATGCAAAATTCACAGAGCAACCCTAGGAAAAGGCCCTCTGAACCAGCAACCGAGGGTCAAGCGATACTCTCAAGGACACTATGCTTAAGAGTAGCTTCAAGGATCACTGTGCAATCCTCCAAAAAAGGGGTGTATTGTGGAGCCATCTCCTCAGGGACGCATGTAAGAAATTGGGTTACTGGTTGAGGGGGTGAAACCCTACTCAAGCAGCAACCACAATTCTTGTCAGTGTGAAACACAATCAAACCCCCAACCCTCTGCTTAACACATAGGTTGCGTGGCATAAAAGCAGTCAGGCTAAACATAGAGGCAATGTGTAAAGTATTTATGCGGCCCAAAAACAGAAATAAAGTGAAAAAATAACACCAGAAAAATCCCACACAAATTTAGAAAAATAGAGTAAATTTAAATACATTATTGGACACCAAAATGAAAAAAATCCAATAAGTAGAACCGGAAATATGCAATTTTAAAGATTTAGGTAAAAATAGGGCTTAAAAGTACTAAGCGCCAAAACGATCTCAGCAACGACATATGGGGCAGAGGTCTGGGGCACAGTACCAACCGACTCCCTATAGAAAATAGAGAATGGGTTCTTTAAGAGGATAGCCTCGCTTCCTCCCTTATTCTCAAACTATGTCACTTACTTAGAGCTGGATTTGCCCTATGTGTTGGACATAGCGAAAGTAGCCCCGATCATGCTCTGGCACTCACTATGGAGCAGGGGTACAGTGAACCTTAATCAGACTATCATACAAAACTGTCTTTTATTGGACAAGGCACATAAAATTCCCTGGCTAGAGTATGTTAAACTGACCATGTACTCGCTAGGAGTACCCATATTTTATGTAAATTCCAGCTGATGCTCAAGGTTCCCAGAAAAGAGGCTAAAGACATTATTCTTAGCGAAGCTGGCCTATGAAAGGAAGGAATCCCAGAAGGTAAAAACAATTGCAAAACTACTTGATTCCGCCTTTAATAGAGGGTGAATACGGTAAGGAACCTGCACCAGAGGTTTATCCTTTTAAGGTTCCACCTAAACCTAATTCCTCTGATGTTGGGCATCCCTCTGAAAAAGTATGATCCTAGTGACCTGACTACTTGCCCATGCGATAATCTATTCGCCCAGTCTGACTTTCACCTCCTATTCTTTTGTCATTTTTACAAGGAGCAGAGAGCCACATTTATTATACCTCTGTGAACTGACCTCGCCTGGTGGTTGTTTCTCCTGGACCCTTCTGCAGCTCTGCACGCCACGCTACGCCACGCTACGCCACGCTACACCTCGCCGGACCCGCTGCGCGGGTCCCGCTTCGTTGAGGAAACCTGCAAGTGGGGGTCCCGAACTTTGTGCTGTCATCTGGAGGTCTGTTGGGGCTTGCTGAGGGACAGTAGCAGGGCTGCGAGCGGAGCTGCAGGGACTCCGTTTCCCAGGAGTCCCTGCCTGGCCAACCTGCTACACCTGGCCAGCTCTCCCTGCTTGCCACGCCCCCCGCATGTGTTTAGCAGTACTAGTCAGCCGCTGCGCGGGATCGTCCCGGGAGAAGCCCGGGACAAGGGCGGGACAGTCTGTGGCCGTCCGGGGCTGGCCAAGGCTGGGTGGGCCTCCCCCCTGACATCATTGTTTGCTTTTGTAGGTACAGAGGGGCATATTATTATTGTTAACATCTGGCCTCTTGTGTAGCTCGTGTTAATGTCTACCCGTTCAGGGAGAAGCCTGAGAGGGGGGGGCGGGGCAACCAGTCGTATCATAGGCACTATGGACCAGTTCATAACACGGGTAGCTACTGTCATAGAGAAGGAAATTGAAATGACAGAGCGGCGCCTTTCCCATGAACACCCTCCGTCCAAAAGGTCCTCACTAGGCTCCTTGGCGCTTGTTCCCTCGCCTGTATGTAACCCCGGCCCCCTGTTAACTATCTCCCCCCCACAAGAGCATTCACGGGTTGCATCTCTGAGGGCTAGTGTAGATAGGCTGGAGAGCCTGGCTGCCATATCCATATCTACTCCTACTGATGGTATCAGTTCCGACTTACGACCCTGCGAGTTTATTGTCCCTACACCCTGCCCTATTACTCTTATTATTCGAAACAGTATCTCCGAGCCACCTGACTTGCCTCCGTCGGCCTCTAAGAGTTCAGCTCATACCAAAAGGAAAAGGATTGCTAGCCCGAGGAAAGGCAGCTTTCCAAAACTCTATAAGAGACCGAGGAAGCAGGGTATCAGGGCAGGTGGAACTAAAGCGGGAGCGGGCGAGGGGCTGGGCACGAAAAACCCCGGGAGGGGTAAGGGGGGAGAGCATTCTGGCAATATAGTGGAGAAAATATGTGTAGATTTAACATCAGACTGCCTTGTAGCTCCATCTAATGATCCTCTTACAATTGTACAAATAGAGGAACTAATGATATCACTGCTGTCCCCGGTTGTAGAGAGAGTTAAAGGGTTGGGAGAGAGGCTGGATAGGTTTGAGCAGGCAACTCTGGACAATTTTTATTCTCTAAAATCCCTCATTAAATTGCATTCCAGAATCAGGGAGGATGGACAGGGAGGGGAAACTGGTGCTTGGGTGATTTCCGCATCCCCACAGGCCACTCCTACTGCTTCTAATACGGCACGTACTGTAAATCTGATGGCAGTGGCAAATGCCCCTGCTGTCCATGTTGCGGTTCCTTTAGGTAGTGCTAGTCAAGCAGGGCTGGCTGCTCCAGTTGTCTTAGCACAACTGAATGTACCCAAGCCTCGTACTGCCCCGGTCAAGAAGCCTACTCGGGCTGAGTTACCCGATAGGAAGGGTCCTGTAAAACCGAAGGGAACTGCGAATGGCAATGGCGCTGAACAAGCCCATCCGAGTAGAAATAGTATTAATCTCCCAAAAGCGTCCCAGCTAGAAGCACCGCCCCCCAAAGCGGCCCTAAAAATTCCACCTGTGAATTTGCTCCCAGAGTGCCACCCGTATGTCGTCATACTCACAAACGTACCCTGTCTGAAGGATGATCACTATGAATCCCATCAGGCACTAAAAAACAAAACCCTGCACTGGTTAAAGATTAACAGACCTCTACCTAGGGATCTAGATGGGCTGATCCTAGGAGTGAGAAGGGTAGGGTGGGTAGGTTATGGACATAAGCACCTAGATGGAGACTGTGTGGTGGTAAATTTCAAAGACAGTAGGGTCGCCCAAACGATCTGCAACCAGAAGCACGGTACTGGGGGAGCTGGCATCGGTGTGATAGATTTAACCTATTTCTACCCAAGGCCTGTAGCAAACTATAATGGTACTCATTTAAGTGGGGCTGGAGTAACAATTTTTCTTACTTTGAGAACCCTTTCTCCCCCCCATTCTACCAACCAGTAGCCTGGCCTGGATATCATGGGAGGTTGCCTGGATATTGAACCGATACCTGTCCTGGGGTGGCCACCGGGTTCCTAAGTCTAGGTTACGCCCCATCCCTCCTTCACCACCAGATGAAGCCACCCACCTAGCGCAGGTTATTGACCTGCCTGTAGGGGGCCAATGTGGGGGCAGTGGACTAGGGCTAATAGATCAAATGGAGGGGACACCTAGCCCCGAGCCCCGCAGGGAGCCGGCTGCGGCGGATCCAGACCTCAGGATTTTGAGCTGGAACGTTGCGGGCATCTCGAGGAAGCTGGGCCTACCTGACTGGAATGCCCTTGTGGAGGGTTACTTTATTTGCATTTTCCAAGAAACATGGTGTAGGGAGCCCTGCCACAAGGTAGGTTATTCATCTTATTTTGTTCCCGCTGTAGCCCCCTCTTCAGGGAAGGGACGCCCCTCTGGAGGTCTTCTCATATGGGTTGCTGTCTCACTTGATTGTCAGGTGGTTCAGCATCGTATCAACGCACCCGATCTTCTTAACATCTCAATAAAGGGTGCATGGGGTGGCCTGATTTTGGACATCTTTAATATCTATGCTAGAGGCACGAAGGGAGGTTTACAATCTCCCATAATAGCTCTATTAGAAGGCTCGCTTAGGAAGCGTCCCAACAAATCTCGCGTCCTGGTGGCGGGAGACCTGAATTGTACGTTTGAGCCCTTGGGCCTGGACGACATATTGGGTATTGATGAGGAGGACTCCAGGAGAGGGATTTCAGTCCTAGCCATGCCCCCCATTAGGAGGTGGACCCAAGTGGCGGTACAGATTAATTCCCTAAACTTGGAACTTGACCTTAGGGCTGTCAATGGGAGGACAAAGTCTGACTCAGCAGGAGCCCATACCTATAACAGGCCGAACCACACGTCAAGAATAGATTATATTCTTCTTGACGCCAGTTCATGGAGTATCCTGAGGGTTCTGGAGGTTGTACCGACAACTGAGAGTGATCACAATCTCCTCTCACTTGCCCTCTCTCCCCAGTGGCTTAATGATCAGGGGGGAACTCTATCCCACATAGCACCAAACACCCATGAAGTTTACCCATCTAACTGCGGCAGACGATTGAAGTGGGCTAAGCTCACTATGGCAGAAGAGAAAGTGGCAGTTATAGGGGTGCTCCTAGTTGCAGCACAGTGTAAGCTGGACTCGCTGACCCATTTGCCTGAGGAAGTCACTATGACTTTTGGCAACTTAACCAGGGCCCTGAGCAATTTCTTCATTGTCCCAAGCATGGCTCCCTGCGCTGGTAATAGGAAGAAGCCGCCTAAAGTGCAGGGATGGTTTACTAAAAAATGCAGGGAAAAGAAAAAAGTATTGGTAGGTGCTGTTAAAGCTAAATCTCAAGCTGCAAATAGGCTCGCAAGGAAAGACTACTCCCAGACTATAAAAGTAGCAAAAAGAGAGTGGGAGGAAAAGTTCTGGGTGGACCTTTTGGAGGCAAGTTTGGGCAGGGATGCTAGGGGATTTTGGAGTCTGGTAAGATCTAGGGACAGGCCTGTCGGCACTTTGCTGACGTGTAACATCCCAGTCCAGAACTGGTTCAACCATTTCCTGTCCCTCTATACTCCTTCTGAGGGGATTTTTATCGACTCCTTTCCTCTGGCCGACTACACAAGGGTCAGTGAGGGTGATGCTTTTACCGCCAGAGAAGCGGAGGTCGTAATCAAGTCCCTGGTACCCCTAAAATCTGCTGGGCCTGATGGGATACCCGGTGATTTGCTACGTGCCAAGCCTAAGGAATGGGGGAAGCTGGTTTCCACCCTACTTAACGCCATTTTGGGGGGGGGGCCTGTACCTGAATCATGGAAGGGGGCGGAGGTTGTCCCTATATGTAAGAAGGGATGTCGAGACAACCCCGCCAACTATCGGCCCATAAGCCTTATTGACTCATCCCAAAAGGTGGTAGGGAAGTTGATTCTGGGGAGGGTGCTCCAATGGCTGGATGACAACAACATTCTGTCAGATCTCCAGGCTGGATTCCGCTCTGGAACTGGGACCACTGAGCAGGCCTTCAGATTGGCCCTCCTGTATTGGAAGGTGGTCGTGCTGGGCAAGGGCAGTCTTTACTTGGCCTTTATTGACCTTAAGACTGCCTTTGACCTGGTACCTAGGGAGGAACTGTGGAGGGTCTTGCAGGGCCTGGGGTTGCCCCTTTATATCCTATTGCTCATGATGAAATTACACGCAGGCAACTATGCGCAGGTGCGATGGGGTATGAATGGGGAGAAAACTGACAGGATTCCAGTGAGGAGGGGTGTCCGCCAGGGATGTGAGCTAGCTCCCACCCTATTCTCCCTTTATGTGAATGGGGTGGTTGAGTATCTGCTAAAAGAACCTGGCGGGCAAACGGATTCCAACACTGCTCTTTGCAGATGATACCCTCCTCATTTCAAAGACCCCCCAGGGCCTTCAAAAACTTTTAAACCGCTTACAGGAGTTTTGTTCCCTTAGGGGGTTGGTGATCAATGTCGACAAGACCAAATTCTTGATCATGAATCCTCCTAAGAAACTAGGGCGTCCCCCGGCCTTGAACTCTGTTCCTTTAGAAAGAGTATCAGAGTTTGACTACCTGGGAATCCGCCTTAGCGATTCACTAAACCGGACCCCGCACATCCAGAAGATGCTCCTCACCCACAAAAGGGTGGGTGGTGTTTTGCTTAGGAAACAACGTTCTTCCACAATTAAACCTATCGCCCCAGTTGTGGAGATTTACAAAGTCAGAGGGGCTAGCGCTGCTTTATACGGGGCGGAGTTGTGGGGTACATGTAACCTGGAAGTACTAGAAAAATCTGAGAGCAAATTTCGGAAAGACCTGATGGCTCTCCCTTTGAGCACGCCCAAAGTTCCTGTGCTGTTGGATCTAGGCTGCAGATCGATTGCAGACCAAGCACGACTTCGTCCCTTGCTCCTGTGGGCCCGGTTGTGGATAGTGCCCGAATTATTCTCTTACTCTGAGGCACTGTCCGAGGTTATGGCAATGGGGGGCTGGCATAGGATCAAATGGTTAAGGGACGTTAAATGCCTCTTAGGGGAGCTGGGTCTTGGTGAAGCTTGGGTCACTCGATCTGCCCCACCTAAAGCCACGATAAAGAAATTGTATTGGGAATGGGTCTCCTATAAGCTCACTGTCGATCCACGTCATTGCAATTCCACCGCAGTCTTTTTGAGGATTAAAGACGTGGTGGCCTATGAACCATATCTCGACATGATTCGCATTCCCTTTGACCGGGCCTTGTACTTCAAGTTTAGAGTGGGGACTTTACCTGTAGGCGACCTAACAGCCCGGTGGAAATCATCCCTCCAGTCCTCCCCCTTCTGTGCCCTTTGTCCCACGCGGGTCGAGACGGTGGCACATATTCTTTTTGAATGCCCAGATTATTGTACACCTAGGAAGCACTGGCTCAAACCACTGTGTAGACTTTTAGGTACTCGCCAGCACATTGTGGCCCTACGCATCTTATTGTCCGACACATCCACCTTGGTGGTTTGTGGGGTGTCAAAATTTCTAAAGTGGTCTTGATTGATTCGTGTAAAAAGGCTGTCAGTCTCAATTTAATTCTATTTTTAACTGTATTTTATTGGCTCATGTCACTGTTTTTATTTCTCTTCTGTATATATTGTAATAACTGTGACTATTTTTACTTGTTGTAAAGCTTTTATGATATTCATATATCGAAATAAAGCCTAAGAATAAGAATAAGAATATACCTCTTTTAAGGCGGTATAATTTAAAGCAATGTCGTGTCACCTTGTTCTTTATGAAGAAGCTCCATGACCCTTTTGCATGTTTCTGAGTAGCTTCATTCCTCTGGACCTGTAAGCGAAGGAGACATTCATGAGAATCGAAAGTCTTGCTAACCTTTAGCTTCATATTCAATCTCCCGGAAACATTATGAAAATTACCCGAATCAGGCCCAAGGCGACACAGGACTTGTATAATACATTTAATATTTTTAAAAAGGTTTTATAATTCCCAAAGGCTGTCTTTTTAATCTAAATCAACAGTTTTATTTATTTAATTAATTATTTATGAACAAATCTGTTAACTGGGAATATGCTGCACTTTATTCGATCCCTTACTGCATTCATTGCACAAACTATAGACATTAATTTGCGCATTTTTGCACAATCTAACCCTTTACCACCATTGTCTGGAGGGTTGTGACTCGAATCTTGCTATTTTAGTTGATAATTCTTACTAACGTTTACTGTATTAAGAAGAATGATATTGTATTATTTTAATACGTATACTTTGATGATTTATGCTTTCCAAACTAGATAGAATAAAGATTATTATTGATTGATTGACACTAAGCGCCAACTGTAGTTATCTTGTAGCGCTGGATACAGAAATCAAGTTAGGCCAGCTGAACAAAGTACCTTAAAATCCTCATTGTGGAGAGTTGTGAGATCCCGCGTTGAGGCTATGTTGTGCAGTGGCGGTTCTGATGAGCTGTTGGCTGCAATTCGAGGTCCTGCTTTAAGGTTGCGTCATGCAGCAGCAGTTTCAAAAAAACTTCAAGGCTGCGGTGAGAGGTCATTAGTCAAGGATGTGTTGCGCAACAGCGGTTTTGAGGAGTTGCAGGGCTGTGATGTGAGTTCCTGCATCGAGGAGGCATCTCACAGCGGTGCATCAGAGATGCGTAGCACAGCCGCAGTTCCAATGCGGAGCTGTGAAGAGATGCATTGTGCTGTGTCAATTCTGCCCAAAAGACCACAGCTGGACAGGCAGAGCATCTTCAGGCCCACTTCCAAGGGTCGAGAACTGGGATAAACCACACGGAGGACACATAGTCAGAGTCCAGGTGAGGGGTTGAAAGTGGTTTGAGAGTTTCTGTTCCAGAGGCACTGACCAGGAGGCCAGCCATCTAGACCTTCAAGTCAATCTGGTGGTTCTTGGTTCAAGATGCAGGTCCAGTCATCAGTCAGCCAGCAGGGCAGAAGAGTAGCGATCCTTCTTGCAGCAGAGCAGCACAATAGCCCTTAAGAGTCTTCCACAGGTCCAGAGGAGTGCTGAAGAGTTGGGTCTGAGGGTCCACTATTTATACCTGGTGTCCTCTTTGAAATGGGAGAACCTTCTAAAGTCCTCCCCTACTGAGGTGTTTCGAATATCCTGCTTCCCTGCTCTGGCTACAGCTTGTTTTATGACACAAAAGACTTATGTGAAACTGTTTGCGAGTGTGCTGAGGCAGACGCTTTGTGATGTGCAACTGTGGTAGGTTACGGCTCCTTTTCCTGTCAAGTCAGAGATGGCCCATCTTGCCAACACCTATTCCTCCTTTGTCTCACTGTCCGGGAGCAATACACAAAGACAAACTACCAGCTACACCTACTCATGTGAACCAGGATACAGGCTACAGGCAACAAATGGTTAGGGCAAGAAAAGGCATATTTTCTAAAAGTACTAAATCTAGTTGTATTATTTCATTCATAGATTACTTTCAAATCAGGGTCCAGTACATTAATTGGCTAGGCCCTTGTATTTATTCACAGTTTTTTTCAAAATCAATTTGCATGTTAAACAACATACAACATGTCATGGAGGGGCCACTTTCAGAACGCTCAGAGGGTTTCCCGCCTGAGGAGAGAGCAGAACACAGTGCAGCGGCTTATACAAACGGATGGAATAGAAAAATAAAATCGGAACAAAGAGCAGTTTGAATAAAGGCCAATTGGAATACCTTTAAGAGCATCAAGTCGCAAGACATAGAAGAACACAGTCAGTCAAAGTCCTGAGGAGAAACTTGTCAATCACAGGGGGTTTGAAACACGTTGCCGAAAAATTTGTGGGGAACATTTTGTAAACATAGGATATTCTAGTGGGCATCTGAACAGAATGAGCATCCCACTCAAATTAAATCAATTTGCAACCACCAAGAGTCAGTATTAACAAGAGGGTCGCAGTGCTTAGACTAACAGTAATCAGTCATGTCTGTTTAAGAATATTTACCTGGTATTACGAGTAGTTTCTCAGGTTTTGTGTATTAACATGAATAGAAAATGTACATTTTCTTTGCATTTTTATTTCACAATGTTATTTGTACAATTTGTTTCAGTCTAACATGTCATATGTCATTAAATTTCAACACTGATTATTCAGCAAAGTTCTATGTTACATGTTTATGTATACACAAAAAGTAGAAAGTGGCTCCTCCATGACATGCATGTTGTTTTACATGCAAAAATGATTTAAAAAATTGTTAACAAATACAAGGGCCAAGCCAATTAATTTACTGGACCCTAATTTGGAAGCAAATATTACAGTTTTATTTAGTTTTTTCTTGTACTATTAAAGAGGCCCAATCTAGCTGGTTAATAAGGGCCCAATCTGCTTATACATCTTCTTTCTCAAAGTGTAATTTTCAGAATTGTGACTTTAAAATAGGGGTGGGCTGAACTCACAGAGTTTCACTCCACAGAATTCCGCAGAGTTACATGAAAACTCCACGAGATTCTGTGGAGTTCTGCAAATTGGTGGAATCAGGCATGCCACGCTGTTTGTGCTGATTTTTAGCACCAGGAGTCATTCCGCTTTGAAAACTCAGTCTGAGAGGGCGCTGCTTCTTGAGTTCTACTTGAGCGCCAGCTTTCTGACCGAGAATGGTTGTGACCGCCCGCGACTGCCCAAGTTGGGCAAGCCTCACAGGGTGCCCTTCTAGCAACCGAAAATCATGCTAGGGGATGTCAAACCTCCCTTGTGCTCACCAACTTACTGATGGTCGAGCCGCCCGTGAGAAAAAACATTCACTACGCAGTGGTTGCAGAATTTGTCCGGAACTCTACTATTTGCATAACACGGATTGGCTAAAACTCCGCCAACTGTGCCAACTCTGCCAGCAGAGCAGAATTTATTGCTCACCAATACTAAAAATCCAACTTTACCATCTAAGAGGGTTTTAAATTACAATTCTTCAGAGATCAAACTCAACATTCCTATTTGCTCCCAATTGAAACTTATCACTTATTCGATGTTATAAGGTAACCCAATGTTATCCTATGGGAGATGTTAGACCTGGCACCTTGGCGTGAGTTTCCCTTCCACTTTTTGATGGTGTGCCTCGACTGTTTTGCTGGTGTTGTCCGCTCAGGGCACTGCGCCACGGCTAATCCGTGCCGCAGTGCAAGTGCTCCCAAAGTAAAATGTACCTGTAATTGATGTCCATGATTGGTTTATTGGATTCACTGTCAGTCCCCAGTAAAGTGCACCGAGGGTGCCAGGGCTTGTGAATGCCAATGCTGCTGGTGGGCTTGCAGCGCTGGTTGCGCCACCCACGGAAGCGGCCTTGTAAAGTGTGTCTAGGGCCTGCCACCGCCGACCCTGTGCGCGGTCCGGGACCGTCGCGCTGACTGCGCAAGTGCCCCCACTTGCCAGTCCCTAAACCTTCCCTTACCTACATATTAGCCACCCCTCTGGTAGGCCCAAGGGCAGGGTGCATTGTAGGCATAAGGTAGGACATGCCCTGTGTGTGTGGCATGTCTTGGTAGTGAATTACAGCCCTTGTCGTTTTTCACTATTGAAGGCTACCTGCTCTCCATAGGCCAGAATGGGCTGCCGGGATCACGCCAACGCTGTGACCTCAGTGGACTCAGAGAGCATGGTAGAAGTGTCAAGTTTAGTATGCCTGAACTCAGAATAATAAAATACTTCTTGTAGTCAAGTTTATTTTAATATCCTGGGTTTGTAAATACTACTTTTAGAAAGTTAGTATTTACTGACCTGACCATCTCAGTCCGCCTCTGCTGTGTGTATGTGTTCTGCCTGGCAACAGTAAGGAGCAGGGTTGGGGAATCCCCAGAGACAGGTTGACTGCCAGGTGGTGGGTAGAGAGATTACACCTGGATGGGTGGGAGGAGTACACCTTGACTCTTGAATAGACCTGTGCTCTGCCACCACAAAGCCGGCGCCACCCCCTGTGGGGCGGCTGATGTCTCTGCCCTGCTGCTGAAAGGAAAGAGCAGACTCACCATAACAAAGTGCTCCAGAACTGGACTGAGCCAGGCCTAGGCCCCCTGGCGCTAAAGAACAGAAGAATCATGGTATAAAAGTAGGAGCCTGGCTCCTAAGAAATCAGAATCCTGTTTACCACAAAGAACCTCTGCCCGACTAGAAGGAGAAGAAGACGCTGGAGGAGCTGGCCTGCTGCTTGCCTTGCTGAGAAAGGAGAGGAAGAGACTTACTGAAAAGACTTTGCTACTTTGTGCTTGAACATTCTCCAAGGGCTTGATCTGAGCTTGCCCCCTGAACTGAACCCCAGGAACAGTGGGTTCTCTGTGCTTCTTGCTCGTCCTCCAATTCGAGCCGTGTGTGCATCCCGCTGGAAAAGAGACTGCGCCCCTCATCGCCCCTCCTAGGGCCGTGACACTCAGGAGCTCGCCTGCCGCAATCCCGTGAGAGCCCCGCTCCGTCCGGAGCCGCTCTCTGTCCCCGGGCCAGGCCGCCTGCACCCCTGTCACCGCCTGCCATTGGAGTGCGTTGAACGCGCTATCACCCCTCCTGCTGGAAGCCGTCCGACGACTGTGATCTACGCCGGGTCATCCAGCTGCACTGACTGTGCCCTGTGACCCCGCTTCGCTATCCCCGGACATCTCAGGCCGCGCCGCCCCCGCTGTGGAGACCCTCCTGCGCCGCCGTGCCAAAGGGTCGCGGGCCGCGCCTGCCTACTTGCCCACACCTGCTGATTGAGGACCCAAGAACACTTCCCGAAGTTGCGAGTCGCACCGACCTGTGCCGACTCTCCTAATCACGAAAGAAGTCCAGTATCGGGCTCGGGGCCCGCAACGCCTTATTTCCCCGTTCGCAGGAACCGATCTCTGTGAGTACTGGAACTACAAGTAAAGAGACTACGAACTATCCATTTGAAACTACGAACCAAGAACATTTGCCTGCGGAATAACCTGGTGGCATAGCGAAAACGTTATTGGTCTTGTGATAAGTCTGCTGAGATATATATACCTTATTTTTACATAAAGAATCGTATTTTTATATATATCCAAGTCTGGTGTCCGTTTCTGGGGGGATTAATATATTTACTGTGTGTATGATTGGAAGTGCTTAACCAACAACGCCTGAGGAATCGCCTTGGCTGCTCACGCCACGCACCTAGAGGGTGAGCAAGGGTCATTCAAAAGGGGTTATCCTGCGCCCTGACGTGGAGGAGAGGGTTCCTGCTTGACACAAGGGCAACCTTGCGCCAACCAGAGATCCCCGACTCTAACATTGGTGGCAGCGGTTGGGATTTCGGATTTGCACTTGTAATTTGCATACAGTGAATTATTAATCACCAGATAGTGAGAGCAGACCAAATAACGCAGCCACAGGTTTGTAATTGTTGAACTTTGTTGAGACATCTGCCATTACTGCAACCATGCCTGGCTCGCACTCCGCTGGAAGAGCACTCTCTGTGATTTCTGGAATCGATGAGGTGGATTGGGAGAGACTGGAAGGCTACACGATGGAGCAATTGAAAGGCTACAGTGTACAATTCAGAGTCCCCCATGCTGGATGCAAGAGGAAGCCCCAGTACACCAAGGCGTTGAGAGCCTGGAAGGAGTCACGAGACCTACGGAATGCGGGGGACATCGTTCCACCCGACAACCTTGAGGAGCCCAGCAGAGTCCGGTCGCCAGAGGAGCTGGCAGACAGGGCAGCCGACAGGGCGCATGCAATGGAGATGGCAAAGTTGGCAGGACAAATGGAAATGGAAAAGCAGAAGTTGGCCCTGGAGGCACAACAACGCCAAATGGATCATGATATCAGATTGAAGGAGTTGGAGCTGAAGGCGAAAAGTTTGGACACCGCTCCTTCTGGTGGCAGCACTCCACCAGCGCAGGTAGAGTCCAAGGTGTACATCCCCAAAGATGTAGTAAAGGAGTATTTTAGAAAGGATGACATAGGGCAGTGGTTTAGAGCCTACGAGGTGGCCATGTCCTCACACCGGGTCCCTGAGAAAGACTGGGGAGCGGGGTTGTGGGGAAGGTTCCTTGCGGAAGGGCGGGACACACTGTTAGATTTGCCCTTGGAAGTCCAGACCTCATACCCCCATATGAAGGAAGCTTTAATGACCAGGTATGGGTTAACTCCTGAGCTATATAGACAGAGGTTCAGGGAGACCAAGAAGATCCCTGAGAGTACGTATGTGGAATATGTGACCTTTTTCTGCAGAGCGCTGGATGGTTGGGTGAAGGGTAGCAAAGTGGAGGATTATCAAGGGCTGCTTGATTTAATTGCATGGGAGCACTTGTCCAGTCAATGTTTTCCTGAGCTACGCCAGCACCTGATAGATAGCAAGCTGTCCAACCCGAGGAAGCTTGCTGAGGAGGCGGACCGCTGGCTCAGCACCAGGGTCCACAAGGGTCAAGTGGGAGACTCCGCCAAAGGTGGGCAGGGTCCCCAGCAGAAGAGTGGGGGGGACAAGGGTAAACAGAAGGGGTTCCAAAAAGGCCCCCAAAGTAATTCCCAAGGGAACCAGCAGAAGGGTTCTCAGCCTCCCCCAACCCCGCAGCAGAACGGGGCCCCGACAGGTAGACCTGTTCCAAAGGGGCCCTTCAATTGTTATAGGTGTGGTGACCCGGGTCACATTGCCTCTGATCCTAAGTGTCGCCTGTTTGGTAAGACCGCACCCACTGGTGCTCCACCCCGGCAAGTAGCTAGTGTTAACTTTGGGGAGGAGGTAGCAGTCCAGGAGGGTGGGGGTCCCGGGCAGATGACCCTAGTCTCGCTAGGAGACAGTGAGATGGTCCCTGTAACCTACCTGCCCTCTAACACTAAGAAATATGGGCAAGTGGTGACCATCAATGGAAAGAAGGTTGAGGCTCTTAGAGATACAGGAGCCAGCGTGACCTCGGTGAGGCAACACCTGGTGTCTCAAGAGCAAATTGTACCCAATGCCTACTGTAGGGTTGTCAATGCTGACAACGTAGAGAGTCGTTGTCCAATGGCTCAAGTTCCCTTTGAGTGGGGGGAGGTCTCTGGTACTCTACAAGTCGCTGTGAGAACTGACATGCCTGTAGACTGTCTGCTAGGGAACGACCTGGAGAGTTCCCCTTGGGAAAAGGTGGAGAAGACCACGCATCTGAGGATGGTGGGTCTACCCGACTGGGCGTGCGTGACCACCCGGTCCATGGCAGCCAGTAGGGGTGTTGAGAGGGTCCTGGAGCCTGAGGGAGAGGTCCAGGAACCGGCCTTAGGGAGAAGGCGCAGGAGGCGCGGGAAACCGGCCCCCGAAGTTCCCACGGCCCAGGAGGAAGTAGACCCTGAGGGGGATGCTCTGGAGCCTACCGGGGAACAGATTGCCGAACTGGGAGATCTGCCTGAGCTGACCCATTGGCAGCAAGAAGGAGGTCCCTCCAGGGAGGAATTCTGCAGGGAGCAGAAAGAATGCCCTTCTCTCGTGGGTATGCGGCAGCAGGCTGCAGACCAGGCCAATGGTGTTCAGGCCAAAACACACTACGTGTACTGGGAGAGTGACCTCCTGTATTCCGAGCCTAAGGCTGCTGAACCTGGGTCAGCCCGTGTGCTGGTGGTACCCCAGAAGTTCAGAACCTTCCTACTGGGGCTGGCTCATGATGTGCCTTTAGCAGGACATTTGGGGATGGACAAGACCTATGACAGGCTTGTCACCCACTTTTACTGGCCCCAAATGCATAAGAATTCAGATTCCTACTGCAGAACCTGTCAGACTTGCCAGGCAAGTGGTAAGAGCGGAGGGAAGCACAAGGCTCCTCTGCAACCTTTCCCTGTGGTCGGTACGCCATTCCAACGAGTGGGTATTGACATTGTGGGGCCTCTGGACCCCAAGACAGCCCTGGGCAACAGGTTCATCCTGGTCTTGGTGGACCATGCCACCCGGTACCCTGAAGCCATCCCTCTGAGGACAGTGACGGCCCCCGTGGTGGGACGGGCACTGATGGGGATTTTCTCCCGAGTGGGATTCCCTCTAGAGGTGGTGAGCGACAGGGGGACCAATTTCATATCCACCTATATGAAATCCCTGTGGAAGGAGTGTGGGGTAACTTACAAGTTCACCACTCCCTACCATCCCCAAGGAAATGGGTTGGTTGAGAGATTCAACCGAACCCTCAAAGGCATGATCATGGGCCTGGACGGTCCAATGAGGCGTAAGTGGGACGTCCTCTTGCCATGCCTGCTCTTCGCTTACCGAGAGGTGCCGCAGAAGTCTCTAGGGTTCAGCCCCTTTGAGCTTCTGTATGGTCACCCGGTAAGAGGACCTCTGAGTTTGGTAAAGGAAGGCTGGGAGCAATCTCCCAGGAAACCTCCCCAGAATGTATATAGTTACATGCTGGCCTTCCGAAACCAGACTCGGCGTTTCAGGCAACTTGCTGAGGCAAATCTGGAAGCCAGCCAGGAGGAGATGAAGCGGTGGTACGACCGGAATGCCACTCTGGTAGAGCTTCAACCTGGACAAAAGGTGTGGGTCTTGGCCCCAGTGGAGCCGTGTGCACTTCAGGATAAGTGGACAGGTCCATTTGAGGTTGTGGAGCGCAAAAGTCCTATCACCTACTTGGTGGACATGCAGACTCCCAGGAACCCTTTGAGGGTCCTACATGTTAACCGCCTTAAGCCCCACTTAGAGAGGACCGAAGTGGGCATGCTGCTGGCCACTGATGATGGAATGGAAGAGGAGACCGAGCCTCTTCCTGACCTCTTAGTGGCCTCTGAGAAAGATGGGTCAGTGGATGGAGTTAACCTCTCACCCACCCTGACGCCCGAACAACAGGAAGACTGCCGCCACTTGCTGGGACAATTTTCCGACCGATTCTCCCTGGTTCCTGGTGTCACAGATTGGTGCGTCCATGATGTGGACACAGGAGACAGCTTACCTGTGAAGCACAAGGCTTACAGGGTAACTGACAGGGTCAGAGCTTGCATTAAGGAGGAGGTCTCCAAAATGCTTGCGCTAGGGGTGGTTGAGTCCTCCAGCAGTCCTTGGTCCAGCCCCGTGGTCTTGGTCCCCAAAGCTGCTGCGCCGGGAGCCACACCTGAACTCCGGTTCTGTGTGGACTACAGAGGACTCAATTCAGTCACGAAGACTGACGCGCACCCCATCCCCAGAGCTGATGAGCTCATTGATCGGCTGGGGGCTGCCCGGTTCCTCAGTACGTTTGATTTAACGTCTGGGTACTGGCAGATCGCCTTGACCGACGGGGCCAAAGAGAGGTCAGCATTCTCTACACCAGATGGGCACTTCCAGTTCCGAGTCATGCCATTTGGGATGAAGAATGCCCCTGCCACCTTTCAGAGGTTGGTCAACCAGGTACTGGTTGGGCTGGATGCGTTCAGTGCCGCCTACCTGGATGACATCGCAGTGTTCAGTGCCACCTGGCCTGAACACCTGCGCCACCTCTGGGAAGTGTTGATGGCGCTGCGCCGAGCAGGCCTCACGATCAAGGCAAGCAAGTGCCAGATCGGGCAGGGTTCCGTGGTGTACTTGGGACACCAAGTGGGGAGCGGCAAGGTGGCACCCTTGCAACCCAAAATTGAAACCATCCTGGCTTGGGAACCCCCCAAGACGCAGACCGCAGTGAGGGCCTTCCTGGGGCTCACTGGGTACTACAGGAGGTTTGTCAAGGGCTATGGAACGATCGTTGCCCCCTTGACGGAGCTGACTTCGAAGAAGCAGCCCAGGAACGTGATTTGGACTGACACCTGTCAGAAAGCTTTCGACACCCTGAAGACTGCCATGTGCACGGCGCCCGTGCTCTTGGCCCCTGACTTCTCCAAGGAATTCCTAGTGCAGACAGACGCTTCAGAGCATGGTGTAGGGGCTGTTCTGTCACAGATGACTGAGGAGGGCTGGGACCAACCCGTAGCCTTCATCAGTAGGAGGTTACTTCCACGGGAAAGTAGGTGGAGTGCAATTGAGCGAGAAGCATTTGCTGTGGTCTGGGCGCTGAAGAAGCTAAGACCCTACTTGTTTGGGTCTCACTTCCGGGTTCAGACGGACCACAGGCCCCTCAGATGGTTGATGCAAATGAGGGGTGAGAACCCGAAGCTGTTGAGGTGGTCCATCTCCCTACAGGGTATGGACTTTACGGTGGAACACCGTCCTGGTACAGATCACGCCAACGCTGACGGTCTGTCCAGGTATTTCCGCCTTAGTGACGAGGAACCCCCTGGGCAAGGGTAGTTCTCCCCACATTTCAGCTGGAGGGGACACGTGTTAGACCTGGCACCTTGGCGTGAGTTTCCCTTCCACTTTTTGATGGTGTGCCTCGACTGTTTTGCTGGTGTTGTCCGCTCAGGGCACTGCGCCACGGCTAATCCGTGCCGCAGTGCAAGTGCTCCCAAAGTAAAATGTACCTGTAATTGATGTCCATGATTGGTTTATTGGATTCACTGTCAGTCCCCAGTAAAGTGCACCGAGGGTGCCAGGGCTTGTGAATGCCAATGCTGCTGGTGGGCTTGCAGCGCTGGTTGCGCCACCCACGGAAGCGGCCTTGTAAAGTGTGTCTAGGGCCTGCCACCGCCGACCCTGTGCGCGGTCCGGGACCGTCGCGCTGACTGCGCAAGTGCCCCCACTTGCCAGTCCCTAAACCTTCCCTTACCTACATATTAGCCACCCCTCTGGTAGGCCCAAGGGCAGGGTGCATTGTAGGCATAAGGTAGGACATGCCCTGTGTGTGTGGCATGTCTTGGTAGTGAATTACAGCCCTTGTCGTTTTTCACTATTGAAGGCTACCTGCTCTCCATAGGCCAGAATGGGCTGCCGGGATCACGCCAACGCTGTGACCTCAGTGGACTCAGAGAGCATGGTAGAAGTGTCAAGTTTAGTATGCCTGAACTCAGAATAATAAAATACTTCTTGTAGTCATGTTTATTTTAATATCCTGGGTTTGTAAATACTACTTTTAGAAAGTTAGTATTTACTGACCTGACCATCTCAGTCCGCCTCTGCTGTGTGTATGTGTTCTGCCTGGCAACAGTAAGGAGCAGGGTTGGGGAATCCCCAGAGACAGGTTGGCTGCCAGGTGGTGGGTAGAGAGATTACACCTGGATGGGTGGGAGGAGTACACCTTGACTCTTGAATAGACCTGTGCTCTGCCACCACAAAGCCGGCGCCACCCCCTGTGGGGCGGCTGATGTCTCTGCCCTGCTGCTGAAAGGAAAGAGCAGACTCACCATAACAAAGTGCTCCAGAACTGGACTGAGCCAGGCCTAGGCCCCCTGGCGCTAAAGAACAGAAGAATCATGGTATAAAAGTAGGAGCCTGGCTCCTAAGAAATCAGAATCCTGTTTACCACAAAGAACCTCTGCCCGACTAGAAGGAGAAGAAGACGCTGGAGGAGCTGGCCTGCTGCTTGCCTTGCTGAGAAAGGAGAGGAAGAGACTTACTGAAAAGACTTTGCTACTTTGTGCTTGAACATTCTCCAAGGGCTTGATCTGAGCTTGCCCCCTGAACTGAACCCCAGGAACAGTGGGTTCTCTGTGCTTCTTGCTCGTCCTCCAATTCGAGCCGTGTGTGCATCCCGCTGGAAAAGAGACTGCGCCCCTCATCGCCCCTCCTAGGGCCGTGACACTCAGGAGCTCGCCTGCCGCAATCCCGTGAGAGCCCCGCTCCGTCCGGAGCCGCTCTCTGTCCCCGGGCCAGGCCGCCTGCACCCCTGTCACCGCCTGCCATTGGAGTGCGTTGAACGCGCTATCACCCCTCCTGCTGGAAGCCGTCCGACGACTGTGATCTACGCCGGGTCATCCAGCTGCACTGACTGTGCCCTGTGACCCCGCTTCGCTATCCCCGGACATCTCAGGCCGCGCCGCCCCCGCTGTGGAGACCCTCCTGCGCCGCCGTGCCAAAGGGTCGCGGGCCGCGCCTGCCTACTTGCCCACACCTGCTGATTGAGGACCCAAGAACACTTCCCGAAGTTGCGAGTCGCACCGACCTGTGCCGACTCTCCTAATCACGAAAGAAGTCCAGTATCGGGCTCGGGGCCCGCAACGCCTTATTTCCCCGTTCGCAGGAACCGATCTCTGTGAGTACTGGAACTACAAGTAAAGAGACTACGAACTATCCATTTGAAACTACGAACCAAGAACATTTGCCTGCGGAATAACCTGGTGGCATAGCGAAAACGTTATTGGTCTTGTGATAAGTCTGCTGAGATATATATACCTTATTTTTACATAAAGAATCGTATTTTTATATATATCCAAGTCTGGTGTCCGTTTCTGGGGGGATTAATATATTTACTGTGTGTATGATTGGAAGTGCTTAACCAACAACGCCTGAGGAATCGCCTTGGCTGCTCACGCCACGCACCTAGAGGGTGAGCAAGGGTCATTCAAAAGGGGTTATCCTGCGCCCTGACGTGGAGGAGAGGGTTCCTGCTTGACACAAGGGCAACCTTGCGCCAACCAGAGATCCCCGACTCTAACATTGGTGGCAGCGGTTGGGATTTCGGATTTGCACTTGTAATTTGCATACAGTGAATTATTAATCACCAGATAGTGAGAGCAGACCAAATAACGCAGCCACAGGTTTGTAATTGTTGAACTTTGTTGAGACATCTGCCATTACTGCAACCATGCCTGGCTCGCACTCCGCTGGAAGAGCACTCTCTGTGATTTCTGGAATCGATGAGGTGGATTGGGAGAGACTGGAAGGCTACACGATGGAGCAATTGAAAGGCTACAGTGTACAATTCAGAGTCCCCCATGCTGGATGCAAGAGGAAGCCCCAGTACACCAAGGCGTTGAGAGCCTGGAAGGAGTCACGAGACCTACGGAATGCGGGGGACATCGTTCCACCCGACAACCTTGAGGAGCCCAGCAGAGTCCGGTCGCCAGAGGAGCTGGCAGACAGGGCAGCCGACAGGGCGCATGCAATGGAGATGGCAAAGTTGGCAGGACAAATGGAAATGGAAAAGCAGAAGTTGGCCCTGGAGGCACAACAACGCCAAATGGATCATGATATCAGATTGAAGGAGTTGGAGCTGAAGGCGAAAAGTTTGGACACCGCTCCTTCTGGTGGCAGCACTCCACCAGCGCAGGTAGAGTCCAAGGTGTACATCCCCAAAGATGTAGTAAAGGAGTATTTTAGAAAGGATGACATAGGGCAGTGGTTTAGAGCCTACGAGGTGGCCATGTCCTCACACCGGGTCCCTGAGAAAGACTGGGGAGCGGGGTTGTGGGGAAGGTTCCTTGCGGAAGGGCGGGACACACTGTTAGATTTGCCCTTGGAAGTCCAGACCTCATACCCCCATATGAAGGAAGCTTTAATGACCAGGTATGGGTTAACTCCTGAGCTATATAGACAGAGGTTCAGGGAGACCAAGAAGATCCCTGAGAGTACGTATGTGGAATATGTGACCTTTTTCTGCAGAGCGCTGGATGGTTGGGTGAAGGGTAGCAAAGTGGAGGATTATCAAGGGCTGCTTGATTTAATTGCATGGGAGCACTTGTCCAGTCAATGTTTTCCTGAGCTACGCCAGCACCTGATAGATAGCAAGCTGTCCAACCCGAGGAAGCTTGCTGAGGAGGCGGACCGCTGGCTCAGCACCAGGGTCCACAAGGGTCAAGTGGGAGACTCCGCCAAAGGTGGGCAGGGTCCCCAGCAGAAGAGTGGGGGGGACAAGGGTAAACAGAAGGGGTTCCAAAAAGGCCCCCAAAGTAATTCCCAAGGGAACCAGCAGAAGGGTTCTCAGCCTCCCCCAACCCCGCAGCAGAACGGGGCCCCGACAGGTAGACCTGTTCCAAAGGGGCCCTTCAATTGTTATAGGTGTGGTGACCCGGGTCACATTGCCTCTGATCCTAAGTGTCGCCTGTTTGGTAAGACCGCACCCACTGGTGCTCCACCCCGGCAAGTAGCTAGTGTTAACTTTGGGGAGGAGGTAGCAGTCCAGGAGGGTGGGGGTCCCGGGCAGATGACCCTAGTCTCGCTAGGAGACAGTGAGATGGTCCCTGTAACCTACCTGCCCTCTAACACTAAGAAATATGGGCAAGTGGTGACCATCAATGGAAAGAAGGTTGAGGCTCTTAGAGATACAGGAGCCAGCGTGACCTCGGTGAGGCAACACCTGGTGTCTCAAGAGCAAATTGTACCCAATGCCTACTGTAGGGTTGTCAATGCTGACAACGTAGAGAGTCGTTGTCCAATGGCTCAAGTTCCCTTTGAGTGGGGGGAGGTCTCTGGTACTCTACAAGTCGCTGTGAGAACTGACATGCCTGTAGACTGTCTGCTAGGGAACGACCTGGAGAGTTCCCCTTGGGAAAAGGTGGAGAAGACCACGCATCTGAGGATGGTGGGTCTACCCGACTGGGCGTGCGTGACCACCCGGTCCATGGCAGCCAGTAGGGGTGTTGAGAGGGTCCTGGAGCCTGAGGGAGAGGTCCAGGAACCGGTCTTAGGGAGAAGGCGCAGGAGGCGCGGGAAACCGGCCCCCGAAGTTCCCACGGCCCAGGAGGAAGTAGACCCTGAGGGGGATGCTCTGGAGCCTACCGGGGAACAGATTGCCGAACTGGGAGATCTGCCTGAGCTGACCCATTGGCAGCAAGAAGGAGGTCCCTCCAGGGAGGAATTCTGCAGGGAGCAGAAAGAATGCCCTTCTCTCGTGGGTATGCGGCAGCAGGCTGCAGACCAGGCCAATGGTGTTCAGGCCAAAACACACTACGTGTACTGGGAGAGTGACCTCCTGTATTCCGAGCCTAAGGCTGCTGAACCTGGGTCAGCCCGTGTGCTGGTGGTACCCCAGAAGTTCAGAACCTTCCTACTGGGGCTGGCTCATGATGTGCCTTTAGCAGGACATTTGGGGATGGACAAGACCTATGACAGGCTTGTCACCCACTTTTACTGGCCCCAAATGCATAAGAATTCAGATTCCTACTGCAGAACCTGTCAGACTTGCCAGGCAAGTGGTAAGAGCGGAGGGAAGCACAAGGCTCCTCTGCAACCATTCCCTGTGGTCGGTACGCCATTCCAACGAGTGGGTATTGACATTGTGGGGCCTCTGGACCCCAAGACAGCCCTGGGCAACAGGTTCATCCTGGTCTTGGTGGACCATGCCACCCGGTACCCTGAAGCCATCCCTCTGAGGACAGTGACGGCCCCCGTGGTGGGACGGGCACTGATGGGGATTTTCTCCCGAGTGGGATTCCCTCTAGAGGTGGTGAGCGACAGGGGGACCAATTTCATATCCACCTATATGAAATCCCTGTGGAAGGAGTGTGGGGTAACTTACAAGTTCACCACTCCCTACCATCCCCAAGGAAATGGGTTGGTTGAGAGATTCAACCGAACCCTCAAAGGCATGATCATGGGCCTGGACGGTCCAATGAGGCGTAAGTGGGACGTCCTCTTGCCATGCCTGCTCTTCGCTTACCGAGAGGTGCCGCAGAAGTCTCTAGGGTTCAGCCCCTTTGAGCTTCTGTATGGTCACCCGGTAAGAGGACCTCTGAGTTTGGTAAAGGAAGGCTGGGAGCAATCTCCCAGGAAACCTCCCCAGAATGTATATAGTTACATGCTGGCCTTCCGAAACCAGACTCGGCGTTTCAGGCAACTTGCTGAGGCAAATCTGGAAGCCAGCCAGGAGGAGATGAAGCGGTGGTACGACCGGAATGCCACTCTGGTAGAGCTTCAACCTGGACAAAAGGTGTGGGTCTTGGCCCCAGTGGAGCCGTGTGCACTTCAGGATAAGTGGACAGGTCCATTTGAGGTTGTGGAGCGCAAAAGTCCTATCACCTACTTGGTGGACATGCAGACTCCCAGGAACCCTTTGAGGGTCCTACATGTTAACCGCCTTAAGCCCCACTTAGAGAGGACCGAAGTGGGCATGCTGCTGGCCACTGATGATGGAATGGAAGAGGAGACCGAGCCTCTTCCTGACCTCTTAGTGGCCTCTGAGAAAGATGGGTCAGTGGATGGAGTTAACCTCTCACCCACCCTGACGCCCGAACAACAGGAAGACTGCCGCCACTTGCTGGGACAATTTTCCGACCGATTCTCCCTGGTTCCTGGTGTCACAGATTGGTGCGTCCATGATGTGGACACAGGAGACAGCTTACCTGTGAAGCACAAGGCTTACAGGGTAACTGACAGGGTCAGAGCTTGCATTAACGAGGAGGTCTCCAAAATGCTTGCGCTAGGGGTGGTTGAGTCCTCCAGCAGTCCTTGGTCCAGCCCCGTGGTCTTGGTCCCCAAAGCTGCTGCGCCGGGAGCCACACCTGAACTCCGGTTCTGTGTGGACTACAGAGGACTCAATTCAGTCACGAAGACTGACGCGCACCCCATCCCCAGAGCTGATGAGCTCATTGATCGGCTGGGGGCTGCCCGGTTCCTCAGTACGTTTGATTTAACGTCTGGGTACTGGCAGATCGCCTTGACCGACGGGGCCAAAGAGAGGTCAGCATTCTCTACACCAGATGGGCACTTCCAGTTCCGAGTCATGCCATTTGGGATGAAGAATGCCCCTGCCACCTTTCAGAGGTTGGTCAACCAGGTACTGGTTGGGCTGGATGCGTTCAGTGCCGCCTACCTGGATGACATCGCAGTGTTCAGTGCCACCTGGCCTGAACACCTGCGCCACCTCTGGGAAGTGTTGATGGCGCTGCGCCGAGCAGGCCTCACGATCAAGGCAAGCAAGTGCCAGATCGGGCAGGGTTCCGTGGTGTACTTGGGACACCAAGTGGGGAGCGGCAAGGTGGCACCCTTGCAACCCAAAATTGAAACCATCCTGGCTTGGGAACCCCCCAAGACGCAGACCGCAGTGAGGGCCTTCCTGGGGCTCACTGGGTACTACAGGAGGTTTGTCAAGGGCTATGGAACGATCGTTGCCCCCTTGACGGAGCTGACTTCGAAGAAGCAGCCCAGGAACGTGATTTGGACTGACACCTGTCAGAAAGCTTTCGACACCCTGAAGACTGCCATGTGCACGGCGCCCGTGCTCTTGGCCCCTGACTTCTCCAAGGAATTCCTAGTGCAGACAGACGCTTCAGAGCATGGTGTAGGGGCTGTTCTGTCACAGATGACTGAGGAGGGCTGGGACCAACCCGTAGCCTTCATCAGTAGGAGGTTACTTCCACGGGAAAGTAGGTGGAGTGCAATTGAGCGAGAAGCATTTGCTGTGGTCTGGGCGCTGAAGAAGCTAAGACCCTACTTGTTTGGGTCTCACTTCCGGGTTCAGACGGACCACAGGCCCCTCAGATGGTTGATGCAAATGAGGGGTGAGAACCCGAAGCTGTTGAGGTGGTCCATCTCCCTACAGGGTATGGACTTTACGGTGGAACACCGTCCTGGTACAGATCACGCCAACGCTGACGGTCTGTCCAGGTATTTCCGCCTTAGTGACGAGGAACCCCCTGGGCAAGGGTAGTTCTCCCCACATTTCAGCTGGAGGGGACACGTGTTAGACCTGGCACCTTGGCGTGAGTTTCCCTTCCACTTTTTGATGGTGTGCCTCGACTGTTTTGCTGGTGTTGTCCGCTCAGGGCACTGCGCCACGGCTAATCCGTGCCGCAGTGCAAGTGCTCCCAAAGTAAAATGTACCTGTAATTGATGTCCATGATTGGTTTATTGGATTCACTGTCAGTCCCCAGTAAAGTGCACCGAGGGTGCCAGGGCTTGTGAATGCCAATGCTGCTGGTGGGCTTGCAGCGCTGGTTGCGCCACCCACGGAAGCGGCCTTGTAAAGTGTGTCTAGGGCCTGCCACCGCCGACCCTGTGCGCGGTCCGGGACCGTCGCGCTGACTGCGCAAGTGCCCCCACTTGCCAGTCCCTAAACCTTCCCTTACCTACATATTAGCCACCCCTCTGGTAGGCCCAAGGGCAGGGTGCATTGTAGGCATAAGGTAGGACATGCCCTGTGTGTGTGGCATGTCTTGGTAGTGAATTACAGCCCTTGTCGTTTTTCACTATTGAAGGCTACCTGCTCTCCATAGGCCAGAATGGGCTGCCGGGATCACGCCAACGCTGTGACCTCAGTGGACTCAGAGAGCATGGTAGAAGTGTCAAGTTTAGTATGCCTGAACTCAGAATAATAAAATACTTCTTGTAGTCAAGTTTATTTTAATATCCTGGGTTTGTAAATACTACTTTTAGAAAGTTAGTATTTACTGACCTGACCATCTCAGTCCGCCTCTGCTGTGTGTATGTGTTCTGCCTGGCAACAGTAAGGAGCAGGGTTGGGGAATCCCCAGAGACAGGTTGGCTGCCAGGTGGTGGGTAGAGAGATTACACCTGGATGGGTGGGAGGAGTACACCTTGACTCTTGAATAGACCTGTGCTCTGCCACCACAAAGCCGGCGCCACCCCCTGTGGGGCGGCTGATGTCTCTGCCCTGCTGCTGAAAGGAAAGAGCAGACTCACCATAACAAAGTGCTCCAGAACTGGACTGAGCCAGGCCTAGGCCCCCTGGCGCTAAAGAACAGAAGAATCATGGTATAAAAGTAGGAGCCTGGCTCCTAAGAAATCAGAATCCTGTTTACCACAAAGAACCTCTGCCCGACTAGAAGGAGAAGAAGACGCTGGAGGAGCTGGCCTGCTGCTTGCCTTGCTGAGAAAGGAGAGGAAGAGACTTACTGAAAAGACTTTGCTACTTTGTGCTTGAACATTCTCCAAGGGCTTGATCTGAGCTTGCCCCCTGAACTGAACCCCAGGAACAGTGGGTTCTCTGTGCTTCTTGCTCGTCCTCCAATTCGAGCCGTGTGTGCATCCCGCTGGAAAAGAGACTGCGCCCCTCATCGCCCCTCCTAGGGCCGTGACACTCAGGAGCTCGCCTGCCGCAATCCCGTGAGAGCCCCGCTCCGTCCGGAGCCGCTCTCTGTCCCCGGGCCAGGCCGCCTGCACCCCTGTCACCGCCTGCCATTGGAGTGCGTTGAACGCGCTATCACCCCTCCTGCTGGAAGCCGTCCGACGACTGTGATCTACGCCGGGTCATCCAGCTGCACTGACTGTGCCCTGTGACCCCGCTTCGCTATCCCCGGACATCTCAGGCCGCGCCGCCCCCGCTGTGGAGACCCTCCTGCGCCGCCGTGCCAAAGGGTCGCGGGCCGCGCCTGCCTACTTGCCCACACCTGCTGATTGAGGACCCAAGAACACTTCCCGAAGTTGCGAGTCGCACCGACCTGTGCCGACTCTCCTAATCACGAAAGAAGTCCAGTATCGGGCTCGGGGCCCGCAACGCCTTATTTCCCCGTTCGCAGGAACCGATCTCTGTGAGTACTGGAACTACAAGTAAAGAGACTACGAACTATCCATTTGAAACTACGAACCAAGAACATTTGCCTGCGGAATAACCTGGTGGCATAGCGAAAACGTTATTGGTCTTGTGATAAGTCTGCTGAGATATATATACCTTATTTTTACATAAAGAATCGTATTTTTATATATATCCAAGTCTGGTGTCCGTTTCTGGGGGGATTAATATATTTACTGTGTGTATGATTGGAAGTGCTTAACCAACAACGCCTGAGGAATCGCCTTGGCTGCTCACGCCACGCACCTAGATGGTGAGCAAGGGTCATTCAAAAGGGGTTATCCTGCGCCCTGACGTGGAGGAGAGGGTTCCTGCTTGACACAAGGGCAACCTTGCGCCAACCAGAGATCCCCGACTCTAACAGGAGAGATAGGCCTTGCAGTTGTGAAAAACAATTTTAAGAGTTATTTACTACCACAGTTAAAAGTACACGTCCAAGTTTTTAAATAAATTGCACCATGCTCTAAGGACAGTTTGGGGCCTACCCAAGGGGTGACTTATAAGTATTAAAAATAATTTCTGCAGGCCCACTAGTAGCATTTAATTTACAGGCTCTGGGTATAGGAAGCATTACTCTACTAGGGACCTACAAGCAACTTAAATGTGCCAACTGAGTGTTACCCAATTTCACCATGTTTAAAGGAGAGAGCACAAGCACTTTAGCACTGGTTAGCAGTGGTAAAGAGCACAGTGTCCTAAAAGCCAACAAAAACAGGTTCAGAAAACAGGAGGGTGAAGGCAAAAAGTCTGGGGATGACCTGTAGAGGGGAGCAAGTCTAACACCACAAGACTCTGGAACTCACTGCTAGCCTCATTACAGCGAATGCAAGAACACCTGAAATTTGGAAACAAAGTAAAAACTTGTCTCCTCCTGAGATAACCTCCGAGTCGACTCGAATAGAGGCAATGAAAGCTAACACAGTCTCAGGGCTTATGGGGACCATATCGAACACCAACATGCTATAACAGTCACAAACACAATTAGAACACTGACACAGATATCACAACCTGAACTGGAGAGCTAAATATGCTTCCTGGATTAATCTGCTTACCTACACCTAAACTATGTCGAAGAAGAGTGGATTCTCCCTGGTGGCATAGAAAATATAGCTTCACAAATAATTTAGCTATAGCAATTTAAAACATTCCTCGCCCTGAAGAACATGACATCCACTTCTACATGTTTCAATCATGTCAATACAAACCAAACATTGTCCTACTTGACATGCTGTTTCTACCAATTGAATGTATTAGGAGTCCACTCTAATTTGAGCACTCAATGCATTTTGGTAGGCATCATTTGACAAAGTGATTGATACTGAGCAAGTGAAGTGGAAGATTCTTACTCTTACTTTCAATCAAAAAAAGACTGACTTTAACACAAGACAGCCATCCAGGTGGATATATGCCTCTTCCCCCGTGCAACCACAGCTTGTTCTACTTCACTCCAACATAAACTCCTAAATTTGTCACTTCTCTGCTTTAACTAGCATAAGTAAGCACTGAAAGAAAGTAATCTAAAAAAAACAGGGATCTGCAGAACTCACTCAGAGCCACCAGACTACTACAACAGTCAATCTTAGAGTCATAGACGTCAATTCAACAAAAAATGCCATAGGTACCGAAAGTGACATCACATGCCTTTTGACCCCCGATGACATCACAGGATGTGATATCACACATGCTTCGACCCTGATGACACTACATGCCATTTGTCCGTGAAGGCATCACAGAAAGTGGCATCACTGGCAAAATCTGCAATAAATGTAAGATCAATTAAATGTTTAATAACAGAAAATTAAACTAAAACAGAATAAGGAGTAGTTAAGTTGCCTCCTGACATTTCACAGGCTGATGTAAAGCTATGCTTGGGGTTAATCAATACCCTAGTCATGTAAAATTCTAGAAAATGACCATGCAGATAATTAAATGTCTGATTAAAACCTGACATGCATAAGTGTAATCTCAAATGTCAAGGATTAGCTATCATAAACCCAGTTACATCATCAGATGTGCAAGCAAGCCCAATTATTGTCTCCAAATACCAGACAATACCTCAAATGCCCTGACACAACATCACAGTTTGACTTGCATCATGTATTAATTTCCCAGAATTAAAGCATTCATCGAGCTAATATGTTGTACAGCTATTTTAACCTTTCCAACCAATAAGACTACATCAGAGGTCTATTTCTACAGTTTTTCTGTTTTACCACATTCTCTTTCTTATTAGTTTTCTCCTTCTGATTGTCTTTCTGAATTGCTTCACATCACCTTTTTGTTCTATCTTGTGCCTTTTCTGTGTCTTTCTCCTACTAGATCTTCTGTCCTTTATTCTTCTTTCACACTGCCCTTCTTTTTCTCCCCTTTCTCTGTTGTTCATTCCATCATGCTTTTCCACTCTCTTTGATTTTTCCCTATCTTCTAGTTTCCCTTGTCCTATCACCCTCTTTCTTCCTTTGCTTCACCCTTCCTTCTAATGTATTAGTTGTCATTCATCATCATCAAGAAATCTTTATTCAGTCAAACTTGGCCATAATAGTTGAATAACTGAATAATCGAACGCTAAGAAAAACTAATACAATGAACTAAACAAGTAAACAAATACCTATAACGGCATGCGGGTCAAACAATTAATCAACATAAGTAAAAAGTGTGATATACATTACAAAACTATAAGACAGAATCAACTGCAATAGAGTTAATAAAAGAATAAAATACCATTGTAAGAATTATATCATTATGAGATAAAACAAACATGCTCATCCATCCATAGTGTTCCTCGCTCTGACTGGTGCCTTAAGAAAGGAACTCACCCTGTAACAAATAATTGGGGTGTTCAATAGTTGCAGATGATGTAGGGCCTCTGTGTGTCTTCGATGCCCCAATGATTTTAAAAGAGGTAAAAGGATAAATCTTTCTGGACAACTAAAGTAATAAAAAAAAAAAACATACAATCAAATGCAATTGTGGAGAGACCCCATTACAAGAACAAGCACAATTGGTACTTCCCAATACATCAATAGATATTCCAGTACTCATAAGCCACCAAACCTGAACCAGACCTAAAGCGGAAGAGGAGATATCTTTCCCACTGTGTTAGGTCTAGTGTGAGATAAAAAAAAAAGGCTCCCTGCTCACTAGGGTCCGAAAATAGGTAATCACAGGGATTTTGCCCCTTCTACTTGCAATTTATTTTCATCACATTTTTCCAGAAAGAGTCTGTTTACTAGTGATTTACCTCCTTTGTTTATTTTTTGGGGGGACAAAAATGGAATGTAGTGGCCTGTGTGCTGGCATTGACTGTGCCCCTACCTGCTACTTTTCTCCAGCCCCACAATTCTGAATGAAGCAGTTCCCTTAAAAACAAAGTTATAGTGTGAGTGAGTCTTGGCTGCACAGGTTATGTTTCTGGGTGGTAAAGTGGCTGCCCAACTTCATCTCTGTGCTACCGCTCTCCTGCTTCTGGGAGGTGACTATGATAAAGCTTCATCCAGGCTACAGATGCCCCATTGTGGTGACATTGTTGACAAGGTTGCTGCTGACAGGCAGTGGTCTCACTGCAAGGAACACACTCTTTGCAGACATTGTATCACACTGAGAACAGGTAGGCAGATCTTCTGTGTTTGAGGTGGCCCGACAAGGCCAGTTTTATGGTACCAATGCACTGGCCAACTTCAGGAGCAGCAAGGCCACCCACAAGCCCCACTTCTCTCAGCAACTAGGCTTGGTCAGGCACTGTGGTGTAGTTCAGCCACAATATTTTAGTCACAGTTCAAGCCACAATATTCTTTCTGGACCCAGCCACACAGGTAAAGTTGCATCTTTTGTTCAGGTCACAGTGTCTCAGGTCAAGCCACGTCTTTCACAGTTTCCACCTGGTGTCACAAACGTAGTGTCCCATACCTACAGACACCCACAGCTCACCCTCTTCAGCCCTCTTCTTTTGTCAGACCCCACCAACACTAAGATCATGCCGCAACTGACTCCTCTTGGACAGTCACACCTCCTGCATGATATGCGGGCTTCTTTTTCTGTCAGCAGGCAGGCTGGCTTCTAGACACTTTTAGTCAGATTGACAGATTTTTCTAGCAAGAAACAGACTCATGTGATATCATGTCACTTCCCCTCACTTCTGTGAAGCTGGCTGTCATGCAAACATCAACTCTGGTTGCAAAGCAGTTCTCTAGGTACTCTGTGGAGCACTAACTTTCTTGGTTATTGTTAGAAATTGGGTTTTAGGTTGGCAGAAGTATGCACCCTGCCCTGGCAGGAACCACAATTCTAGTCAGGGCAACTGAGGTATACACTAAAAGATCACACATGCTCTCCATTTGGTAGCTTGGCACAGAGTAGTTAGGCTACGCTAAAGAGGCAATGCATAAAGTGTTAGTGTAGACACAAACACACCCATGCACACACACAGTAACACAGTGAAGACACCACAAAAAGACTCCACACCAGTTTAGAAAAATAGATTATTATATTCTGAACATAAGAACATAAGAAGATTAAAAAGACAAAAATCCAATAAGTGCAAGTCAAGATATACATTTTTAAAGAATAAAGGAAAAAATATTGCTTTGTCAATTTCTGTAGGTCATGCTGGACCGGGACTAAACCAAGAATTCAGGCCCCCTGCAATAGAGCCCGGTTACAGGACCAAAGCAAGGCCCGCTGAGCAAAGTATCTTAATCCTTGTCGCAGAACAAAATGCAGTAGTGACGAGGCATTAGTTCCGTGGAGGAAACCCTGAGTCCGGAGGCGAGGGCAATGCACCAAGTCAATCCACGCTGGAGATGATGTGTTGATCTTCTCCACGAGCCAGCAGCAATGCATTGATCCCTGAAGCGGTGGTGCTGAGTGCAGTACGCCGGGTGCAGACCTCGCAGTGATGGTGATGTGTTGATCATGATATTGCGGCAGGCAATATGTCGCTGTCCGATTGGCGCAGAAATGTTACAGTGCAGGTTCTGGCACATGGTGAACTTTAAACTCACATCCAAGGGCTCTGGCATCACTTGGCAGAGCAAAACTTACAGCAAATAAAGTCCATGTGCTGGGATGAAGTCGAAAGAGGGAGTCTTTAATATCTCTGATAACAGGAGGTAAGCCAACAAGCCTTTGAAGAAACTTAAGTCCTTTGGATGTAGAGAGCAGGTCCAGTCCTTCTCACTTTCAGTCAAGAAGCAGCAGGCAGCAGTAAAACACAGCAACGCAGGTAGCAAAGTGGCAGTTCCTCCTACAGCACAGCAGCTCTTCCTCCTGGCAGAATGTTCTTAGATCCAACAGTGTTCTGAGTACAGGGTGTCAGAGGTCCCGCGTACTTATACCCATTTTAGCCTTTGCAGTGGGGAGACCTCAAAGAAAGGTCTTTGTAGTCCCTGGGACCCTGCCCTTCCCTGCTCTGGCTCCAGACTCACTACAGGGGGTGGTGCAACTGTTTGTGTGGGGGCAGGACAAGGCCCTTCCAGGCAGAAGTGCTAGCTCCCCCCCATCCTACTCAGGCAGACCCATCAACATGTAGATGACCACTCAGGCACACCTACCCTTCCTTTGTGTGTGGCTGTCTAGAGGGAATGCAGGAAGGCAGCTGTCACCCACCCCAGACGTGTAGTCTAGAGACAGGCAGAAGGCACCAAGGGGCATATGTATCAAACTCCTTGTTAGCGAATCTCAATTTGTGATATTTTGCGATTCGCAAATTCAGATTCGCTAAACGGGATATAAAAAATAAATCGCAAATCATTTGCGAATCCTTAAAAATCGCTAATGATTCGCAGAATCCCGTTTTGCGATTTCTTAATAGCGAAATTCGCAAATTAAGAAATCGCAAAAACAGGAATCTGCAAGCCAGGTGCAGCCTGATGACATCACAAACAGGAAACTGGAGTGATTTCCTGCACCTGCTCACCTGAGCCACACCCAGAGGCTGCTTGTGGAGTGTGAGGAGGCATCCCTGGAGAGTGCAACCAGCAATGGATCCCACCCAAAAACAGCAGGGCAAGGAAGGAGAGAAAAGAAAGCGAAAACATAAGTTTTCTGAAAAGGAGCAGGAGGTCCTCATTGAGGAGATGGTCTGCAGCCATGAGCTCCTCTTCGGAAAGAAGGCACTGCGTGTCCCAGAATCCAGGAAGAGGAAAATCTGGTTAGACATACAGAGCAAGGTGAATGCTTGTGGAGTCACCACACGTACCATCGAGGAGCTGCGCAAGCGGTGGTACGACATGCGCCAGAGGTCCAAAGAAAGGGTGGCAGCCAGACTGAAGGATGCCAATCAGACTGGAGGAGGACCATCCACTGCAGAGCAACCAACCCCCCATGAGGAGCTCGTGGAGTCTACTCTCCTGCCTGAGAGCGTTGGTGGTGTGGCTGACATAGACAGCTCCGACCCTGCATCCAGCAGCCAAGGTAAGATGCATGCAAAATCAATCTACACTCCTCCCCATCCCTTGCACACTTCCCCAATTGCACAGAGTAAACTCCCAAAATGTTAATCCAGGCCAGGTCTTACAGCACACCCAGCAATGCATCAAGGGACTCGTAGTACTGTGTCTGACTGTGTGTCCATGACACTATCAAACTTAAATGCAACATGTGTGTTTTGGGGATAAGTGAATGAAACTGTGTCAGAGGTTAGCCTTAAACAAAAAGTAACTTTATTGATTGCCACATGCAGACAGTAACACAAACTCATGCAGTCCCCTTTACATCCACAGCACATGGCATGCCACAAGAAGACAGCGCAGAGGGAGAGGAGCCTGCAGACCCTGCGGACTCCAGCGATGACACAGAGCAGCAGCCAATTCAGCGCAGGAAGCGCGCACATGTGCCTCCACTGCCCCCATTTGAGGACGAAATCCCAGCAACAGGGGATGACACCAACAGGAGAGAGGGGAGTCAGGGTGTGACACAAATGCCCTGTCATGACGCACAAACACCAAGGCGAAGGGCACAGGAGACATCCAGATCAAGGCCCAGGAGCAGCACTGCGACAGAAGCAGAAGGGTCCGTGTTCTCCGGCCTGGAAGAGAGCATGCTGCAGGAACAGCGCCTGCAAAGTAAGGCACTGCGGTCAATTAATCGCCAGCTATGCCGCATACATAAGGACCAGAGGAACATGGCAGCGGCAATCCATGATCTCTGTGCCACTTTGAGGGACACTCAGGCTGCCAATGACAGGGCTGGACGATGTGCCAATGCACGCCTACAAAATTATACTAAGGCAGTGAACCGCCTCTGCACCACCACCAGCGCCCTCACACGCAGAAGCGTAACAATGCAGGTAGACATGGCACATTGCTGCCAGGACATTGCCCGAGGGCTTGCGCAGGTAACCACTGCTGTGGAGCAGCTGCAGACAGCCAATGCTGGTGGCAGCGCACTAATGGCCTCTGCTGAGAGTGAGGACACATCAAGTCGCAGCAGCATCACTCCCACCTTGCCAGGGGAAAGACGCCGCAGTGCCAGACAGGGTGAATGAATGAATGAATGAAAGGAGACTTGTAAACGCGCGACTTAGCCCGAAGGCATCAAGGCGCCTAACCAAAACAGTTCAAAAGTAAGGCAGATCATGTCTAAGCGTAGGCATTGGCGAATAACCATGTCTTAAGGGCCTTCCTAAAAGCCTGCGCAGAAGGAAGAGATTTAATCTCCAAGGGCAGAGTGTTCCACAGCTTAGGAGCGAGAGTTGAAAAGGCTCTGCCTCCCCACTTAGCTTTACGTATCCTTGGAACTAAAAGCAAGAACTTGTTGGACGACCGGAGGGTTCTAGAAGGTGTATAAGGGACCAACAGATCCTTCAAGCCTCCGGACCGATTAGTGGCCAGGGCTCTGTAAATCAGAGTCAGGGACTTAAAGGATATCCTGGCCTCAATTGGGAGCCAGTGTAGGGTCCTTCTTCCCGTGTGAGCAGAGGCCCGTTTGGGCAGGTCCAAAACCAGTCTAGCGGCAGCATTCTGCACCATTTGGAGACGGGTTACCAGGCCATTGTTAATGCCTAAATAAAGAGCATTACAGTAGTCGAGTCTGGAACCTATCAGTGCCAGGATTATTTGTTTCCTGGCCTGGAAAGACAAATAGTGCCTAATCTTCCGTAGGATGTTTATGAGGCCCCAGCAGGTGGAGATGGTCCTCTTTACCTGTTGATCCATCCTCAGGAGGGGTCGATTAAGACACCTAAGTTTTTGGCCAGAGTCGTCGGTGAGGGGCACACCCCCATAGTGGAAGGCCACCAATCAGCCAACCAAAAATCCTCCATTCCCCCAAACACCAGAATCTCTGTCTTTTCTCCATTAAGCTTCAATGAATTACAGACCATCCATTGAGCGACTGCCTTCATACAGTTTTTAAAATTAGAGGCAGCCAAGATAGCAGGTTGGGTAAAAGACAGCAGAATCTGTGTATCGTCGGCATAAGAGATTACCTCCATCCCAAAGGATCTAATAAGCCTGGCAAGTGGGGTAACATAGATGTTAAAAAGGGTCGGACTTAATGCCGACCCCTGAGGGACCCCACAATGCACAGGAAGGGATGGAGACAAAAACTCCCCCAGCTTTACTCTCTGTTCCCTCTGATTCAGGAAGGATGCCAGCAAACTAAGTGCCGTTCCTTCCACCCCTATCTCTCTCAGCCTTGATGTTAGAACTGCGGGAGACAGGGTATCGAACGCAGCCGAGAGATCCAACAGGATAAGGAGAGTGGTCAGTCCCTTGTCAACCCTGGTGCGGATGGTGTCAAGCACGATGGTAAGGGCAGATTCTGTGCTGTGTTCTCTCCTGAATCCGTGCTGCGAATGGTCTAACCTATCATGGGTTTCCAGAAAGTCGACAAGATGCTTATTTAGATGAATTTCCAGCATCTTGGCGGGAGCTGGGAGCAGCGAGATGGGGCGAAAGTTTTTAAGCACACCCGGATCAAGTGTGGATTTTTTTAAAAGAGGTTTGACCACCGCTTTCTTCCACTGAGGGGGGAAGGTCCCTTCCTTCATTGCCCCATTCATCACACCCAATAAGGGCGGGAGCAGACAATCCTTGCACTGTTTAAGAAGTTTAAGAGGGCAGGGGTCTAAAGGGGACCCCGACCTAACCTTGGCCAGGAGAACTTCAAGATCCAGTAGGGAGAGGGATGGAAAACTGGACAGACTTCCAAGGGACACCTCCTCAGGTAGAGGTAACAAGGTAATAAGAGAACCTGTGGAAGTGGATAGAGTCGCCTTTTGTAGCTCTAACGCTGAGTGAATATCCACAATCTTGGTGTTGAAAAATTGTGCAATATCATTACATAGCTGTTGTGAGCTAACCACCGGGTCTGGCATCTTTAATGAGATGAGCGTGTCAACGATTTTGAAGAGGTCTTTGGGTGAAGAAAGAGAGGAGGTAAGAGAGGTGAAATATTCTTGTTTGGTTTTTATTACCTCCTTCTTATATGTCTTCAAAAGAATTTTGTGTCTGTCCCTCTCACGCAAGTCCCAACTAGACCGCCAAAGACGTTCCTGTCTCCGTAATCCCTGCCTAAGCAGTCTTAATGATTCAGAGAACCAGGGGGCCGAGGGGGTTCTTCTGGCAGAATAGCACAGAGTGGCCGGTGCAAGTTCATCAAGGGCTGTTGTAAAGCCGTTCTCCAGCCTCTCCACTGCCGAAGTTACGTCCTCCCCAGGGGTAATCAATAGCCCTGTAAGTTTAGGAGCGAGTAGGTTGTTAGTTAGATTTTTTAAATTACGTCTCCGTTCAAATTTACTAGACTTATTTCCCCTATTGCTGGACGAGGAGGTCGTTAAAACCAAGGGAATCGCATAGTGGTCGGACCATGAGAGGGGAAAAGGCATTTCAGTGACCAACCGAGTGTCGTTGGAGAATACCCCATCGAGCGTATGGCCGGCCGTGTGGGTGGGTCCTTTGACTAACTGTATCAGCCCACACCCAGAGAAGGTATCCAGAAGAGATTGAGTTTCAGGTGAATCCACATTCTCCAAATGAAAGTTTACATCCCCCAAGACAGTGAAATGGTCACAACCAAAATGTGACTCTAAGATCTTAAGCATTTGACTGCAAAAATCAGTTTTGGTCCCTGGGGGTCTGTAGATGAGAAGGCCCTTAAACGGCACTCCGTATGCACCATTAATAGAGAATTGGAGAGCCTGAAAAGACTCCTGGAGATCATCTAAAGGAATAATATGGCAGGACAAATGGTCGCTGTGAGGAATGCCAATCCCTCCCCCCATCCGACCCACTCTATCCATTCTCACTAAATTGTAGCCATCCGGGACTGCCTCCACAAGATCGGGACCTGAGGAATCCTTTGCCCAGGTTTCAGTTATAAAGACCCAGTCCGGGACTCTAGTCAATACGAAATCCTTAAAGGCGAGGTTATTTTTAATTAAGGACCTCGCATTTAAGAGGAAACCCGTGTTGCTCCTCACCTTAGGATCGAGTTTAGGCCTCGGAACAGCAGCTGCAAGGGTTGATCCCCGGACAGGGGAGCCGAAGTAGTGACAGTTGGGAGAAGTCAGAAATCCCTCTGGGACATACCCGTGATGGCAAGGGAGTTTGGGCGGTTTTAAAGCAATAAAATCCTGCCTCGTATATACTATCCTCAGGTTCTCCCGAACGATGTGATCTATCCTAGCGCCATCCAGCCCGTCCTTAGCGCGGACGGGCGCAGACGGGCTGGACTCTGGCGTAACTCCGGCGGGAGTACGGCGAACCCGCTGCGCGAAACCGCTGCGCGTCAGCATGGCGGAAATATATAGGGCTCTAATCAGGGACCGATTTAAAGTTCTGAGGCCCTAGGATCCCAGGTCCTGGAGAGTATTGCTCAATTTAGATACAATATATTCTCGAGGGAATAGACTCAAGGCACTGGACCTCTATGGCCTTAAACATTCATAAGTCTTTGTAGTAGTGAGTCTCACTACTACAAAGACTCTAATCAGGGACCACCTGCGAGCTGGAGCGCTACGTCGCGAGAGTTACTGCCAGCCTCCCCTATCCAAGATGGCGCCTAAAATACAGTAACGGGCGCCTAACGCGCTGGGGATGACCCGCTTAAGCAGCGGTGAGGGCCCGATTTAACGTGCAGGTAAGGTGACAAATTAAAATCAGGGAAGAATGAGCAAACAGAACGTAACACAAATGGAAAACAGGTAATTTTAAAATTATAGTCCGCAACTACGCTTAAAAATTAGCAGCCTTAGAATGCTGTCAAACCTGAGAGGGCACCTTTTAAAGGCTTCCTCGGTGATTGCCTCTAATCAGGGACCACCTGCGAGCTGGAGCGCTACGTCACGAGAGTTACTGCCAGCTTCCCCTATCCAAGATGGCGCCTAAAATACAGTAACGGGCGCCTAACGCGCTGGGGATGACCCGCTTAAGCAGCGGTGAGGGCCCGATTTAACGTGCAGGTAAGAGTGACAAATTAAAATCAGGGAAGAATGAGCAAACAGAACGTAACACAAATGGAAAACGGGTAATTTTAAAATTATAGTCCGCAACTACGCTAAAAAAAATAACAGCCTTAGAATGCTGTCAAACCTGAGAGGGCACCTTTTAAAGGCTTCCTCGGTGATTGCCTCTAATCAGGGACCACCTGCGAGCTGGAGCGCTACGTCGCGAGAGTTACTGCCAGCCTCCCCTATCCAAGATGGCGCCTAAAATACAGTAACGGGCGCCTAACGCGCTGGGGATGACCCGCTTAAGCAGCGGTGAGGGCCCGATTTAACGTGCAGGTAAGAGTGACAAATTAAAATCAGGGAAGAATGAGCAAACAGAACGTAACACAAATGGAAAACGGGTAATTTTAAAATTATAGTCCGCAACTACGCTTAAAAATTAGCAGCCTTAGAATGCTGTCAAACCTGAGAGGGCACCTTTTAAAGGCTTCCTCGGTGATTGCCTCTAATCAGGGACCACCTGCGAGCTGGAGCGCTACGTCGCGAGAGTTACTGCCAGCCTCCCCTATCCAAGATGGCGCCTAAAATACAGTAACGGGCGCCTAACACGCTGGGGATGACCCGCTTAAGCAGCGGTGAGGGCCCGATTTAACGTGCAGGTAAGAGTGACAAATTAAAATCAGGGAAGAATGAGCAAACAGAACGTAACACAAATGGAAAACGGGTAATTTTAAAATTATAGTCCGCAACTACGCTTAAAAATTAGCAGCCTTAGAATGCTGTCAAACCTGAGAGGGCACCTTTTAAAGGCTTCCTCGGTGATTGCCTCTAATCAGGGACCACCTGCGAGCTGGAGCGCTACGTCACGAGAGTTACTGCCAGCCTCCCCTATCCAAGATGGCGCCTAAAATACAGTAACGGGCGCCTAACGCGCTGGGGATGACCCGCTTAAGCAGCGGTGAGGGCCCGATTTAACGTGCAGGTAAGAGTGACAAATTAAAATCGGGGAAGAATGAGCAAACAGAACGTAACACAAATGGAAAACGGGTAATTTTAAAATTATAGTCCGCAACTACGCTTAAAAATTAGCAGCCTTAGAATGCTGTCAAACCTGAGAGGGCACCTTTTAAAGGCTTCCTCGGTGATTGCCTCTAATCAGGGACCACCTGCGAGCTGGAGCGCTACGTCGCGAGAGTTACTGCCAGCCTCCCCTATCCAAGATGGTGCCTAAAATACAGTAACGGGCGCCTAACGCGCTGGGGATGACCCGCTTAAGCAGCGGTGAGGGCCCGATTTAACGTGCAGGTAAGAGTGACAAATTAAAATCAGGGAAGATTGAGCAAACAGAACGTAACACAAATGGAAAACGGGTAATTTTAAAATTATAGTCCGCAACTACGCTTAAAAATTAGCAGCCTTGGAATGCTGTCAAACCTGAGAGGGCACCTTTTAAAGGCTTCCTCGGTGATTGCCTCTAATCAGGGACCACCTGCGAGCTGGAGCGCTACGTCGCGAGAGTTACTGCCAGCCTCCCCTATCCAAGATGGCGCCTAAAATACAGTAACGGGCGCCTAACGCGCTGGGGATGACCCGCTTAAGCAGCGGTGAGGGCCCGATTTAACGTGCAGGTAAGAGTGACAAATTAAAATCAGGGAAGAATGAGCAAACAGAACGTAACACAAATGGAAAACGGGTAATTTTAAAATTATAGTCCGCAACTACGCTTAAAAATTAGCAGCCTTAGAAATGCAGGCCAAGGGGACAACATGGGGGGCACTCAGCCTGGACGGCACCGAAGGAGGTGATCACCCGCGGGGACACTGACTGCAACACGTGTGCATTAACCCGAAAATGCTGTTTGCACAATTACTTGTGCCTTATATTCACTGTGTGCACAACATGTGCTGGGGACAGCTACTATTTCTTGCATGTGCAGTGTGATTAAACACTTGACACATCATCAAGCTTTGTTGTCTCATTTCATCATTACTCACCTAGAAGTAGTTTTGTGTGATCTCAGTCCGTCTCTGGCGTCCAGCAGCTGCCCCAACTCCTGCTGCTGGTCTGGCAGGGGGAGCAGGGCGCTCGTCATCCGATGTGTCTGTATCGGTCACATCAATTGTGGTGCCTTTCCTCATTGCCATGTTATGTAGCATTGCACAGCTTGCCACGATTTTACAGCAGGTCTCAGGTCTGTATTGCAGTGCGCCTCCACTTTTATGCAGGCACCTGAAGCGGCTCTTCAGGATTCCGAAGGTTCGCTCAATGACGCAGCGTGTAGATCTGTGTGCCCTGTTGTAGCACCTCTCACTTGCATTTGCAGGATCCAGGTATGGGGTCAGGATGAAGTCGCGCACTGCATAGGCACTGTCACCTGCATGGAAAAAAACACAATAGGTAAGTCAATGTCCCCCCCCTCAAGTGATGTAGTGGATGTATTGATGTGTGCAATGTATTTACCAAGCAGGTACCCCTCCCCAAACTCTCCAGCACTCAGACGTCTGTGTATTCCACTGTGTCGGAAGATGAAAGAGTCATGTGCACTGCCGGGGTATTTGGGTACGATGTCTGTGATGAGATACTTAGCGTTGCACACAATCTGTATGCTGAGGGAATGGTAGCATTTCCGATTCCTGTAAACATTTCAGTTGCTGCTGGGGGTGTGATGGCCACATGGGTCCCGTCAATGCAGACAATGACGTGGGGGAAACGTGCAATCTGGTAGAAGTCCAGTATTGTTTGCTGTAATGCCTGTTGGGTGGTGGGGAAGTAAATGTGATGTGAGAGCCTCTGTAGCATTCCATCTAGGAAGGCATGGAAGAAGCGCGAAAGTGCACTCTGTGACACCCCACCAACCTCCGCTATGACCCGTTGAAAACTCCCTGACGCCAGGAGGTGCAGGGAGCACAGGACCTGCACATGTGTGGGAATTGTTTGTGTCCTGCGTGTAGGGTGCTCCAAGTAGGGTTTCAGCTCCTCAATCAGGTCCATTATGGTCTGTGGGTGCAGTCTGTACTTGTCATAGATGTCCTCTTCAGTGTGCTGGAACAGGGTGATGCGCAGCCTGAATATACGTTCCTGTCTCATTCTCCTGTGAGCAAGGGCCCGAATACGCAGCCTCCTGGCTATCACGTACATTGCTGCCATTGTGGGTGGGTCTGTTACATTGTGGGGTGGTTTATGTACCTTGCACCAGTTTACCACCTGCAAGCAATTGGTGTTAATAGCGATTTCTTAAATTGCGAATTCTGATAATTCGCAATTTGCGACTTTTTCATACATGCGCTTGCAATTTCTTAGTTTGCGATTTCTTATTTTGCGATTTTTGCTAGGCTAAGAAATCGCAACTTAGGTATTCGCACAATATTTCGCAGTTTTGCTGTGTCGCAGCCTAAGAAATCGCTAATTTAGCGATTTCTTAATTTTCTATGTGGAAGTGTGTCATACATCTGGAATAGCGAATAATCAGTCGCAAACGCTGTTTTTAGCGATTCGCAGCGTTTGCGACCGATTTTTCCTTTCATACATATGCCCCCAAATGATTTAAGTAAGAAAATGCAAACTTTCTAAAAGTGTCATTTTCAGATCTGCAATCTACCAACCAACTTCACTAAATGATATGTTTTTAAATTCTGAGTCCAGAGACACTGACATTTGTTTTTCTATCTTTTTCCAATTGGAAGCTACACTTATAAAACGTTACAAGGCGGCTCTAAAGTTATGCCATGGGAGAGATAGGCCTTGCAGTAGTGAAACACGAATGTAAGAGTATTTTAAAACCTCAAAGTACATGTCCTACCTTTTAAGTACAATGCAAACCTTTTTCGGAATCGGACAGCCGCATATAGGTGAAGGGAAATACTTATTCTCATACTCTTGCTACATAATGATGAGATAACTGAGGCCCTACTAACACTACCAGATGATACGGAAACACTGTTGATTTCAGATATGCCATGTGCACCTTTTGATGATTTTACAATCTATTTATAACTCTATACGTGAAACAACAGAGATTAAAGGAACCTATCTGAGCCCTGAAGAAATCCCAAGAAAGGGATGAAACGCGTTGGCAAAGCAATTTTGTTGTGTCTGCAAAGAAAATGTGGAATAAAAAAGACTGTGTGTCTACAAACAAAATACCATCGCTTTGCTTTTTTCATTGGGAAGCTATCAGTTCTATTTCAGCTCTGGTTTTAGTAATATTATACCACATTGTCATTATATAATATATTATTTGTGCTTCTCGGGTACTGGGTCAATTTTGTGTTTAAGTGCAATGCACCCTGCCAATGGGCTGTCCAGGTCCTCCTCTATGGGTGACTTATGTGTAATAAAAAGGAAAGTTTAGGCATGGCAAATAGGTTAACTTGCCAGGCCGACATGGCAGTTTAAAATTGCACATGTAGGTTATGCATTGGCAGGCCTGAGACATCTTTAAAGGGGTTACTTATGTGGTGGCCCACTAGTAGTATTTGATCTATAGGCCTTGGGCACATGTAGTGCACTGTACTAGGGACTTATGGTTAATTCAAATATGCCAATCAGGGATAAAGCAATCGTTATCACATGTTAGATACTGAGCACATACACTTTAGCACTGATTAGCAGTGAAAAAGTGCACGGAGTTCTACAACCAGCAAAAAAGAAGTTCAGCTATGCAGTCAAAAACAGAAGGTCAGAAGGCAAAACATTAGGAGAAACCATGCCAAGTATGCCAGGTCTAACAGTTATAGAAACTTGTAACTGGAACAAGTGGGTCACTGGGTCCCCCTGTTATACAGCCAAAGCAGACAGGAGGTGTGGATCCACTGTCTGCACTTTGAAGCACAATATAGGGTGGTTCTCCGTTCAAGTATCCCTTTCAGGCTGTTTGCCAGGCACAGCCTTTGTGTAGAGTGATGCTCCACACAGCAGGGGCATCTCCAGCCTGGAGCACCCACAACAGATGCACAAGGAAGTGTGAGCTTTCTCCATCTGACTGCCGTCGCCAAACTAAAGAGTGATCAGTGGAAAAACTAAACACTAGCCTCACCTAAGATGCTCCAATCACAATAGAGCCTCTCTCATCACGAGCTACCAAATGGCAGTGCTATGAGAGGACTAATGAGCAGCCCTTCTCAGAAAAAACGCATACATTGGTTTCTAAAGGCTCCTTATCTCCTATGTCTCTATTTCAATGTCTAAGTCTCCTCCCTCCAGCATCAGGAACGTCAGCAATACATTCCCTCTTTCTAGAAAAGCAATCTCACCCCTATCTTGTGCACAAGATCAGACCAGGTGCATCCCAGAATGGATCCCACAGACCTCCATTACTCTGGTTTACTAAGACACACAATTTCTGTACCAAGCATACCACATATTCAAACATCTGGGTTAAGGCTTAGACGCAGATGTTTAGACAACTAGACCAGTAGTTCCCCAGTCCAGTGACACAGATAAAAAGATCTGGTCACAGCTACTGATTAACAAAACACAGTACGCTAGCACTACTACTCTATGTACGAAGCCCATGACAGGGAGAGTAGTCCAACATTTGTGCAATGATTGCACACTTGGTGTGTCTCTACAGGTTACAGAACAGGTTCAGGCTTCACTTGTGGTAAGGGCCACACCTAGATCTTTCTGCTTACACTAGATAAATGTGATCAATGGCCAAAATAGAAAAACAGGATACCAGATGCACAGTGAAGCACTATGGGCAGGGGAAATGACTGTTCATCACGTAGAGGACATTTCCATTGCGATCAAACTCTCAAAAGGAACTAGTGCACCATAGTAATAGCTATAGGTCTGTATATTGACCATCTTATGAAAAGTGTTTTGGTACTCCAAGATTTTGCAAGGATATCTATAATTTATACTTTATGGTAAAATATTTCTCAATCTACTTCATTGCACCTAGATTCCATTATGAGGCCAATGTAGGTCTCAAGCTAATTGGCTAAAAAGCAAAAATAAAAACCACAACCTGCACGCTAATAGTAACACTGTAGCTCAATGCATGTTTTTCACATGGGACATTTCAATACCAGCTGGCAATAAAAAGTTCTTCAAAGCTGGGTAATGAGATCCAGATGATGATTAATGTTAAAATCATTCTCAGTAGTGTTGCAAAATGTTACTTCTCTTGATCTACATTCCTAAACGAATTAAACCTTCTTTCCAGAACAATTTGTGGACAATATCTTTTAAAAATGAATTTCACGCATAGTTTAAAGGGACTTTGAGTAAGAACTTTGACCAAACGCTAATCAATTCTGCACGACTCTGCATGGTGTGTTATTGAACGTCTCACTTTTAAGTTGGAAAAGTTGGGTCAAGAATATGCATTGCACATGCGTGTTTTGTGCACCAATCACTGTGCCGGGTTAACTAAACCATTTTTGCCCGTAAACCTAATTTTACAGCAGGAACCACCTCCATTGATGCCTGTCAGGTGGCAAGCAGTGCTTTACAAATCCAGCTACTATACCATAACAGAGGCGTGGATGCTTTTACTATGTTGTAGTTTTATTAAACTACTTCAACAATTACACACTCATAAAGGGATGGGTAGTGGGCGGATCAATCCTCAGATTGTACTTAGAGCTCGTGAACACCCACAAACATGTGAACCTGTGGACGTTTGCAAGTTCCTCTGTGAACCTTTGCCACCCTGGGAATGGCTGGTGACTTGCTTCTGCAAAAAGACACAAGTACATCACTTTGCGGGCTGAGAAGAGCAACAAAACGCACCCAATCTTCATGGGTGTAGGAAAAAGGAATTTCTGCACAGGAAAAAAAAAGTTCCTGTGGAGAAAAAAATCTTGATTTGCTGCCTTTACCCCCAGTGAGTAGTTGCACCCTTCAACACTGAGACAATCTGATATTCGCTCATGCTGTGGGTGAATATCAGTTCATGAGCTTGTCACTCGACATTGTGGGTGGCAAGCCTGCAAAGATGCAAAAGGGGTGCCTTTCCTTTACTGCCAATAAAAGAGAGTAAGCCTGCACCACTTTGTTGTAGTAGCATTACAGGTGCAAATTTACAACTTTTTTTCTGAATTGGGTGCTATATTTCAATTGTGTCCAGAGAAACAATTGACAAAAACTCCCATTTGCTGAATGGGCACATTTGTGCTTGGTCATACCTGAAAGATGGATTCTGAATTTCACAGGCAGTACTTCATACCTCTTCAGCATCAGTCAGTCCGACATTTCCCACCTGTTCCTGAGCACTCCCGCGTCCTGCTCACAAACAAATACAAATCAGAAACGAAGGTGAAGATTTGCTAAGACTTTGTGCCAGGTTTGCATCACAAGGGTGACTCAAACTGCCATAAAGTGTTGTTTTGGGATTTCCTTTCAAGCGCACATCTTCATTTCCAGGCGAAAGTAAACCCGGAGTAACACAAAGTTGCACTTTGTGCAACTTTGTGTCAAGGGAGGCGTACCATGGGTGGTACATGGGTATTCCTATACAATCATCCATGTATTTTGATACATAGCCCTATCTACTAAAAAAAGATAGACAGGCCTTACTAGCAAAAAATAAAGGCCCCCTCAAGTCAGACATAAAGTATGAGAAATGCATACTTTTCTCACATTTTTCAACTTTGCACTGTACAGCACACTTACAAAGTTGGAAAGTGTGAAACTACGTCTAAATATATAGCACTGTCTACTGGAAAGTTGCCCTTCTCGTACAGAGCCTATGTTTAATATTATAGACGCACACCCTTGCACTATGGTTCAAGGGTGGGTGCCCTGGCGTCAGGCAGCTAAACGGAGGCAGTGCAAAGGGAGAGAGAAACAGAGGGAGGCAGTGCAATGGGAGAGAGAAACAGAGGGAGGCAGTGCAATGGGAGAGAGAAACAGTGCCACATATTACTAAATAAGAAGCTGTACTGCTCTTACTCCATTTCACGAAACATAATACAGCAATTTTGTTGCTGCGCTGCATGAAAACTTAGCAAATCTACCATAGAAGTAGGCCAAAGCACCATATTTTCACAAACCCTCAAGAGAACATTTGTGATTGGCTAACACTTGAGTCCCTCTAATTGAATCAAGCTTTGGAGCTGTCGCGCGCAGCTTTCGAGATCACTCCTCATCGAGCGAAGCTGGAAGTTGAAAACCAGGGCTGGTCTGTGTGAATGCAAAGTGTCAGCTCAGAATGAAGTCACCTACTTTTCCAACAATGCCATCATTTTAAATGCCTTAAGGAGGTCTGGGTGGCCTCCGAAAACCTATCCTGTACGCGCCTCTCCCTCATACATCATGCAGCACTTTGCCACCAGAGAATTTAAATAAACCGCGACTCATCTCGCAATCGTGAATCGTCCTCAGAGAAGAAGGCATGGGAAAGGTTTGATGATGCACTTTGCTCAGTCCCAACCCAAACTGGAAACTTTGTCTGTGTTTTCAGTGTGTGAGTTCGTTGTCAATTACTCTTTGACTAGAGGCTCCCTTTTAATAGCTTGATAGACCCCACAGGTTTCTGCAAGAGACCATCCAGAGTGCCATGTTCCCCAGGTGGCCCGAATAATGTCCGCGCGCTCCAAGAAACTGACAAACATGGGAAACCTTGGCACTGATCTCAGTTGACTCAAAAAGTCCCCGAGCTCCAGCTATGCTAACATTACTATACTGTATAATGCTGCCTGCTTCTTGTGAATGTGACTGGATTCTCTGTGTACTACCTGCTGAGCATTACCTCATCCGATGAGCGAGTGATGGTGAAGGAAAAGGCTCCCCTCTTGCATTCAGTGAATCTCCCAACAGCCCACCCTTTCCTACAAGGAATATGTGTCTCACTAATCACGACCGAACTTAGCCTCACAAACACAAATAGGGGATTTTTTTTGTCTCATTTGCATTCGTTAACACTAGCACGTAGATTGTCAATTCCTTGGACTAGGCGAATTAATAGTAAGATTTTTTCATACCTCTTCAGCATCAGTCAGTCCAAAATTTCCCACCTGTTCCTGAGCACTCCCGCGTCCTGCTCACAAACAAATAAAAATCAGAAAAGAAGGTGAAGATTTGCTAAGACTTTGTGCCAGGTTTGCATCACAAAGGTGAACACCTAGATTATCAATTCCTTGGACTAGGCGAATTTATAGTAAGAATTTTTCCTTTGTGTATATATATATCTATATATATTTATATATATATATATTACAAGAGGGGCTGTGACTGGAACTTTCCTAAGTCAATCGGCGCAGGAAGCCTCAGCAAAATGTTCTCCTGAAACATCAAGGATCCTACCAAGGAGGAAAAAAGCTTTAACATATGAAAGGGCAACAGAAACCTACTAAGGGAAGACTAAATGCTCGAAAGGGGACTACAGGTCCCAACATGCTTTGCAACAGATGATGTACTAAACCAAGCCCACTGTGGGTAATGAACTAATCAAATATGCAAATAAATGAAAATAAAAAAGAGCTTTCTCTGCTTCTCCTTTCAGCAAGCCTGTGAACAAGATGTGGAAGACATCGAAATGCGTAAGGCAATTACAAGATATTCCGCGATGCTAAGGAGATTGAAAAGTGAAGTCCTGAGGGACGGCTTCCTGCCGAGTGACCTGCCAAGCTTTCGGGCCATTGTTGAACATATATATATATCTATATATATATTCACTGAAAAAAACATAGGTTTCAGAGACGTTATAGTTAGAAATTAGCATTTAAAAAACCTTAGAAATTCACAGAAAAAACCATAGGTTTCAGGGGTGTTATAGTTAGCTGCCCAAACTCGTACAAAACCATAGAAATTCCTCCGTTATAGTTAGTTCTGCTAACTATAACTCACGCGCCCGCAATGCACTGCTGATGATGTCACATATTGCATCATTCATGACATGGTCAGTGACATCACTGATGACATCTCAAATGACATCACTGATGACATCACTGATGACATCATCCACTGAATGTGGTTTAGTTTGAAATTTAAATATGTATTATATATATACCAATCTGTATTGAAGATTGAGTGGATATATAACTGTCTGGATGGAGGAATTGGTAGTAGCTGTCTGACTGTCTTTTTAAGTGAGTAATTAAAAGTGTCTCACTTAATACATGGATTAGTAACAAAACTATGTGAATGTGTGCAGCACTGTCTCTCTTGTTGTATAACATGCTGCCTCAGTTAGTCACTAACTACATGAGTGTGTATATTAGTTATTGATTAGTTGGGTGAGTATTTGTATGGGACACTGAGTTTTTGTGTGGTTGGATGGGGTGTGTGTAACTCTATGCATAGATGTGTGAATGGTTGATTGACTAGGTGTATGGGTTTAAGAGTGCATGTGGAAACAGTTGTTTGGGTGACTGAGTGTATTTATTTGTGTGTTGGTGAGCGAATATATGTTTAGTTGTACATCTTCAACAAAGTAAAAAAATAAAAGGCATTGTATGTGAGAGTTGGTGTATATAAATAAGTTTGTGTAAGAGTCAGTGATTGTGAGAGTAAATATATGAATGAGTGTATAATTGTAATGGTGCTTTTTTCACATATTAACGATGAGTTACTATGTGTTTGAATAAATGAGGTGTCGTTGGATAATTGTGTAAGTGAGTAAATTTAAGTGTGATACATTTTTTTCATGAGTGAGTAGGATGACTGCATAACCGACTAAGATGTCTGCTGATGTGTCAATGTCTATATATGTGTATAAGTGCATTTGATAGTGTTCTATTAATTAATGACTGCATGTATAGATGATTCTGTTGTTGAATGGGTAGTTGTGTGTGTAGACTTAGGAATCAGTGAGTGGGTATGTAGTAACTGGTATTGGTGTGTCAATGGTTTCAAATATGGTACTCTGTATTTTACAGTGAGTGATGAAAGGTTATAATAGTGTATGATGCGGTGTATCGGATTGTCAAGTGGATGATGTCATCAGTGATGTCATTTGAGATGTCATCAGTGATATCATCAGTGATGTCACTGACAATGTCATGAATGATGCAATATGTGACATCATCAGCAGTGCATTACGGGCGCATGAGTTATAGTTAGCAGAACTAACTATAACGGAGGAATTTCTATGGTTTTGTACGAGTGAAATGGGCAGCTAACTATAACACCCCTGAAACCTATGGTTTTTTCTGTGAATTTCTAAGGTTTTTTAAATGCTAATTTCTAACTATAACGTCTCTGACACCTATGTTTTTTTCAGTGAATTTCAAAGGTTTTTTAAATGCTAACTTTTAAGTGTGATAGTAGTTATATCTATTTTTTTGTACTGATTTTCTACAGTTTTTTAACTGTTTATTTATAAATATTTTATTCATTAAATAACATATATTTTTCTGAAAATTGCAAAAAAACATTTTTTAATTAAAACTGAAATATTGATAAATTTTCTTTTTTTCATTTTTTATTTTAATATATTTATATCATTTTCTTTAAAAAAAAATAAAAAAATTTTCGCAGTCGCGCACTCAAAGTGTACACATCACGGTGGGTGCGCGCATTCTAGCCGCCATTTTAGAAAAGTCATGAAGGATCCGCGTATAGTGTGCGACGGCTGCGTGTTTTTCAGTTACATAATATACATTTAATATCACGTGATATGCGCGATTGGTATGCGACCAGTCTGCGACTCCTGCTCCCGCGCATTCGCGACACATGCGCATTACGGTACAAGATGTTTGCGCACTTGCGGGTCCCGCGTGACATCATATACGTGCTGGGGCGCGCTGGGTGCGCGACTCCCGCAAAAAAAAATTAGGTTCCAAAATGATATGTATGTGTCTTTAATATACATATTAAGGCAAGAGATTATGTAAGATATTCATCAAAATAATATATTTGTTCTTATAAGAAACTTATATTATTTTTAAATATATTTTTGCGAAGTCGGGTGCGTGCGTCGTGAGTGCAGAAAACCAGGTCAGCAGAGCTGCTGTAGAGCCAGAGGACCAGGTCAGCAGAGCTGCTCTAGAGCCTAAGAACTAGGTCAGCAGAGCTGCTCTAGAGTCAGAGAACCAGGTCAGCAGTGCTGCTGTAGAGCCAGAGAAACCAGGTCAGCAGAGCTGCTTTAGAGGGAGAGAACCAGGTCAGCAGAGCTGCTTTAGAGCCAGAGAACCAGGCCAGCAGAGCTGCTTTAGAGCCGGAGAATCAGGTTAACAGAGCTGCTTTAGAGCCAGAGAACCAGGTCAGCAGAGCTACTCTAGAGCCAGAGAACCAAATCAGCAGAGCTGCTTTAGAGCCATAGAACCAGGTCAGCAGAGCTGCTTTAGAGCCAGAGAACCAGGTCAGTAGAGCTGCTCTAGAGCCTAAGAACCAGGTCAACAGAGCTGCTCTAGAGCCAGAGAACCAGGTCAGCAGAGCTGCTGCAGAGCCAGAGAAACCAGGTCAGTAGAGCTGCTTTAGAGGGAGAGAACCAGGTCAGCAGAGCTTCTATAGAGCTAGAGAACCATGTCAGCAGAACTGCTTCAGAGCCATAGAACTGGGTCAACGGAGCTGCTTTAGAGCCAGAGAACCAGGTCTGCAGAGCTGTTGTAGAGCCAGAGAACTAGATCAGCAGAGCTGCTCTGTAGCATAAGAACTAGGTCAGCAGAGCTGCTCTAGAGCCAGAGAACCAGGTCAGCAGACCTGCTGTAGAGCCAGAGAAACAAGGTCAGCAGAGCTGCTTTAGAGAGAGAGAACCAGGTCAGCAGAGCTGCTTTAGAGCCAGAGAACCAGGTCAGCAGAGCTGCTCTAGCTGACACTGACTGACTGACACTGACTGACTGACACTGACTGACACTGATTGACACTGACTGACACTGATTGACTGACACTGACTGACTGACACTGATTGACTGACACTGACTGACTGACACTGACTGACTGACACTGACTGACTGACACTGATTGACTGACACTGACTGACACTGATTGACTGACATTGACTGACATTGACTGACACTGACCCTGACTGACTACTCTCTACTACTCTACTACTGACTCTCTACTACTCTCTCTCTACTACTCACTCTCTACTACTCTCTAATACTCACACTCTACTACTTTCTACTACTCACTCTCTACTACTCACTCTCAACTACTCACTCTCTACTACTCTACTACTCACTCTCTACTACTCACTCGCTACTACTCTCTACTACTCACTCTCTACTACTCACTCTCTACTACTCACGCTCTACTACTCTCTACTACTCACTCTCTACTACTCTCTACTATTCACTCTCTACTACTCACTCTCTACTACTCACTCTACTACTTTCTACAACTCTCTACCACTCACTCTCTACCACTCTCTACTATTCACTCGCTACTACTCTCTACTACTCACTCTCTACTACACTCTCTACTACTCTCTCTCTCTACTACTCTCTACTACTACTCTCTACTATTCACTCTCTACTACTCACTCTCTACTATTCTCTTCTACTCACTCTACTACTCTCTGCTGCTCTCTAGCACTCACTCTCTACTACTCTACTACTCTCTCTCTACTACTCACTCTCTACTACTCACTCTACTACTCTCTACTACTCACTCTCTACTACTCACTCTCTACTATTCAATCTCTACTACTCACTCTCTACTACTCGTTCTCTACTACTCACTCTCCACTACTCACTCTCTACTACTCGCTCTCTTCTACTCTCTACTACTCACTCTCTACTACTCACTCTCTACTACTCTCTACTACTCTCTCTGCTACTCACTCTCTACTACTCTCTACTACTCTCTCTGCTACTCACTCTCTACTACTCACTCTCTACTACTCTACTACTCTCTACTACTCGCTCTACTACTCACTCTCTCCTATTCTCTACTACTCACTCTACTACTCTCTCCTACTCTCTACCACTCACTCTCTACTACTCTACTACTCACTCTCTACTACTCTCTCTCTACTACTCACTCTCTACTACTCTATACTGTTCACTCTGTACTACTCTCTACTACTCACTCTGTACTACTCACTCTCAACTACTCACTCTCTACTACTCTCTACTGCTCACTCTCCACTACTGATTCTCTACTACTCACTCTCAACTACTCTCTACTACTCACTCTACTACTCACTCTCTACTACTCTACTACTCTCTCTACTTCTCACTCTCTACTACTCTCTCTACTACTTGCTCTCTGCTACTCGCTCTCTACTACTCTCTAGTACTCACTCTAATACTCACTCTCTAATACTCTCTACTACTCACTCTCTACTACTCCACTACTCTCTACTACTCACTCTCTACTACTCATGCTCTACTACTCTACTACTCTCTACTACTCTCTCTCTACTACTCACTCTCTACTACTCTCTACTACTCACTCTCTACTACTCCACTACTCTCTACTACTCACTCTCTACTACTCACGCTCTACTACTCTACTACTCTCTACTACTCTCTCTCTACTACTCACTCTCTACTACTCACTCTCTACTACTCTCTACTACTCACTCTCTACTACTCCCTACTACACACTCTCTACTACTTGCTCTCTGCTACTCGCTCTCTACTACTCTCTAGTACTCACTCTAATACTCACTCTCTAATACTCTCTACTACTCACTCTCTACTACTCACTCTCTACTACTCCACTACTCTCTACTACTCACTCTCTACTACTCACGCTCTACTACTCTACTACTCTCTACTACTCTCTCTCTACTACTCACTCTCTACTACTCACTCTCTACTACTCTCTACTACTCACTCTCCACTACTCTCTACTACTCACTCTCTACTACTCACGCTCTACTACTCTACTTCTCTCTACTACTCTCTCTCTAATACTCACTCTCTACTACTCACTCTCTACTACTCTCTAGTACTCACTCTAATACTCACTCTCTAATACTCTCTACTACTCACTCTCTACTACTCCACTACTCTCTACTACTCACTCTCTACTACTCACGCTCTACTACTCTACTACTCTCTACTACTCTCTCTCTACTACTCACTCTTTACTACTCACTCTCTACTACTCTCTACTACTCACTCTCTACTACTCACTCTCTACTACTCTCTACTACTCACTCTCTACTACTCTCTCTACCACTCTCTACTACTCACTCTCTACTACTCTCTACTACTCACTCTCTACTACTCTCTCTCTACTACTCTCTACTACGCACTCTGCTACTCACTCTCTACTACTCTCTACTACTCACTCTCTACTACTCACTCTCTACTACTCTCTACTACTCACTCTCTACTACTCTCTACTACTTTCTACTACTCACTCTACTACTCACTCTCTACTACTCTCTACTACTCACTCTCTAATACTCACTCTCTACTACTCACTCTCTACTAATCTCTCTCTACTACTCTCTACTATGCACTCTGCTACTCACTCTCTACTACTCTCTACTACTCACTCTCTACTACTCACTCTCTACTACTCTCTACTACTCACTCTCTACTACTCTCTACTACTCTCTACTACTCACTCTCTACTACTCACTCTCTACTACTCTCTACTACTCACTCTCTACTACTCTCTCTACCACTCTCTACTACTCACTCTCTACTACTCTCTACTACTCACTCTCTACTACTCTCTCTCTACTACTCTCTACTACCCACTCTCTACTACTCTCTACTACTTTCTACTACTCACTCTACTACTCACTCTCTACTACTCTCTACTACTCACTCTCTACTACTCACTCTCTACTACTCACTCTACTACTCTCTACTACTCACTCTCAGATACTTTCTCTACTACTCTCTACTACTCACTCTCTACTCTCTATTACTCGCTCTCTACTCTCTACCTCTCTACCTCTCTCTCCACTACTCTCTACCTCTCTACCTCTACCTCTCTACCTCTACACCTCTACCTATACACCTCTACCTCTCTACCTCTCTGTACATGCACACATATGCACATATATATATATGCATATATATGCATATGCATTTATATATGTATGTGTATATATATATATACATATATAAACATATAATCTGCATATCTATATAAATATAAATTCATGCAAACATATACATATACATATATGCATACATATGCATGGTATGTATATGAAATTTTGAAAAACACTAATAAAAGCAAAGCTAAAAAGCCACCTAATTAGAAACAGAATTGCTTTAACTTAAACGAGGGCGAGACCTATTGCATTTTCAATGCTTGTTTACTTTGGTTCCATCAAGAAGGCATTCAGATGTGACACATTTGCCATAAATTCTGAATGGTAGCACTCTAGTTCCTCATTAGATCACTGTAGCAAAGCTACCGCTCGCCATGGAAGTCTGCTGCTGGTATTCAAAGTGCATGTTTCAGTCTGCATGTCAGAACTTTTTAATGAAATAGAAGAGGATTTGAGAAGTCAAAATGTGCCCTAAGTTTTCTTTCTGCAGCACTAATCATAATTTCTATGGCAAAATGAACCCCCTCATTTTGTTCCTTTTTAAATTAAATGTTTTAAGAGTTACCACTTTAATCCAAGCAAGATGGCTTCAGGTGTGCCATATGTTTATCATAAGTAGGACTGTTAGCGCTCTAGTTGTTCTTTGGAACACTCTGGGAAGCTGCAGTAGAACACAAAGGAATCAACTGACAGTCTCTGCCCTTGTTGGATGTACATGTTTTACTGAGAATGTCAGACTTCATTCCGACATGACTGAGAAAGATAATGTGAATTTACAGAAAATATGCTCTCAGTTTAGCTTATAGATCACCTTCCAAACCTCTGTGGGAAAAGCATGTGAAAATAGTTTTCTCTCAAACATGATTCATGATATCCCAGCAGAAGGCTTTTTCACATGGTAAAATCACCTTAGAACATACCACAATTCCTAAAATGAGTATGGTACCATCAACAAATGATTTATAATGTAACTAAAGTCTTAAAACCTCCTATTAACTGCAATGCTTTTTAATGAGGTGTTATCTTGTATATTGGTCCCAAGATGGCTGCCAACACTTCTTGGATGAAGTGCTGACAGCCAATCAGATCTCACAATGAGATGTGTGGTTAGGCTCCGCCCAGATATGTATATGATTTTACTTTTGATTTTCACAGGAACTACTGAACGGATTTACACCATATATGCAAAAGGCACATGCCTGACCTGAGGACTACCTCTTTGGCAAATTACACGTAATTCTGTTCAGCCGTTCGGGCTGTACCTTCGACTAAAGGTCCTATGGAAAAATGCATGGGGAAAACGCGTTTTGGGACCCCCCTTTTTCTCGGCCCCCACTTGACGAATCCCCCCGAGACTTTCACGATAGGAGCTGAAAGGAGCGCCCCATTTGTTTTGAAAATTTCGCGAGGATTCGTCAACCGGCGCCAAAGTTATTCAAAATAGAATTTTGAGATTTCCTATGGAAACTAGGTTGTAACTATATCTATCTACTGGCGACCGCCAGTAGATAATATATATGTATATATATATATATTCACTGAAAAAACCATAGGTTTCACACATGTTATAGTTAGCTGGACATTTTACTCATAAAAAACCAATGAAATTCCCCCGTTATAGTTAGTGCAGGCAACTATAACTCACGCGACCACAATCCTCTGCTGATGCTAATACTGTATTTAGACACTTATTTGCCCATGTCTTCTTCCATTAAATTTTAGCTATACATATATTACAAATATTTTTTTTTCATAAAGACACATATGTCATCAGCAGAGGATTGCGGTCGCGTGAGTTATAGTTGCCTGCACTAACTATAACGGGGGAATTTCATTTGTTTTTTATGAGTAAAATGTCCAGCTAACTATAACATGTGTGAAACCTATGGTTTTTTCAGTGAATTTGCAAGGTTTTTTAAATGCTAATTCCTAACTATAACGTGTGTGAAACCTATGGTTTTTTCAGTGAATTTGTACGTTTTTTTAAATGCTAAGTTACTTTACGCCGTTCGTGGCGTGCGCGCCCACTTAACGCAGTTCGTTCCGTGCGCGCACGGTGCGCTTCGCGCACCGTGCGCGCACAGTGAGCACGCGGTGCGCTTGGCGCACCGCGCGCCCACTTTACGCAGTTAGTGCCGTGCACGCACGGTGGATGGGCCATGTACGCACGATGCGCTTCGCGCACCGTCCGCACACGGAGGACATATTATACGCTTCGTCGTGAACGGTAAACTATTCAATGTTCCTAGGTTGCCATATGCCCTACGGGCACCTTTTGCACACGGGGGGGGGGAGAAAATGTGGATAATTTTTTTTTTATATTTTATTTTTACCGTACGCATACGGTAAGCGTAATCGCCGTTTTTTCGAAAAAATATAAAATTGCATTTTTGGACTTGGGGGTTCTTTTGGGACACCTTAATCAAGGCTAGGTGGTTAGGAGCTGTCTAACATGCCCCTTTACATGTTTTGAACCTTTGTTTTGCTTCCCTCCCTCAGAGTGCGAGAGAGAAAATGGCGGCCGCCGCTTCCTGGTTTCGACCGATTCGAATGTTTACTAAGATCTAACAGCCAATCAGAATCGCGCTCGCGCACGGCGCCGTACGCGTACGGTAAGCTTACCGTAAGCGCACGGTAAGCGCACCGTAAGCTGCCACAGATATATATATTGATTTAAATGCTATTTTCTCAGGAACTACTGAACAGATTTACACCAGACCTACAAAAGGCACTTCCTTGACCTGTAGACTACCTCTCTGCCAAATTCCAAGTAACTCTGTTCAGCCGTTCGGGCTGTAGCTGTGTCTAAAGGTCCTACGGAAAAATGCATGGGAAAAACGCGTTTTGGGACCCCCCTTTTTTCTCAGGCCCCGCTTGACAAATCCCCCCGAGACTTTCAGGGTAGGAGCGTAGCGTAGCGCCCCATTAGTTTTGAAAATTTCGCGAGGATTCGTCGACCGGCGCCAAAGTTATTCCCAATAGAATGTTGCAGTTTTCCTATGGAAACAGGGTCCTAACTATAACTACCTACTGGCGACCGCCAGTAGGTAATATATATATATACCGGGTAATATATATTATATATATATTACCCGGTCGCGAAGAGGAGCCCACCGCGTATCGCGGGTCTTGTGACAGCACCAGGAAGGCGCGTCTACAGTGAGAACGAAGGTGAGCTGGAGCCCTTGCAGGGAGGGAGCCAGTTTGACGCTCCGGTTGTCAGCCATAAAGCGGGGCAGGTCCCGCCCTGGACATTTGTTTAACAAGTTGCAATTGAGACTGAGAGAGTGCACCCACTGGGGATCATTATAGAGCACTACATCACCCACAAGGCCGTGAGAAAAGGCACGCCCACTGGGGCAGGTAATTGAAATCACCCACAAGGCCGTGAGAAAAGGCACGCCCACTGGGACAGGTGATCGAAATCAAAAGCCGTGCTCTTAGCTACATTTCCAGTCATTCAGCAAAAAACGCCACTGAAGAAAGGTTTACCCCTGAAACGCGTCTGGCGCAGATGTATTGAACTTTGCTGTCCTTGTTGGGTCCTGCTGGCAGGCTGTCTTCCATTAAAAGTGAGCGAAATTTATCCTTCGTGTGGCTCTACTTCAAACGGGTTTCCTGTGATGGTATATATATATATATATATATATATATATATATATATATATAGATATATAGATAGATAGATATAGACATATATATGTATAGATATATATATGTATAGATATATATATAGATATATATAGATATATATATATAAAACAGTTTGTTCACCCTGAAAGAGGGAACTGTCACTCAGTGTAGAGTGAACTTTTTAGGGTCAGTCTGGGCAGCTGTATGGTTCTCTGTTTTTTCTTCGGTGTCATATGCGTGCCGCAATTCTCTAAAAGAAAGTGGCAGCGAAAAGCAGAATTTTGCAAACCACTTTGCTGCACCTTGTTGAAAAGTGACATTACCAAGGGACAAATCCATTCAAATATATCAGCATTTTTGGCTGGAACAGCCCCAGACAAGGTATCTCATTCCTCATATATATAACATTTCTGAAGGTGCAAAACCTGCGATTAACACAATTATAGGATTCGAGATATCAAAATTGCAAGTCCCCGTGTACAGAGGACACATTGCAAACAGAAGCGAATTTTTGATTCTCAAAAAGCACTTTGTGATTGATTACAATTCACTAAGAAGAGCAGATGTGAAAGAGGTCCCCCTCTTCCTCATCCTTCCAAATTGATACTGTTGAAAAACATACTGTTGAACATAAGGAACTATATAGAATTGCATGAACTCCTCAAAACTAATATGGCACAAGTTCAGATTGTGGTAGGTTATAGGTGCAATCTATCAGCAGTTCAACTAAGAAGAAAAATCACTGTCAAGAGCTAAGCATATGATGATGTGAAAGAGATTCGTGCAAAGTTTGAGCCGTTCGCTCATCATGGTTCATGTTAGGTACATGAAGTGTCGCTTATGTGTTGCGGCTTGGATCTGCTATATCATCGCAGGTGGTCCAAGAAAGCCGGTGTAGCAGGTGGAGGCATTGATTTCAGAGCTTCAGAAATACTAAGGGGTGCCATACGAGGCAATTGCTAACTCGTTTGGAAATATCCATCCCCAAAGATACCAATACTGGGGTGCTAGAAACTCAAAGGCAGTTGGGAAACATGGCCAATTTCCAGTGGGAGCTGAGAGTCCCATTAAAAATTAGAAGTCACTAAAGGAATTAGAAATTCTGGCCCCAGTGCTCCTGCCCACTACTCACCCCCCCCCCCCCCCCCTCTTCCCCCCCACCTCCACGAACTTTACCTGGAACTGCTTTGAGCAGGGTGAGTCTCTGGTAGAAAAACTCACAACCTGTGGCGGTAACTGGTTTGTACAATCCCATTTCGACTGGTAGCTGCCATGACTGTCAGAATTAGGATTACCAGCGACATTTTAATGAGGCTTTAAGATCTCCCTCTCTTTGGGATTGTGAATACTGCACAGGTATTCTTGTGGGCATCAGCAAAGCAAGGCAATCAAAAAGTACAAAAATAAGCGGCCATATTATCAAGGACGGCGTTAACATTATCGCCGGTTTAGCGGCAGAAAACTGACGCTAAAGCGGCGATAATGGGCTTGATAATATGCCGCAGAGAATTCCAATAGAAGCCCATGTTCACACCAGAACCTGGTCTTCTATGGGAATTCACAAGGGCATATTATCAAGCCCATTATCGCCGCTTTAGTGGCAGTTTTCTGCCGCTAAACCGGCGATAATTTTTAACGGCGTCCTTGATAAAATGCCCCGAAATACTTAGGGGCGTATTTTTACCACAACAGAACCGAAATAAACACATTTTTGAGCTGAAACACCTCTAATCGGTAGCAATCTATTAAAGGAAAGTGGCTTTCGTATTTAATACATACTTATGGTAATGTCCTTCCTATCTGATCAGGCTGTGTGATTCTGCACCGGTCACTGTTGGGGACCTACTGAAGTGGGCTAAATGTTGATATGCACATATATCATGTTGTTTGGACAATGGACTTTTTTACCGACAGGGTAGGTTCAAGGACAACGCTGGTAGTAATAGGGAAATAATCTGATTGCTGAAGGTGAAAAGAAAGGGGTACCACACTAATCCAGAGGGGAGGTCATGAGGTAGGACGAAGGGGAGAGCATGGAGAATTGGCAGAATGCCACCAAAGGCTATGCTCATCTTATGCCCTTGAATGCAGCCGCACACATGATGTTGAAAGGTTGACCATGGGCTTCATTTATTAACAAAAATGCAATGATCCTTAGTGATTCCATCAGGGATGGAAACCATGCATATAGCGCAACAAGAAGATGCCTTAAAAGCTATTGCAGGTTTTCAATATAGTATGTCTATACCATCCAGAGGCACTGGCTTTCATCTGTCTAAGATTACTACTGAGAATATAGTCATTGTTCTGCCTAAGAGGTTACTTCATTCACTACTTTGTTCTCTTCATAGTCTTCTTTCTGTATTTCCAAGGAATGTAGATGGTCTCACTTGTGGCTGTCGTTGATAATGGCCATCTCCAAATCTCGGCCGGCCACGGCCCTAGAGAAAAATTCAATAGAGAAATATGCCTGCTTCCCTACGGAGGATGGATCCAATTTTTTCAAATCACAATTTCATTTAAATAGTTTGAGAGTTTTGAACAAAATGAAGACGAATGTCTCACTGTGGGTATGTGTATGGATCATGGTGTTACAGATGGATAATGTCAATTTCCATTGAACTGTTGTTAAGGTAATAAATCTGAAGCTGCAGTATTTAATAATCTACTTTGACATCTATGCATATATTACTTCAATATATATTTTCTTTCCTAGTGCAATCGTATCTCTTATTTTAACTTTCTTTATGGGAAGTGTTGTTAGGGTCAACAGGGCCCACGCAGTAGTCTCCATTTTAGCTGCACCTTTTAACTTGACATCTTTCACTAATGGTGATTTTGACATGATTTGCACTAACACGTTAAAATACTTAGAAATTCTTCTGCATGTAGCTAATTTCTTAGTAAGCATTTTATCAAGTTGTTAGTACACTCTGTCTAAGGCTAGGACTATTTGAACGGGATGCCCTTGCATTTGGTTGTCCAGTTGGAGATAGCTCTGAGTCTCAAGACAAACAATCACATCAGCACTGCACCTCTGACACAGTGTGTTAGAAATGGGGTGTCTGGTTGGCTAGGGTATACACCTAAGCCAGGCAGAACCCACCAGTCTAGTCAGGGTAAGGGAGTTAAACAGCAAAGATAACACATGCTCACCCCCTTGGTAGCTTGGCAGAGCAGTCAGGCTTATCCCTGAGACAATCTGTAAAGCGTTTGCGCAACACACACACAAACCAGTGACACACTAGGCACAACACAAAAAGAGAGACTCCACACAAGGTTATATAAAAATATCCTTTGTATTGTACATCAAAACACATTAGACCACATCACATAAATCACTGCGCCACTAGGCGCTGGTCAAAACGATGCATATAAATCATCTAAGACCACTATTACATGAAGTACTGTGCCACTAGGCATGTGTCGTAATAATGCATAAAATACACATAAGTCACCTAGATCATAAGTCACTTTGCCAACTAGGCACTTATCATGGCATCACAGGTAGGGCAAGAACATGAAGACACATATGCTGCCCTTGCTATAGGTAAACGTATAGGACACTTAAGTAATCACCTATGAGGGGCCTATGTAATGTACACATTACGAGAAACAACACCCTCATGCTGCTGCTCATGCCACCCCAACAAACATTGTGATCTCCTGTCCCCCACCCAACAGTGAATCCCCTAGGAGCATTAGGACCAGACGTATGCCCTAAGTCCTGACATCCGGACTAAAAGAATGCAGGAATGGTAGGCCTCTGAGACCCCATGATGTCTTCTTACCAAAATGCCTCCAATAGTGATATGCAGCTGCCCACAAACCTGTGGCACAGCCGCCGAGACCAAACGCGGCGGGGGCCCATGACCATAGCAAAACTAATTGTGCCCCCATTGGTGGAGACACCTCCTTGGTCCCACACCTGCTTAAGGAGAATTGAGGGCAGCCGTCATTAATGCTCAGTGCGACTGCCGCGTACACTGTGAAACTCAGTCCCCTTTGCAAGCACTGGGGACTGAGAAGGAGCTGCCATACCTTCCACAATGCTGGAGAACCGCAGCAGTGCCAGGAGCCCTCCCCGGGACTCTGTGGTTGGGTTGCCACTTATCTTTCGGCAGTTGCGGCCCGAGTCAACTGGAGTGACCATGCGAGGCTCCTGCATCCTCTGGCAGTGGGGCCCGCCCACCTTCTGTTGTCAAAAGAGACACAGATGATAGACCGAATGTAGAGTAAATCAAACATTCACCCCCAGTCAATAAATCTGGGTTAAATTCATCATTCTTTTTCTCACCATGCCATCTTAGTTTGGAACCACCCATATGCAAATCAATCTTGACCCTGTGCCTCATGGGTACAGTCCAGCCCGAGCTGCCAAGGCAAGTCCTCCCTGGACCGAAAATATGCATCCTGAGATCGGTTTCGGGGCATCACTACTTATCAGCCAGGCTAACTTGAATCCAGTGGCTCAGTGAGCCTGGGACCCATGTCTGGGCAAACCCGGTGCACTTAGGGTGAGAAAGCAAAAGACACACAGATGATAAGTAGAATGTAGAGTGCAACACACATTCACCCCCAGTCAACAGTTCTCGGTAAATCCATCATTCTTTTGCTCACCATGCCACCTCAGTTTGGCACCAGCCATATGTAAATCAGTCTTGACCCTGTGCCTAATGGGAACAGTCCAGCCTGAACTGCCAAGCGAGGTCCTCCCTGGACCAGAAACAAGCATCCTGTGTCCGGTTTCAGGGCATCACCCCTCATCAGCCAGGCTAGCTTGATTCCAGTGGCACAGTGAGCCCGGGACCCATGTCTGGGCATACCCGGTGCACTGTTGTTGGCCTTGCTCCAAGGACGAGGAGGAGCTCCATGACGGTATTCCTCCCTGCTGGAGCTTCGCAATGATTGGCAGCTTGGGGCCACGTAGCAGACCACGGCAGCTGATGTAAATTGCAGATACCAGAAAGACCGGACACAAGGGGGAGAACGCTTCCTTCAGCTCAGCTCTCCTCTCTGATGGCTCTAAGATCACCAAGAAAGTATAGCGCTTACAATGCACTAGGATAGAGGGTTTTTAACCAGCGCTCTTCACATGCCTTTTACCACGAGCCAGTGCAGTGCTAGGAGGCGCTGGACTGAAAAACCAAAGCCCTCCCTCTAACTCGTATCTCAAACAGAGAGGTTAGAACAGGCCAGTCTTTCACCTGCAGGTTTCCTTTTCACAAAATCTTTTGCATCCCTGAAACTTTCAACAGGAGGCCAGCACACACAAGCCCTTGGAGATTGCCTTTGCAAGCAGGATGCCACAGCAGGGCTTAAAGAGTGAATCTTTTTCCTCCACCACAGACAGAAGCAGCAACTGCAGGCCAACCCCACACAGCAAACAGCAAAGGAGCAGTACTCCTCCGTACAGCTCTTCATCTCTTCGTCTTGGTATGGTCCTCTTGTTCCTTGAAGTAATCTAAAGTTCTGGGGTTTTTAGGTGTAATACCGATACCCCAAAATGTCTTTGTTCGCTCTGTGGCAAGTGTCTCTCGACCCAGTCCAAACTAGTTCTGCCCTCACTGGTGCAGTATCACCACAGGGGGTGGGGACAGCATTGTGCTAAAGGAGACACAGCCTATTCATGTGTAAGCAAAACTTCTCCCACTACTCTAAATAAAGACCAGGTCTATTTAGTCGTGCGATGAGTCACCTATGCAAGGCAGGGCACACCTCCACTCCCCCTAGTGACTGTTTAAAAAAATGCACATCTCAGCTCCTATCACTCACACACCAGACGCTGAATACACAAACAGCCAGAGGCACACTGAATGCTGAAGTAAGAAAATGCCCACTTTCAAAAAGTTGTATATGAGCGCGTGTTTAACGCGCCCTCCAGTCGCACTGCTCAATCAGGGGAAAATTCCTCCCACAATACTTGTGAATGTCTAAAGTTCCACTTTCAATCCACGTAATAAACCAATATTTGATCAATTTTAACCAATACTTGTGTCAAATTTAATCCAAAAGATCACAGTCACGCCGAGGACAGCATAGTTCCATGAAGTGCTTTTATTTCATAATTTTCAAGTGCCGCAGCATGCCCATCCGGGCTTCAACATAGACACGTATGGTTCAGCAGTTCATTTTTGTAGCCTCATATGATGTTTCCCAATGCATTTCAAACTGTAAAGTTCTTCGTCAGGGGTAACTGCAAAAATACATGATAACAGAACCACTAAACCATCTGCTTAATATAAACAATACACAATAATATAAATGCCTGTGCAACCCACACCTAATCCTAAATCCAACCCCTCACCCTCGAGAAACCGTGCTCTTAACAGCATAGTAAACGTGTCCATTCATTTGCAAACTAAACAACATTATCAGCTCAAAACCCAATTCATTCAATAATACTTATCCCAAAACAATTCTTTAGTGAACCTAAAACTACAACCCCTCCAGACTCAAACTACCTTCCATATGTGCGGCCAGCAGCCTGAATTAATTCTCCGTACTGTCTCCAACAGCCAGAATTGCACGTTCTCTCTCTTACACGCTTTCCACTTGAGTGTCGTGATACCAATCAGAGGGCGACTATACTGACCACATGACCCTATCCTGATTGTAACTAAAACTTTTTAAAAATAGATCCTTTGACGTAACAGTGCTTAACTAAATAAAATCAATTAACTGGTAATTAAATAAAATGCACCAACCCGTCTACTTCTCATTCGTGAACACAACCTCAACCCTTTTCACTCGCACCCCTGACCCCAGAATAACAAAAACATTTGTTCAACTTATGTACGTACGGATATATGATTCACAGCGTAACCAATATTCTCATAAATGAATGCCATAAAAACAAACACATGAATGCGTAAGCACAGGATCTAGATATCTGCCATAGTTCATCTGCTCATGTCCTTTCAGTGAGTCCAACCAAATACTGCTGTCTTCGAAGTGACATTATGTTCGCTACCAATCTCAATCAACATCTCTTAAATAACTGATTAGGTTATCAACGGGGTGAAGACTGCTAGGACAGGATATTGCGAAGCAAAGTAACATGATGCAGGATTGCACTCTTCCCTTATAATCTTCACATTTCGTTTGTAGATTCAAATTTAATAGTTGCGTGCATTAACTGGTGCCACAGTTGTATATGAGCGCGTGTCTGACACGCCCTCCAGTCGCACTGCTCAATCAGGGCAAAATTCCTCCCACAATACTTGTGACTGTCTAAAGTTCCACTTTCAAACCACGTAATAAACCAATATTTGATAAATTTTAACCAATACTTGTGTCAAATGTAATCCAAAATATCACAGTCACGATGAGGACAGCATAGTTTTTTCTAAAAGTGGCATTTTCGAACACAGGATTTAAAAACCACCTCCACCAAAAGGTGCGTTAATAACTCAGAGTTCAGACAGTCTAAACATAGTTTTCCTATATTGTCCTTATTGCATGTTACACATGTAAAAATGGTACAGTGCAACCCCAATGATAGCCTGTGGGACAGATAGCCTTTCAATAGTAAAAAATGAATTACACAGTATTTCACTATCAGGACATGTCACACACACTAGTACATGTCCTTCCTTTCACATACACTGCACACTGCCCATGAGGGTACCTTGGGCCTCCCTTAGGGGTGCCTTACATGTAAAGAAAGGGAAGGTTTGGGCCTTGCAAGTGGGTGCACTTGCAAGGACAACATGGCAGTTCACAACTGTGCATGCAGACACTACAGTGATAGGTCTGAGATACATTTACAGGGCTACTCATGTGGTTGGCACAACCAGTGCTGCAAGCTCACTAGTAGCATTTGATTTACAGGCCCTGGCACAGACCATGCGCTTTACTAGGGGCTTACCAGTAAATCAAATATACCAATCATGGATAACCAATCATTGTCAAAATATATACAGAAAGCATATGCACTGATCAGCAGCGGTAAAGTGCCTAGAATCCCATAGCCAACGAAAACAGTGTAAGAAAAATAGGAGCCAAAAGGCAAAAGGTTTGAGGATAAACCCATCAAAAGGGCCAGGCCTAATACAGTGATATTGGAACAGTGTTTTTATTATATGAACAGCTTCTGTGCCAAGTTGGATAGAAGGCAAAAGACACACAATTGATGGACGGAATACAGAACAAATCAAAACATTCACCCCTAGTCAAGAGATCTGGGTTAAATTCATCATTCCTTTGCTCACCATGCAACCCCAGTTTAGACCTGGCCATATGCAAATCAGTCTTGACCCAGTGCCTCATAGGAACAGTCCAGCTCGAACTGCCAAGCCAGGTCCTCCCCGGACCGGAAACAAGCATCCTAGGACCGGTTTTGCTTTGATTGTCCTAAGTTGGCAAGGTATGCCCAGACGTGGGTCCCTTGCTAACTTTGCCACTGGATTCAAGCTAACCTGGCTGATGACGGCTGATTAGCCAGAAACCGGTCCCAGTATGCTTGTTTCCGGTCCATGGAAGACATGGCTTGGCAGTTCGGGCTGGACTGTTCCCATGAGGCACAGGGTCAGATTGGTTTGCATATGGCCATGTCTGAACTGGGGTGGAGGAGTGAGCTAAAGAATGGTGATGGATTAAACCCAGATCAGTTGACTGGGGGTGAGTGCTTGCAATGTTCAACACTCAGTCCATCATCCCCTTTGGTTTTGCTTTGTTCGCCCTAAGTTGGCAGGGTATGCCCAGACGTGGGTCCCTTGCTCACTTTGCCACTAGATTCAAGCTAGCCTGGCTGATTAGCCAGAAACCGGTCCCAGGATGCTTGTTTCCGGTCCAGGGAAGACATGGCTTGGCAGTTCGGGCTGCACTGTTCCCATGAGGCACAGGGTCAGATTGATTTGCATATGGCCATGTCTGAACTGGGGTGGAGGAGTGAGCTAAAGAATGATGATGGATTAAACCCAGATCAGTTGACTGGGGGTGAGTGCTCGCAATGTTCAACACTCCGTCCATCATCCCCTTTGGTTTTGCTAAGTTGGATAGAAGAGCACCTCTGCAGATTATCCAGGAAACGCAGTGCACTGTGACTGAGATGCAGACCTGCTGACTCTATTCTTTATCCTGCAAAGAATGAGAGCCTGCTCTACACCAGATTAGTTTCCTGAGACATCACACATCAGTGTCAAGGGTTATGGTGTCCCAAGAGATCTGACAGAGGGTATTCCCACTGTGACCTCACTAGTGTAGGTAGTATTAGATAGAAATATAAGTCAAAATATAATTATATAATCATATAATCACACAGAAATGTTGTAGTTGTTGAACAGAATTTTTGTAATGCTGGTTACAATGTTTTGTTTCATCCTACTAATAATTGCAGTTCATGCATTTTTCAACAAGAATACAATTATCCCAATAAATGTTTGAAAAGCCAACTTGTGTATTTCTTGTATTTCCCTTGGGCATGTCTTATTAACAATAAAAGGGTAGATCTGTTTACACAATTCCCTTGGGGAATTAGAGTGGTCATGTGCTGAGGTTACAGATACCATCTGGCATCCTGGAAGGTTAGGGTTTTAGATGGGGCACTGTGAGTTATCTAAGAATTGGGGCAACATACTCTGATGAAATGTGTGGACTCAGTTCCCATATTTTGACTGCCGTGTTGTCCGGATAAACAGTCCTACTTAATTTGTAGGAATCATAAGACAGTAGAAGGTGAGCACTTTGAAGCCTGATTACAAGTGGTGTGTTAAATTGCAATCCCTGTGCAAACATCAATTTGCTCAGGGTTTGAAATTACAAGTGATGTGCTGTTTATTACACCCAGTAGCATACACAGATTTTGCATTAGATTGTGTGCATCAAGCAAGTGCATTCCAGTGTTGTGCCACACAGTCCTTTTGTTTTAAGTCATGCTCTGTAGAAATGGTTAAGACATTCACACAACACAAATTTTTATAAAATGATCTAGAACACAACGCTCCACATGAGAACACTAATCAATTGTGCAGCTTTGATGCAGCTTGTTTTTTGATAGCATAATATACTCATGTTTTTCCATGATTCTATGTCTGTTTTCATTTTCTTGACTCAGCCTTACATTTTTACAATTTCGCATTTTCATATCTCTCCTTTACTCTTTTCTTTATTGCAGCATTCCATGGACTTCGCTGTACTCCTGCATTCCATTAACTTTGCCTGCAATCTGGCATTTTTATTCTAAGTGTACCCCCACTTTCCCTTTCTACACTAGACTCTAATTCTTGTCACAGCATAGGACAATAACTTTACTTGCTTTTACGAAGAGCAATATGTATCACACAACTGGCCAAATTTACTGCCAAACCCAACATCTCTACCAGACGACCCTTAACAAGAGTGAGCCACCTCAATGATCTGTAGTAATGTTAAAAAGAAACAACTCAAATTATGTCATGACCAATGAACATCTGAGGTGTAAGGGCCTCAGATGATCAACCAGAGACAATCTGTAGTGTACATATTACAAATTCACAATCCAGGGTTATGTGTCAAAGATCCTGTGGATAGTATATGCATTCCATTCAATGTTTGTTTTCTTTTTAGTTTACTCAATAAAATTCATATTATATAAAAGGTAAATAGTGTTTTCTCAAAATAACATTTAAGTTTCATTATGTAGTTCTGATCTCTTGAGCAGTGAATTATTTTAAAAACTGAACACTGCTGCCTATCCGCAGGCCAGTGGTTAGAACCAGAGGAAAAAAACAGATTTTCATCAAAGATATGCTACATCAGGTCTAACTAAAAATGCTGTACCATGCAAGTTATCAATCAGAATTCAATCAATCAATCAGGATTTATAAAGCGTGGCTAATCACCAATAGGTTATCCAGGCACTTGCAGGCCCCGGAGCCTTATTTGAACAGCTAGGTCTAGAGGGCCATTCAGAATTTTGGAAGTGAGGTGATGGTCCGGAGTTGCATGAGGAGGCTGTTCCAGGCCTTTGCTGCATTGTTGGAGAACAAGCGTCCTTCACTTCTGCTTTGGTTTCTGGGGAGAGTATTGGTAAGTCAAAGGGAGGTGGAGCGTAGTCTTCTCAACAGTTCATGGAAGTTAAGGTGGTTGTTAATGCAGTTGGGTCCTTGGTTGTGTAGAGCCTTGTATGCGTGGGTCAGCACCTTGAATTATCATCTCTTCTGTACGGGGAGCCACAGGTGTTGCCGGATGTGGGGCATGATGTGGTTTCGTCAGGGAAGGCAGAGGAGGAATCTGGCAGTGACATTCTGTCTGATCTGAAGTCTCTGTAGGAGGTGTGTTGTAATTCCTACGTTTAGGGTGTTGCCGTAGTTCAGTCGGCTGGTGATGAGGCCCTGTGTCACGGGGCATCTTGTGTGCAGAGATAGCCATTCTTATGTAGCATGCACAGAGTGAGAAAGCAGGTGGGAGAGACAATGTTGATCTGTGATTTTATGGTGAGCTTGTTGTCAATGATAATGCCGAGGTTTCTGGCATGTTTGGAGGGAATGAGTGTGGGTCCACGGTCTCATGGCCACCAGGGGTTGCTACGTGTTACTGTTGTTTCCAAAGATTAGTACCTCTATTTTGTCTGTGTCAGCCGCAGGCAGTTGTTCTACATCCAGTGAGTGATGCTTGTCATGCATCTGTGGAAGTTGGTTCTGGTGGTGGTGGGGTTGTCGGTGAGTGAGAGGATGGGTTTTGATTCATTTGCATAGGAAATGATGTTGAGACGGTGGGATCCGGAGATGGGTCTGTAGGATGAGCCCTAGGGAACATCACAGGTGATCTTCTTGGGTTCTGAGGTGAAAGGTGAGAGGTGGATCCTCTAGGATCTTCCAGTCAGGAAGAAGGTGATCCATCTGAGGGCGTCCCCATGGATTCCGATGTGGTGGAGTCTTTCGATCAGGCTGTGGTGGGATATGGTGTTGAAGGCTGCCGAGAGCTCGAGGAGAATCAGAGCTTCTGTTTCTCATTGGTCAATGAGTGTTCAGATGTTGTCTGTGGCTGCGATCAGGGTGATTGAGGCATTGTGATTGATGCAGAAGCTGGATTGGGGGCATTGAGTAGCTGATTCTGCTCCAGGTGTGTCATGAGTTGCTTGCTGATGATCTTTTTCAGTACCTTTGCTGGAAATTGAGTCAGGGAGATTGGATGGTAATTTTTGAGTTTGCTGGGGTTGGTGGAGGGTGTTTGGAGAAGTGGTCTGACTTAGGCATGTTTCCAGGCATCTGGAAATGTTGCAGTAGAGGTGTTAAGTAGGGTGGTGAGATCCTGGCCAATTCTTTGGGTTCCGAAGGATGAATTTATAGTGCAGGAATGGGTTTGAGGGAGTTCCTGAGTGGCTGGATTTCATGGTGGAAGAGGTTCCAAGGTGGTCAGTCTGTGGTTCATTTCAGTTGTGGTGGTGGCATGTCTGTTGAGGAAATCCATAGGTTTGGGATGGGGATGGAAGTTTCTGTATATGGCTGTGATCTTCTTGCGGAAGAAGTCGGTGAGGTTGTCACACAGCTCCTGTGAGGGTGTGATGTTTTCGCTGCCAGCTGGGTTAGAGAATTCCTTAACAATGTTGAAAAGTTCCTTAGTGTTTTGGCATTGGTTTTGTTGTGTGCAGTTAGGGCTGTCTTCTTTGTTGCCTTCATCAGGTGGTGGTAGAGGTTGAGGGAGGTTTTGAAGACTGCCCTATTCAAGGTTTCCTTGCTGGTGCGGCATATCCCCTCCCAGCTGTTTGCTGTCTCGTTTTGCTGTTCTGAGTTCCTGGGTGTACCAGCTGGACTTTTTGAGGATTTTCTCCGGGTGGTGTCCTTGATGGGGAGGATGCTGTCAGTGCAATTGGTGATTCAGGCATTGAAGTTCTTCACTCCCTGTTCAAGGTTGGTGGCGGTAGTGGAGTTGGAGGTGTTGAGGGCATCCGTCCAGCTGGTCTCTGAGATTTTGTTCCACCTCCAGTGGGGGGGGCGCTGCTAATCTTAAGGGTCGCAGTGTGGGGGCTGGAGATGCTGAAATGGGCAATGGAGAGATCGGTTAATATGAGTTTTGTGACATAGCTGCATTTGACGTGGTTGCTGAAGGTAAAAATGGGGTACAGCATGTGTCCTGCAGTGTGTGAAGAGTGGTGGACAATCTGGGACAATCTGGGGCTCCTCATCTTGTCAAGGAAGTGTGTGGTGTCATTGTTGTTGGGGTCATCAATGTGGAAATTTAGGTTGCAGCAGAGGCTGTAGTCCTTGGAGTCGAAGGCTACGGCACAACGAAGTCTGTGATGGTCTTGCTGAAGCTAGAGCGCTGGCCTGGGGGTTGCTATGCGAGGGTTCTTCTGAAGGTTGTCTTTTCTTCCATGTGGAGCTTGACGTGGTTGTTTCATGGGGGTGGTGGTGTTGTCGGTGGATGATGGCGCACTGTATGATCTCTTTGTGGATGATGGCTTTAATAGTTACCTTAGGGCATGAGTTATAGTTACTGGAGATAACTCTAAATATAACTGCTGAATTTCAATGGTTTTGTGTGTGGAATATCTGAACCTAACTACAACGTGCCTGTAACCTTTGCTTTTTTAGTGAATTTTAACAGTTTTTAATGCTATTTCCTAACTATAAGTCCCTGTAACCTTGGTTTGTTTCAAGTAATATTTAATTATCATAAGTTAATCCAACCGCCACCATGCGACCAGGCCCTGTGACCAACCCCCATGCATGTAGTTAACCCCATGTCACACACCTGCTCCTTTCTTTCATGGCCAGGCCCCAGGTGTGGTGGTACCCGGGCTGAAATTTCCAGGGAGGGGTGCGGCCTGCCCCTTCACCTTTATTTTTTCAGCCAGCCCTGAGAGGGCCCTGAGGCCAAAATCGGTGGGGAAGGGGGACAGCGTGTCTTCTCCCAATATTATAAAAGGTTGGACCCAGATGGATGACTGTCCTGGGGCCAAAAGCAGACCGGCAGAGGGGCTGTGTGCACTCCTCCTCCTCAATTAAAATTATAAGTAATTCCTCCCCGGACCTGGCCCACCCAGAGGGAAACCACGCTTTGTTTTTTCATTGTCCCACGGATCCCTCAGGGAAAGCATCCCAGGGAGGTGGGGGCCACATACCCCTTCCCAATATTATACAAGGCTGGGCCCCGGAGGGTGGAGTTCCCCGGGTGCCAAAAGCAGCCTGGGGAGGGGAAGTCATGTGCACTCTCAATCCAATTAAAATTAGGAATATTTCCCCTTGTGACATGGCCCACCTGAGGGCCTAATAGCAACAAGTGTGGAAAACCGCAGTTGGTGTTTTTTAAAGATTTTTCCGTGGATCCTCTGTGAATTCATGGGAAAATTAAAACATAAGTAGGCTTATTGCCCGTGGATTGCGGGCAGTGACACAAATGAAGAAGATGAAATAGGGACATTAAGATTTGACTCTGTGAGGACACTTGGCATGGAATACCACTATACACTTCGTGGTGATAAGTGATTCACGGATTATACAATCCTGAAGAAGTCCTAAGGGATGAAATGCATTAGCCGGGCTGTTTGCAATTTGTTTGATAACGAAAATCAATAAAGTCAGATTTGAACATATGTACAAGACTCCAGAGGAATTGAATTTACTTGAACTGTCTTGTTATATTATCCAGTTAGGCCCATGTAGTGAAGCAGCTTATTTCTTACGTTGCCATCGAAAATAACATTTCAGCTGTGGTCTTTTGCACACATTTGATTGTGCGACAATATTGGATTAGTTTCTCTGAAGCTACTTTGGTTACACATCCAACTCCTCACAACATTATTATGTCGCCTTGAACATTATGTACTAGGCCTCTCTTCGCACTGGGTTTAAAAGTCGTCCTATCTTCATCAACGAGGCGACAACGCTATCTATATATCCATAACATCACTAATCGAACGTGCACATCGCGATTCAGCCTTTTATTATAAATAATAGGCATCCAAATATATAGGGGGAGGAGGCACTTCTGCTGACACGAAGGTCCGTGCATGCTAAGAATGCACCACGCACCGGTCTGAAATTCCGTTAGGGGTGTCCAAGTAAAGACTAAGGGGCAGATTTATGTTCCCTGGCGCATCCCTGCAAATCAGCATGGATGCGCCAGGGAAGATGCGTCACGCAAGTTTACCCTTGCGCCACAATAGATGCGCCGCATTTACAATGCAGCGCATCGTGGCGCAAGGATAAACAGATGCGTGACGCATCTGATGGCGGAAGGGCGGCGCATTGCTGGAGTTGCGTCGCAACCGCGACGCAGCTCCAGCAAGGCTCGGGGTTGCCCTATCTCTAACATGCTGCGTCAATCCTTACGCCTGCTTCAAGCAGGCGCAGGGATTTGACGCAGCATGGCCGGAAAAGTGACTGAGTGAAATCTTGTAGATTTCACTCAGCCACTTTTCGGAGGCGTTCCTGCGCCGGAAGGCCCCCCCCCTGTGAAGGTACGCCCACATGTGGCGCAAGCTTTACAACGTGACGCATCTCCCTAGATGCGTCACGTTGTGAATCTGCCGCAGCATGGCGCAGGCTTTGCGCCGCCGCTGCGTCACAAATGTGACGCAACGGCGGCGCAAAAGTGACGCAAGTGTAACATAAATCTGCCCCTTAGACGGGGTCCTTCAGTCTCTCCCATCAGGTAATGGGGTTGGAGCGTCCCTTAGGGGGATTCTTGGCTCTACATGCATACACTCTGGGTACACTTAGTTTAGGGTCCAAATTGTAGGAGTACACTAGATAACCATTTTGCATATATGCCTGCATATATTCATTGCTTCATCACTATGAGTGAAATGTATCTGCTCTTCACTCTTTTGGTGCTAGTAATCTCATTTATTTGCTTCTGTCTCCTAATCATTGCACCACATGTATTTTATACAAGAATAACATTGGTTCAATAAATATATTGAAAACGTCCAACTGTGTATTCTATATACTTCTCTGAGAATAAGTAAGCATGAGTGACTGAGCGAAAGATTCTGCACTGTTTCCACAATCCACAAGTTCTCAGGGTTGTCATGTTTAGTGGTTGCCAGAGTCCATTCGCTCCCTGGTAAGGTTAGGGGGGCTTATGGTGGCACTGTGACCTAGCTTGTCTATAGGCCAACATATCCTGCCGGGGGTCTGGAATCAGTCTTGACACCAAGTCCTTAGTTTATGTTGTCCGAACAATGCGCAGGTCCTACGGATTGGTAGGAGCTACATGACACTCTTAATGGCTATAAATGGAAATCGCTATACATGAGAGTTTTCCTAATGCTCTTATTGATTGATATTATGATACACTTTATGCTCCTTGTCAGTTGCTATGCTTGTTTAAAAAAACAAGCTTGACCCTTGGTGGGGTCCCTGTGGGACCACTCCTACACTGCCTCCCAGGCTCGAGTCCCAAGATAGCTGCCACAACTACCTGGTTGAAGTGATGGCAGCCAATTAGATCTCACTGTGAAATCTGTTGAATTCGCAGAGAGTCCATGGCCCTAGATATCAATAAATCTTTTTTCTTTAATAACTCTAAAACTAATAACCAGATTTACATCGAATTTAAAAAAAAGACTCTTTCTGGCCCAAAATCTAGGTTTCTGCCAAATTTGCTGCAATTCTGTTCAGCTGTTCGGGCTGTAGTCATGCTGTCCCGGTGTGAACACCCCCGGGACATAGCTATTTGCTATGGCTTAGCGGGAGCAAAACCACTCCTGCCAAACCATAGAAAACGGTGCTCCGTTTTGAGCTAGCAAGAGCATTTTCCTCTCACTTGCTCAAATCAGACCATAATTGCTTTTACACACAGGGAGCTGTATGTTAGCAGCTCTTTATGTATAAAAACAATGCCGGCTCCCTTAGGACATGGGTAGCCAGCAGAAACCGCAGGGGGCTTCAGGCTCTCCCTGTGGTCTCCATCTTTAGTGAGTGGGTGTTCACTCAGGGCACCCACATTAGAGGCCGGGCCCTAAGAGCCGACTTTACCCTGGGTGGCTGCGCGGCCTCCCTCACATTATTTCAATTTTTCTAAATTAAAAAAAGAGCCCAGCCCCCAGGGGATGGGAGGAAGTAAAATTAAAAAGAACCCAGATCAAAGACAGAATCCCTGGTTCTGCGGATCACTCAACAAGGAGAGGAGATCCCTTCGACAGACTGAACGTAACTGGAAACAACACCCTTCAGCAGCACATCTAAAACTTCTCCGCCAGGCCAGAAATGCCTACAATAAGAAAATCCTCAACTCAAAAAAAGAATTCTTCAGAACTAAACTGGAGAACGCCAAAAATCGACCTTGCAAGCTGTTCGACTTGGTCAAACACCAATCCAACAAACTAGCGAAAACCTCCAAAGAAACACCTAAACTCCTCATAACAGGCGAGGAATTCTCTTCCTTCTTCTGCGACAAAATCTCTGCCCTAGGTAATGAACTCAAATCCGCAACTCACCACCAAAATCAAAATCTGCCAGCTCTACCTCTTCTCTCCGTGTTGTCCTCCCAACCCTCACCCAAAAACCTAGCGCACTTGTCCAATTTTAAAATCTATGATGAACACTCTAGCTCGAAAATTCTTGCCTCCTTAAACCCGAACAATTACTTCAATGATCCTCTCCCATCTAACTGCCTAGCTGCCGCCTCTCAGGCAATCATCCCTTCCTGGACCTCAATAATCAACGCCTCCCTTCTACAGGGCTCGATTCCTGATTCGCTCAAGGCTGGCCAAGTTGTCCCCGTCCTAAAAAAACCCACGCTGGACCCTGCTTCCGCTAAGAACTATAGACCCATATCCAACATTCCACTCCTAGCCAAAGTTCTGGAAAAAGTGTGCAACAGCAACTGAGCCTACACATCAACAAATTTCACCTGTTAGATGACTTCCAATCAGGGTTGAGATCGGGACACAGCACAGAAACCACCTCCTCCACATTGTAGATGACGCTCTCCAAGCCCTCGGCCAACGTAAACCTGTCTCCTAATCCTCCTAGACCTTTCCTCTGCCTTCAACACGGTTAACCATCAATTTCTCCTTGAACGCCTCAAACTCAGGATGGGGTTGGATGGCACCGTCCTTGAATGGTTTAGAACCTTCCTCCAAAACCGCTCACAGAGAGTCCTTATCAACGGTAATCTATCCGCCCCTCTCCGGTTACGGTTGGAGTCCCCCAAGGATCAATCCTCTCCCCTACCCTCTTCAACCTTTACCTTGAAGCTCTCACCGAGGTTCTACGTGCCGCCAATATCTCCTACCTTATGTACACCAATGATACACAAGTCTACATAAAAATCTCTTCCCCTGATGACATTTTCTCCCTAAATGAGGCCCTGAAGCTGACAGTCCACTGGCTCACCGCCAACCAGCTTAAACTCAACGCAAATAAAACTGAATTTCTTCTGATCTTCCTACCCAAACCCAATCCAGACATCCAGGAATGGATCAAGACCATCACAGCACTAAACTGCCCTCCTACCATTGTTGACTCTGCAAAATCCCTTGGAATAACCCTGGACGGCAGCCTGAACATGCGTGGCCATATAAACTTGATGGCCAAAATGGCTAGATTCCACCTGAGTTACCTAAGAAACCTAAAACCCCGATGTGTCCGACCTTAAAACGGCAGTACAGGCACTAGTCATTTCTTTTTTTTTTTTTTTTTTTTTTTTTTTGAAACCGTTTATTACATCCATAAAAAGGTTACAGTTATGGGCCTACAACCGCACGGCCGGCCGCTAGAGCATCACAAATATAGTACATACAGACAGTAAAAGTCTCTCAGCGGTGCACAGTAGAAACACAGGAGTAATCAACGGTGCAGGCCTCACGGCGTCCTGCCACAGAGTACGGTTTCATTTTAAAGACTAACAACGACAACAAAAACCACAACCGCAAGGCAACCCAAGATTCAAGGTGACAACACTTGCTCCATAGTGGGGGATCCAGATTGGCAGGAAAGATCTGGAGAGGGGGATGGGAGGAGATCAAGGACTGGGGGGCCGCGTGCCCGCGGCCAAGCAAGGGGGTCCAGCTAGGGAGACGGAGCAGGCGAGGCAGCCGGCAGCCGTGGCGGCTCACAAATGCCCCCACGGTAGGCGTTCCAGGGGCCCCAGATTTTCACCCACGCCCCAGGCTTACCCCTCGCCACATACACCACCTTTTCACGGAACATACACCAATCCATGTGCTCTTTCCAGGCCGACACCGCAGGGGGCCTCTGGGATCCCCACCATTGAGCAATATCACGTTTCGCTATCATGTATCCCAGAGTCACCCACCGCGTCTGCGGAGCCGAATAGTCATTCGGTTCCCATACATTCAACAAGCACCTCCTCGCTTCAGGCAGCAGCGCTACACGCGTGACCACACGCAGGACCTCATGCACACCACGCCAGAATCGCTCCACCTTCGGGCACTCCCACAGTATATGCATAAAAGTCGCCAACGCACCACAGCCACGCTTACACAGTCCGTCCACGGCAAAACCCATACGTAGAAGCCGTGGCCCCGTCACGTAGACCCGGTGAAGGATCTTGAGCTGGACGAAACGAAGGCGAGCCGGGATGGCCACCTCTTTTGGAGAGGCCACCGCGGACATCCAATCCTCGTCGTCCAGCTCCAGCCCGTCGGCCACCCAAGCCTCGCGTAAACTAGTTAACAGGCACGATCTATCATTAATCAGCTTCTTATATATGAGGGAGATCGTGCTGTCCGGGACATGGCCATCCAGCACTCTGTCCTCCAGGGGGGAAGACTCCGGAATGGATGCAACATCCGGGAAGACGGAGCCCAGCGCATGGCGGACCTGTAGGTACCGAAAGTACTCACTGCCCTGCAGCTGGAACTCCGCCTGCAGCGTCTCAAAAGTTTTGAATCCCCCCCTCGTCCAGAGATCCCCCACTGTGCTGATTCCGATCGTGTCCCACTTCTCGAAGCCCTTTGATGTCCACAGGGAGCCCAGCCTCTCGGAGGCATACAGTGGAGACGCCCGGGTCAAACGGTCCTTCCACCCCATAGCTGCATTAGCCGCGTGCCAAACCCGCACCATGACACGCGTCGGTCCCGTCAGACGGGAGTCGGGCGCGCCAGAGTACAGTGCTCGATTGTAATCGCCACCGGGAAGGAGCATCTTGTCCATCTCGAATGCCGGGTTCAGGGCGGGCCCGTAAAGGCCATGATTAATTGCAGCTAGCTGGGAGGCCCAGTAATACCGTTTAATGTCCGGGAGGGCGACCCCTCCATCGTACCACGGGAGCGTCAGTTTAGCAAGAGCAATACGCGGCCTCCCGTCCCAGAACAGGCGCCGCTGAAGGCCCTCCACCTCACGAAAGTAGCTTGCCGGGACCATGTCCATAGTGTTCTGGAGGGCATAGAGGAAGCGCGGCAAGGACATCATTTTAAACAAGGCCGCTCGACCGAGCGGCGAGAGCGGGAGACGCCGCCAGCGCACCACATCCTCCTTCAAACGCTGGAGAGGGGGCAGCAGATTCCGCTCATAGCGGGCCTCCGGGTCAAGAGTGATATATATACCCAAGTACCGGAAACCCTGGGAGGCAATCTGGATCGGGCAGTCCCGCGGCAGGACCGGAGCCTCCCCGGAAAGTACGTAGACACAGGATTTCGCCCAGTTAATGACTAGGCCTGAGTTGCGACCGAAGGAGCGCAACACATCAACTAGGACGATCAGGGACTTGCGCGGGGAGGCGAGATACAAAAGGATATCGTCCGCGTAGAGGGACACACGGTCCTCGTGCTCGGGGGTCCAGCGGAGACCACGGATGGAAGGGTGCCACCGCAGCCACTCCGCCAGGGGCTCCAGGGCCAGGGCGAACAGAAGAGGCGACAGGGGACAACCCTGTCGCGTGCCCCGTCCCAGCGCGAACGGGGTCGACACACGCCCGTTCACCACCACCTGCGCCATTGGGCCCGAATATAGTAATTTGACCCAGCTGATGAAACCCGGGCCGAACCCAAACTTCGCGAGCATCGCCCAGAGATATGGCCATTCGAGCGTATCAAACGCCATGGTGGCGTCCAAGGACGCCAAGATGGCTGGCTCCCGCACAAATGGAACACGCGCAAGCACGCCGTGCAAGCGCCGTAGATTAAGCGCCGTGTTGCGGTGCGGGATAAAGCCCGATTGGTCTTGGTGGACCAAATCGCCCACCACGCCAACCAACCGGTTAGCCAACACCTTGGCGAGGATTTTGGGCTCCGCGTTCAAAAGCGAAATCGGCCGATAGGATGTGACCCGTTCACGGGGCTTTCCCTCCTTATGGATTACCACAATTGTAGCCAGACGCTGGTCCGGCGGGAGGGAGCCCTGCGAGTGAGCCGCGAGGAACATCGCACGCAGGTGGGGCGCCAGCACATCCGGGCGTAGCTTATATAGCTCAATGGGAATGCCATTGGGGCCCATGGCCTTGCCAGATGAAATCGAGCGAATAGCTGAGGCAATTTCGTCCGAGGTGGGAGGAACGTCCATCGAGTCTCTGTCTTCCGCCGTAAGGGAGGGGAGTGCAATATCCCGAAGCAGGGCACAGGAGTCCGCCTCCGAACAGGGAGAAACAGGGGAGTAGACTCCGCGGAAATAATCCGCGAAACAGGAGACAATGGCTTCCGGCTCCGTGGCACACGCACCATCCACGCTCTCAATCAAAGGCACCACTCGGCTCGCTCTCTCTCTCTTATCCAACCACGCAATCAATTTACCGGCCTTATCACCCACATCGTACAAGCGCCCCTGCTGCTCTCTACCAAGGCCCCTGGCCGCCTCCGTGACGAGGGCCCGGTAGGCCGCCTGCTTTAACTGCAGAACATGTAACTTGGCGTCCGTTACCCCGTTCCCCAGGTCACCCTCCAATTCCGCAATCTCGGCCTCCACCCGGGTCACCTCCTCCCGCTCGCGCCGCCGGGCGTTGGCAATAAAGGAGAGGGCCTCCCCTCTAAGAACCACTTTGAAAGCCTCCCATAGGGAGAGGGCAGATAGGACCGACCCCACATTCTCCTCAAAATAGCGCTGCAAGGATGTGATCAAGTCGGCACGAATGGTGGGGTCGCGCAGATACCAGGCGTTAATCGGGGCCACCCTGCCATCCCCCCTCGGGATGACATCGAAATGCAACAACAATGGGGAGTGGTCTGAAATACCCCGTGCCAGATGGCGCACCTCTCCCACCCTCCCCGCATGGGCCGCTGGGACAAGGATGTAATCAAGCCGCGAGAGACTACCATGGGCCCCCGAGTGGAAGGTGTATTGTTGCAATACGGGATGCTTTAGGCGCCAACAATCCACCAGGCCCAGTGTGTCTAAAAGGCCAGGCAGCCACGCCTGTGCCCGGGGGAGGTCCCTAGGGGGATGGCGATCCATAGATCCAGAAACAACCGCATTAAAGTCCCCTCCCACCACCAAGAGGCCACTCGGAAGTTCCAGAAGGAGGCGCCCCAGGTCCGCAAATGTAGTGGCCTGTAGCCCAGGCGGGACGTACACCGACACAAAACTGAACACTCTACCCTCCATACGTCCCGCCAGAGCTGTGTAACGTCCCCTCTCATCGTGGTGCACCTCATCAATCTCCAGCGGGAGCGAGTTCCTAACCATAATACCCACCCCCCGCGAGCCCGAGGTGAAGCCAGAGTGGGCCGCCAAACGATATCCCCTCCGATTCATTGCATGAAAGGTGTTACCTATAAGGTGCGTCTCTTGCAGAAAGACAACATCTGGTGAAATACGTTTTAAATACTGCAGGACCACACCACGCTTAATCCTATCCCCCAGACCGTTAACATTCCATGACAACACCGTCAAGTCCCTACCCCCCATCATACGTCGAAACAATCGGTCGTCCCCCACCGAGCAGTCTAAAGACAACAAAACAGCTGCAGGATTGCCTTGCGGTACAAACAAACAACACACCCCCCCCACCCCCCGGTCCCAACAAAACTCCCCCCTCCCTGCACCCCTGCATGAGCCCAGACAGCCCCCCCAAAGTGCAGTGTGCCTGTCGCCCCATAGCTAAATACTAACTAGTCCCCCAGAGGAGGAGGGAAGCCCCCAGCAGGCCCCACATGACCTCCATGGGAGGGGAACCTACAGGAGCAGTATGTGGTGAAGGAACAATGTCCCGAGCAAGGCAATACAGTCATCCCTCAATTCTGATCCAGCGGGCCCTCCTCGCCAGCCGCGCTCCCCCCACCCCCCCGGCCCCGATCCCCAGGCAAGGTGTCCAACCAGTCCCCAGCCGCCTCGGGCCGGTCGAAGAAGTGCGTGCGACCATCCACCTCCACCCGCAGCTTTGCCGGGAAGAGCATTGAGTACTTAAGATTTAGGTCCCTTAAGCGACGTTTGACGCCAATAAAGCTCTGCCGCTGCTTCTGGACCGCCGGGGTAAAGTCTGGGTAGAAGTTTACGTCCATGTTGTCCAACCTGACCGGTCCCTGTTGCCTGGAGGTCTGGAGGATGGCATCTCGGTCCCGAAAATTAAAGAGTCGGGCAATAAGGGGCCGTGGCGGGGCACCGGTCTTAGGGCGGCCCCCGGGGACCCGGTGGGCACGTTCCACCGCAAAAAACTTACTCAGCCCCCGGGGCTGGAGGTGGGTCAGGAGCAAGTCTTCCACGAAGAGGTCCGCCGCCTCCGCCTCACGTCCCTCCGGCACACCAATAATGCGGATATTATTCCTCCGGGCGCGACCCTCGGAATCCTCCAGTCGCCGGTCCATCAGGGCGCTCGCCTGGCCAAGCCGGCGCACCTCCTTCTGGAGGGCCACCACGTCAGTCGTGAGGCTCGTTGTGGTGTGGGTCAGGGAGTCGACTCGGTCGTTCGTTTTTGACAAGTCCGCCCTCACAAGTCCCACATCCACCAGGACCGAGTCAATTTTTTGCGACAAGGTGTCAAAACGCTGGTCCACTGAGGCCTTCAGTTCAGCGATGGCGCCCATGACGTCCCGGAGGGTTAGATCCACTGGATGGGCGGGTGCCTCCGTCGGGCCCACCGGGGATGACCGCGCTGTCTCCGGAGAACCCTTTTGGAGCGTGTAGCGGTCCATACTATTGGCCTGGTGCGCCGTACCACGGCGGGTCGTCTTCACCTTCGCCCGGTCGCCATCTTGTTTGGTGGCCATGCTGGCCCTTCCACCGTCGTGCCAAGATCTCCAAACGGGCCGTCACACCAGATCACGGGTGTCAAGGGGGCGACCACAAAGCTGCGGGTCGACCCACCGTCGGCGGGTCAGCTGGGCACCAGGACAAGGCCACACCACCGCACCCCGCTCCGCAGCCCGACCTCGCCGGAGAGCAAGGAGGGCGCAAAAGCGAAAGTGAAAGTGCGGGGCACGCGAGTCGCCCAGCCCCGCTCGCCGCTGTTATTCACCTTGTCCCCGGATCGCGCCACTACTCCAATCCGGGGGGCCGGCGAGGAGAAGGCCGCAACCTTCAGTCGATGTTCCCACCGGTGTTCCGGGTCCGATTCGAGCCCAAAAAACGGGTAATGCCTCAGCTCGGGTTCCCCGACACAGTCCCCTTAACAAGGACAGGATATTTCCAGGATTTATTCAGGAGGTCGCGGAGGTCCTCGGGAGCCTCACACCTACGCGGCCATCTTGGTTGCGCCCACTAGTCATTTCTAGACTAGAATATGGATGCTCTACTCTTGCAGGGCTACCTTACAAATCTCTGGCCCCATTGAAAGCTTGCATCAACACCGCCGCCAGACCACTAACCGGCTCAAAGTAGTTTGACCACATCTCTCCCCACCTCAAAGCTCTGAACTGGCTTCCCCTAGAGGCCAGAATCCAATTTAAACTGGCCTGCATTACTCACAAAGCTTTTTATAACAACTCCCCTACATTTCTCGCACAAAAACTCGTGATATCAGGAGGAGCCAGAAACTCCTGATCTGTCAAAGACCTACTGCTGCAACCAGCATGCTTCCGGAAGAAAAAAAACCTACAATCTGGCCTTCACTGGGGCTGTGCCAAGGATTTGGAACTCTCTCCCATCCTCCATCAGAAGACTTCCGTCCTTGGCACACTTTAAGAAGGAGACCAAAACCTTCTTAATGGGTAAATACCTCAGCTAATGAACACGTTACATTATTATCATTCTATGGACGATACCTATTCCTGCACTCCTGGGCATCCTCCAAGAGTTGAAACTATGTATCTTCTTGTATAATGTATCTACCTGTTTTAATTTCTTTCCCACAACTAGCTGGGACTTTAGACTGCGTGTTTTCTTGCATTATGTATCCCCTATTTTACCTAATTGATCCCTCCCTTCCCAACGCTTTGTACACCACCCTTAATACTGTAAAGCGCTCTGATACCCTCACGGGTCTGGTTCGCGCTCTATAAAACTATAAATAAATAAATAGTAAAAACTTTTATTATAAAAGGCCGGACCGTGGAGATGGGGTCCCTGGGGCCAAAACCGGCCTAGGGACAGGGGCAACGTGGACCCCACCTTTATTCAACATAGGACTGGCCCGGGGCATGGTGTCCCTGGGGCCGAAATTGACCCAGGGAATGGGGGCCACGTGGCCCTCCTCCTAATATAAAGAAAATATCATTTTAAAAAAGACCAGCAAGTCTCCGGTAGACCTGCACTCTACAAACACGCCTCCCGGCGCACTGCTTGGTGGGAGATTAAGTCCTCTTGGGTCCAGAAGGTCCTTGGGATCCAACAAGCCCTATTGTTACCTCCAGTAAGTCCCACACACTAGGATTGCCGAGAAGTCTTCGGCCCATGCCCCCTTTCCCCACTAAGTCCCACACAGTGGGATCGATGAACGGTCTTCGGAGGCCATGCCCCCCTTTCTCCACCACACTGCAAACGTGCCTCGTTGCGCACTGCTGGTTGGGGGATGAGTCCCCTTGGATGCTGAATGTCCCTGGGGGCCCACACAGCCTTATTGCTGAGAGGACTTCAGAGGCCACTCCCTTTTTCTTCACCACTCAGCAAACGTGCCTCCTGGTGCACTTCTGGTTGAGCTATGAAGTTCCCTTTGTTCCAGAGGTTCCTTGGGTGCCAACGTACCCTCCTGTTACCTCCAGTAAGTCCCACACATCTTGATTGCTAAGAGGTCTTCGGAGGCCACACCCTCTTTGTCCACCACTCTGCAAACATGCCTCCTAGCACACTGCTGGTTGGGGTGAAATCTCCTTGGCTCTAGAGGGTCCTTGGGGGCCAACTACCCCTCCTGTTACCTGCAGTAAGTCCCACAGAGCACGATTGCTGTAAGGATTTTGGAGACCATGCACCCTTTCTCCACTACTCTACAAACGCTCCTCCTGGTGCACTACTGCTAGGGGGATGGAGTCCCCTTGGCTGCTGAGAGACCTTGGGGGCCAGAAGCCCTCCTGTTACCTCCAATAAGTCCCTTAAAGCGGGATTCCTGAGTTACTACTAGTTAAAAAAACATAGAAATTCAATGAAAAAAACAAAGGTTACAAGGACGTTATTGTTAGAAATTAACATTTAAAAATCCTTCGAAATTCACTTAAAAAAACAAAGGTTACAGGGACGTTATATTTACAAAAAGAATTTGAAAAACACTTAGAAATTCACTGAAAAAAACAAAGGTTACAGGGACGTTATAGTTAGGATCAGTGTTCACTCATACAAAATCTTTGAAATTTGGCAGTTATAGTTACCTGAGCTAACTATAACTTATTCCCCCATAATGCATTGCTTATGACCTCACATATTACATCACTCATGACATGGTCAGGTATATCACACAGGCAGGAGGGCAGTAGGCAGCAGGTCTGCACAGCAGGGCAGCAGGCCTTCAGAGCAGCAGTGCAGAAGAGTGGCAGTCCTTTAAGAGCACAGCACCTTCTTCCTGGCAAAGTATCCACAGGTCCAAAAGTGTACTGAAGAGTTGGTGTCTGAGGTCCAGTTTGCATACCTAGTCATGCCATTGAAGTGGGGAGAAACCTCTAGAGGCATGCATTTGAAGTTAACAGGTGCCCTGCCTTCCTGGCCCTGGCAAAAGCTTTACTTTGCCAGGTCAAAATGCCAGGTACAAATTGCAGTTCAAAACTGCACACACACAGGCTGCAATGGCAATGGCAGACTTGAGACATGTTTAAAGTGCTTAATACTTAAGAAGGTGGCACAATCAGTACTGCAAGTAACATTTAAGTTACAGGCCATGGGCACAGGTTGGGCCACTTTACTAGGGACTTACATGTAAATTAAGTATGCCGATTGGGTATTAGCCAATTCAACATGTTTTGAGCAGAGAGCACTAGTACTTTAGTACTGGTTAGCAGTGGTTAACTGTTGAGAGTCCTAAAACTAGCAAAAACAAAGTCAGCAAACAGGCTGTCTGTAGGCAAACCATTAGGAAGAAGACAACACCAAGATAGCAAGGTCTAAAAAGTTTGTATAAAAAGAATAAATAAAGTTTTCCTAACTATAACAATGGTTTAACTTTTGTTTTTTTAAATTACATTTCATTGTGTTGTGTTTCAAATCGTAGAGTTTAGTGTTGTCAAGTGGAGTGTCATTAAGTGGAGAGTGGTACAGTGGAGTGGAAGAGAGTGCCGTACAGTGTACTGTCTTAGTGTGTAGTGCTGTAGTGTTGAGAAGAGTGGAGTAATGTGGAGTGTGGTACAATGGAGTTGAGTACAGTGGCATAGAGTACAGTGGAGTGATATAGAGGTGAATGGCGTAGAGTGAAGTGTTGTAGAATGGAGTGGGGCAGAGTGGACTGTGGTAGAGTGGAGTGGTGTAGAGTGGGGGATGGTGGGGTGGAGTAGAGGTGAGTGGAACAGAGTGGCGTAGCATATAGTGGAGTGAATTGTTAAATAGTGCAGCGACTTGAAGTGCACTATAGTGGGCAGGTGCAGTGTAGAGTCGAGTAAAGTGTTATACATTGGAGTGGTGTCTCATACAGAACAGTGGAGTGGTGTGTTGTAGAGTGGTGGAAAGTGTTGTAGAGTGGATTGGAGTGCTGTTCAGTTGAGTGTAGGGACATAGAGTGGAGTAGACGGTTGTACAGTGAGGTGTAGGGGCATAAAGTGGAATACATTGTTGAATAGTGGCACAAAGTGTAGTAGAGTCTAGTAAAGTGGAGTTGCAGAGAGTGGAGTAGAGTGCAATATAGTGGAGCGGTGTTGAGTGGAGTATTATACAGTGCCATAGAGTGGGGTAAAGTGTTGCAAAGTGGAGTAGAGTGGATTGGCATAACGTAGAGTAGAGTAGCATGTTTTAGAGTACAGTGGCATGGAGTAGAGTAGAGTAGAGTAGAGTGGAGTAGCACACAGTAGAGTAAATTGGAAAGTAGGGTTGTGTGCAGTACAGTGGAGTAGTGTGGTGTGTTGTTGAGTACCGCAAAATGTTGTGGAGTGGAGTACAGTTTAGTGCTTCAGAGTGGATTACAGAGTTGTACAGTGGAGTGGCATGGAGTAGAGTAGAGTGCGCTACAGTATGGTAGAGTGGGGTAGGATAGACTCTCGTAGAGTTGAGAGGCATACAGTAGAGTATAGTGGAGTGGTTTAGAGTGGAATAGCTTACAGGGGAGTGTTGTAGAGTGGAGTGGTGTACAGTAGAATAGCGTACAGTGGAGTGCCAAAGAATGGAGTCACGTAGAGTGGAGTGTGGTAGAGTGTAGTAGCATACAATGGACTAGCATAGAGTAGAGTAGCATAGAGTGGAACAACATACAGGTAAGTGTGGAATAGTGTAATATCATAGATTGGATTGTATAAAGTGGAACAGTAAAGAGTGGTTTGGTGTACAGGGTAGTCGCATGTGGTAGAGTGGAATAGACTGGAGTGGTGTAGAGTGGAGCAGTGCAATGTGAAACAGCAGACAGTGGAGTTCTGTAGAGTCGTGGAGAGTACAGTATAGTGGTATAAAGTAAATCGAGGTACAATGTAATGGTGTACAGTGGAATAGCCTAGACTCAAGTGGCATAGAGTGGAGTATCGTAAGCTTGAGCGGTGTAGAGTGGAGTGGGGTAGAGTGTACCTAATGTTGTGATGTCATAAAGGCCTTCCAGGCCATGTAGGCAGGGCTCTCTGTGAGCCTGACAGTGCAGCTTTCCTTGTTTGCTTTGAAAAAAAGCAGAGAGCACAGATGCAGTAGGGGAAAGGAACGCAGGGAAGGTGGTTGGAATTGCAGGTAAGGGTTATTTGTTATATTTGGGACAGGGTTATGTATGGCTCTCCCATTACTCCTCTGCCCCTGCGTAACAGTTAAAAGCAGAGGAAGATGGTTTGAGGGTCATACATAAAATATGGATGGGTAAAACGTGAATTACGGGAATGTTTTGCACCTCAGGGTCTGAGTGACATCATAGACAACTCAAGCTTCACTCTCGTTGTCTATTTGATGACACTCAAAACCCCTTGGTGAAAAACATCTCTTTAATTCATTAACACCCATTTATAATTCATTATATTATTTATGGGTCTCATCGAGAGCCTCTTTCATTTATTTCAGTTTCTGAAATTCACAACTCCTTGCTAACAAAACTGGTTATCAACTGTTGTGAAGTCATAAAGATCTTCAAGGCCTGGTCACAGGGCTCTCTGAGAGCCTGTCAGTGCAGCGCTGCTTGTCTGCTTTGACTGAAATCAGAAAGCACAGCTATAGGAGGGGAAAAGAAGGCAGGGAAGGTAGTGGGTTTTGGTTAAGGACAGGAGGTAAGATATTTATTTTTCATATTTGCATCAGAAGGAGAGGGCATGTTATGTTTATCACTCCCAGTATCTTCTGGCCCTGCACAGTAGTTGAGGAAGGGCCTATTATTTTGGGGGTCATACATAACATTAAATTACAGGGGTAAAAAGTGAATTACATCGTTGTTTTTTGCAACTTTGAGTTCTGAGCGTCATCATAGACCTCTTGAGCTTCCCTCTAGTTGTCTATTTGACATCACTCAAAACACATAGGTGAAAAACATCCCCGTAATTTACTGTTACCCATCTATGATTGTATATGATCACATACTGTGGTTCACAGTTGTGAAATTTTAACTTTGGAAAGGTGATAATGCACTTCCTCCATCACATAGGTCATGACTTCTCAAAACTATGTGAACGCCTTGGTGGTACTTAGGTTGGCAAATAGCATAATTTATTCATATTATAATTTTGTGAGTAAATTTCACAGAGGCACGATGTGGCTGTTCCAAGACAATGAAACATACAAAACATAGTAAACATCCACAAACTGACCATTTACAGGACCCTAATCATGTTTTTCGGTAGTTTACCTCACTGAAAACAGTTAGAGATGTACTCTTGTCAAAGGAAGGGGAAAATATGTTTTTGGTAATGCAACACCCCCATCATGTTTTATTTAAATTCTATCCAGAATTTACTGGGTGCAATGGTGCAATGTTTTTGGGATGCACCACCTCCCACAACCTTTAACAAAAACACAATGGACAGTTCTTACCCACTTCTCAAGTGACTTTTCAATATTATCCAGTTTGACTAGGCTTACTGAAGTATACAAATATTTTCCCAGTAATTTATGTGGGAAGTTTCCCTGTAAAGGTGCCTTAATTTGCATGGAATTTTGACCTGTCATGTTTTAAAATGCACTGATTTTCAAACTCTTCCATAAATATCCTGGATGGGAGTAGAACTGAATATACCCATAATTAAAAATACAAAACAAGATGCGTTGTGTGCTTTAAAAATGTTCTATAATGATAGTATTAAAAAAAATAGGATGCTAGACTACTACTCATGAAGCCAATACTTTGCATCATGTTGGCATGCTGACAGCCGTGCACTTAAAACAAACACTCCTGACTACACCCTAATACCCAATGGTCACCCTAGTTTGGCCTCTGCCACACAATGCAGATTCTGGCCTCAATGGGGACGCTAAATCTGTCTTTTGTCCAAACTCCTGTCTCCGTCCAAACAGGATAAACAAGAAGGCTGCAAATTGCAAAACTGAAGCATGCAAGACCTTTCACAATTTGATTGAGTAAAAAACACACAAGAACAGGTTGTGCGCTGTTGAATGTGGAATAACAGATGTTATGATCATGTTATTCTTCATTCCTCAGAGCACAATTTGCACCAGATATCTGTGGATGTGCCGCTCGCTGCTGAGAAACCGAGGACTGTGCTGATTGGAGACTCCTGGGAGAACTAACTGTGCCACCACAGACTTTGTTTGCACTCTGGGAGCTTGTGCTGCGAGGCCCCTGTGACGGCGGGACTGCGAGGACCAGCGTGCATAGCGAGGTAATCATCGCTGCAGCTGGGTCCTCTTCCCGTCCACGCCTCCCTTCGGCACTATTAAAGACTTGCAGCCCCCGCTTTGCGGAAGCCGCTCGCTGCTGAGAAACCGAGGACTGTGCTGATTGGAGACTCCTGGGAGAACTAACTGTGCCACCACGGACTTTGTTTGCACTCTGGGAGCTTGTGCTGCGAGGCCCCTGTGACGGCGGGACTGCGAGGACCAGCGTGCAGAGCGAGGTAATCATCGCTGCAGCTGGGTCCTCTTCCCGTCCACGCCTCCCTTCAGCACTATTTAAGACTTGCGGCCCCCGCTTTGCGGGTGCCGCTCGCTGCTGAGAAACCAAGGACTGTGCTTATTGGAGACTCCTGGGAGAACTAACTGTGCCACCACGGACTTTGTTTGCACTCTGGGAGCTTGTGCTGCGAGGCCCCTGTGACGGCGGGACTGCGAGGACCAGCGTGCATAGCGAGGTAATCATCACTGCAGCTGGGTCCTCTTCCCGTCCACGCCTCCCTTCGGCACTATTTAAGACTTGCGGCCCCCGCTTCGCGGGTGCCGCTCGCTGCTGAGAAACCGAGGACTGTGCTGATTGGAGACTCCTGGGAGAACTAACTGTGCCACCACAGACTTTGTTTGCACTCTGGGAGCTTGTGCTGCGAGGCCCCTGTGACGGCGGGACTGCGAGGACCAGCGTGCATAGCGAGGTAATCATCGCTGCAGCTGGGTCCTCTTCCCGTCCACGCCTCCCTTCGGCACTATTTAAGACTTGCGGCCCCCGCTTTGCGGGAGCCGCTCGCTGCTGAGAAACCGAGGACTGTGCTGATTGGAGACTCCTGGGAGAACTAACTGTGCCACCACGGACTTTGTTTGCACTCTGGGAGCTTGTGCTGCGAAGCCCCTGTGACGGCGGGACTGCGAGGACCAGCGTGCATAGCGAGGTAATCATCGCTGCAGCTGGGTCCTCTTCCCGTCCACGCCTCCCTTCGGCACTATTTAAGACTTGCGGCCCCCGCTTCGCGGGAGCCGCTCGCTGCTGAGAAACCGAGGACTGTGCTGATTGGAGACTCCTGGGAGAACTAACTGTGCCACCACAGACTTTGTTTGCACTCTGGGAGCTTGTGCTGCGAGGCCCCTGTGACGGCGGGACTGCGAGGACCAGCGTGCATAGCGAGGTAATCATCGCTGCAGCTGGGTCCTCTTCCCGTCCACGCCTCCCTTCGGCACTATTTAAGACTTGCGGCCCCGCTTCGCGGGTGCCGCTCGCTGCTGAGAAACCGAGGACTGTGCTGATTGGAGACTCCTGGGAGAACTAACTGTGCCACCACGGACTTTGTTTGCACTCTGGGAGCTTGTGCTGCGAGGCCCCTGTGACGGCGGGACTGCGAGGACCAGCGTGCATAGCGAGGTAATCATCGCTGCAGCTGGGTCCTCTTCCCGTCCACGCCTCCCTTCGGCACTATTTAAGACTTGCGGCCCCCGCTTCGCGGGAGCCGCTCGCTGCTGAGAAACCGGGGACTGTGCTGATTGGAGACTCCTGGGAGAACTAACTGTGCCACCACAGACTTTGTTTGAACTCTGGGAGCTTGTGCTGCAAGGCCCCTGTGACGGCAGGACTGCGAGGACCAGCGTGCATAGCGAGGTAATCATCGCTGCAGCTGGGTCCTCTTCCCGTCCACGCCTCCCTTCGGCACTATTTAAGACTTGCGGCCCCCGCTTCGCGGGAGCCGCTCGCTGCTGAGAAACCGAGGACTGTGCTAATTGGAGACTCCTGGGAGAACTAACTGTGCCACCACGGACTTTGTTTGCACTCTGGGAGCTTGTGCTGCGAGGCCCCTGTGACCGCGGGACTGCGAGGACCAGCGTGCATAGCGAGGTAATCATCGCTGCAGCTGGGTCCTCTTCCCGTCCACGCCTACTCCGCATTTTCCCCCCTATTTAATACGACCCGTGATCACGCGCCAGCGGGACGCACGCGGGGTGACGCACGGGGCGAAGACCGGGCAAAGAGCTGGCCGTTTGAGGCCGTTCGAGTACGGCAGAGGCAGGGACAGGGCCATCACCTCTTATGTTCGCCTGAGATCGCAAGGGGCTGGATTGAGGTTTGAAACCTGGACAATGTCTGCTAGAGAAACCCGGAGCAAATCTGCGCAGGTCGCTGGAAAGCCCATAGGTACTCTGGATATGTACTTTGCTAAGGCTGGTTCCTTGTTGATAGATGAAATATCTACCTTAGAAAGGCGTATTTCGTCGGAAATTGATTGGGTCAGAAGATCGTCACTGGGTCCTCTCGCACAGGCTACCTCCCCAGTACATTTGCCAGAACGCACTATTACTGATGTGGGGGGGGGGAACCTGGCACGGCTGCGGTACTCGAGTCTAACATTTCGATTATATCTACCGCAGACTGTGATATTTCTGCCCCTGTTGATCCCAGTTTACTATCTTTTCCATCACCCAGGCCCCTCCCTGTCCAAACCATTCGCAAAGCAAGTATTGTTAACAAGGCTCCGATTAGCGATAGCACTAATTTAACTACACAGCCATCGCAGGGGGACCGGGAGGGAGCAATTTCCAAAAGAAAAAGAAGGGCCCAAATTGCAGGAGGGCGTAAGCCTAAGATCCCAAAGCATAACCTGAGGGGTGAAGTCAACCAACATGGTGCAGCTCGTATGGGGCCTGATTTACCTCTCACCCAGGCCCACGTACCATCTAGTCTTAATGATACACCACGTGTGGATGGTCTTTCTCTTTCGGACATAAAATCTCTTATAAAGGAAATGTTTATTCCCCTAGTAGAACGCTTCGCTAACATGGAAGCACGTCTAGCGAACCTCCAAAAGGGAATCGATCAACTAGTGGATGTATCTAATTTAGCTAGCCGAGACACGAATACCATCCATGCACCTATAGCCAAGGAAGGTTGCTCCCCACTAAAGCTTGCACAGACACACCATCCCAGACTATCCAGTCCTAATACATCTAGGCCCTTGATCCCACCATGCATATCAACTCTCAGTCCCCACGATATGACAATAGCACCTACATTACGGACAGCGGGTCAAGGTATTAGACACAGGCCAGTTAACTTACCTCCGGAGGCAGTTCCGTACACAGTCATTTTAGTCGGCATCCCTGAACTAAAACCACCTATCAGAGAACCTGTGGAGGCCTTGAAAAACAAGGTTATCCACTGGCTCTCTAAAAATAGGCCTCTTCCTGTGGGAATTAACAGCGAGGTCCTTATGGTGAGGAGAGTTCCGTGGCTTGGAAACACCAAAAAATCTTTTCAGGGAGACTGTGTATTGATTAACTTTAGGGACCCCCGTACAGTATCACACATATGTAGCTGGCCTCATAATACACCGGGATCTTCCATCCAATCCCTCCCCCTATCATTCTTCTATCCGCCCATAATCACTGAACAGGTTGAGGATGGATGGGACCTAGTAGATAGGAGAGGGGGCAGAAGGGGCCCAGGGGCAAGTAAGATCCAAACATTTAATAATCAATTAGAACTTCCCAAGGAGAAGGTGTATCCTGTGTATATTCAAGCTATTGGAGAGGGATCCCTAGGGATTACTAGTTCCACACCCATTTTGCCACTTGAGCAGATTACTCAAGAAAATTATTCCGGTTTAAGCCCTCAGCGGGGGACAAATTTGGGTGAGCCTGCACACCCGAACCCACTCCTCGCATTAAACAATTCTTCTTCCCTCAAGATTTTATCCTGGAACGTGGCAGGTTTAGCTAATAAACTGAACAACCCGTCCTGGAGTTCCTTTATCGAGGACAAGGACATTTGCCTGCTCCAAGAGACTTGGGCAAGAGAAGATATCACCCACACGGGTTTTGCAACTTTTTCAATACACGCAACTTGGGGGGGTAGAGGGCGTCCCTCGGGCGGCCTTGCAACATGGGTGGCTACTGATCTGGGATGCAGGGCTGCTGCCCTCCCAACGAATACGGCAGATATTCTAGTTGTACAGTTGGAATGGCCAAACGCTCAAAGCCTTCTGCTGATAAATGTCTATTCTAGGCCAACCAATATTACACAGGAGTCGCCTACCATTGCGGAGCTTGCCCTTGCCCTTAATGAAATTCCGGAGGGCATCCCCCATTTAATAGGAGGCGACTTCAATTGCCATTATGAGCCCCTCTCAGGTACTTTGGAAGGCCTGGCCTTGGAGGAGGACCTTTTGTGGTTTATACCACCCTCACAGGCTCCGGCCCCAAGATCACGGTCCCCCCTTGGCCCTACAAATCACCTCCCTAACCCTGAAACATGGCCTTCGGGCCTGTAATGGAAGGTTTAATTCTGACATCCCTGCAAGATGCACCTTCAATAGAGTGGGCAGCGAGTCACAACTGGCTTATGTTTTGGTTCCTTTGACCTCTTGGTCGCATATTAGAGATGTTTGGGTCACAACCAGGGATGATAGTGACCATAATGCCTTAGAACTAGCATACGATCATCCCGGGCCCTTGGCCAGGGGGAACCAAAGGTTGGCAATAGTGGAGAGTCTGGTCCTCGAGAACAATAGGCGCAGAGTGAAGTGGGAGCTAATAGCTTCCCACCCTGGGAAGATACCCAAGCTATACGCGCAAGTAGTCCCCCTATTTGAAAAGGTCGCGGCACTTAAACTGAATGACACTTCACAGGATGTATATATGCAACTAGGGCAGATACATGCTGCCCTTGTTAAATCCCTCTCCGAATCCCTAACCAAAAAACCCACTAGGTCGAATGGAAAAATCGTTGGCCCCCTCTGGTACAACGGTGCTTGCCGCAAGGCAAAAACCGATCTTATGACTTCAATTAAAGAGGGAATGGGCAATGTGGAAATAAGGGCAAGGAGATCAGTTTATAAGTCTTTGATTTCCAATGCTAAAAGTGAGTGGGAGCATGAAAAATGGATCAAACTCACTAATTCCCTGGCCTGTGCGGACTCGCGCAAATTTTGGCGCTGTGTCAATACTGGCTCGGAGGATTTGACATCCGCCATAGAACCTAATATTTCACCCAAGGCATGGCAGGACCATTTCCAGTCCCTCTATAAATCACCTGAGGATGACAGGGCAAACTTCAGCCAATTGCATTGTCCCGTTGGGACTGGTGAGCTGTTCACAACAAAGGTGGTACGAGCAGCTGTGGCTGGGTTGGCATCAGGAAAGGCACCAGGGTTGGATGGGATGCCGGGTGACCTGTTCAAGCAGGAACCGGATGTCTGGGCGCCTTATCTTACGATTCTCTTCAACGCCATCCTGGGAGGCATGGCTATGCCAGGTACTTGGCTGGGCGCAGAGATTGTCCCAATTTTTAAAAAGGGCTCGCCTCTGCTCCCAGCCAACTACAGACCTATTAGCCTTATTGATGTGCCACAGAAGATCTTTGGCAGACTCATGTTAAATCGCCTCCAGGATTGGATTGAGGAGCACGCGATCATGAGCCCATACCAAGCGGGGTTCTGCAGAGGCATTTCCACCACTGACCAAATCTTCCGTCTGAATCTTCTACACTGGAAGACTGTGCTGATCGAGGGCGGCACCCTTTACACGGTTTTCGTGGACTTGCGAGCCGCCTTCGATTTGGTGCCCAGGGAAAAATTATGGGCTGTACTAATGGACCTCGAGATTCCTGCAGATATCCTTTCAATTCTGAGAAGATTGCACCAGGGTAATTTTGCCAGGGTAAGATGCGGAAGAGGAGGCCTTCTCTCGGACGCTTTCCCCGTTGACAGGGGGGTTAGACAGGGTTGCGTCCTCGCACCGACCCTTTTCTGCCTCTTTGTCAACGGGGTCATAAACCATCTTAACGTCCTGAGTAACATCGACGCCCCTAAGTTGGATGGCAGCAGGGTACCTGCAATTATGTTTGCAGATGATACCCTGCTGCTTTCCAAATCCCCCATGGGCTTACAACGGGTGCTGGATGGGTTCGCGGGTTTCTGTGCGGATCACGGATTGGAGATCAATGCTGCAAAAACTAAGTAAATGATCTTCAATCCGCCCCCCACGACGCGCGCGTGCCCCTCCATAGGCTCCTCTAGATTAGAGAGGGTCTACACCTTTGAATATCTGGGGGTAGTAATTAATCAGTCCATGACTTGGGACTCCCACAAAACCAAGGCAAATATGAAACTGACCCAGCTGGTGGGTGGAATAGCCAGGATGACTAAAGGATTGACTTATAGGCCATTTGGCCCCCGTATACAAATTTATAAAGTCCAGGCCAGAGGGGCTGTGACTTACGGAGCTGAAATTTGGGGGCATACGCCTAATCAGAAGCTGCAGGTAACAGAGAACAACTTCCTCAGGTAGCTGGCAGCTCTGCCAGTAAGTACCCCCCTTTTTGCCACTCAGGCTTGATCTGGGTTTAAGACCGATCTCAGAGGAGCTGGGTCTTAAACCCCTAACCTTTTGGTGCAAAATATGGTCCTCACCGGAACTTTCCAAATACAGAGCGGAGTTGTCAGAGATCTTGCGCATCCATAACAACACAAAAATCCCATGGCTAAGTTATATAAAGCACATTTGTGAGTCACTGGGTAGACCAGAATTGTGGCTGGACCCAGAGACTGTTTGTCCCAGGGTCTCACGTAAACTTATCTCGAAGGCGTACTATGAGCATAACTTACGAGTTGCCATCATGAGTGCACGGGAGGGGTCTCAAACTAGCTACTTCCTGGGCTTTAAAGACTCATACCATCTAGAGCCAATTTTTAATGATATGGGCCCGACATTAACAAGGAAGCTTTATATGCAATGGCGCTACAGCACCCTTCCTCTTAGGGCACATACGGTTCTCTGTGCACATTTAGATCACACAGCTCTATACCCTGCTTGCGCGCATTCGCACGAGACAGATTTGCATGTTATATTTTTCTGCCCAGCGTACCAAAGAGCAAGGAACTACTGGCTCCGCCCCCTCCTTAGAAATCTGGACTTTAGACAGTATTCCCCAGCTTTCAGAATATTGAAAACAGATCTTTCTGCTCCAACTGTATTTGCTGTGGCTAAATTTCTAACATCAATGTGGATTACTCGCATGCATTGTCTCAAGTTACCCCAGTCGAATGAACTATCGTGATGATTTTAGTTTAATCTGTGCCTTGTTCAATAATAATCGAAAACATGTCTGTATTTTACATTGCTACGATCTTATTGTATTTTTCTTGTACTCTTTTATGGTCCGAGTGACCGAAATAAAGATAAAATGATGATGATGATTGCCTCTTTGGCTAAACGACATCTCTTGCTTTAACACTATGATCTTCTGAGTGCCTAAGACGCAAAAGTAAGTTTAGTATCCGACACCCAAAGGATTTTAATGATCAATATGTTAAAGTGTGGCAGAATATTTTGCCCCCAAACAACGAATGCAGGTAGTTATTTTATACTGCATGATAGTAAGTTCAATACATCTAAAATATGCATGTCACTGCTAATAATCACTTAGATAAAAAAAGGGATTTTATCATCCATAAGTGCCTCATATATGTATATATATATATATATATTCACAGAAAAAAACCATAGGTTTCAGGCACGTTATAGTTAGGAATTAGCATTTAAAAAACCTCAGAAATTCACTGAAAAAACCATAGGTTTCAGGGGTGTTATAGTTAGCTGGACTTTTCACTTGTACAAAACCATTGAAATTCCCCCGTTATAGTTAGTTCAGCTAACTATAACTCGCGCGCCCGCAATGCACTGCTGATGACGTCACATATTACATCACTCATGACATGGTCAGTGACATCACTCATGACATCACTGATGACATCCCAAATGACATCACTGATGACATCATCCAGTGAATGTGTGTTTTTCTGAAAATTAAATATGTTTTATATATGTATATCTCAAGGTCGATGGAAGAATAAATGGGTATATAAGTGTCTAAATGGATGATTTGTTTTTGAAAAATTGATTGTGTAACTGACTGAATAAGTGTATCATAGTGAATACATGGCTTAGTGAGTAATGTTTAAATATGTAAATATCTGTATCAGTCTCTCACTTTGTGTATAAGTGGCTGCATGGGTTGGTGAGTAGCTACATGGGTGTCTATATAGGTTATTAGTGTCACGACCCACAGAGGGCGCCGACGAGCACTGCCAGGTTACAGGAAGAACACCTGTGCTAAACGGGAGTAAGGGGAACTACAGTTCCCAGGGCGCAAGGCGGGCAGACGTACATACGTCAGCGCGCTCGGCGCAATCAAGAACAAAAGGAACATCCGGCGGAACTCAGGTGCCGGTTATTTTGGTTTCCTGGTTCGAGCAAGACAGAGTGCTGCGTACTGGTAGGGGTGCTCCGCACCGACTTACTTTTTCCTCGCAGGCTCAAGGGCTTGCACTTCTTGAGCATTACCGGTCTGAACTTAATCGGTAGTGATTTCGAACGTAGTCGATCCCGTTGGACGCCGATCACGGCATTGCGGGATCGCCAAGGCTTTTGCTTCTGCTTCCGGATAGACCATTGTCGATCCCGTTGGGCGCCTTACGAGGCATTGCGGGGTCGCGAATCCATGGTATAGAATCCTCGAGACAATCAGAGGTTCGAGTCCGTGAGAAACCAGGCATACAGCGGTTTCGTCTTAGAAGGGACTCAGCGAAGGCTTCCAGAGCTAGCAGTACTTACTATCTGAACATTGTGGTAGTAAGACCGCTGCGATACTGGTGGGGGTCATACCTTGTTACTTGCTAGTACTGCACAAGACGTATTGGAGCAGTGCTATAGGGGTGGGTTGAACACCGCACAGGGGTGCAGGAATTACCCGGGGTGCTAGTCCCATCTGCACATCATTTGTTTATTTTGTACTCCATACAGGGGCGGTGAGGTGACTTCTGGCATACGTCCTCCCCCCCCTGTACGGTCAGAAAACCCAGGATTGGTGGTAGGTACTGAAAACCTAGGGAGATACGTGAGCGGGGGAGTAGAGTGAGAGGGTGACCCCTATGCTAATCCCTGCCTTCTCTGTAGGACTCCCGAACATCAGCTTCAAGGGGATCCACGTCTCCCAAGCCGTTATTTCCTTTACAGGTACTGCAGGGTAGCTGGGGATAGCAATGTGCCCAGGGTTCTAGGGCAGTTCTAACCATAGCATACTGTTTATTTCTCTTTCAGGTCTCCCTCCCCGCAGTTCCCATCCTTTCCTTCCCTCGCCTGATCGCCCTTCTGTGTCTGTCATATTTATATCAGACCAAGGGGCTATCTGGAGGTGGACCCCTTACAGCATCGTGCGACCCCGAGGACTATTGGACGGTGACAAAATAACCGGCCCACGAATTACTGTCCTCCCAGTCGCACGGTGGGATGGCCACCTTAGAGGACGTCTTAGCCGCTTTGGCCCTGTTACAGGCCGAGGTGGTTGCCTCTAGAACAGAAACTGCCACACTACAGGCGCAGGTAGACCGCTTGGAGCGGAATCCCTTTGATGCTGGCTCACAACGCCTTCACCCCGTGGCCCCTGTAGTGGTGGAAATCCCCACGCCAATTCCGTTAGCCACCCCGGAAAGGTACAGCGGGGACGGCGGTAAATTGCAAGTCTTCCTGGCGCAAGTTATGTTACATTTTACATGTAGGGCCAGGGCGTTCAATACCAACCATTCGAAGGTCGCTTTCCTTCTCTCCTATTTATCAGGGGATGCAGCCCAATGGGCAGTTCCCTTAGTGAGGAGGGACGACCAGCTCCTGTTCGATTGGACCGCCTTTCTGGCAGAATTCGAGAAAACCTTCAATCGCAGAGCCGCTACGCTTTCGGCAGACAGGGATCTGCTGGAGTTGCGACAAGGCAATAGGGATGTCATCTCATATCTCAATGATTTCAGGCGACTAATAGCGGAATCAGAGTGGCCAGAAGGGAAACACGCGGCTATATTCCATCAGGGCTTATGCGACGAGATGAAAGACGTCTTGGCACAGATCGACCCACAACCCACTTCCTGTGAGGCTCTCATAAGTCTGGTCCTTCGGTTGGACCATAGGATGAGCGAGAGAAAAGGGGAGCACAGAAGGCGACAGAGACCAGTACCTAACATGGATAATACCAGGTCGACCCACAACGCGGCGCCCAGTAAGCCAGAGCCCATGGAAATTGGAGCGGTACGGTCCCCGCTCACCGCCGAGGAACGAGAGTATCGGAGGAAGAGAGGCCTGTGTCTGTATTGCGGGCGGAAGGGTCATTTCATACGGGAATGCAGTATGAGGCCAAAAATTTCACGTCCCGATCAAAAGGCAGCAGTAACCCGAACTAGTGTCTCTTCGGCGGGAAACGACTCGGCTTAAAGAAGAAGGAAGGGAATTCTTTGAGCACCTTGCATATCCCTTCATTGGAAGAGCTGAAAACCCCGAACAGAAATCACTTTTACGTGGACTTGCATATCCTGGTAGCGAGGGAGTGGCTTCCAGTCCAGGCGTTAGTGGATTCTGGGGCCACAGGGTGCTTTATCGATCAGGACTAGGTGGTACGTCTCGGAATAACCTTACAGGAGAAGAGTAAGCCAGAGATGGTGTTTGCGGTGGATGGAAAGAAGTTGGATTCCGGTCCAGTGAGATTCCATACAGGACCCTTGTCGGTGCGGCAGGGAAAGGAGCACCAGGAGGTTCTTTCCTTTAATGTTATTCCGGCCCCCCATTACGGCGTCATTTTGGGGTTGCCGTGGTTACGTCTCCACAATCCGCTCATCAACTGGCACGAGAGGACCCTACAGTTCGCCTCGGATTACTGCATGGCTAATTGCTCCGTTTCCCCTCGGAACCCAGCCTCCTCGTTGGCAACTGGTTATCAAGTGGCAACTGCGGTGGAACACGCGGTTGCGTTGCCGGAAGCCTATGCCGAATTCGAAGACGTCTTTAATGAAGACAAGGCTGAAGTTTTACCTCCGCACAGGGCATACGATTGCCAAATAGATCTTATACCCGGAGCAGTCATTCCAGCCGGACGGGTGTATGCCCTAACGGAGCCCGAACATAAATACCTTAGGGAATATCTTGATAAATACTTGGGCCTGGGGTTTATCAGAGTATCTAAGTCTCCCGCAGCGTCACCTCTTTTTTTTATTCCCAAAGCAAATGGCGAGCTCCATGCGTGTGTGGACTTCAGGGCGTTAAACGCCATTACAGTCAAAAACCGGTACCCTCTACCGTTAATTAATGTGCTGCTGGAGCAGGTAAAGGAGGCTGTGATATACACGCGTCTGGACCTAAAAGGAGCTTATCATTTGGTCCGTATGAGGAGAGGTGACGAGTGGAAGACCGCGTTTAAAACGCGCTTCGGCCTCTACGAGTATTTGGTTATGCCGTTTGGGCTGTGCAACACCCCGGCTGCCTTTCAATTTTTCCTAAATGACGTCCTTCGTGAATACCTTGATCATTTCGTCATAGTGTACATAGACGATATCTTGATCTATTCTAAAGACACCAAGGATCATACTCGCCATGTAAAGATCATACTACACACCTTGCGAAAACACCACTTATTTTGTAAGATCAGTAAGTGTGAGTTTGGGGTAACCATGGTGGAATTTCTAGGGGTGAACCTCACCCCCTGGGGCCAAGAAATGTCGGAAAGGAAGATACTGGCAGTGAAGAACTGGCCAACCCCTCACAACCTTCGAGACGTGCAATGTTTCCTGGGGTTTGCCAACTTTTATCGTCGGTTTATCGATCGATTCTCCGACATGGCAAATCCCCTCACTCAACTATTGCGCAAGAAAACAGTGTTTCAGTGGACCGCAAGAGCCCAACAACGATTCGAAGAGCTGAAGGACGCATTCTCAAAGGCCCCGGTCTTGGCTCATGCTCACCCGGAATACCCATTCATCGTGGAAGCAGACGCCTCTGACACAGCCGTGGGAGCGGTGTTGTCACAGCGACACTTCGAGACAGGCAGACTGCATCCAGTGGCTTACATGTCCAGGAAGTTAAACCCCGCGGAGTGTAATTATAACATCGCAGAAAAAGAGCTGCTTGCCATCAAGGATGCGTTCAGCGAATGGAGGCACCACTTGATGGGCGCCAGACATGTGGTCACGGTTTACACCGACCACAGGAACTTACAGTTCATGACGGCCGCGAGACACCTCACACCCCGTCAACTGAGATGGACTCTCTTTTTTTCAGGGTACAACTTTCTTGTTACCTACAGGCCCGGGAGAGAGAATAAAAAAGCAGACGCTTTATCCCGACAAGCCTCTCAGGGTATCCCCTCGGCAGTTCCCAAAGGAGCCATCATCAGTTCGGAGCACGTCATCGGGGCTACTTGCACGGATCAGTTCCTACGGAGTATAGCTCAGAACGTCAGAACTCCCAGGTGGAGGGACTGGCTGAGAAATAATGCTGAGTGGAAGCTAGTGCAAGGCCTGCCGATGAGGGAAAAGCAGTTGCTCCTTCCAATCCGATCTCTACACCTGCAGGCGTTTAAATGGTGTCATCAACTACCTTGTGCAGGTCACAATGGCAAAGAGAAAACTCTAGACAGGATTTTGCGTCAATTCTAGTGGCCTTCGGTACACAAAGATATCACAGCCTGGGTTGAGGAATGTCGAGTGTGCAGTCAGATGAAATCCTCACATACGAAACAAGCGGGACTATTGCATCCTCTCCCCACACCCGACCTCCCCTGGGAAAACGTTTCCGTGCATTTTATCGTTGGAATGCCTAGTGATAAAGGATGTACCGTGATTACGGTCATTGTGGACTATTTGACGAAAATGGCACACTTCGTGGCTTGTAAGACACTACCCTCTTCAGGACAATTAGCGCACCTGCTTTTAGAGAACGTGGTGCGACTGCACGGATTGCCAAGGAAGATTGTTTCGGATCGAGGTGGTCAGTTCACTGCCCATTTCTGGAAGGCATGGTGTTCGGCCTTGGGGATCGAGTCCAACATCTCCACCAGCTTCCACCCACAGACGGATGGGCAAACCGAACGAGTGAACCAAACCCTGAAACAATATCTTAGGTGTTATTCCAGCGCATCCAAGAACGAGTGGGTGGACTTACTCTGGTTGGCGGAGGTGGCATATAACAGCGCTTCCCACTCGTCCACCAAGCTTACTCCTTTTTTCTGCTCGTATGGTTTCCACCCCTGGTTTTCTCCCTTCCTTAAACCCGTTCTTGCTACTAAGGTGCCTGAGGCGCAGTATAGAATAGAACGCATCCGGAAGAACTTACAGGCAGCTAAAACCAATTTAAGAGCAGCGAAGGGCAGTTACAAGGCTTATGCGGACAGGAGTAGACGGCAGGGTCCTATTTATAAGGTAGGAGATTACGTGTGGTTGTCCACAAAACACATACGGTTCAAACGCTATAGCATCTTTAATCCCAAATACATCGGGCCATATAGGGTGGTGCAGTTAGTAAACCCTGTAGTGGTGAAGCTTTCCTTGCCTTCCTCGCTGAGAATCCACCCGGCATTCCACGTGTCCCTCGTGAAACCTGCCGTGGGGGGGCCCAGTAAAACCCCTGCGCCTACCATCATAGACAGTGAGGTCGAATACGAGGTGAAGGGAATATTGGACTCCAAGATCTATCGCAACCGGTTGTGGTACCTGCTGGCGTGGGAGGGATACGGGGAGGAGAAGAACTCTTGGGAACCTGCTTCCGACGTCCATGCTCCCGAGCTGATTGCTCAGTATCATAAGGCCCATCCGAAGAAGGCTTGTTTATGTCAGTGCTCTTCGGGGGAGGGATGTACTGTCACGACCCACAGAGGGCGCCGACGAGCACTGCCAGGTTACAGGAAGAACACCCGTGGTAAACGGGAGTAAGGGGAACTACAGTTCCCAGGGCGCAAGGCGGGCAGACGTACATACGTCAGCGCGCTCGGCGCAACCAAGAACAAAAGGAACATCCGGCGGAACTCAGGTGCCGGTTATTTTGGTTTCCTGGTTCGAGCAAGACAGAGTGCTGCGTACTGGTAGGGGTGCTCCGCACCGACTTACTTTTTCCTCGCAGGCTCAAGGGCTTGCACTTCTTGAGCATTACCGGTCTGAACTTAATCGGTAGTGATTTCGAACATAGTCGATCCCGTTGGACGCCGATCACGGCATTGCGGGATCGCCAAGGCTTTTGCTTCTGCTTCCGGATAGACCATTGTCGATCCCGTTGGGCGCCTTACGAGGCATTGCGGGGTCACGAATCCATGGTATAGAATCCTCGAGACAATCAGAGGTTCGAGTCCGTGAGAAACCAGGCATACAGCGGTTTCGTCTTAGAAGGGACTCAGCGAAGGCTCCCAGAGCTAGCAGTACTTACTATCTGAACATTGTGGTAGTAAGACCGCTGCGATACTGGTGGGGGTCATACCTTGTTACTTGCTAGTACTGCACAAGACGTATTGGAGCAGTGCTATAGGGGTGGGTTGAACACCGCACAGGGGTGCAGGAATTACCCGGGGTGCTAGTCCCATCTGCACGTCATTTGTTTATTTTGTACTCCATACGGGGGCGGTGAGGTGACTTCTGGCATACGTCCTCCCCCCCTGTATGGTCAGAAAACCCAGGATTGGTGGTAGGTACTGAAAACCTAGGGAGATACGTGAGCGGGGGAGTAGAGTGAGAGGGTGACCCCTATGCTAATCCCTGCCTTCTCTGTAGGACTCCCGAACATCAGCTTCAAGGGGATCCACGTCTCCCAAGCCGTTATTTCCTTTACAGGTACTGCAGGGTAGCTGGGGATAGCAATGTGCCCAGGGTTCTAGGGCAGTTCTAACCATAGCATACTGTTTATTTCTCTTTCAGGTCTCCCTCCCCGCAGTTCCCATCCTTTCCTTCCCTCGCCTGATCGCCCTTCTGTGTCTGTCATATTTATATCAGACCAAGGGCTATCTGGAGGTGGACCCCTTACAGCATCGTGCGACCCCAAGGACTATTGGACGGTGACAATTAGTTGGTTTTTTGAGTATCAGTCTGAGTGTCTGCATGGTTCGGTGGGGGGTATTACGTAGTGCATAGGTGCATGAATGAGTGACTCACTCTTTGTATGTGTTGAAGACAGCATGTGTGCAGGACTGTATGGGTGGATGAGTGTGTGTATGGTTGTGTTAGTGAGTGAATGACTGTCTCAATAGTATCTTTATGAGTAACTACATATGTTTTAAACTAGTATATGTGACTATTGGTGTATATAAGTGAGTTTATGTGAGAGTGAGAGATTGAAAGAGTTCCTGTATGAATAAGCATGTGTTTCTATAAGTGATTGTTTAAAAGACTAAGTATGTGTAAGTTTCCGTAGAAGTAAGTGTGGTGGTGTGTGTATAACTGTATATGCAAATAAATGTATGTTTGATTCTTTATTAGCATGAGTGACTATGTGTGTGAGTAACTCTATGGATGAGTGGCATTGTGTAACAGGATGTATAGGTGCATGAGTACATATGATGAGTGAATACATGTATGAGTGACTGTATAGGACTGTTGGTGAATGAGTGGATGTGTATGTGGATCTTAGAATTACTGAAGAGGTTGTTGTAACTGGTATTGGTATGTCCATTGTTTTGAAAAGTTTAGTCTCTATTTTTGAATGTGTGTATCAAAGGTTATATTAGGGTGAGAGGAGGTCTGCCACTCTATCACAAGGATGATGTCATCAGTGATGTCATTTGAGATGTCATCAGTGATGTCATGAGTGATGTCACTGACCATGTCATGAGTGATGTAATATGTGACGTCATCAGCAGTGCATTGCGGGCGCGCGAGTTATAGTTAGCTGAACTAACTATAACGGGGTAATTTCAATGGTTTTGTACAAGTGAAAAGTCCAGCTAACTATAACACCCCTGAAACCTATGGTTTTTTCAGTGAATTTCTGAGGTTTTTTAAATGCTAATTCCTAACTATAACGTGCCTGAAACCTATGGTTTTTTCTGTGAATTTCAAAGGTTTTTTAAATACTAATTTCTTACTATGCCTACAGAAATAGGACATGTGAAGAAAGAAGAACAAATGCACAGAAAGAAAAAAAAGAAGTGCAGAAAGAAGCAACAGGAGTCCTCAAAGACGAAGAAAAGTGCAGGAAGAAGGATAACGTGCAGAAAGCACAAAAAGAAGAGCAGAAAGAAGCCTTGTTGCAAAATCATCCTGTACCCTCAACTTTTTCAGACGGATACTGGTGGTAACTGAGTCTGACTAACCAGTCCTAGAGCCAGTGCTATGTTAAAAGACACTTAGAATACAGTGAAAACACCTACATACACTAGGGAACATTATGCGTTGGGGTCCCCCTGTGATTAGCATGACCTCCTCTGTAAGCCCCTAGTATATAATAGGGCAGGGGGATTAAAACTACCTCTTAAAACAGGCCACAGGGCGTTTTTGCACACGTTAACTCAGGCCCCGTCCCCTCCCTTCACCACTGTGTAAACACGCCCTGTGTCCGTTTTTAGTTGGGAGATTACGTTCATTTGAATCCTGAGGGTCCCTAGGGTCCAACTAGCCCACTAGGTACCTCCAGTAAGTGCCACAGAGCTGCGTTGCAGAGAGGTGTAAAAAGTGGCACGGCCTGGACCACCTCTCTGCAATGCAGCTCAGTGGCGCTTACTGGAAGCACTTGGTGGGCTAGTTAGCCCCCAGGGGCCCTCAGTAGTGAAGGAAAATTATATCCCCAATTTAAAACGTGCCATAGTGCGTGTTTGAACACGTCACCTCAGGCCCCGTCCCCTCCCTTCATCACTGTGTAAACGCGCCCTGTGGCTGTTCTAAGTTGAGAGATTAAGTCCCCTTGAATCCTAAGGGTCCCTAGGGTCAAACTAGACCACTAGGTACCTCCAGTAAGCGCCACAGAGCTGCGTTGCAGAGAGGTGTAAAAAGGGGCTTGGCCTCAGAACACCTGTCTGCAGCGCAGCTCCCTGATGCATACTGGAGATGCCTGTTGGGCTAGTTGGCCCTCAGGGACCCTCAGTATTGAAGAGGAATTAATTCCCCAACTTACAACTCGCCGGGGGCGCGTTTGCAGAGTGCTGCAAGGAGGGGGCGTGGCCTCCGGCATGATGCCAGTCTTTTATTTATTTTAATTTTTTAAGAAGGGGGGCTGTGTGGTTCCCCTTCTTATTCTAATTTATTGGCCCTGATGACCCCATCCCCCAGGGCCTGTCTCCTAATTATATTTTTTTGACCCCAATCCCTAGGGCCGGCCACTGTTTTTTATTATTTTTAAAAAATATATATTTATAGACACACCTAGGACATGCTGGACAAACCGTACGTACCTATCACCATGACGATTTGCGTGATATTCATTAAAAGGCGACTATGCATACAATGAATCCACGTGGAATGTATTTACACCACTAGTGAAGCTCTGACATGTCTGATGCCCTACCGTGCCTAATCCCGGTAGACACCCTTGTCATTTATTTATACAAACATGGGTAGCTATTGACGGGCACATTTAATACACATGCACACCAAGCCATTCAAAGGGGATTCGACAAAAATTCGACCAAAACTATGCAAGAAACCCCCCTCACGGTTAATAAAACACACATCCACTGCCGGATGTGTAATACTTTTTATTTTACTCTCTGGAAAGGTTACGAACATCACTTGAGAGTCACAGCGCGCTCCTGGCAGAGCCCAATGCTGTGTTACACCCACCATTGCCTGCTGAGTGCCACACACCTCTGTGTTGTATTCCACTAGCTAGTGCATATGCTATGACACTCTCTAGCCCATGTGCACTGTAACACCACCCCGTGAATATGTCCTGCCACACTTGTCTTCGCACGGGTTATATTGCCCTATCTAACGTGCCTTCCTCGATGCCTATGTTATAACGCACAGTGCTATGCCATACATATTACAATCTGGGATCCATATCTGTGTCACAGTGCATATGCAACGTTACACTCCCCAGCACATATTTTATATTACAACTTTAGAGACTAGTTAGGTTACACAACACTGCCCTGTGCATATTACACTCCAAGGCGCATATCGCATAGCACGCGCTAGTGCCTGTGCTATCTCGCGCTCTCCAATGAATCTGTCATTGCGCACAATGTATTGCATATTATATTTCACGCCCGGTTCATCTTATATCACACTTTTTGGTGCATAGTTTATACCATACACTATATCTAGTTTTCATTTTCAATCGTGCTCTCAGGACTATGTTCTATATAACACTGTGTTCACCTACCCTTTTCACAGGCATTACATTTTGCGATAGGGGGTGGAGGGTCAGGGGGTGTTTCTGCCAAGTGAGCCTGGAGTCACAGTCACAAACGTCCTCTTCTTCCTGTATGAAAGTGAGATTATGCTGCATACTTGTTCATATTTTAAGTAGTTCGCACAGACACACGTTTTAAAAACAATAAAGTTCCTAATACCCGCCTTCTCTGAACCGTTAGCTTGCTGCCCCATCCCCCTCCTCCCTATCCTCTGTTGTGTGAATCCATGGACTAGCCTCCTCCCTCCTGCCATGCATGGTCTGATGTGCTGCCACTGCCCTCAATTTAGTATGATGTACCAGTCCACTCCTCCTGCCCTCTATTGCCCAATTCTATGCCCCATCATTGACCTCCTGCTTAAACTCTCTGCTTAGCTTGCTGCCCCTATTCTCCTTCCCCCTGCCCTCCGATGTCTTTGTGTAGGCCCCTGCTCCAACCTTTTTTGCCCACCATGTTCCATGGACCTGCCACTCCTATCTACTCTGAGTGTTCTGTTGAGCTGCCACTCCCCTCCCACCTGCCTAGCATTGTCAGATGACTGTAACCTGTCCCTGCCACCTCCACCCTGCCTGTCCACATGCCATGCCCCTATCCTCTTCCTCCTGTCCTACATGGTCTATTGTACTGCCACACCCTTCTGCCCTCCCTGGTCTGTTGTGCTGCAACTGCTCCTCCTGCCTGCCCCGTGCGGTCTGTTATGAGGCCCCTTCCCCTGAACTTTCTTGTCTGTGCACAGGTCCTGACCCTCCCTTCTATCCTCCATCGTCCTTTGTGCATGCCCCTGCACCCTCCTTCTTGCCCATCATAGCCATTGTGCTACCACTAACCCTCCCACTTGCCATGCATGGTCTTCTGTGCTGCCATGGCCCCTCCCACCTTCCCTGTGTGGTCAGTTAGCTGCCCCTGAACCCCTCCCACCTTCCCTCCATGGTCTGTGTGTATGCCATCACAGTCTCACTGTTGCTCTTCATGGTGTGTCTTGATTCTAGTGCCCATCCTGCCTGAACTCCATGGCTATCTTGCTGCTCCTGCCCTGCCCCCTTGCCCCCAGCCCTCTGTTTACATGTGCAGACCCCTTCTCCCTCCCTCCTGGCTTGTCTGCTCCATTGTAATGCCCCTGATCCATCCCTCCTGCCCTTTATGGTCTGTTATGCTGCAGCTTTCTCTCCTGTCTGTCCATTATGGTCCTACCTCTTGCCCCTCTGTTCTCTGTTGTCCATGTGCATGGTCCTGCCCCCTCCCTCTTGCTTTCTATAGATAGTTGTGCTGCACTCCCGTCCCGCATGCCCTGTGTGGTGTATTGTGCTGCTGCAAACCCTGATTCCTGCCCTGCAGGGTCAGTTTGGTGCACCTCTCCATGTCCCTCCTGTCCTCTGTTATCCAAGTCCATGTCCCTACCCCATTTCCTTCCATGATCCAATGTACCATACTTGCGAACATTTTGAACTTGGTAAGAGGGAGATTTTGAAAAAAAACTGGGGTATTGATTTTCCCCTTTGAGTTACATTGAAAAAGAGGAGATTGTAGACAGGAGACAGATAAAATAAAGCCCATTTGAGCTTAAAAACATTGGACGTTTCCTGGCTGAATCGGGTCTTTTGGCATGTATGGTTGTACTACCATTGCCTCTTCCTTCTGCCCACAATGGTTTATTACATTGCCACAGCCTCTCTTGCAAGTCCTGTATTGTTGGTTTGTTGCCCCTGCCCCCCTTTCCACTGCCCTCCATAGTCTGTTGTGCTGCCACGGCCCTTCCTGCCTGCTCAGTGTGGTTAAATTGTTGCCTTTGCACCCTCCTACCTGCCTTCAATTTTCAGAGTCCGTGCCCCTGGCCTCTGCCTCTCAACAGTATCCTAATGAACAACTAGATTGCTAACATTCTATATTTATTACAAAAGTGTGGAACGCCTGACGTCATCTTGATGTAATCAAAACTGTAATACCTAGAGAATTTCCTTTAGAAATTACATATATGAGAGGGTCTTATTGGCATCAAAATTATGGTTAGTGCTCTAAAAGACTAAAATAAGGACATATTTTCTAAGTTTTCAAATAGCGAGAAAGCACTTTTAAATTATTTGTTACCTTTATGTTTTTTTATCCAGTTGACCACTTGATTAAATGTTGCACTTAGGGGAGAGGATGTGGTGTTACTTCCAGAACTGCAGACTTTGCAACTGGGGAACCAGGTTGGAGTTTCTGCTTCAGCTCGACATTCTGTGATTCTGGTCAAATCACTTAGTCTCCCCATGTCTACAACCAAAATGAATTTGTTCTTGTGTGATGTAACCAATGCTCATGTAAAGCACTCCAATACCTGACAAGTCTGCACTATATAACACTGCAAAAACACAAAATAATAAGTGTTTTGCACACTTCTCTCATTGGGCTATATTTGGGCTACATCTGGGTGATTTTGGGCTACATTTGGGCTCTTTTGTCTCCGGTGGCCATCTTGGGAGATTTATTTGTTATGAAGTTTCCTAATTTCCTCATGTACTGCAGTCTCCTCAGTAGGAAAGGCTTTCAGTTTTTTACTTTGATTCCATCATGAAGGTATTCAGATATGTCACACATTTGCCATAAATTCTGAATGTTAGCACTCTAGTTGCTCATTAGATCACTGTAGTAAAACTACTGTTCACCATTGAAGTCTGCTCCTGGTATTAAAAGTGCATGTTTCAGTCTGCATGTCAGAATTTTTTAATGAAATAGAAGAGGATTTGAGAAGTCACTCAAAATGTTCCCTCATTTTCTTTCTTCAGCATTATTCATAATTTCTATGGCAAAATGAAACCCCTCATTGTGTTCCTTTTTAAATTAAATGTTTTAAGTGTTACCAGTTTATTCCAATCAAGATGGCTTCAGGTGTGCCATACTTTTGTCATAATGAAGACAGTAAGCGCTCTAGTTGTTTTTAAGAACACTCTGGGACATTATGTCATTGGGCTATACTTGGGCTACATCTGGGTGATATTTGGGCTCTTTTGTCTCTGGTGGCCATCTTGGCAGACTTATTTGTTATGAAGTTTCCTAATTTCCTCATTTACTGCAGTCTCCTCAGTAGGAAATACTTTCAGTTTTTTACTTTGATTCCAAAGGCATTCAGATGTGTCACACATTTGCCATAAATTCAGAATGTTAGCACTCTTTTTGCTCATTAGATCACTGTAGTAAAGCTACTGCTCACCAGGGAAAACTGCTGCTGGTATTGAAAGTGCATGTTTCAGTCTGCATGTCATAATTTTTTAATGAAATAGAGGAGGATTTGAGAAGTCACTAAAAATGTGCCCTAAGTTTTTCTTTCTGCAGCACTAATCATACTTTTTAATGTAAAATGAACCCCCTCATTTTGTTCCTTTTTAAATTAAATGTTTTAAGAGTTACCACTTTAATCCAAGCAAGATGGCTTCAGGTGTGCCATACGTTTATCATAAGTAGGACTGTTAGCGCTCTAGTTGTTCTTTGGAACACTCTGGGAAGCTGCAGTAGAACACAAAGGAATCAACTGACAGTCTCTGCCCTTGTTGGATGTACATGTTTTACTGAGAATGTCAGACTTCATTCTCACATGACTGAGAAAGATAATGTGAATTTACAGAAAATAAGCTCTCAGTTTAGCTTATAGATCACCTTCCAAACCTCTGTGGCAAAAGCATGAGAAAATATTTTTCTCTCAATCATGATCCCAGCAGAAGGCTTTTTCACATGGTGAAATCACCTTAGAACATACCACAATTCCTAAAATGTGCATGGTACCATCAACAAATGATTTATAATGTAACTAAAGTCTTAAAACCTTCTATTAACTGCAATGCTTTTTAATGAGGTGCTATCATGTATATTGGTCCCAAGATGGCTGCCAACACTTCTTGGATGAAGTGCTGACAGCCAATCAGATCTCAGGATGAGATGTGTGGTTAGGCTCCGCCCACATATATATATGAATTTACTTTTGATTTTCTTAGGAACTACTGAACATATTGACACCAGACCTGCAAAAGGCACATCCCTGACCTGAGGACTACCTCTCTGCCAAATTTCAAGTAATTCTGTTCAGCCGTTCGGGCTGTACCTTGGACTAAAGGTCCCTATGGAAAATTGCATTGGGAAAACGCGTTTTGGGACCCCCCTTTTTTCTCAGCCCCCGCTTGACGAATCCCCCTGAGACTTTCAGGGTAGGAGCGGAGCGGAGCGCCCCACCTATTTTGAAAATTTCGCGAGGATTCGTCAACCGGCGCCAAAGTTATTCCAAATAGAATGTTGCGGATTTCCTATGGAAACACGGTCCTAACTATAACTATCTACTGGCGACTGCCAGTAGATAATATATGTATATATATATATATATATATATATATATATATCATGTCACGTGGGGTGTTCTAAAGAAACGAGCAGCACTCGAGACACGGACCTCTTGTTCCCCACCAAAGGATTAATGGCAGATATGCTGGCTGGGGCTCATCCAGAGCTTGAGATTTGGCAGACATTTTTAAGTGACAGGGAATGTTGGGACTGCAACTCCCATAATGCCACGTATTGCCTCATTAGAGCCGTCCAATCAGGACATAAGATATTGCTAATTAAGGAGTTTGCAGCCCGCCTTGTGCCTTCTGACCGGAACCGCCTCTGAGGAAGAGATTGACTTGAAACGCGTCAGGTGGCGGTCAGCTGCCTTTGAATGAACTGGTTTGCTGTTCTGCCAATGCCATTAAATGCCTTGCTGGGGAACAAGAGGTCCGTGTCTCGAGTGCTGCTCGTTTCTTTAGAACACCCCACGTGACTTGATATATATATATATATATATATATATATATATATATATATATATATATATATTCTCTACTGGCGGTCGCCAGTAGATAGTTATAGTTAGGACCGAGTTTCCATAGGAAATCTCAAAATTCTATCTTGAATAACTTTGGCGCCGATTGACGAATCTTCGCGAAATTTTCAAAACTAATGGGGCACTCCGCTCCGCTCCTACCCTGAAAGTCTCGGGGTGATTCGTCAAGCGGGGGCCGAGAAAAAGGGGGGTCCCAAAACACGTTTTCCCGATGGATTTTTCCATAGGGACTTTAGTCGCAGCTACAGCCCAAACGGCTGAACAGAATTACGAGAAATTTGGCAGAGAAGTAGCCATAAGGTCCGTTTGGTACCTTTTGCAGGTTTGGTGTAAATCTGTTCAGTATTTTCTGAGAAAATAGCATTTAAATCAATATATATATCTAAACGCGCGCAGCGTGCGCGCAGGGTGTGCGCACTCGGCCGTCCGCGAGCGCACTTCTGATTGGTTGTTACATCTTAGTAAACATTCAAATCGGTTGAAACCAGGAAGTGTCGGCCGCCATTTTGTCTCTCGCACTGAGAGGGGGGTGAAACACAAAGGAGAAAAACATGTAAAGGGGGCATGCTGGACAGTTCCTGACCCCCTAGCAGTGATCAAGGGGTCCCAGGAGGTCCCCCAAGGGCAATTAACATTTTTTAATTTTTTTCGGCAAATCGCCGAGTGTGCGAAGCGTGCGCGCACTATAGAAATGCGCGCACGGTATAAATGCTTTACAATAAAATAGCAATGTCAATCCCCCCGTGTGCACACGCTGCGCGCAGCGCATTGTGTCGGCATGGCCTATAAGCATTATTAACAGGGTATACCAAAACCCTTAACAACAAAGCGTATCATGTGTCCTCCTTGTGCGGACGGTGCTCGAAGTGCACCGTGCGTACATGGCCCATTAAGCGTAACGTGGGCGCGCGGTGCACGTAGCGCACTGCGTGCCCACCGTGCGTGCACGGTGCGCAAAGTGCACAGTGCGTGCACGGCACTAACTGCGTAAAGTGGGCGCGAGGTGCGCAAAGCGCACCGCGTGCTCACCGTGCGCGCACGGAACGAACTGCGTGAAGTGGGCGTGCGGTGCGCAAAGCGCACCGCGTGCCCACCGTGCGCGCACCGTGCGCGCACGGCATGAACGGCGTAAAGTAACTTAGCATTTAAAAAACCGTACAAATTCACTGAAAAAACCATAGGTTTTACACACGTTATCGTTAGGAATTAGCATTTAAAAAACCTTGCAAATTCACTTAAAAAACCATAGGTTTCACACATGTTATAGTTAGCTGGGCATTTTCCTCATGAAAAACCAATGAAATTCCCCCGTTATAGTTAGTGCAGGCAACTATAACTCACGCGACCGTAATCCGCTGCTGATGACGTCAGATATTACATCACTGATGACATATGTGTCTTTCTGAAAAAAAAAAATATATATGTATAGCTAAAAAAAAAAGGAAGAAGACATGGGTATATAAATGTGTAAATACAGTGATGTAATATCTGACGTCATCAGCAGCGGATTACTGTCGCGTGAGTTATAGTTGCCTGCACTAACTATAACGGGGGAATTTCATTGGTTTTTCATGAGGAAAATGCCCAGCTAACTATAACATGTGTGAAACCTATGGTTTTTTAAGTGAATTTGCAAGGTTTTTTAAATGCTAATTCCTAACTATAACGTGTGTGAAACCTATGGTTTTTTCAGTGAATATATATATATATATATATATATATATATATATATATATATATATATATATATATATATATATATATATATATAAATATGGCTTCTAGTCCTGGTTTCTCTCGTGCAAAACAGGCACTGACTCCGTGGGATGCTACTCAAAGAAAATCTTTATTCCAACAATGTGGCCCAGACGCGTTTCGGCGGACGAGTCCGCCTTGCTCACTGTGTCTGGCCTATATGTATATATATATATTTATTACCTACTTGCGGTCGCCAGTAGGTAGTTATAGTTAGGACCTACTATCCATAGGAAAATCATAACATTCTATTCCCAATAATTTTGGCGCCGGTTGACGAATCTTAGCGAAATTTTCAAAACTAATGGCCCGTTCCAGTCAGCTCCTATCCTGAAAGTTTGGGGGTGATTTGTCAAGCGGGGGCCGAGAAAACGGGGGGTCCCAAAATGCATTTTCCCCATGTTTTTTCCCATAGGAAATTTTAGACACAGCTACAGCCCGAACTGCTTAACGGAATTACACCAAATGTTGCAAAAAGTTAGCCCTTGGTTCAGAAAGTGCCCTTATTTTAAATGGTGTAAATCCGTTCAGTAGTTCCTGAGAAATTCAAAAAATAGTGGTCAAAAATCATTTTCCCATGGGAAACTTTAGACACGGTTGTAGCAAAAACTGCTCAATGGAATTACACCAAATTTGGCAAAAAGGTACTGCTTGGCTCAGAAAGCGACCTTTTAAAAAATGGTGTAAATCCTTTCAGTAGTTTTTGAGAAATTAAGAAATAATATTATGATATCTATGGCCGCATTGGATCCGCGCACCCTCCCGATCACGAGCTTCATGCTAATTGGCTGTCAAGACTCCAAACCAGGAAGTGTTGGCAGCCATCTTGTGCCTCGGTAGTACCGAGGCACAAGAAAACAGAAAAAGAATCGTAAAAAACAAGAAAAGGTGGCAGGGTAAAAACACCCTGACCCCCTAGGCCTGCATTTTTTTAAAAAAAACAAATCGGCGAATTTCGGCCGAGATGTTTTTTAAAGCGAAGCGCTGGGGCAGAGAAAACAAGTTTGGGGGGCCACAATCCACCCCACACTGCCCCGGGGACCGCCACCTCCCCGGGGCTAGGTTAATGATTTGCAGGGGGGCACTCAGCCCCCCTGCAGCACCGGGGACCGCCACCCCCGGGGCACATTTTTAAATGTGTGGGGGGCCTCTAAGGCCCCCCCAAGCCCTGGGGAGAGCCACCCCCTGGGGGCTTTCATTAATTGATAGCGGGGGCACATGGCCCCCCGTAGTCCAGGCGACCGCCACCCTCTGGGGCTTTTTAAAAAAAAGAAAAACCTGTGTGTGGGGGCTCGAGCCCCCCCACACGCCCCGCAGACCGCCACCTCTCCGGTGCACTAAATATTCAAATTCGGGGGTCTGTTACGGACCCCCGAGCCCCGGGGACCACCACCCAGGGGCTTTGCATTAAGTGGGAGGGGAGGGGGGCCGCGCCAGGGAGCTGCGTTGCAGAGAGGTGTTCAGAGGCCACGCCCCTTTTTACACCTCTCTGCAACGCAGCTCTGTGGTGCTTACTGGGGGTACCTGGTGAGCTAGTTGGACCCCAGGGAGCCTCAGGATTCAAGGGGACTTTATCCCCCAACTTAAAACGTGTCACGGGGTGCGTTTGCACAGTGGTGAAGGGAGGGGGCGGCGCCTGAGGTGACATGTGTGTAAACACGCCCTGTGGTGCGTTTTAAGTTGGGGAATTAATTCCTCTTCAATTCTGAGGGTTCCTGGGGCCAACTAGCACACCACTTAGCTCCAGTAAGCGCCACTGCGCTGCATTGCAGAGAGCTGGCCCAGGCCATGCCCCTTTTTACACCTCTGTGCAACGCAGCTCTGTGGCGCTTACTGGAGGTACCTAGTGGGCTAGTTGGACCCCAGGGACCCGCAGGATTCAAGGGGACTTAATCTCCCAACTTAAAATGCGCCACAGGGCACGTTTGCACAGTGGTGAAGGGAGGTGGTGCGGACTGAGGTGCCATGTGTGCAAACACGCCCTGTGGCGCATTTAAAGTTGGGGAATTAATTCCGTTTCAATCCTGAGGGACCCTGGGGGCCAACTAGCCCACCAGGTGTTTCCAGTAAGCGCCACTGCGCTGCGTTGCAGAGAGGTGGACCAGGTCATGCCCTTTTTTACACCTCTCTGCAACGCAGCCCTGTGGCGTTTACTGGAGGTACCTGGTGGGCTAGTTGGATCCCAGGGACCCTCAGGATTGAAGGGGACTTTATCCCCCAACTTAAAATGCGCCATGGGGTGTGTTTGCACACATGTCACCTATGCCCCCCCTCCCTTCACCACTGTGCAAACATGCCCTGTAGCGCGTTTTAAGAGGTAGTTTTAATCCCCTGTCCTATTATATACTAGGGACTTATGGAGGAGGTCATGCTAATCACAGGGGTACCCCAACACATAGTGTTGCCTAGTTTACGTAGGTGTTTTCACTGTATTCTAAGTGTCTTTTAGCATAGCACTGGCTCTAGGCTTGGTTAGTCAGAGTCAGTTACCACCAGTACCCGTCTGAAAAAGTTGTGGGCACAGGATGATTTTGCAACAAGGCCTCTTTCTGCTCCTCTGTTGGTTCTTTCTGCACATGTTTTGCTTCTTCCTGCACTTTTCTTCATCTTTGTGGACTTCTGTTGCCTCTTTCTTCCTTTCTTTTGCTTCTTTCTGTGCGTTTTTTCTTCTTTCTTCAGATGTCCAACCTCTGTAGGCATAGTTAGAAACTAGCATTTGAAAAACCTTAGAAACTCACTTAAAAAACCATAGGTTTCAGGTACGTTATAGTTAGAAATTAGCATTTAAAAAACCTTAGAAATTCACTGAAAAAAACATAGGTTTTAGAGAAAGTTGTAGTTAGCAGGGCATTTCACTCGTACAAAACCAGTGAAATTCTCCCTTTATAGTTAGTTCAGCTAACTATAACTCGCGCCCCCGCAATGCACTGCTGATGACGTCACATATTACATCACTCATGACAAGGTCAGTGACATCACTGATGACATCACTGATGACATCTCAAATGACATCACTGATGACATCACTGATGACATCATCCATGTGATAAATTGATGCATCTTTTCACACCCTAATATAACATTTGATACACCCACTCTAAATTACAGATTGCCGTTCTCAAAACCATAGAAACTCCAACACCAATAACTACATACCCACTCACTGATTCTGAGGTTTACACACACATCCACTCACTCACTCGTACAGTCACTCATACTTATGGTCACTTAGTACAGGACTATCATATGCACTCATACACCTATATAGACACTCACACACCGCCACTCATCCATAGAGGCACTCAGACACCTAGTCAGTCATGAAAATAATTAATCACACTGCCATTTACTCACCTACACAGTTATACGCACACCAGCTCAATTACTCATACAAATATTAGCACATTTGTATGCTCTTATACAATCACTAATACAAGCACACTCATCCATACAGCCACTCTCACAATCACACACTCTCACTTATAGCCATTTATATACTCCAACACACATATATACTGCCTTTCACATATGTAGTTACTCACACATTTACCACTGAGATATACATTCACTTACTAACACACCCATACACACACTCACCCACCCATACAGTCCATCACAGATGCACTCTTGAAACCATGCACCCAGTGAATCACCCACTCACACATCTATGCACAGAGTCACACACACCGCACCCACATAAACACTCAGGCACCCATACAAATACTCAGACAACCAATCTATAATTCATATAGACACTCATGTAGCTATTCACAAACCTATGCAGCCGCTTACACACCAACAGACAGACGGATACAGACATTCACACAGTTTAGTCACTAACCCATGCATTCAGTAGGATACGTTTAATCACTCACTTATAGAGTCAGTCACGCACCTAGTAAATCATACATTCAGACACTTATACACCGACTCATTCTTCAATACGCCTTTCCCTATATATATTAAACATATTTAAACTATACAGAAACACGCAATCACTGGATAATGTCATCAGTGATGTCATCAGTGATGTCATCAGTGATGTCATTTGAGATCTCATCAGTGATGTCACTGACCATGTCGTGAGTGATGTAATATGTGACGTCATCAGCAGTGCATTGCGGGGGCGCGAGTTATAGTTAGCTGAACTAACTATAACGAGGGAATTTCACTGGTTTTGTACGAGTGAAATGTCCTGCTAACTATAACTTTCTCTAAAACCTATGTTTTTTTCAGTGAATTTCTAAGGTTTTTTAAATGCTAATTTCTAACTATAACGTGCCTGAAACCTTTGTTTTTTTCAGTGAATATATATATGTGTGTGTGTGTGTTTGTGTGTATGTATTTACATGTATGCATGTATGTATGTATGTACACAACAATACAGACAATTATGGCTATCAATCTACTCCCAGTTTGCCAGTAAGGCGTTGACAGCGTTTCCAACACCCAAAGGATTTTTATGATCAATACGTCAAATTTTGGCAGAGTATTTTGCTACCAAACAATGAATGAAGGTAGTTACTTTACACTGCATGATAGCAAGTACAACTACATTTAAAATACCCAGTGGCGGCTGCCTCTGAATGTGGTGGTAGGGCGTGGGGATGGCGGGTGAATAAAAGACAAAATAAACTTACCTTCTCCGCAGCTGCCGCCACACGCCTCTCCCGCCACCACGTGCCTCTCCTCCTTCTGCTGCCAACACCGGAAGCACCCAGGCTTTTAGGCTATCCTAGCCAATCAGGACACTGCCTGCGTAGCGTCATGATTGCTCTGAGTGGCCTGTTTGGCCACTCAGGCAGCACCTGGGAAGGCTGGGCATGTTCTCCATGGGCTGTGCAACACAGCGCAATGGAGAGCATGCTAGCACATGATGGTTAGGCCGGCCCTAGAGGGCCGGTCAAGCTGCCATGCGCATGTAGAGAGAGATTGCAATTCACTTCTGCTCCCTTTGCGGCAAACCAGTCTAGCCCGACCTTGCTGGAGCAAAGAAAAATAAAATGATAATAACTTCTTGTTATCATTTTCTTTTTCTTTTGCACTACTCAAGGAGCAGTGGGTCGACGCTCCTCCGCCTTATTCGAGGAGCCACCACTGAAAATACTCATGTCACTGCTAATAATCTCTTAGGCAAAGAAAGAGAAATTTACATCCTTATGTGCCTTTTATTAATTCTAGGCTTTGCCCAGATATTGGGTGCAGTCAGCTCAGTGCTGAAAATGCACATACTTTATGGTAGGAAATCTTTGGCCGATAATAGCAAACCTTAATCCGTGATTAGAGGCGCCTTAATGGAGATGTGAGTTGTGGTAAAAGGAGATTTCTTAATAAGCCAAGTGCTAAGTGGTAAGACAAAACTCTTTGGATAAGAGCTATTCGTAAAGCTGGAACCTTAATCTCGGTATTTAAGCGCCCTGCTGCCCCCTCCTTGTTTCACTGTCGCTGAGCAACTTCCCTCTGCGGGAATATTATCAGACGAGGTCAACCCCACTGAACGAGGTTTGAAAACACAGAGCTGGAAACTTTGCAGGAGTCGCTGTAATCTAGACAGGCTTCGGAGGCCCCGATGAGTAGGTGGGGTCCCGAAAATCTGTCATCAGAGGGCAAGAGTGCGATGATGATATCACAGCAAGCTTTAGTCAAGCCTTTTCTACTCAGTTTCCTCTAGTGAGTCAGCAGCCAGCCCTGCTGATTACATACTACCTCACCCTGCATCGGTTTTGTTCCCAGGGAGAAAATTAGCAGACAAGCGTGTGTTTATGTGCCCTTGTGTGAAGTGCACGCTGCAACAACTTCTAGCATTCCAATTGAAACAAGTTGAAAAGTTTTTTTTTCGGAGTTCAATTTTTCAAATTTCCATTTTCAGTCATTTTGTATGCTTTTACTCGTTTCAATTGCGTGTTTATTAATAACAGAATGGGGCGCCTTGGTGAGAATGAGATTCAGGGTAGGATGTGAATGGGTAGACATATCGTGCAGAATGAGAGACAACAGCATTGTGCACTTCCGGGGTGGCCGTTCACATATTTCTGAATTTGAACAAGATTCCACCTTTTGGGGTCCTATTACAGAGGCTCTTATGCGTAAGGCGTTATCCTTGGGGCAAAGTGCACACCTGGTAACTACTGTGGTTTGGTAATTACCTTGTGCTTTATTTGTGTAGCAAATTTTCGGATCTCAGAATGGAGGATAATGCACACATTTACATTGTTAACCTACATTTTGAGGATGGCAAACTTGAATTCTGCGCTCTTTGCATGCTTGTTTTTGCCACGTTTGATCTGGCAAAAATCGAGTGGGGAAGAACGTTCAGCCGTGGAGTTTGCATCCAAGCTAAAATCCTATTTTAGGAGAAACGTTCTATCTATACTCGAAATGCGATTCCCCCCTAACTGTAATGAGACCTAATGCAACTCCAACTACCGGCCATCTAGAAATTAAATGAAAATGTATACTGCACACTACTACCCAAAGGGGTCTAGGCAGAGAGGGGAAGTAAAGCCCAATTATTACTGGGTGAGGTATTAAAGGAAGAGCCTAAACAATCTGGATCTTCGGTCAACAAGAGCAGCTGATTCACCTAGGCACTTTAAGGGTTGCAGTCACCAAGAGGGTGAACCGAGTGTTGCTGCTTACAGGTCATGCCGGGACATCAAAATGCATGAGGTGGTTTGATAGGAGCATGCATGCAATAGCAGATGCAGGGGGAACACATGGAACAGACAATGCAATCAGAATATATTGAACTCTAGTGAGAGCACCATGTCTTCAGATTTTTGCCACAGTCAGTGTACTCATCTGCGCTGTACACAAAATAAATCATGCTATGTTTCACCATTATGGCACAGTGCCCATCATCATCATCATCATCATCATAAAGAATGACACTACACTAACTAAATAGTATATATGCAGATGCACATAGTATAATATGCCATTTTTACCATTGTTGAGTATTGGGTGGGCCCCTGGCTCTTGAAAGTGTAAGCCTTGAGTGAGGGATGTTTTGTTAGTGGACGAAAGCCCTCACCCACCCAAAGGTAGCATGCTTCATCATAGAGTTCACATAATAAGTGACCAACTTCAATTCAGCGTGTCCTTGCGAACTCCAGTCTCATTGTAGAATATTCGTGCATCAGTAATATGGACCAACCACCCACTAATAACAAGACTATGCGCTCATAGTCTCAAAGGTTGTCATGTGATGTAAATCACAATTGGACACCCAAGGTCACTCCAAATCTTCCAAAACATCAACTTGTTAGAAATATCCATAGTTTGTTCGGTACCAGCTTATATGTTTGGTCTCTCCACGAGTGTGTGTGACTAATCAATACACAATGGACATGCCACATTGATTAATATGTCATCAGGGCTGGACTGGCCGTAGCGGGCACCGGGCGTTTCCCGGGTGGGCCGCTAGGGCGGAGGCCGGTTTTGTGCCCCTGTGGGGCCTTTTCTGTTTATGGGGGTCAGCAATATCGGCCCCTGCTAACAAAATTGGCCGAAACCGGCCCTGGCAAACTGCTCAGCTGCACCCCCCTCACCCCAGGGGCGGGGGGCAGCTGAGCAGTTTGCCAGGGCCGGTTTTGGTTCCCAGTCCGGCCCTGTATGTCACATTCAGTCACTGCTGGTCATTAACCAAGTATAATGTAATGCAGGTGCTACAGACAAAGCATTGTAGATCTGTTAGTGATCCAGAGAAAGGTTCTTTTATTTGCAGTCATTGTCAACTCTAGAGGAGCCAAAACACACACAATTGATGGACTGAATGCAGAACAATTCAAAACATTCACCCCCAGTCAAGAGATCTAGGTTAAATCCATAATTATTTTGCTCACCATGCCACCCCAGTTTAGACCTGGCCATATGCAAATCAGTCTTGACCCTGTGCCTCATGGGAACAGTCTATCCCGAACTGCAAAGCCAGGTCCTCCCTGGACTGGAAACAAGCATCCTAGGACCGGTTTCGGGGTTTCACTCCTCTTCAGCCAGGATGGCTTGATTCCAGTGGCACAGTGAGTACAGGACCCACCTCTGGGCATACCTGGCACACTTAGGGCGAGAAAGCAAAAGACACACAATTGATGGGACCGCCACCTCCCCGGGGCAAGTTTATTGAGTTGTGGAGGGGCACGCAGCCCCGGGGACCTCCATTCCCGGGGCTTCTTTTTTAACCTGTGGGGGGCTTTCGAGGCCGCCCCAAGCCCCAGGGACCGCCATTCCCTTGGCTACTTTTTTAAGCTGTGGGGGGCCTCCAAGGCCGCCCCAAGCTCCGGGGACTGCCACCCCTCAGGGCTTCTTTTTTAAGGTGTGTGGGTCCTCCTAGACACCCCCAAGCCCTGGGGACTGCCACCCCCGGGGCTTTTATTAATTATTTTGCGGGGGGCACATGGCCCCCCTGCTGCCCCAAGGTCCGCCACCCCAGGGCTTTAAAAAAAAAATATATATACCTGTGTGGGGGGGGCTCAAGACCCCCACACGCTCCGGGGACCGCCACCTCCCCGGGGCACTAAAATGCTAATTTGGGGGTCCGTTACGGACCCCTGAGCCCCAGGGATCACCACCTCCCCGGGGCTTTGCAGCTGAAGGGAGGGGGGCCGCGCGGCCTCCCTCCTGGAGTCCGTGATGGCCCTGGGGACCGCCACCCCCAGGGTTGGCTCCTGCAGTGTCCTAGGGTGCCCACCCCCTGGACACTGCTGTTTGCTATGACAGGGCGGGAGCCGTGCGGCTCCTGCCCTGTCATAGCAAACTGTGGCGCATTTCAAATTGGGGAATTAATTCCTCTTCAATCCTGAGGGCCCCTGGGGGACAACTAGCCCACCAGGTACCTCCAGTGTGCGCCAGGGAGCTGCGTTGCAGAGAGGTGTTCAGAGGCCACGCCCCTTTTTACACCTCTCTGCATCGCAGCTCTTTGACGCTTACTGGAAGTACCTGCTGGGCTAGTTGGACCCCAGGGACTCTCAGGATTCAAGGGGATTTAATCCCCCAACTTAAAACGTGCCACGGGGCGCATTTGCACGGTGGTGAAGGGAGGGGGTGGGGCCTGAGGTGACATGTGTGCAAACACACCCTGTGGTGCGTTTTGAGTTGGGGAATTAATTCCTCTTCAATCATGAGGGTCCCTGGGGTCCAACTAGCCCACCACTTACCTCCAGTAAGCGCCACAGAGCTGCGTTGCAGAGTGGTGTAAAAAGGGGCATGGCCTGGGCCACCTCTCTGCAACGCAGCGCAGTGGCGCTTACTAGAGGTACCTGGTGGTCTAGTTGGCCCCCAGGGACCCTCAGGATTGAAGAGGAATTAATTACCCAACTTAAAACACGCCACAGGGCCAATATCAATGCATAATGCAAACTATTGAGATTGTATCTACCTAAATCCAAATTCATGCAATTGTTTATACAACACTGGTAATTTTTAAGAATTAGCCTGCCGTTTTTTCAAGAAAAAGAAATTCTCCCTTGACCCGTGTTCATGAGAGTTTCTTAGTTAATAAAATTAACATTGATGTAATATTTTGAAATGGCAGACCTCGTTTTTTCTTTTTTAAATCTGAGGCGAGTACTCCACGTAAATTTTGCCGATGTTGAATTTTTATGAAGAGATGAAGAAGTCTTTGAAACATTTCTCATTTAATGTAATTTACATTCGCGTCAAATAAACCCATTCCAAAATGGCGGACACGTTGTTCCGAAGCCTTCAGAGAGTTTTCTATCTAAATGAAGTCGTTGTCGATCTTTACTTTGAAAATAAGGAAGCACAGGTGAAAGTAATTGAATATACCTGTATAAATACTGCTCTAACACATACGATGGGTTTCAACCTATGATCTAGGACATCGGACTGCACGCGTCTTTATCTCGCGTTCGAGTAAGCTCAATATGTTAAGAGGGGATATAGTTATTAATTATAATCATCACTGCTTCGTCTTAATATTTTCGAAGTTTCGTGACATGAATGTACTAATTTATATAAGGAGCACTAACTATCACGATTGAGAAATAGATATAGATACTTATAACGTACCATAACGCATTAGGATGTACCGATACTGTTTCGTTACGAAATATGGAGTGCTGTTAATATAAATAGCCCAAACGTTTCTGTGATATTTAACTTGAAATGGTTTTTTTTTTTCCTTTGGTTTGTAAGAGTGTATATAAATATGATCTAGAATAAGGACAATATTTGCTGGTTAGAATGGTAAAACAGTCCCTTTCCAAGATGGTGCCCGTCGTTATTTATATAGCATGCACATATCAACTTCAGTGAAATCATTGTGAGCAGTATGCTTTTTTATATAGATATTGGTTTTTAAATTATGTCTTTAAAAATGTACTACCTCTCTCAAAATAGCGCCCGTTTTTATTTATATGGGACGCGTACACCTGACATTGTGAAATCGCTTTGGGCAGTATGTTTTCTCATGTGAATACTCCTTCCTAATATATACAGTAGTATGAAAGTATTGAGAAATGTGGATACATTTTATGATGAGGTTTTTAAGTAAAATAATTGCCTTTGCAGTGACAGATTCAAAATACGAGAAACACCTATTATCTTTTGCGCATGTGGGACAATCTTTCGAATTTTGTTCTTAATCGGTTCATTACTTTCTAACATTAAGTCAGCCTATATTATTTGGTGCTCCATTATTAAACAATCAGATTAACAAAGCAACAATTGACATATAGATTTTGAACTAAGTCATTTAATCATTTTCAGATTAGGGGCTATTATACCCCTGAGAAGAATGAATATATAACTGGCTACAACAACAAATAACAGTGCTGTTTTGTACTATGAGGTATGTTAAACGTAATATGTTATTGTGCATAGAACTTACAAATATAAATTAAGAAAATAGTCAAAATGTGTTTGTCCTGATAAATGTGAGACAATAAGTACCTAGTTTCAAATATAATGCAATCTTATATAATTATTTAGTAAGCACATAAATAGGAATCTTATATATTTTGGCTATAGATAGGTGAGTTATATTTTAGTTCTACTAAACAGATTATGAAATATGGATATATTTTTATTTCAGAACTTAATTTGTGATAAAAGAAAGGACACTTAATTCATTGGATGCATCAGGACCTGATTTTGCATATTATCATCGTGATCTAATATAAAAAAACACAAACAGATAGACAAGGCTCTTAGATTGGGTGTTTATTAGAAAAAACAGCAATGATATATAAGGAAGAAAATGGATGATAAATGATTAATGTTATCTCTGACAGTAGATATGTGTCTGAAAAATGTAGTGTTCGTTTTTTGGTTTATTTTTTACTTTATTGTTTTATTCTTTTTCCTTTATGGTGTACATTTGATGTCTAGGGTCATAAAAATATGTGTAAACATTCTCAAGTGTTGTTCTGATTGAAGACTGGCATGTTGTTTGAATTCATACCAACACAAAGATCTTCTGGAATTAGAGATTAAGTGTCACAGTTTATGTTGAACCAATCATATGCATTTTTTCTTTTTTGCTATTAGCATTGATTCGTTGCACAATAAATTCCTTGATGTTGGGCAATTTCTCTTTCACTATTTCATTATATCATATATATGTTGTGACAAGGATTACTAGTATAAAGATCTTCCTGTGCTTTTTTCTCCTCCTGTATATACTCAAAAATCTTGTAGTTTAACTTGTGTTTGTTATTGTGCTTGTAAATGAGTTTGTATATTTTCTATTTATGTAATAATATTTACATGTCAATGTATTTAGTAATTGTAATTGTTCTATATAAATATATTTTTATAGCCTTGAAGAAGTCCCGTGGGGACGAAACGCGCCGCGTCGGCTATGAACATGCATTGTGTTTTTAATGAAGTCTAATGGAGATTTACCTGAATAAAAGAAGAATATATATATTTTTTTTTAAGAATTTGAAGTCTCAAGTCACTTATTTGGGAGATTAGTCTTCACTTGTTATTTGTCTATTTAAATACTGTATCACATAGTTTGTAATTAATTCTTACATTTGGGTAGGTGCTGAGCATTTTTGTATTTTGTGTTTTTGGTTATCCAAAACTGTGGGAACTAGGAGGGTCAAGTTCTCAGCTCTTTGCACTACCATCCTTGCCCTTATTTCAAATGACATACACTTACTGGTGCAACCTCTGAGTGCCCTGACCTATTTCGTGTTCTAATTCGTATGTATATATATGTATATCTAAATAAAAAAAAATATAAAAATATTTAGCTAGTTCGAGCTTTATTATCAATGAAACTTGGTAAGAGATCCCGAGAGCATGGTTGTGATGATTTACAGAGGAATGATGACCCAGGGTTCTTTTGTTTAACAGAGCGACATTACTACTCTCATACGGGGCGACTGGTCCCTTATACCGGTGGGGCCTACACTTAATTTGAGCACTCACCTGGTCGCACTACTAGTTAAGAGGGACAAGACCACCTTTCCCACCTTTTCTTATATGTTTTTTATTATATTCACCACAAAAGGCATTGTATTTGGTGTGTTTACGTGTGTAACTTTCTCATTGCTTACAGGAATTTCACTGGGAGTAAGTTACTCAACCCATTTGACCTGAGCATTCACTCAGACTGTTACTTCGCTCTACTCAACAAGGTAGGAGGTAGGGAGAGTGTTCAAGGGATTTATTTTCATAGTCCTGATGAAAACCAGGGACAACGCAAAAGCCGGCTGAAACATGTCGACAGTTTGCAGACTGGAGGCGTAGTGGGTTCATTATAGCCCATCATACCACCATCCACTGGTTATTCAAATCCTTTTTAATCTGACAAGGGAGTCCACCATTAACGGGTAGTTTTGGAGATCCCTTTGTCAGTTTTAACATTATATTTTCTCTGCACCTTTTTCTCTTCTTGATCCCACATAGTTTTTCTTTATGTTTGTTGTGTCTCCCCCTCCCTATTGCTCCACTTCTGTTGTTGGTTTGCGCGTGGGTGTGTTAGCAGCCCTATGATGAAGCATGCCACAGATTTCTGTGGGTGAGGGCAGTTTTAACAACATGTGTCTTGTCAACTTACCTCTATATAACAGAGACATATTTTGTATAGCCCTATTTCTATGTGTGTGTAGAGTTGTATATTAGGAGGTCGGAGTGGGGCTTCTCCTCCTACCCCTTACCTACTGTGTGTGTGTAGCCCATTTAGCTCCCCATGAAAGATTCCAATGAGACTCCTCCAAAGTACAAGAAGTTGTGGCAAACATTCAGCTTCTTTTTATGTTCAAGCCTACAGCCTTTCCACCTGACCCTCATCCAGGGTGGCAATTTTGATTTCCTATTTAAGAAGTGATGCTTGGCGATGCTACTTGTCAATAGCGATGACCCACATTCTATATAGTTGAAAAAAGTTTTGGAGAGTTGGAAAAAGTGCTTGATGATAGTGTTGTAAATTGAAACAACGATGTGATTAAGCATTTACTAAAGACATTAATTCCTCTATTATAGATCGTGTTTTCTCTGTTATGTTGACCAAAGCTTGGACTCCATTTTGTATTGTCATGCCTCCACGTGTTCCCCACGAGAAGAGTCCAACCTCTGTGTTAGTTGCTCTTGTAATCTGCCCAGTAACAGTTTATAAATAGCTCCTTTGTCCATCTGGCGCATGCCCAGACTTGACCACATCTGTTATCAGTTAGCCTTGCTTGACCATGTTTTCGCGGGCTCAAGGAGTGCGTTAGCTCCGCCCACATATTGATTCAGTATCGAAAATGACCATAAATGGTAATGTTCTTCGTCTTCATGTTGTATCCACCCACTTATGAGCCCCTCTACTGTGTATAAAAGGGGACCATGTACGAAGGTTCTTTGTGCTACTCTATGCAATACTGAAGAGTGTTGTGTGGATTGTAGGACCACCCTTAAGGGTTAATAAATGCTGTCTTTGTACTTTGCAGTTTCCGTGCCAACTTCCTTATAGATTCCATTACAGGAGAGCGAACCCTTGTGTCCTGCGGGCCTAGCTGGGGCCTGTATTCATCAATTGGCGCCCGTCACGTGGGGCTCATCGGCGACTCGGATGCTCGAAGGATTGGTCGCGACGAAGGTGAGGAATTGGGCCGGGGACGTGATCACTGCCAGCGGCGCCTTAGCCCTGGCATCCCAAGGTTTTTCTTCCTTCCCTTCCGAGCTGACCGTCTGGGTGGCGCCGGTCCTCGACTGAGACCTCTTCTGTCGGTCTTGCCGTGACAGCCGTTTGGGCGATTGTGGAGCTTGGCAGTTGGAATCTGGACTCTTGATTGGTAAGAACCGGTGTACAGTACTTGCTCCGAGTTTTTGAAGCCTGATCTGGCTATTTGAGTTTGATTTGTGATGACTAGTCATATTTTGGATTTGTCTTTGTGAATATATATGCGTTGCAACACATATAGGCAGGTAATGTGGAGAGATTTCTCCAGAGCTGTGTAACTTTGAACGGCGCAACGATTAAGTGCCATTTTTTATAATATTGCATATTTTGCATTATTTCTGAGCATGCCTGCTTTCAGCGCACTCCGTAAGTGGTGCTGCTGTTTTGGAAACCGGTTGAACCTCGAGGAATCTGCTCCAGCTCCCCCAGAGGGGACTCCTAATAGGGATATGTACGTGAAGCATGGTCTTTCTTCCATAATGTACAGCACAGTATGGAGGAAATATACAAAAAAAGATCCTGAGTTGCGATGGCCTTTGTATGGATCGTTTGATATACGTAAGATTGAGTATGTGGAACAGTGTATGTGTAAGCGGCGTGCTCGTCAGGATATGTTTGAGTGTGTGCGGTTGTGGGTGAAGGAGGTGCGTGAGCGAGAGAAGCGTGAGAAAGCGCTGTTTGATAAAGAACAACGGAAGAATGATCATGTGCGAGCACAGGAAGCGAAGCGTCGGGAGGACAGAGAGCAGACGGACAGGCAAGAGAAGGAGCGTAGGCTACAAGTTTCGGGTCAATACGTTGTTCGGCAGCCACTTTATCCTGTCCTTAATAATCTCGATGATGATTTTTCTTTACTAGATCGCCCTCCGCCCCCATATGTCGGCGCATCTGCACCGAGGCCGCAAGATTCTGGCCCGGGTCCGGGTAAGGTAGATACGCGGTCCATGTTATCAGCCGACCAAATGGCTGAGCTTCGGCAAATTTCCTTCCGTGCACTTAACGGCAAGATATCCATAGAGGAATTATTTCACACTTGGGGGTCGTGGCAGGAGAGAGATAAATTGTATTTTCTGGGTCATTTCGCGGATGAAGTGATTGATGCTTTCCGGAAACGTTCTGGTGTTTTTGAGCCCGACGAAGTATCATCGGATGCTAAAGCATTGCGTAATGGTGTTTTCTCTTTTTCTAAGGCTCCAGATACGGTTCGGCGGCTGTTCGCCTTGCGGGACGAGGTGCTGGTCTATAAAGAGAAAGCGCGCCAGCGAGCAGGGAAGGAGCAGCAGTCGGATTCGTGCACAGCAGAGGGCCACTCATCCACCTCCCAGTCAGATAAGGATGACATAGTGCATGTTAAACCAATGCGAGAGGCAGCGCCTTTGTATGTTCCTCCTAAAGGAGCGGGGACTAGCTCGGACATTACCTCCGCCGATGCTAAGGGATACTTCGTGTATAATTGGGTTTACACTCCATGGCATAGGGCTGATGTTATGGCATTGAAGAATGCGCTGCCTGACCCCCGCAAGAATCCAGCGGCCTTCTACGAAGAAGTCGAGGGGGCCTTGAATTCTTGCGTCATGACTTTAGCAGACATAGATTTGTTCTTTGGCCTTATTCTACCACCGGATATGTGGCGATCTATCCGAAAGGTAGATTATATAGTTGCCTTTAAGGCCCGGTGGTCTGACCTTGAGGATGAGGATAGGGAGCGGAAGCCCGCGCAGAAACCGCCCCAGAGTATTTTAGATCTCCCTGCTGCTATTGTGGCGAAGTTGAAGACAATTATTCCCCCTAAAAAGATTGACTGGAATATGTTAGCTGCATGTAAACAGAAAGTTGATGAGTCAGTTGCGGACTTCTTTACGCGCTTTGAGGAGACGTTTCATGATTTTAGTGGCCAGTCGCTTACCGACGATACGGGACGCCACCTTTTTGCGGATAAATATGTAGCTAATCTGCTGCCGGCAGTTGCGGCCCGTCTGAAAGCGAGTGAAAGTTCTTGGTCCTCCGCTACGCCGACGGCCCTCCTGACTATCGCTCAGTATTATGAGCGTCAGGAGCAAGAAGCAAAGGGCCAGGAGGAAAAGAAATCGAAAGATTTGAAAACAAAGGTGATGTTGGCGCAAGTCTATGGCCCGCCTCGACGAGGTAGTAATAGAGGTAGGGGAGGATCTTATGGTCCTCCCTCGGGCCGGTCTGATTTGAATAGGAATCAATGTGCGTATTGTAAGCAATCGGGTCATTGGGCTAGGGACTGCCCGGTGTTGCATGCATCGCGCCAGGGGCATACCCACGGTGGCCCGCGAGGTAGAGGGGGTTTCTCGAACCTTCGAGGGAATTCTAACGAACAGGCTCGTCTTGAGTCTGCTGGGCAGCACCGAGATAGATCAAATGTTTTCGATCGCCAGCATCAGTATCAAGCATCAGGAATTGACCGGTCGGGGTACCATGACTCTCAGCATGCATAGGATTGCGTTGGATGGGGGTTAGAATCAGTTGAGGTGCCGGTCGATCAGAAGGGCCCTTATGTATCGGCTGAGGTTCTGGGCTCTACTGATCAGTTCCTAGTGGATACTGGAGCGACACGTAGTGCGCTATCTAAGCAATTGGTTCCGGGGGCTCCCCCATCCGGCTTAATGGTCACATCGGTAGGGTTCGATGGTACACTCTCCCGAAGCCCTCTTTCACAGCCCCTCATGTTTAAGGTTTATTCTTTTTCTGCACCCTGTCCGTTTCTGCTTGCCCCGTACACACCGGACAATATTATGGGTCTTGATATGTTAAAGCACTTTAGGGCTACTATCCGCTGTTCCCCTGCTGGTGTGCGGGTAATATTGAATGACAATTACCCCCGATCAGAACGGATGTGTACGATGTCAGAGGATGCGCTGTTAGCTACCCTCCCTCGTGCTTTGTGGGCAACTTCGGATACTGATGTGGGACAAATGGTGATTCCACCGGTCCACATTAGTGTCCAGGAGGGGGCGGTGTTACCACGCCTCCCACAGTACCGTATTTCCCAGGAGGGCGAGGAGGCTCTCATACAGATAGTGCAGGATTTGATAACGGTTGGGGTAGTCGAGGAAGTCCCCTACAACATTTGTAACAGCCCGATTCTTCCCATACTGAAAAAGGATACGGATGCCAGAGTTTATCGGTTTATAATTGATTTGAGAGAAGTGAACAAGATCGTGATACCTCAATACCCAGTGGTTTCCGATATCACGACGTTGCTTACCTTGGTCCCGCCTACGGCGACCATGTTCTCAGTGATTGATTTGAAAAATGCCTTCTTTTCTATTCCCATTCACCCTGATAGCCGATATCTTTTTGGGTTTACACTGAATAATAGATCTTATCGTTTCTGTAGGATTCCCCAGGGCTATACAGAAAGCCCTAGCATTTACAGTCAGGCTTTAAAACGACAATTGGATTCCTTTGTTCTGCTCGAGGGGGTCGCCCTCATTCAATATGTTGATGACATCTTGCTGGCGGCTGACACCCTGGAGTTATGTGAAAAAAGTACGTTATCCTTACTTTCCTTTCTAGCGTCCCGCAATCATAAGGTATCTAGGAAGAAATTGCAATTCTGTAGACCAAAGGTGACTTATCTGGGTCACCTTTTGTCTAAGGAGGGACGTGCACTCACACCGGATCGTATCCAAGTAATTTTGGATACACCGAGACCATCCACACAGAAGGATGTGCGTGCATTTTTGGGCCTTGTTTCTTTTTGTAGACAGTGGATATTGGGGTTCTCGCACATAGCGAAGCCATTGTTAGCCCTTTTGACAAAGGACACGCCTATCCCAATCCCTTGGTCAGATGAGTGTGATACTGCTTTTCAGCAACTACGACAGGCCCTTTGTTCAGCACCAGTGTTAGGAACCCCTGATTATGCAAAACCCTTTTCGTTGTATGTGCATGAGAAAGATGGATGTGCATTGTCAGTTTTAGTACAGATGCACGGTGATAAGCAGCGCCCATGTGCATATTTTTCGGCTGTACTTGATCCTGTTGCCCGAGCATTACCAGGGTGTTTTTGCTCGGTTGCGGCGACAGCTGTGTCAATACGCCAAAGCGAGGGAATTGTGTTATCTCATAAGCTGTTGGTATTAGTCCCCCATGCTGTTGATGCCCTGCTTAATCAAACAAAGACGCAGCATTTGACCAGTGCCCGTTTAACGGGATATGAGTTGACGCTTTTGGCTCCTCATATTACGTTGAAAAGGTGCGTAACGCTAAACCCGGCAACATTGCTGCCATACCCCGAAACCCAGCCTGAGGCGCGGAAAGCGCATGATTGTATTCTCGTGACTGAGGAACAAACAAAGGGTCGTATTGATCTCCAGGATACGCCCTTTCCAGATGTAGATGGAGAACTGTGGGTGGATGGATCCTGTCTGAAGCTACCAGATGGTACGGCTTCAGCAGCGTATGCAATTACCACGTTACAAACGATAGTGGAGACAGCACGCATACCGCAGAAATCAGCTCAAGCAGCGGAACTGATAGCATTAACACGAGCATGTGAGCTCAGTACAGGATTATGTGTGAATGTTTATACAGATAGCCGCTATGCCTTCGGAGTAGCGCATGACTTCGGCCTACTCTGGAAGGAGAGAGGGTTTTTAACGTCACATGGAGTACAGATAATGCATGGAGAGTTAGTTCATAATCTTTTAACTGCATTGACATACCCAAAGAAAATTGCCATTGTTAAGTGTAGCGCCCATAGGAAAGTGGTTGATAAAGTTGGAGAAGGGAATGCGTTAGCGGATCGAGTAGCACGGGAGACTGCGATGCAGCCCGGTACTACTGCCATGTATGTAGTGAAGTCACGGGTGGAGAGATGGCATGATGCGAAGGAGGAAGTGCGAGAAATGCAAAGGACCGCTTCTGACAAAGAGCGGAAACAATGGGCTAGCGAGGGAGAACTGGATGACGAGGGTTGCTGGAGAAATAAGCAGATGGATAGATGGAAATTACCCACGGCCTTTGTACAACCTATGGTTCAGATGGCACATGGGCTAGCACATGTTGGAGCTTCCGCAATTGTGAAATTGCTTACCCAAGTCTGGGAGCATCCAGAGATTGCTAGCACGGCAAAGAGGGTGGTGCAGACCTGTATGATCTGCCTGAGGTACAACCCAGGAAAGGGGACTCGAACTCCAGCAGGAGGGTTTGTGACACCCACTGCACCCTTTGAGGTTCTGCAGATGGATTACATCCAGCTTGAGCGCTGTAATAATCTGAAGTATGTTCTAGTAGTGGTCTGCGCTTTCAGCAAATGGGTTGAAGCGTACCCTACGAAAGACAATACTGCGATGACTACTGCGAAGCTGCTGCTGAAGGAGTTTTTCCCCCGATATGGCGTTTGTAGACTTCTGTGGAGTGATAATGGCCCACACTTTGTAGCGGATGTTATAAAGTATGTCTTGAAGGGTCTAGGCATCACTCAGAAGTTCCACGCCGTGTTTCACCCTCAGTCTGCAGGCCTAGTTGAGAAGTATAATGGTACACTGAAGCTTAAGATCGCCAAAATTCAAGCTTCGACGTCTTTGACTTGGCCAGACGCTCTGCCACTGGCGTTATTGTCAATTAGATCAGTACCGCACTCTCGAACTGGCCTTACGCCATACGAGATCGTTTTTGGACGCCCAATGAATATTTGGGGTCCACCAAGACCTAAGGCTGTGTATGATGTACCTTGTGTAATGATGAGCGATTATCTGGCACAGTTAACGGATAACTTGGTTTCTATCCATCAACAGGTCCGAGAGGCGCTCCCTGATCGGTCTACCGGCGAAGGACATGGTCTCCGGCCTGGTGACCATGTCATGGTGAAAGTCTTCGACAGAACGAACAGTTTGGAACCGAGATGGGTGGGCCCTGAGCAGGTCCTCCTCGCAACGAGGACGGCTGTGCGAGTCTCCAACAGAAAGAATTGGATCCACTCTCTGCACTGTAGGAAGGTGCCGCCCGGATTGGTGGAACCTGCCGTGCTGACCGATCAACGAGAAATCTTGGCTGCAGAGACAGGCCGTGTTGCGGAGCCAAATGCCATTGAGGAGCTCTTTCCGGACCACGCGACTTCTGGAGGAAGGCGATATCATCTTCGACCAAGGAAGTGAGTTCTCCAGTAGCGGGACATACTGTCAGAACGGCCCTTGGGTTAGTGAAACGGAGAGCCGATGAGGCAAGGGGGGGGGATCAGCCCTGCATTAGTGTAGCGACACCCGTCTTGGCCCGCTGGTGAAGAAATCAACCGCTGCCCAAGGGGAAGAGTTCTGACAGACTTTCAGTTTCAGGAAGATATTGGGTTTTATTTTCACTTTGATATGGAGAAAAAGAAAATCCTTTGTGCATTAGGGTTCATGTTAACAGTAGCCATTGTTGGGATAACCACATGGTTCGTGGAGGATGTAACTCCCGCTCTGAAGATTCTTGTGTTGACAACTCCGGTGCCTGAGGAGCACTATTTTTATACATTACCGTATCAAGAGTTGAAGCATCGACAATCTTACTTGAATAACACTTTCATTCAGATGCTGCATCATACCCACGTTGCTACGAATGCTACGAACTGTTGGATATGTGGGATGATGCCAGCTCATCAGAAGAAAGGAGGAACGCCATTTATACCACTTCCTTTCTCTCATAATGGCTCTTGTAGAGCATGGTATACTTTGCTTTTTGCCACTCGGAAACCGACAGTGGGACGATTGCTTTTTAGACTTAATAAAGAATGCCATCAAGACAAGAATGGGTATCCACAAGCGAATGGGACAATTTGGGAGTGGGAAGAGTACCGACCAGACAATGAATCCATTCCCTACATCTTCATGAACACAAGAGATACTGTGGGAAAGGATAAATTCGTGATTCAAGTAGCACAAGCTCAAGCGGACCTGTGTGTCCAGAGTGTGGGTTTCATCCCTGTTGGTGTCAGTGATTGCATTACTGTCTTGAATATTGATGGGTTGAACAATAGTACCTTTTTAGCCTCCCATAATACGTACTTTGTGTGTGGAAATAAAGGTTATTACCGTCTGCCGGCTGGGTGGTCTGGGGTATGCTATGTATCATTTCTATTACCTCCTGTATTCTTAGCACCCGCATCTTATCATAAGGATTTGAAATTATTAAATAATGTGACTGTAAATAGGTATAAACGTACTTTATCAATTGATGATATAGATCAGACTGACACCAGTCTGCAACAGTATATTGATTTTAACTTAGGACTGTTTTTCTTTGTTGGAGCTGCCCTGAATAGTAGGAAGATCCGAAGATTAACAAGAGTGGTAGAAGCGGTGACAAATCAGACTGCTGCTGCTCTTGGGAATCTTACGGAGGAATTACAGATCACTAGAATTGTTGCATTGCAGAATCGTATGGTATTAGACGTTATGCTAGCTGATAGAGGAGGAGCATGTAAAATTATTGGAAGTAGCTGTTGTGTATTTATCTCTGATCATACGCCATCAGTTTATAATGCCATCAATAAACTGCATAAAATTGCAGCTGAGATCCATACAGAAAACGGCACTTGGTCTTTTTCTGGATGGTTTTGGGCGTTAATTACCGCCTGGGGATGGAAGGTTCTAACTGGTCTCTGCATTATTGTAACGGTTCTGTTTTCATGCTGTATTTGTATCCAATGTGGTCCCTTGCTCTGCTCATTATGTGTATCATTCTGTATCCCTGATAAGAAAGCTATTGCTGATGTTGCTCACCAAAAACGTTTAGCTAAAGAAGTTGAAGAAATAATGACAATTGATATATATGATGATTATCCTAACAAGCCGGATGTCTTCAGTAAATGCTGAAAGGGTCGTCTGTTGTAAATTGAAACAACGATGTGATTAAGCATTTACTAAAGACATTAATTCCTCTATTATAGATCGTGTTTTCTCTGTTATGTTGACCGAAGCTTGGACTCCATTTTGTATTGTCATGCCTCCACGTGTTCCCCACGAGAAGAGTCCAACCTCTGTGTTAGTTGCTCTTGTAATCTGCCCAGTAACAGTTTATAAATAGCTCCTTTGTCCATATGGCGCATGCCCAGACTTGACCACATCTGTTATCAGTTAGCCTTGCTTGACCATGTTTTCGCGGGCTCAAGGAGTGCGTTAGCTCCGCCCACATATTGATTCAGTATCGAAAATGACCATAAATGGTAATGTTCTTCGTCTTCATGTTGTATCCACCCACTTATGAGCCCCTCTACTGTGTATAAAAGGGGACCATGTACGAAGGTTCTTTGTGCTACTCTATGCAATACTGAAGAGTGTTGTGTGGATTGTAGGACCACCCTTAAGGGTTAATAAATGCTGTCTTTGTACTTTGCAGTTTCCGTGCCAACTTCCTTATAGATTCCATTACAGGAGAGCGAACCCTTGTGTCCTGTGGGCCTAGCTGGGGCCTGTATTCATCAATAGGATGGTTACTATGGCTACAGTTAGTTACTTGAGCTGAGGAAGACTTTATTAACATATTTAACACAATTTAATTGTGTAATGGCTTAGACGGAGTGGCCAGAGTTTAAACGATCTGCACTATATTACCAAGGAAATAAAGATAGCCTCAGTCCAGCCTCAACCTAAGCCATGTGTGGACTTCAGCAACCCAACACTAAGATTAGATCACAGACTATCAGATAGGAAGGGTAAACAGAATATTGGAAGGGACACATTTTTATGAAAGAAGGGAAACACCTACAACAAAGTAAGACAGCAGAACCTATGGAAGTAAGAGGAGCAAGAGGATCTCCACCAAAGACGAAAATCGAACTAGAGAAAATCCGGACTATATTTGTACTACTGTTAGAAAGGAAATGTTGTTAAAGTTGTCCAAACAAGCCCAAAACTCCCTTACCTAAGATTAGTAGGATGAATAACGAGCATGCTTGAATGTAAGTTAGGAGCAACCTTTGAGCAACAATATTAATGCTCCCGAGAGTTCAGTGGCAAACATCTTTACAGAGCTTAGCTCCCCATTTATCACTGAATATCTTCTTGGGGTTGGTAAAAGAAGAAGTTGTGATCATGAATGATTCTGGAGCCACTAGAAATTTCATATACTCTTCATACTGTCAGAATTTGAAGCCACCTGTTGAGGAAAAACTAAAACCAGTAGCAATTAGAGCAGTTGGAAGAAACGGGTTCATGTTCCAGCCTACCATACAACAAACAAAACCTATTCTGATAGGGTGTGGTACTGAATATGAGTACCATCAGGACATTTTGCAGTTTGATCTAATAGATACTCTACAATTTAAGGTTCAACTAAGTATGGCTTGAGTTACTTTTCACAACCTCAAGACCGATTGGCATGTCACAAGCATTTTCACAAAATTCTGCTTTGAATTGAAAAGTTCAATGCAGAGTTTTGTGATAATGCTTGTTTCCTTTCAGGGAAAAGAGGAAGGGAGCCGGTATTTGTGTCCCATTAAATTGGATGGCAGCTGAAAAAGACACTGAATTCCCTTAGATATATGCTGATTTTAAGGAATTTGTTGTGAAGAACATGCACAGACACTTCCACCTCACTGCAGTTATGACTGCCAGCTAGATCTAATACCGGATTCTAAGGTATCTTACAAAATTTATTCGGTTCTTTGAATAAAAACCGTAAAAGCAAGATACCAGAAAGCAGGCAATTCAGAAACACGAATCAGTATAAAATGTACCAAGTATACTCAAGAGGAAAACTACATGCAAGGTTAAAAGCATCAAACACAGATTGCATTAAAAGAAGTTTTATAAAAAGATTATATATAAAATCGGTAATCCAAAATTAACTCTAAAAAGAGGATTAGTCACCTGCCCAGAATATAGGAAAGCAGAAAAATCTTGCTATACATAGAAAATGAATTTCAAAATGGATCCAGTTTGAACAAAAGTGAGAAAAGTATTTTTGCTTATTATATATCAAAGCAGTTCTTGTTTTCATTAGATTGCAATTTATTGATAAGTATACAGAATGTATTATATATATAAATATGCAACATAGAAATATAATTAAACTAGATAAAAACAAATACAGTTATATACATACATTGAATAACAACCCTACATATGTATAGGTCCTTTTCTCCACCCCTCATATCATTCATACAACTCCAGTCATATCAATGCAGCTCTTAGCCACTTGCACAATCATTCACATCACACTACCACGCTCCAATATCATACAAATAAAGCTAAGGAATGTAGACAGGAAAACACAACCTAGCAGTCAACCTTCTAGTGCTTGATAGGTATGTCAATGGACCATTTCTTGTGTCTTGTTCCATCAGAATTAGTCAATGGATGCAATGGATGATACCTTTTAATCAGAAATTGCACATAGTCCGTTAATTGCACATAGACTTTGTTGTCCCAATTTTTTCAAAAACAGATAAAGTATTCCTGTCACGTCATGTGCCAACACGTGTTTCAGTTGAAGGCCAAGAAGTGGACCAAACCTTCATCAGGGCACAATTGGTAATATACTTGGTAGTTCCAAACACTCACAAAACAGGGGTAGACACCATCTGATCACCAAGCATCATGTCACAGAGAGGAGCGAACAACTAAACAGGCACAAGCAAAATATAATGATCCAGAGTTTGTTTAAGGATAAACCTCTCATAAGAGTCCTTCAGGATGCCACCAATCCAGTATATAGAGGTCAAAATTGTATCCAAGCAGGATAAACTGAAAATTTCAAAGAGTCCCACAGGGTACTCGTCCTTAATCCGCAAATATCCCCAAAAACTGCATACAGGGGGTGTAGACACGCGATCGGCTCCGGCGGGGCAAGTAGTAATTCCAAGGCTGGAATCAAGCCGGGGCTGTTGGGGAACGCTCAGCATGACCAATCAATGGAGGCATTTTCAGAGGAAAAAACGAGAACAAATAAAGTCATTTCTCCTCGTTATGCTTCCCCTGGAAAGGCGCAGGCTTTTGATGCATTTTCAGGTTTACAAGTCCTTGTAAATATGGGAAGGCATCAAAATCCATGATTGTTGCGCCCATGGAATGTCTATTTGACGCAGAGTATGGCTACACACTGACTCGCACAGCTTTGCCTTACTCCATATCTATGAGCCCATGAAATGTCACACAAAGTGGCTTTGCGTGGCCTCATAGGTCTGGGTCTGCACTCTGCCCTGCCAGTGCGTCACAAATGTTGATGTGCAAGTGGCGCAAAGGGCTTGTAAATGAGCCACACAGATCTTAGGAATCTTGAGTTTCTGAGACTTGCAAGACCTTTTACTCCTTGGCAGTTACACTGCACAATGTTTTTTTTTGCAGAATATGAGTTCATAATAACTTATTAACCCAGCGCTTCTAATCAGAAAGCCTGTCAATACACAAACAAATATTTATGGGATAGTTATACAAAATCTTAATAAACATGCAAATGAAACTAGTGAAGGCATACAAAATGACTGAAAATGGAAATTTTAAAAATTGAACTCAGACCTTAAAGTGTTAATTAAAAAAAAAAAAACAAGCAACAGGCATGACCCATATCTAAGAATTACTAAAAATGACTACAATTAATATCTGCAAATTCGGTCCATTCAATAGACGAAGGTCTTCCTTTTGATGCAGAAGCTGTATATGTGTTGACAAAGGTCTAGCAGTCATAAGCGTTGCAGTGGTGTCATGAATCCTCTATGATGGGTCACAGAGGACAAGGTACCATAATATTTTTAGTGGCCTGAATTGCGAAAAGACGTTAAGGTATTTGTTGACCAATTTCACATATGTGCTTGAGTCAAGGTGGTTTGAAACACACCCAAAGGACACTTGCAGCCCTGCCAGGAGGCATGGTAAAATTGGTCTTTAGATTTCGTAGTAGGACTTCCTGAGGAACAAGGCTTTGCTATTACCATTGTAGTCTTCGATAGCCTGACCAAAATGGTCAATTTGTTCAGTGCAACGCTTACCATTGTGTCCAACTATGGTACTACATCTGCTGTAGAAGGTGGTCGAATTACATGGGTGGGCTACATCCATAATCTAGGAGGACAATTTACATTACGTTTCTAGAAAGCATGGTGTGCAGCTTTGCAAACCCAAACCAAACTGTCCACAAACTTTCACCGTAAAACGAATGGTCAAATTGAGAGCGTGACTCAATCTGTGATGCTTTTTGAAAACACAAGCTTCCTGTTTCTAGAAACTTTGGCTTTCAGAACTATAATGTTAATCAAACAAGAATTCACTTGTCACCATTTTATGCTAATTATGGCTACCATCCTAGAAGTCTTTCTTTATAACTATCCAGAAAATGTGAACATATTTCATTAGCAGCAGAAATAAATCAAGTACTAACTCCAAAAATCAAATAGAATAATGTGATGAAAACCAAAAGTTTGTATGAAGCAAATTACAGCTCGAAATAGGGACCATGCCCACAGTATGAAATGGGTCAGGAATTTTGGCTCTTCAACACAATTGTGATCTTTAAGCATTATTATATAATTCATACCAGTTTTGTAGGGCCATTTCCTGTGGTTAAATGACTTACTCTGGTTCTTGTAGGTTACACCTACTGCATACCACGAGAATTCACTACGTTTTTCACACCATGCTCTTGAAACTGGTCTCCCAAAGCAAAATTTCCACCTCCACCTACTTTTGTGCAACAATTTCTTGAGTATGAAGTCAGAGAGACTATGGGCTCCCATTGGCTAAAGAATCATATATGGGACTCATTATGCTGGAAAGGCCATGGACCAGAATATATTCATGGCAGCCTCTTTCTCACATTCATGCTCCTGTGTTACTTTGTAGCTTAAACCTCATTGGTGCATGTGAGCTGTGCATAATGAGGAGGCTACACGCCAGGAACGCTAATGCCCACCTCGCATGCACAGAATCAGTGAAGACAATGACAGAAAAACATTCATTGGTTTGTGGACGAGCAAACTAAGGGGCATATCATCAAGTCCAGGCGATAATTATTGCTCAGCGCTCTTAGCGCGAGGATAATTATCACCGGCCAACGCTGAATTTTATCGCGAAGATAGCGTGCTACCAGCAACGCTTATCTCCAAAGCGATAGAATTCAACGCGCAAGCTGCCAACTGTGCGATTATCGCTGGAAATCCAGCGATAATCGCACAACCTTTGGCTATAGGTTGCTGATAGGGCAAGGCAGACTTAGCCATGATATCCAGCTTCCATAGGAAATCATGGCTAAGTCAGTTGAAAAGCAGGCGTAAGGAAAGTAGCGATAACCATGGTTAGTGCTACTTTTCTTATCGCTATGCTTGTTAGCGATTCCCTTGATAATTAGAGAAATGTCGGTTAGCGACATTTCTCCAGATATTTCAGGAAGGAACGCCCACTTTGCATCTCATTAGAGATGCAAAGCTGGGCGTTCATAAAACAGGCGCTAAGGCAAGGATTCACGTGATAGCGTGACCTTGCTGATATAGCGATAAAATTATCGCCGCTTTTCGGCCGAAAACAGCCGCAAGAGCGGCGATCATTTTTTATCGTCGCCTTGTAGATATGCCCCTAAGTTCGCAGTTTTGTTTTGGTAGCTGAAAGGTGGTATTTGCAGCTGATCAGCCAATATTCATGATGTTGAAAGGGGTTTCTTGAGGAATCCTGTGCTAGAAACCTGGGAGAAAACTCGATAATGATCTATCTTTTGCATCTCACATTACCTTGGTTGCATCCAAGTGCTTCACGATGCCCAAGATATACATAAAATCCATAGTCTAGACTCTTACGTCTTCTCAATCACAGTATGATAATGTAAACTTCCTAGTCCCACCATCATTCCCCTTGGAAAGGCACCAGACAGTGCAAAATGCAGCAACATGGGCCATTCTGAACCTCCCTTGAAGGATTCTGGTGAAGTCTCTGCTACCTTCCCTTCACTGGCTCCCCATCTGCAAAAGATTTGTTTTGAAGGCTCTCTGACTGGCTTTCAATCCCATCACAGGAAAATTCCATGCATACCTATCCACATAGATCTGTCTTTAATCTTCTAGAAAAGCTTTCTACTTCCTCCTGGAGTTAAACTTCGGCAGGTTCTTAAATTCAGACCCTGCTAGAAGGACATGCTCCTTCTTTTATCACACTGCTAAGTTGTGGAACACCCTGCGAATCATGCTGAGGCTGGTACGTGACTATTAATCCTTTAGAGAGCCCTAAAAAACATGGTTGTTTCAACAGCTGATGAATTAGCCTAGTGCAAGGAAACTGTTTGCTTGGGGTAACAGCACGCTTTAAAAAAATATCATCCATTCGTTCCTGATATTTGTGAGTGGATTTCAAAACTGATATCAAAGCCATAGCCCTGGTACCACCCAACTGTATAAAGCAATCTTCAAAGGTGACCATTCTTAGATTTCATTGTGAATAGTGAATGAAGGATTGCAGAGACTGTTTTGAATTGAAGAATGTTTGTGAATCTGATAACTCATTACTCAGCAGACTATTGTGTATATCTTAAGCTGAAAACAGCAAGACTTGCTCAGAGAATTGTCAGAACAGTGGACCAGAAAATAACCAAAAGTTCAAACCACAACTCCTTAAAGGGTGAAACTACAAGTTACGGTACAGGCTTAACTCAAGTAACTATTTTCCTTTCCTGATAATCAGTATAGCTCAGTAGATATGTAATTCATAATGGGCTTGAACCTGTATAATTCTTCATTGATAATGATTTGCTGTATTTCTTTTTCCAGATCCACCTCCCTGCAGCACCCTCTTGAATACCCCACACCTCATCCAACCACACCATGTATATATACACAAATCCGTGGGGCTGGAGGGTGAGCTTTAGAGAGTACTGCTCATGAGGAAATGAGCTCCTGACATTTGATCAGAAAAGGAGAGAGTTTGATTGAAAATTATGACTAGATTTCAGATAGATTTGACTGGAGGCAGTGAAGGCCAAGGATGAGGCGACACCCATTCAGGGGCCCAGATAGAAGGGGAGCACAAAAAAGCACAACTTCAGTTTTATCTCCATTTAAATTTAAGCATTTAGCATCCCTCTGTGATTCAACGAAGATTCCCAAATTGTACAATAAATTGACTCTTTAATAGTAATTTTGAGTAAAATATATTCATTAATTATTGAATCAGGTAAGAGACATGTTAAGTGCACATTCATATCATGTATCTGCTAACACTTTCTGTCGTACTTTGTGATGTGCAAAGAGTGGGCAACTTTGTGCTGCACCAATATCCTCACAGTAGGTCTTGAAAGAAAAGCCAAAGTTGTGCATCTGAGCTGCCAGTGTGATATGGTCCAGATTAAAAATCAGAGGGCTAAGAGACAATCGCTGGGCTTTCTGCAGATGAGGGGCTTAGTAGCTAAGTATTTGGGGAAGATGCACTGCTTGAGGTTTGCCAGATACAAAACAGAGGAGTCAAGCTAGAGTAAAGTATTGGATACCTAGCTGCTAAAAATGGTCAAAAGGAGTATGAGTTAGTGTTGAAGGTGTCACTGAGATCAGAAAGATGAGAGCACCATTACTGCCTTCATTAAGGATGAATATTAGCTCATCTAAGATATGTAAAAGCTTCTTATCTGTGTCGAAAAGGCTAGAAACCTGACTAGAAGGAGCCAAAGAGGCCGCTAGATTCTGCAAAGCCAGAAGTTTTTAAGGTCACCTATTTTTTAAAATATTTTGGTGGGGAAAAACAAAAGTGAAATGGAGCAAAATTGCAATAGACTTTATTGTTTGCGGGGAGGGCTGGCAGGCCATTTATGCACTCAGACATTGCCCTCAAGGAGAGAGAGTTTACATAAAGATGTGATTTTAGCCCCATCAATGTCAAAGGCATTGACAAAGATCTGGACAGGAAAAGGTTGATGAGGAGAACCTGATTTAATAATTTCTCTCAATAATACTATGGTATCTAAAGATAACATTTGGAGGTGCATAGGACAGGACCCATTTGGGAGTAAGATAAGGTCTATACTGACAATTTATTTGGTCGGATTTCTGGCCTCAAAGAGCCTCCACATGCATTTGTAACCATCTTCACCCTTCAGCAAGAATTTTAGAGATAAGATTGTATACGATCAGAATAAGATAGAGCAACAGATTCTACACTCACCAGCATCTTGTGGGCACAGAGATTGGAGCATGAACAACCTTTGGAAGAGGAAACCTCTGCTTATGTATCTTTCTTACTGCAGCCAAATTGTGCCCATTCCCCTTCTTTTGCCTGTGCTATGTGCTCATTTTATTGTTTGGATTATCCTGTTTTGACCCAACTCAACCCCTATCTGAACACACACCTTAACAAACAGTTCTTTCTTAGGACCATGGACAAAAAGGACTGCACCCTTACATCTAAACTTACAACACCAGTAGCAATGTATCCACTGGAACTTACTAATAAATATATCTTCCATAACTTCTAACAAGAAAACCCTACGTCTCAATTAACTCAGAAAATGACAATGAATCAAAATAAGATCACCCTCCCTAACACTCACCAAAGCACTTCACCCAAGTTGTGGCAACTCCCAGTTAAGTCTAGAGCCCCAATGCACTTAATTAATTACGTTCAATCTAATCTGAACAAAACATACACATACTGTGAAAATGGCTGCATACCAAAACTTGATTCCTCCCTCCTCACATGTCACAAACATAAATAGGTACCATAAAGCATATGTTTTACAAAACTCTGCACACCAATTCCAGCTCCTCAAATTCTCACTCTAAAAAATCCTTGAGAAAAACAGATTCAATTATCAGTAAACATAACAGCCTCTTAGCATATATTACAACACCACCATTCTCTTGAGTGATCACAGACACTTTGAAAAACAAACTGCATATCAGCCCGCTAATCCCACCAACTTAGAATGTCTATATCCCAAAAATGCCTTTCTACACCATCCTTGCACACCCTACCTATCACAGTCTTTCAATGGCATAGGCTCACTTGGCCCTCCAAGAGAATAGCTTGTTCATCAAACCCTGTGTTAGTACATAAGTATCCAACCACATCTGAACAAATGATTTGCAGTCCCATGATACACGCCAATAGAAGACTCCATACAAAAACCTAAGTTAGATATGCATGACTTGAATATGATGTGATTTAACCAAATCTCAAAATTATTAGAGATATGCTTTTTACTCAATATTACTCCATTATCAGAGAATATCAGCTTGAAAAGTAAGGTGAACGTGTTGGCTTAGCCCAAAGTAACAACAATCCCTCATTATTATCATTCTAGCTTTTCTAAATAATTGCCACCCTCAAACCACAAAATACAATTTACGATGATATAGTACATGTTGGGAGCTACAACTTCAATCAGAGATGCAACAAACAATTCAAATGTGTTCCAATGAGTTTTGAGTGTTTCTGATAACTAGAAGCTTGTCCAACAACCAGAAAAATCTCAGTTATGCTAAAAGCTCCATTTTGGAAATTGTCATCTCAAATACAAAAACACAATACAAGGTCAAGTGCCATTTCCACCCTTTGCGGTTTCCTCATCCTAGTCATTTTTGAATTGAGGTGGTCCGCCTCCATGAGACAAATTTAAAAGCAGGTGGTTGGAAGCGAGATTGGGGCATTAAAGGTGTCTCCCTGTTGGTTGACGGTACCAGAGGGAACAAGCAGAAGAGAGATAATGGAGATCAGCCATTAAAAGTGTCTTCCTGTTGGTTGATGGCTACAGGAACAAGCAGAGTCCCTGCTTTAGAGGGAAGCTCAGCAAACAGGGCAATTGCCTTTCTGATGGCATGGTGGCAGGAGAAGGTGGATTTACCTTGCTTACCCACATCCTAGACTGCCAGAAAGAGATTATTTAGAAGGTTATTCCCTACTTAAGTGGGAACAATTACTAAAATGATTATTCTACAACAAGATTGCTCACATGATAGGATGATGTTTTGAAAATGAAATATTTAGAGTTCCCTCTAGAATAGGAACAAGATCCTAATGGAGCATTGCTGTCTCCATGCTCATGTGTCTTCATAAAGTTAACCCTATATGTACTAAAGCAAAAGTAGAAGCCCAGGGGCAAGGGTTACAGTTTTCAAATTAGTCTGAGTTAAAAAAGTGTGCACTATCAAGATAAAGGGGCAGTTTAATTTACCCTCAACAGATATGCTCATCTGCCTTCAAACTCAGATAATTAAGATCAGGTAGCTTAATAGGAGTCTGATCTCATTTCCACCTGGGAGATAAAGTAAAGAGTTACTCACCAGACTTAAGTAAAAGCTCAGAATAAGTGAAGAGCCAAATTTTATAATCTCTGGGTGTGTGTCGCATTTTCAAGTTCCATAGGATTTCATCAGTGACAGTGTACAAAGGGGGAGTAGTAGGTCATCCTACCATTCCTCATTTCACCATGGAGTGAGAGTACAAAAAAGAGGCATTATGTGGAAGCAGAGGGAGAGGAGGTATTATTTTCATTATCTTGTGCAGACCTACAGACCATGATAGCAGATGTTTTGCTTCTATGACATTATAACGTGAAGAACCTCCATCTAAGAACTTCCCACAAGCTCATAATGTAGCAGACCATTATGATTAAGATTCCTTACCGACAGGTACATATATTCAGGTATCCCAACTACAGAAGGTGCTTTTAAAATGTGTGTGAAATTTGCTTTAGCTTTGCTTTTTACTTTAGCATGATTATGCTAATAACATGAAATACCATGGAATTGCAACATGCATATTAATGATCTATTGCTATACGTTAGTGTGAAACGCATCATCACAGCAATTTTTTAAGTCAGAACGGTAAAAACAAATAGCGAAACAAAACCCCACACCAAACCACAGGGGACTAGCATTCTGTTGTTTCTGTTCATGCACGGCATATTTTTGTACCGAAAATTACCTGTAATTACATGAAGTGGCATAATGGCGTAATTACTGGTATTTCACATAAAAAGCGTAGCATGAAATTCTTAGTATTACATAAATTACGCTGGCATAATTTACATTTTGCCTAGTCCTATTGCTTTTCCATATGAAAGAGATGATAGGATTTCCGTAACACAGAGTTACAAATGAATTCAATGCTCAATGTGAAACCATTTCAGCAGACTCTCTTCTTTTAAATTGTACAATCAGTGGCATTCAATTGAAGGAATGTAAATATACAAACAAGACAGGATTCCCAAGCTTTCTGATGAAGTGATGAAAATAAATAGGTGAATTGGAAAAAGAATTCCTGAGAAAAACAAAAGGTTAATTCTCTTTAAGTAAGCATATCTTCTTCTTCATCGCTGGCATCAGAAGAAGCTATGTTATAGGATGTATTAGAAAAGGGGATGGAGTCATCTATTTAGAGGTATCATGCTTTATCAGATTTTGCAATCAGTGCTGGAACAAATGGTGCCTATATGGCATAATTATTACTAAAGGACATCCAAATGTTCTTTGAGGTCATTCAGAAGGGAGAGAATTTAGACCCTTGTTGAGGCATCATGGAAATGTCAGTCAAGTATAGATCATACAACACTTTTACTTTACTATAGACCTCATCAACAGCCCCTGGAGTTTCTATGGCAGCTAGTAGACTACTGTGGTTGAAATTATGGAAAGTTGATGTTATAAAATGTGCGATTTTGAATCATTTGCCACTTAGTGGGCAAAGGTTATTTAGGGCTGAGGTGAAGAACCTAGTACAAAATACAGCGGACGAAGGAAATATTTTGATTTCTTTGAGATCATATCAAAATAGGGCAAAGCCTTCATAAGCTGTACATTTCCAAAAAACACAGAACAGGAGACCAAGCATCCTTTCAGTGTTTGAGGGCAAGGCTGGTGGCTGCACTGGGAAGAAAACCTGACCCCAGTCACAACAAAAGGGACATCCTTAGTGACTAGTCCATTGTACCAGCTGTAGTTGGAAGTGTTGTACTTTTTTCAAGACTTTCTTTCAGATAATAAAAAACAAGTGTGCTCTAGAAATAGCCAGAAGAATATATTCTATAGGTTTCTTGGATACTCCCGAAGAACGTCAGTTTTAGAAAACGTCTGTGGAAACGGATCAAGAAAAAACATTGGCTTGTCACTAGGAATTCAAGCCCTAAAGGACAAATAATATATCACTCAGGTGTCTCAAGATGAGAAACGTCAGGGATTTTATTCAATCTTTTCCTGATAACCAAGTCAGATGGTTCGTTCTGTCACATAATAGATCTGAAGAGACTGAACAAGCATGCACAATATGTTTCATACAAACTTCTTTCCTTGCAGACTATGATTTAGTCTATATCGCCAGGAAACCTCCTGACGTCAATCAGTTTATTGGATGCATACTTCCACATTCTGATTCTTCTCCTTTTCCAATAATATCTGGGAGTCTTAGTGAGAAACTGCCATTAGCAATTCAGAGTCCTTTCAGATCTTTACAAAGGTATTAGCGCCTATAGAACTATCCCTAAATCTAGAAGTAATTCAGATATATCCGTATTGAGATGATTGGTTAATTTATGTTGCTAAGTTTTTTTAAGTCAGGTTTGGACACCTAGATGGTATGCTACAGGGACTAAGATATCTACTTGATATCAAAAAGTCAAATCATTTTTCAGACAGAGCTGCGTTATGCCTTCTTTTCTGAGGAGCAGCAATTATGTCTACAAAGTTAGCTGGCACATCTGTTTGCTCTTCAGGGTGCCTCAGCAAGGGAATCGCTGTGAGTCTAAGGATTAATGGCAGCCACCACTGTGGTGTTTCAATGGGCTCAGTTTCATTTTTGGCCATTAGTAACTCACTCATTACATCATTGGTCTTTTGCATTGTAGGAATACAAGAAACTAATAATGGTTTTACAAAACATAAGCTTTATTGTTGCCTGGAAGTCCCTTGCAGACAATCTTTAGAAAAGCATCTCACTTGCTCCCCAAGCTTCTATGGTCTTCACCACAGATGTCAGCAGGATGGAATTAGGAGCAGTATTACAGGAGAAGAACAAACAGGTCCTATGGTCCCCATATCAAGCAAAGGAATCATCCAAATGGAGAACAGTTGAGCAATTTGGTTTGCTCTCTGGGAATATCTGTATAAGGATTGAAAATCAGGCAGTGGGGTTCTTCCAAGAAGTGAGTCCTTTGATAACTCGACTTCTAGGATGTTTTAGGAACAAGAGTCCAATTGTTCATTCTCCACTACCTCCCTGGATATTCCCACTGTTGTTCTGGGTTACAAAGGTTGCCTTTTGAATGTCTGTGACTGATTTGAAATGGTTATCTGCCACAGTGGCATCCGTAGTAGCCATTACATCAGCTTGCAGTTCAGGGTTTGTTTTAAGGGTACAACCTCTATTTCATTTGTCACAGGAATTAATCTTGTCATTTGTCCAGAGGAGCATGGAGATTCACATTCTTCACATGCCTGGAGAACTATTTCAATATATTGGGTAAGGACAAGGAAATCAAAAGTGGCTCTATAAACCACAAATGCTGCGATAGCAAACACCTTTGCCTCTTATTATACCACCCTTTATACGCAGGTCACCACAAGAACACGAACAGACTGTGATGAATTCTTAAAGAATTTCTCCCTCCGTACTCTCCCTACTGGTCTGGTGGAGACCCTTGAGGTGGATCTAACAACTGTAGAAATATCAGGGGCCCTCAGAACCCTACAATCCGGGAAGGCGGTAGGACCAAATGGATTGCCCGTGGAGCTCTTTAAATGCATGAACGAAACGGTAACCCGGTCAATGTTAGAAATGTTTTAGGCTGCTGGGGAACTGAGGCAATTGCCAGAAGACCAGCGCACGGCCACAATAGTGGTAATCCAAAAAGCAGGCAAAGCACCTGAAGAATGCAAGTCATATAGACCAAATTCTCTGCTTAACGTGGAAGCAAATGTTTTAGCCAAGATCCTGGCGACTAGGCTCTCACAGGTCCTATCCTCGCACATTCATATAGACCAATCAAAATGTATGCCAAGCAGAAGCACTCGCAATAATTTTTGGAGACTGTATGGAGTCCTCCATATGAGAGCTCAGCTGCAGGCGTCACAAACAGCGCTCATGGCACTAGACGCTTCCATGACATTCAACAGTATAGAATGACCATATCTGTTTGCTGTCTGGGCCAGACTTGGCATTGGACCAAAGTTCTGCGCCTGGGTAAAGCCACTCTACAAGGCCGCATTGACAAGGGTGAATGGAACGCTGTCAGTGTCCTTTTCGCTCGGGCAGGGTACTAGACAAGGATGCTCGCTGTCCCCCTTATATTCACCCTGGCATTGGAGCCCTGGTGGCATGGATCAGGCTCGACCCGATGACATGGGGGATCCTGTCAAAAAGCGGTTGGGAAGTGTGTATAGCACTATATGCCAATGATATACTACTATATATGTCCCGACCATGTTACTCAATAGCCCATATCCTACACATTTTAGAATTGTTTGGTAGCTATTCATGATACAGAATCAACTGGGCAAAATGGGCGGTCTTTCCACTGTCGGGCTCCACCCCTAGACTGTTGACACATGAGTTAGGGGGTTTTAAATACCTGGGTATTTTTGTGGCCAGAGATCAAGCCTATTTTTTTAACGTAACCTTATCCCCCAAATAGAGCAACTCCGAATGGATGTGGCGCACTAGCGTGCCCTGTCTTTGTCCTTGATGGGCAGGGCAGCCCTGTATAAGATGATGTCCTTCCCAAGATTCCTGTACGTACTACAAAACTCACCTTATCCTGTCTTCCCAACCTTTCTTTAAACAAATAGATCAGGAGCTTCGTAAATTGTGGCAGGGAGGTGCCCCTCAAATTACTCTAAATAAACTCCAGAGAGGAATCTATGATGGGGGCCTGGCAATCCCAAATATCTAAGTGTACTACTGGGCTTCTCAGTTGTTGGTGATCAATGACTAGATATACTCTGACTGGGACGAACCTGCCTATAGCGTTGACAGAGACGCAATGCCAAACAGTAATTATGAAGCAATTCTATATATTCATAGGACGAGGGACCTCTCCCTATTCATATGGCCACTGTAGTCAGATGCTAGACTGAGGCTGAGGTCCAGGTCAGGAAATGAGATGTGCTGACAGCCATGGCTCCTCTCTGGCAAGTGATAGGCTGGCAGAGGTCTCCAACCTGTCTGGTTTCACCAAATGGGAAAAAAATGGCATTGAACATTTAGGAAATGTGTGGAGAAATGGAGCCTATATCTCCTTTCAGTTCTTGAGACAAAAATTTGACTTACCAGTCTCTCATATACTTCATTATTACAGACTAGGACATGCACTCAAAAAACAAACCCAGGAGGGAACAATTCTCCCTGATTCCTCTCCCCTGGAGGACCATGTGCTGGCAGACCCAATATTACAAAAGGGTGTCTCAGTGATTTACAAAAAGCTAATGAATAACTCCCCGGACCCGCTGGGGCCCAAAAAGGCATCGTGGAAAGATGACCTGGGAGATATCACTGATGCGCAATGGATGGAGGCCTTACAGGGTCCTCGAGAAACAGCAATTTGGGCATGGTTTAGGCTAATACAACTCAAAATAATCCATAGAACATACTACCCTAGCACCCTACTCCATAAAATAGGAACTGTGAGAGACCCCCTCTGCAGGAGAGAATGTAGACAAATACGTTCTTTTTACCACATCCTATGGGAATGCCCATTGTTACACCAATATTGGGGAGAGGTAACTGCTATTATGTCCCAAGTGCGTTTAAGTAGAAGTCCCACTAGAGGCAGAGGAGCTACTACTCATGATAAGGGGGGAGGAAGACTGGACCAGGCACGTGCGGAGATGCAGGCGAGGGTCTCCAAGAGAAATATTGCCCAGAACTGGGATGCATGGCTTTCACCATCAGTGGCTGATTGGAGAGAAAAGATCTGGATTGGTGTGAAAGAGCAGATCAAGTGGTATATTGTAGTAGGGGATGCGTCAAAAAATGGGAAAGAATATGGAACTCATGGCTGGCATACCGGGCAATAAACTTGTGTGGAGGGTCAGCTCAAGGTGCGAGCAAATTCTCCCATGTACAATAACAAAATGTAAATGATAAGTACACCTTTTGTTTGCATGTAACTCATGACTCCAAATGATCAGTCCATGATGCTTTGTGACGACGAGAGTTGATATCTGGATTATAATTTGCTGTGGCTATCCCTGCAACTGCTATGTATTGTTCAGTTTTTTGTTTGTGATGAGCATTTTCAATAAAAAAGAATTTTAAAAAAACCTTGGAAAGAAAACTGGCAAACTCTGAGGGCCTAATTTACAAACTTTTGGTGTATGGCAGCGGAGCAAGACTTCCTGCTGCGTTGCTCTATGTAAAAAAAAAAGGACGAGAATGCGCCATATTTATGAGATACGGGGCATTCGTGTCCTTTGTAAATGGCTGCCATGCACCAATGCAGGTGCTCTTCCACCATGGTGCAAGCGTGTCTGCATTGAAATCAGATTGTTTTGTGAGGGAGTGGACACCTTCCCTCACAAAAACAATCCTTATGCCATCCCGGGGGAGGCATTGGCTTTTGACACCTTCCCAGGTTTACAGCTTGTTGTAAATCTGGGAATGTGCCAAATGCCATGGGTGTTACTTGGGAACACCCACAGCAACGCCCACGGAACACCTACCCATCACAGTGTGAGACAATGCAGTGACTTGCACTTCGAATACCGATGCTTCCATTCTCTTAGGTACTTGGCCCCTGATCTCTGTGGTACTTGGTAATGCATACCATGCCCTAGAATTACAACTTTTTCACTCTGTTGCTCATGTGACGCAAAGCACTGCAAACTGTACCAACAATCAATGTTTGGTTGAGAGGGGTGCAAAATCAAAAATGCTTTTTGGTGCAGAGCCCCAACCCCATGATAAAATATGCTTTTGGGGGAACAGTGGTGGGAAAAGTCCAAACACTTTTAGGATGACACAGAAAGTAAGCGCTACAAAACGATTAATACTTGGCTTTGCATGAAATCCCAGAGGCCAAAGAAACCTGGGGCAAACGACGGGCAAGCAGAATATTGGATGATATTCCCCTGTGTAATGCCCAAAACATTATAAACATTTTGCAATTTACCTATGGGCTTGTCTGAACGTACGAATTTGTACTAGAGTGTGTCCTATGTTATGCAAGACACTGCTCGCTAGCCGCCGTCAATGCAGGTAACTGCGGTGGGGCCGTGTTAGGGGGGATTTCGAAGGATGATGTAGATGTAAAATTATTTATTTATTTAATTTTTCCTCAGCATCGTCCCTTGAAATCCCCCCTTACCCAGCCCCACTGCCCCACCGCTGTTGCCTGCGTGGACCGCGGCTGCTGCTCGCTCAACTTATTGTCAAGAAAAAACAGGGGGGCATATTATCAAGAAACGGCGTTAAAATTATCGCCGCTTTAGCGGCAGAAAACTGCTGCTAAAGCGGGAATAATGGGCTTGATAATATGCGGCAGAGAATTCCCATAGAAGCCCATGTTCTGGTGTCAACATGGGCTTCTATTGGAATTCTCACGGGCATATTATCAAGCCCATTATCGCCACTTTAGCGGCAGTTTTCTGCCGCTATAGCGGCGATAATTTTAACGCCGTGCTTGATAATATGCCCCAGGGTTTTGTTGGATGAGTGCTCCTGATAACATCATGTGCGCCCGATAATGTGTAACTGCAGAGCTCCAAATGTTTTCATTCTCCATGCAGTGAAGCACAGCAGGTTTTCATGTTGATCTGTGCTGCATGAATTTTAGTAAATCTGAACCCTTGTATTCTGTGGTGAGGTATGACACACATTTAAATGGTCAAAATTATCAAACGTTGGGATGACAAGTATATTGAGTTGTGTACTCTCAATGGATTTTGTAGGATGAGTTCCACCAAGGGAGCAAAAAAAACACAAACTGTGCAAGAGTTCTTAAAGGAAAGAGTGAGGCCAGGGTAACCTTCAGAAAAGAGGACCCAGATTTACTAAGATTTCATGCAATGCAGAGCAGCATCCATATTGCTGCAGTGACTTGTCTGAAGGAGAAAACCCAACATGTCTACAGCTTGGCATGCTGCTGGTGTCATCCCCTGAGCTGGTGCACAAACAGGCTGCCATGTACAATGTAAAGTCTCATGCCAGCACATGCATGCACTGTCTTGCAGAGGATTTGTGCTGGATAAATACCATTGCAGTACATATTCCTATGAATCCACAGAAGCACCAGACACATCGTATGTGTGATGCACACTGAGGCATGCATTCCAGGTGTCAGGTTTTGGGGAAACCAATGCAGCCCCTCCTTGTTCATGCCCGCTTCCATTAGGTATTTTCACAGCAAAATCTGGTCAGGCGAAGGTAGGGTTTTATGTCAACTCCTATGGGTATTTGCGCTAAACCGCTCCAAGCAATGGTTAATTCGTATAAACAAAATAAGTACCAGTGCTCTCGTCAGGAGTCAGCTTGCACCAGCCCATTTCTCCTGTTAGTGCAGCCTAAAAAAACAGCAACTACCAACCATGAACGTTGGGAGAGGCTGTGATGTAATGGCCAGAGCTGCTGACTTCGGAGCTGAGGAACGAGGTTTGAGTCTCGGAGTCAGGTGACGGGTCAACATCCTGTGATTCTTCGCAAAGTACATTGGGGCATATTAACAAGCCAGGCGATAAATTTATTTAGATAATGGGCTTGATAATATGCTCTATGGAATTCCAATTGAAGCCCATGTTAGATGTCCTTCACATTTAACATGGGCTTCAATTGGAATTCCATTGAGCATATTATCAAGCCCATTATCGCCGTATTAGCGGCAGTTTTCTGCCGCTAAAGCGGCGATAATTTTATCGCCTGACTTGTTAATATGCCCCTTAATCTCCCTGTAAATTAATGTGTCCTTAACTGGTGCGCATGAAAAGCCCCGGTGTTTAATGATTCTGGGGCATATTATCAAGCCAGGCGATAAAATTATCGCCACTTTAGCGGCAGAAAACTGCCGCTAAAACGGCGATAATTGGCTTGATAATATGCTCTATGGAATTCCAATTGAATCCCATGTTAGACGTCCTTCACATTTAACATGGGCTTCAATTGGAATTCCATAGAGCATATTATCAAGCCCATTATCGCCGTTTTAGCGGCAGTTTTCTGCCCCTAAAGCGGCGATAATTTTATCGCCTGGCTTGATAATATGCCCCTTTGTGCCTGTGCTGAGCACTGGAAACCACTGGCTCAAATTAAGCATTGGCTCCAACTAATGCCCCACCCCCGACTCAAAGCAGCACAAAATGGGAATTGTGCTGAGAGAGGGGCTCCTTTCCAGCTGAAAACATATTTGTGCTGGAAAGTACCACCTTGCATTGCTGCTTTGTGTGATTTTGTGTTGCGCTAGCGCGGGCACAAAGCATTTGCAAGTCTAGTACCATGCTGTGTTCTATGGGTGTGTATGCCTCTCTCCGTTTATTTCTGCGTGTGCCTGGACTGTGCGTGCGAACCTGAAACATAAAAAACTGAAAAAGAAGAAGCAATATGAACCATGCTTTAAGAATAACTTTGTTATCTCTTTGATGAAGTTGCCGATTGGAAACAGGTTTTCCAGATTATTCCCAGTTCTTCAGCTGTTTCAGCCTGGGTTTCACGGGGCTCATTTCAAAGGGGGGGAGGGGGGACTGCCAGCAGATCAGCATTCCCCCAATCCATCTGAAAAAGTATTCAAGATGACAGGTTAACGGCCATAAAGAGCCCTGGCATTGCAGAATCTAACTTCTCTCCTAACATGTTAGTCCTTCACATCTCACCAACATGTTTTATTTGTTCCTCCAGCAGTGCGCGCGCAGTAACACATATAGGGGCAGATTTACAAGCCCCTTGCGTCACTTTTGCGCTGTCGTTGCGTCACTTTTGTGACGCAGCAGTGGCGTAAAACTTGCGTCCCATTTACAACGTGGCGCATCTAGGGAGATGCGTCACGTTGTAAAGCCCTGCATGACATTATACCTTCGTCAGGTATCATGGGGCAGATTTATAATAACTGGCGCATCCCTGCATATCAGCAGGGATGCGCCAGTTATTTTGCGCCCCAGCTCCGCCATCATGAATGCGCCGCATTTATAATGCGGCGCACCATGGGGCAAAAACGGTACAGATGCGTCACGCATCTGTGCCGTAAAAGTGGCGCATTGCTGGAGTTGCGTCGCAAGTGCGACGCAGCTCCAGCAAGGCTCTGGGGGGCCTATATGCACAATGCTGCGTCAATCCTTACGCCTGCTTCAAGCAGGCGCAGGGTTTTGACACAGCATGGGCTCAAAAGTGACTGAGTGAAATCTTGTAGATTTCACTCAGCCACTTTTAGGAGGCGTTCCTGCGCCGGAACGCCCCCACCTGCCCTGGAACGCCTACATGTGGCGCAGGGCTTTACAACGTGACGCATCTCCCAGATGCGTCACGTTGTAAATACCCCGCACCATGGCGCAGGATTTGCGCCGCTGCTGCGTCACAAAAGTGACGCAACGGCGGTGCAAAAGTGGCGCAAGTGCAACATAAATCTGGCCCAATGTATGCAGTGTAGGCATTCCCACGCAGGAAAGCCACGTAAAAGTGACGCAGTGAAATCTACAAGATTTCACTGCGTGACTTTTAGGACGCCACTGCGTCAAAACCTTACGCCTGCTTGAAGCAGGCGTAAGGAGTGACACAGTGTATTGGGAATAGGCCGCTACACACATTGCTGGAGCTGCGTCGTGCTTGCGAAACGACTCCAGCAATGCGTGACTTTTCGGTCAACAGATGCGTCAGAATTTGTGACGCATCTGTCAATCCTTGCGCCATGGTGCGCCGTATTGTAAATACAGCGCATCCATGGTGACGCAAGGGTTTTGCATGGTAGCGCGGGGAAAGTGATACATCTCTACAGATGCATCACTTTCTTGTAAATCTGCCCCATAGTAGGTAGAGGTGTGCTAAATAGCATTACCTTTTCTAAATGAATTTTTGCCAATTTTCATGAAAAGTTTGCACAACTATTCAAAATTCCATTTGTTGACTGAAATGTGGTTTGCCGGTATCTTGCATGATTTCTTCAAGCAAGAACAAACCTCAAGTAAAAATTTGTCGTTCAAGATACTGGCATGAAACTGGTTCAAGTTTCTCTGCTAGCTTTTTTCTAAGCCTGGGCAAAGCACTACGCTACGCTCGCGTAGTTTGCGAAGTTCGCGCTACTTCGCACTACGCGAACTGCACGTAGCACAGTGCGAACACGCGTAGCGTAGTGTTGCGTAGTGCTGCAGTCATTTTTTGCTTGCTCGCGGTCCTCAACGTCAAGTTGGCGACCGCGAGCAAGCAAAATGACATCCCGGCGAGACCTTTTCCTTGTTCGCGATCAGCAACTTCAAGTTGGCGATCGCGAGCATGGAAAATAAACCTCCCGGCGAGATTCCCAACGCGAGGAGGTCAGGTTTCTCATTGCGAGTGGTCGCGTATGCTCGCGACCGCTCGCGATGAGAAACTACCAGTTTGCGTTGAGAAAGCTGAAGCTCGAGTAAAAATCTACTCGAGCAGCAGAAAACTACAGCTCGCACTGTGCAAGATGCCATTTTCAATGATTGCACAGTGCCGGTTGCTTGTCCGCACTGTGCAATCATTGAAAACGACATCTGGCACAGTGCGAACAAGGTACTACGCAGTTCGCGAAGTGCTACGCGTAGCTCGCGTAGTGCGAACTTCACTTTGCGTAGCTTCGCGAAGTGCTACTTCGCGAACTACGCCCAGGCCTACTTTTTTCTGCGCAAACCGCTTTTCAATGGGTGTAAATTACGCAAATCTCTGTAATGGTAAATTGCACGATTTTTGAGACCTCAGTTAACGACACAGTCAGGCTTAACTTCCTTTTAGCTAACAAATGGAGCAATTTACAAGGCAAATGCATGATATATAAGGAGATTATAACAGTGTTTACTTTAACAGTTGTTAGATACCAAAATATTCAGGCACAGTGATGTAATTAGTTTTAAAACAATTAATTTGTCCCATCTCGTATGACAAATTACCAGCACTATCATTTAACGGCAAAGTGCTACTAACTCACCTGAAGAGACCTGATTTGAACATAAATATTGGGCTTTAATGCTATATCCAAATCAGGTTTTCTGATCAATGAAAAATTCAAAAGAAAGGATGGCAAAGCTGTTTGGCTGAGGCAACTATTAACTATGACTCGCTCCTTCTCCATGCATTTATCACAATATTGCATATTTCATGACATATAGCATGTAAAATCATAGCATTTATAACAACATTTATGACATCTCAAATGACATCATTTCTCAGAAAACAGTTCATGGTAGAGTGGTGAGTTATAGTTAATGTAGTGGGGCGAGTGAGTGGACAAGACTGTATATAGAGGTGCGCAACTTGTAGTAAATTGATGGTGGTGTATAAATTAGAAATTTTAGTTGTAACTATAACTTTGGAATTTCTAAAATGTGTATAGCTCAAGTTGGGTTTGTATAGAAGGAATAAATAAAACCTTTTGTTACTATAACTTATCGTTGACCTTTGTTTCTTCATTGAATTTAAATGGTATTTATTGTTTGTAAAAATGTGTTTCAAATTGTGGTGTTGAGTGCCATTTAGCTCAGTGTTGTTAAATTCATGTTGAAGAGTATAGTGAAGGACAGTGTCGAACAGTCTAGTGTCATAGAGTTTAATGTTGTAGAGTGCAATAGAGTGGGGTGTAGTAGAGTGGAGTGACGTTGTATTTAGTGGAGTAGAGTGTTATACAATGGAGTGAGGTGATGTGTCATATAGTGGAGTGGAGTATCATGGAGTAGTGTGTAGTAAAGTGGGGTGCGTGTCATACAGTACAGTTGACTGTCATATAGTGGAGTGTCATCGACTGCAGCAGTAGCGGCTTCTGGAGGGAGTGTTGCGGGGCGAGGCGGGGCAGGGTGGGGGGTAGTAAACTCCGTCATACGGCCGAACGAAGGTAAGTACATAAATAAATAAATAAAACGAATTACATTGCGCACGCAGTGTGGAAATAGAGAGAGACCCCTTGTAGATACCAAAGTAAATAAGGTACTTTGCACAAGTTGATTAAATTCTCCCTTCGGGACAATATATAGTATGGTGATCAACTATCACTCCCCCACTTCACCTTCTTATGATATTAGTCACAATCAACCCCAAAATTAGTTATATGCTGAGACACTAATGTAACGTATAAAAGCTTTTTTATTTAATTTTTTTTTTTTAAAACAGTAAGTTATTTTTCTACGACATCCAAATATACTAAAACGTTTTCCAACACAAAAATATAAAGGATAGTACAATTCATAAAATCAACCTAAACAAATACAATAATTACAATTCATAAAAATGATCCACACATATTACAATTCATGTTATGAACCAGCATAACACTGAGACAGAGACAAGTTTTATACAGTACACTTTGTCATATATATTGGCATATCCTGAGGGAGTTACTTCAAAACGCAGCTTGGATACAGTACTGAATCTTTGCATCTACAAGTCTGAGTTGGCCCTTGGATTATGCTCACAAATGCGTTGACGCGTTTCGATGGATTCATTTATATTGCCATCTTTTTCAAGACCAATAGTTTTATTCTCTCAATTGTAATCTGTGGTTTCTCATTCCTAAATTATTTTTGTGTTAGATCTTCCTGACTGCGTGTTGAATTATATTTCACTAGTTCCATGTAGGATCTAGATGCGATTTTTATAGTGTTTTAAGGATCAGCGTGCCTCTGGGGGTCTCTGAGTTAATTTTAAAGGAGAAATGCCGGTTCGTTGATTGTGCATTAATTTGAGTCCATTTTAACGTTGTTACATTGTGTCCTAAACTCGGAGGCTGTTCTCTACGATTTCAATCTTGCTCGACGTTCGAATTTAGGAAGTCTGCACTAAATGGTTCGGGTGTCTGCTGCATGCTACAGAAAGACAGTCAGGAAGATCTGCCTCAAAAATAATTCAGCATGGAGATGAATGGTGTAGAGTGAAATGGCGTAGAGTGGAGTAGCATACACTGGAGTGCTGTGCAGTGGAATAGTGTAGAGTGGAGTGGCATAGAGCGGAGTGGCATGCAATGGATTAGAGTGGAGTGGCATAGAGTGGATTGGCATGCAGTGGAATAGAGTAGAGTAGAGTGGCATACAGTGGAGTGGTGTGCAATAGAGTGGCGTAGAGTGGAGTGACATATGGATGTAGATGAAACTTGTCAGGAATGTACAAAGTGGTGTGAAAATTAATGCAAGATAGTTATTTCACGGTCTTGCATTTTTCCAGATTTACTAATTAACACAGGGCCAAGCATGATGGCCTCGTGTTGCTTTGTAAAGTTACTTAACTATTATGTTATGAATGTGAGATCAATCATGATGCAAGTGTAATGCAATACAATAATACATCTGCCACTTAGGTATATACTGTGCCACAATATACCATGGTAACTTCGCAGTATACCCCGGTAAATAGTAATGACAAATGATCCATCAAGCGGGGACCAAGATAAAAGGGGTGTCCCAAAACGCAAAAGTTCCCATGCATTTTCCATAGACTACTGTAGGTAGGGATACAACAAAAACAGCTGAATGGAAGTACACCAATTTTGGCAGGAAGCTAGATCTTGGTATGTAAATTGGGCTTTTGTTATTTAGTGTAAATCTGTTCAGTAGTTTTGAAAAAGTAAGGTGAAAATATAATAGCATATCTGGATGGTTGGGTCCGTGAGAGGCTCAACAGGAGTGCCAATCACAAAATGGAGACTTCCGATTGGCTCAGAAAGCTTTATTATGAACCATCTCACTCCTGCTGGAGACTGATTCCTGTGGGAGTGAGTGCTCTGACTGGTTATGTTATGTTAATTTGGATTTGTTGAGCGCTTAATACCGGAAGGTCTCTAAGCGCTGTAAGAAGAGTAGCGTTGGGTCCAGGCAGTACAGTGACGATTAGTCCCAGGCTTCTGTAAACAAGATGGTTTTCAGTTGTTTTCTGAAGGGAAGAAGGCGGCTTTCCGCGCAGAGTTGGTTTGGCAGCCCGTTCCAGAGAATGGGAAGAAGGGAGGAGAATGCTCTCCCTCCTTTGGTGACGTAGTTGAAACGTGGGCAATGTAGGAGGCTCCCAGTGGAGGACCTGAGTGAGCGCCCTGGCACGTCTTTCGCCAGTCTTTGTTTGATGTATGTGGGGGCTTGGCCATACATAGCTTTATGAGCGATACACAGGCCCTTAAATTTAGCCCTTTGTTTTATGGGCAGCCAGTGGGGGCGTTGTAGGAGGGGCGAGGCTCGCGTGTGCCTCGGCAGTTTGAATATGAGCCTGGCGGCGTCATTCATAGCTATCTGAAGTTTTCTCACTAAGGAGTCCGATAGTCCAATGTACAGGGAATTGGCGTAGTCAAGGCGGGCCAGGATGATGGCAGACACGATAGTTCTCATGGTGGAGAATGAGAGGATAGGGGAGAGCCTCCTGAGTAGCCGGAGAAGGCCCACACAGGTGCCAAATACCGTGGAGACTTTATTGGTCAGGGTAAGTTTGTCATCCACTTTGATTCCCAGGCTTTTAACCACTGGGATCGGGGCAGGGGCATCGCCCAACTCCTGAGGCCAGTAAAGGGAGTTCCAGGGGTCGTGGTCATCCGTCATGGCTAGGACTTCAGTTTTGTCAGGGTTGATTTTAAGTAAGTTGGCCGTCATCCAATTGACCGTGAAGCGTAGGATTTCTTTTGCCCGGGATTGTGCTTGAGGGGAGTTATCAATATGAAGGATGATCTGTGTGTCATCTGCGTAATTGAAGATTTGGCACTCCATAGCCATGAGGGCCTTGATTAGAGGACTGAGATAAATGTTAAAAAGAAGGGGTGAGAGTGCGGACCCTTGCGGGACTCCACAGGGAATAAAGCCCTTCTCCGAGACCCAGTCGCCCATCTGAATTCTTTGGGCGCGGTTTGTCAGGAAAGAGGTGATCCATTGTAAGACAGATCCCTCAATTCCTATTGTTCGTAGTCTTTCCAGGAGTATGGCGTGGTTGACCGTGTCGAACGCCGCCGACAGGTCGAGGAGGACCAGCACACAGGGTTTTTTGTTGTCGGCAATCAGTCTGATATCGTCCAGTACTGATAGCATCACCAATTCAGTGCTATGGTGAGCTCGGAAATCGGCTTGCCTATCACCCAGGAGGTGATGATCCTCTAGGAACCTGGAGAGATTATGCAGGACATGCCGTTCTAGTATTTTTGCGAGAAAGGGGAGTTGGGAAATAGGACGGTAATTTTTCATGTTAGAAATATCAGCGCCGGGATTTTTAAGAAGGGGGATGACTCTGGCTTCCTTGAAGCAGCATGGGACCTCCCCAATCAGTAGGGAGGAGTTTAAGAGTGCAAGTATGTCCTGCTCGATTTCTGGACGGGCGAGGTTAAAAATTCTGGGAGGGCAGGGGTCGGCTGGAGAGCCTGATTTTATCTTTTTGGCCAGGCAGCGGAGGGTTTCCATGTCGAGGGGTTGGAAAGAAGAGAGGATTTCAGCTCTATTGCCCAGAGAGGCTTCCTCTACAATTGGTGGTAGTTTGAAAGGGGAGTTGTCAATCTCAGCCAGTATGTCCTGGATTTTATTGGAGAAGTATGAGAGGAAATTATTGCATTGTTCTTGGCTGGGTGGAGTAGACAGTGATTGTTTTTGACTAAGTTCCTTCAGGATTTTAAACGTTTCTTTTTGTTTGTTGGTTGCTAACAATATCCTGTTTTCATAAAAGTCCGCCTTTCTGCATAGCAGCGCTTTTTTATAGAAGGCTAGTTTTACTTTAAAAAATGCCAGGGCCTGAGGTTCATAGTTTTTACGCCATTGTCGTTCATAATGGCGTAGAACGCGTTTGGAAGCCCTGAGTTCTTCCGTGAACCACGGGGCACCTTTGCCTTTATTGCAAATTTTTATTTTATTTTCAGGGGCAACTGTGTTGATGGCCGCACGAAGTCGGTCGGCAAAGGCATTGGCCCATATTTCAATGTCAGCTGGCACCGGCTTCTTAAGTGGGCGGGCGCGAAGGGAGCTTAGAAGTGTCGGGCCTTCTATTTTTGACCAGATACGCACGCGTTTCCAGTCCGCAGGGGGTGGAGCTATATGTTTGGTAAGAGGAAGTGCCAAATTAATACAGAAGTGGTCCAACAAAGGGCAAGGGGTGACCTCTTTCAGTGCTATGAAGGGGGTAGTGGACCAAACCAGGTCTAAGATATGTCCCAGCACATGGGTGGGGGTTGTTATTAATTGGGACAGCCCAAGATTGGTGAAAGTCTATTCTAATTGGCGGGCCTGAGCCTCCTTGGGTTGTTGATCCCAGTGAAAGTTGAAGTCTCCCATTACTAGGAGATGTTGGAAACGTGAACGGAAATTGGATACACATTCAGTTAGGAGATCTATAAAGTTAGGGGAGCATTTGGGAGGGCGATATAGCATGGTGATCGTGATACTTGATGAGTGATGGCAGACCTTGATAGTCAGAGTATCTGCCCCTGCAAGGGATTCACCCAACACTTTTTCTATGTGAAGGTGCTTTTTGAATAAGAACGCTACCCCTCCTCCTCTTTTACCAGCAGGTCGGTTGTGCCAGACAGCATCGTAGCCATCGGGTTCCGCAGCCAGTATAGTGGGGCCGGACTCTTCGTCCAGCCAAGTTTCAGACAGGGCAAGGATATCTGGGGCCTCGTCTTGTAGGAGCGTGAGGATTTCAATGGCGTGTTTCTGAAGGGAGCGCGTATTCAGGGCCATTAATTTCAGTGAGTCAGTCGTGTAAGGGGGAGCCCGACCCTGGATGAGGGTAGAGCTAGAGTGGGCAGTCTTATCCTTCAGAGGCATGAGGACACCTTCTCTCATGAGTGCAGTTGTAGTCTCGATTTTTAAGGGGCAGCGGCACAGATTAAGTGATCTTAGTTCTGAACTAGTGTAAGACAATAATTGGACAGGGGTTTTGGCCCCTGGGCCCGTCAGGGCGCAGACGGGTGCATACGGTCTTGCCTTGGGCACGCCTTCGGCGTGCCAGCGGTGCGCCCGCTGCGCTCGTCCGCTGCGCGTCCGCTCCAGCGTGCTATTTATGTGCCCCCGTGACCCCTGGCTCCTCCCCGCCAATCAGCCCTGCTGTGCAGCAGCTGACACCCTCACGGTCGTTAGACCACGTGAGAGCGTGCGGGGGAGGAGATCAGGACCAGTCAGGTGAGGAGGATGTGGCTCTAAGTATATGGCAGGAAATCATACTCAAATAGTTAAAAGTGGAATTAAATGCTTAAAACAGATAAAAAATTTTAAAACAGTGCTCGAGTAGCTTTATAGAAATCAGGTACTTTGAGCCAGAGCTTACGGTGTTCAGCATGCACTGCCTGGGCTAGCGCGTCTTCTTTTGACAGCGCGTCCGCTCCAGCGTGCTATTTATGTGCCCCCGTGACCCCTGGCTCCTCCCCGCCAATCAGCCCTGCTGTGCAGCAGCTGACACCCTCACGGTCGCTAGACGACGTGAGAGCGTGCGGGGGAGGAGATCAGGACCGGTCAGGTGAGGAGGATGTGGCTCTAAGTATATGGCAGGAAATCACACTCAAATAGTTAAAAGTGGAATGAAATGCTTAAAACAGATAAAAATGTTTAAAACTGTGCTCGAGTAGCGTTATAGAAATCAGGTACTTTGAGCCAGAGCTTACGGTGTTCAGCATGCACTGCCTGGGCTAGCGCGTCTTCATTTGACAGTGCGTCCGCTCCAGCGTGCTATTTATGTGCCCCCGTGACACCTGGCTCCTCCCCGCCAATCAGCCCTGCTGTGCAGCAGCTGACACCCTCACGGTTGCTAGACCACGTGAGAGCGTGCGGGGGAGGAGATCAGGACCAGTCAGGTGAGGAGGATGTGGCTCTAGGTATATGGCAGGAAATCACACTCAAATAGTTAAAAGTGGAATGAAATGCTTAAAACAGATAAAAATGTTTATAACAGTGCTCGAGTAGCGTTATAGAAATCAGGTACTTTGAGCCAGAGCTTACGGTGTTCAGCATGCACTGCCTGGGCTAGCGTGTCTTCTTTTGGTTGCTTGCAACATAACAAAAGTGTTGCTGGCAGCCATTACAGGACTCAGGGACTTAGTCCCCTGCCCTATACATGTACAAAACAAATATATAAGGGAGCAGGCTAGGGATACCCTGACCCCCTGTACCTCACGGGAGGGGCGAACTAGAGAAACCACCCCTTGGGCCCCAAACAAAACAAAAAATAATCATAAAAAATTGACGGGATCCCTGGGCCATCTACTAGAGCATAACAAAATATAAAAATTGCTGCAGGGGCTGCTTTGTTTTATGAATGAGAGGGGCATATGGCCCCCTCCCCTAGCCTTCAGAGGCCCCGGGGAGGCCACCCCTGTGGCCAAAACGATTGTATGTAGGGGTAGACACGCGGTTTCCCTCCCAGAGCCATTGCAGGCCCAGGGAGACCATCCCTGGGGTCAAAATCATTGAATATGGGGAAGAGGGCTGCACAGTTCCCCTACCTGAGCCATCACAGGCCCCTGGACCATAATTTCTCAAAAAGTGGATAGACCCCATCCACTGGAACAGGCTCTCTAGCTATGTCGTGGGGAGCCCACACCATAGCAGTTTCCCTGCCCACACCGGCGCCAGCAGGAAAACCTCTGTTTGCCTCACCTTGCTGGGATCATTTTTTAATTGCTCACCAAGCGAGAACAAACACAAAGTCAGCTCCTAGCAGGCGGAAGCTTCAAATATGCTCCTGCCAGCTGAGAGCAGACTTTTGATCTTTTTTACTGCCTGTACCGATGCAGACAGGGAAACAGATCAAAATACTGCTCCTGCATGGCGGGAACAGCATAAATAGCATGAGAGGAGAAGCCCCCAGCGAAGATATTATGGGTGCTACGGGTGGACCCTGGGGGCTGGAGTCCTCAGGGTCAGAAAAGGCACAGGGAGGTGTGATGTGTTGCTTCCCTCCCCCTTTAATTTTCATAGTGGCCTGGGGGATGGGTCCCCAAGGCCTAACAAGGCTTGGGGAAGGGGGGCACATGTCCCCACTCCCCTTTATTAAAATAAAATGGCTCTTGAAAGAGACTTTAAAGGCTCAGCCCCACAGCCCCCTCCAATTTAAAAAGATGCCCTAAAAAGGCTCAGGGAGAGGGCCACTTGGCTCATCTCCCCTTTAAAAAACATATGGCCCTGTATCCAAACCCCAGCCGTGGCGTTGGCTTTACGTATGGTAATAAAATATTACATTACGTTAAACAAAACCTTCGAAATTCCCAGAAAAAAACCTAAGGTTAAAGTAACAATATAGTTAAGTGACTATCAGTGACGACATTAATGTTTTGAACTTAAAAAACACAGAAATTTACCAGTTATAGTTGGTAAAGCTAACTATAACTTGTGCCCCGCCATTCATTGCTTATGACATCATATGTTACTTCACTCATGCCATGTTTTATGAGATCATTTATGACATCACTGATGACACCTCAAATGACATAATTGATGATATCACTGATGACATCATCCAAGCTTCTTTTGTACAAATTGCTCTATAAACGGTTATAGCATTAGAGCTATGAAAGTAAGTGCAAAATAGCTCAGAATAATATGAAGCATCATTATTGCTATCATACATAGAACCCCCATAGGCAACGCAAGCGTGTTTATTGTGCAACAGTGACCTCACACCAGGCACTTCATGAGTAGCAGAGTTCATGTTGACTATGAGCCACAGATAAAAGGGTAACCTATCCTGCACATGGTGTTCAATCTACATACAATTGTTCAGTTCCTCCAGATAATGAAGCCCTGTATCATAATAAATGCAGTACTACGGGCAGTCTTTACCTATATCAAACACCTGACAGTCACTGAACCTACATTAATAAATTAAGTGGATATAAGTAAAATCGTGGGATTTGTTACCACTGTTTACTCTATGGAGAGAGTTTACAGTGAAACTTTCATGGGAAATACACCACACAGTATTACAAAGTATCTACAAAGCACTACTATTCACTTGAAATAGCCTTGGTCTGATGATGCTAAAGATCATACTACCTGCAGCCTTCGAACTGTGGAGAAAACCTTACAGATAGCCCATCTTCTTAAGCAAAACAGCACATGTACAGAGGTTACTACCTGGTGCACACAATCTTCTATGTTAAGTAGAACTAGTCATGCCAAGACGATTCTGTCTAATAATTCAAGGCTGCTATAACAATACTTATCATTTCTTATGTAGAATCTTTGCCCTGCTGGAAACTTTTTGTGCGCTACCAAAAACCTTGTGTGAAACATAATGAAAACAAGTCAACTGTCACCTGCACACACAGTTACTCTTCAATACAAAGATGATATCATCTACAATACCTCTATATACCTATGGTTCATTAGGAGCACATGCATTTTCTAAACACTTACACCGATTGCCTGTACACAGGCTGAACAAAATTATACCCGCTGCTATGTAAACTATAAAACAAACTAACACACTCATTGGATGCTGTCATGAGTGATTTCATCAATTACATCATTTGAGATGTTATCAGTGATGAGATAAATTATAATAATGATGTCTTAGGTCATGTCATTGAGTGATGTCATATGTGAGGTCATAAACAGTGCATGGCAGGGGGGTAAGTTATAGAAATCTTTGCTGTTCATCCACATCTGTTTAATCTCTGAAAGTGTTGTGTTAATCAGACAATAAAGGACCAATAAAAAAGGGGTCCCAAGACATTGATAGGAAAATATGCTCTCCGATACAGAAAAAAGAACTGAACCGATTAACACTGAACTCTACAGAAATTGGCAAGTGCTTGACTGACTGCAGCAGGGTAGCCTGCATGGGGATGCCCCCAACAGGGGTTTTGGCCGCAGGGTCTGCAGCCACCTCCGGCTGCTCTCTGGCAAGGGGGTTGTGCAGAAGGGCATTGGTGTCCCATGGGGACATGGCTACCGGCACAAGCTTGGGCACCCATTAATGTTTTTAAACGTTCAAGGTCCCACTGTACTCCAACAGGACAAGGAACAGGAAGTAAAATCTATAACTACAACACATCTGTCGGGAAACCTCAAGGCTCAAAGTTTAAATGAAATGACACCTTCATAGTAAACCTGACTTTTTTTAAACGTTAGAGGTCCCAATCTACTTCATCAGGAGAAGAAACAAGATGTAAAACCCATGCTGGATTCTCTCCACACTCTGGTTCTATTGTTTGTGCAGGAGTGCCATGGTGCATATGGGAATTAAAAAAATAAAAGTAAAATAAAGGCCTTGTCAGTGAACTGCTACCCTTCTTGCACAGCTCCGCTGAGATAGCTGCTGCCCCTGACTCTTGCTGGTCAGAGTTCGAGGCCCTCCTCCATCCACTTTTTGTGCCTTTTTTCCCATGCCCTTGCTCATCCACAGGGACCCTGACCCACCCGAGCGGCAATTTTTGCTTCCAGCTTTCTCAGCTGTCCAGCCTTCCCCTCACACTACTTATGGCAGCTGTTGTGCAGTCGTGCCACAGGTGGGCCGAGATGTGCCAGAGGCAAGACTCTCTGCACCTGTCATTGGCTGAACCCCACTCAGCGCCCCAGACCCTTGTTCTCAGACATTCACTGCTACGACGCCAGCACCCACCACACACTCAACACAGGATGTCATACCGCCTGCCGCCAGGCATCTCTGAACAACACCCAGGGCCCATTTTCCTGCTGGAACTGAAGTTGCACCTTCACCTGCCACTGCACACCAGCCTCTCCCACTGTAAAACCGACAGATAATGGACCCGAATGCCTTACCTGCATCCTGCTCAACACACACTCTCTCCACCAACATGCCATAGAGATCTGGGACCTGCTTGACTCCGTCAACCCCGACATCGTCTTCCTCACTGAAACTTGGATGAACTCCACTTCAGCCCTGGACATCTCCACCACCATCCTGGATGGCTACAAGATCTTCCACTAGGACCGTATCTTCAAACTTGGGGGAGGCATCGCCATCATACACAAATGCACCCTCCACTTCAACACCCACTCGGGCGACCCGAAAACCACCCGTTGCAGCACCCTTATCTACAGACCCTTGAAAACTTGCCCACCCTTCAACAATTCCATCATCGAATTCATCGCACCCCACATGCTCACCTCCATAGGCTACATCTTCCTCGGCAACCTCAATTTACACCTGGACAACTACAATGACAAAAACGTCTTGTCTGTGATGGAGAAACTCCTCACTGTCGGGTTAAAAAATCTGGTCACCTCCCCAACCTACTCAGCCAGACACACACTCAACCCCCATCTTCTCTGCAAGTGACAACATCACCTTCAGCCACCCCACAAAGCTCCTGTGGACCGATGACGGCTGCCTCCACTTCTTGACCAAACCCACCATACACCATTATGCACACCGCTACCCTTGCAGATGCTAGAACAAGGTCACAGGAAAACACTCCCACTGACATCTACAGATGCCAATACCTCAGCAAGCAGCCTCCACTGATGGATCTCCAACTGCATCAACACCCTGGCTCCCCTGAAGAAAGGCTCAGGCAAGCGACACCCCAAGAAAGCGAGCTGGTTCTTTGCCACCCGTCACGAGTCCAGACGTACCTGTAGACGGCTCAAGAAGAGATGTAAGAGCTGCAAAATCCCAGAAGACCACTCAGCCTTCAAAACTGCTGTCACAGCACACCACCACCTCATTAGAACATCAAAGAAAGCGGCCCTACAGGACAGGATCAATGCCAGTGCACTCAACAGTAAAGAAGTCTTCACTGTGGTCAAAGAATTCATCAGAACAGAGGCAGCAGACATCCCTCCTTCCCAAGACCTCTGCAACAACCTATGCACCTTCTTCCTCCGCAAGACTAGGTATGATATGACAGCTTTGATACCAGGGACCCTCCCACCCCACCCGAAACCACCACACCCAACGACACTGGACCCCAGCAGACCCGCCTCAGCTGGACTCTCCTCACTGAGGACGACACACTGAAGATCATGAAGAGCATCTACTCCGGAGCACCCCTGGACCCTGCCCATACTACATCTTAAATAGAACCAGCACCACCATCACCCTGAACTCTGCCGTACCATCAACTGTCCATCACCATCGCAAGCTTTCCCGGAAGACTGGAAGCACTCAGAGATCAACCCCTTGCTGAAGAAACCCTCTGCCGACCCGACGGACCTCAACTTCAGACCCATCTCTCTTCTACCCTTCCCAGCCAAGATCATCAAGAAGGCCATCAATGCCCAACTCTCTGAGTTCATTGAAGCAAATCACATGCTGGACGTCTCCCAATCCGGCTTCCAAAGCAACCACAGCACAGAGACCACCCTCCTCACCGCCACAGACGACAACCTCACCCTCTTTGACCAAGGTGAAACTGCAGCCCTCATCTTTCTAGACCTCTTAGCCACCTTCAATACCATCTCTCACCATACCCTATGAGCAAGACTCCACAACTCTGGCATCTGAGACAAAGCCCTGGAATGGATTTGCTCCTTCCTCACGGGCCGAACACGGAGAATCAAACTACCACTGTTCCTCTCCGAACCCACAGAGATCAGCTGCGGTGTGCCGACGACACCCAGGGGATTCTCTCCCTCACCAACAAACCCATAGTCGCCAAGACCAACTTCCATGACGGGATGAAGACTGTGGCCACCTGGAAGAAGAACAGCTTCCTCAAGCTTAACTCAGAGAAGACCGAAGACCTCATCATGGGCTCCACTACCTCTGCCTGGGACTACTGCTGGTGTCCCGCAGCACTTGGAACCCTCCCCACACCCACAGACCACAAACTAAACCTTGGCATCATCCTGGACTCCTGGCTCACCATTAGCCCCTGGATCAACGACATCTCATCATCCTGTTTCCATACGCTACGCCTGCTCTGAAAGATCCTCAAGTGGATCCTCACCGAGTCTAGAAAGACAGTCACCCATGAGCTCATCAGCAGCAGAATCGACTACTCTATGCTGTGATTACCCAGAAACTCCTCAAGAAACTGCAGAACATTCAGAACACCTCCGCCAGGCTCCTACTCAACAATCCTTGCCAAAACGGCCATCTGAGAGACCTCCACTGGCTCCCAGTCAACAAAATAATCACCTTCAAGCTCCTCACGCATGCCTATAAAGCTCTACACAACATGGGACCTGCGTACTTTATCCACTGTCTCACATTCTACGCACCCACCACAGACCTTCACTCTGCCCAACAGGCCCTGGCTACCAAACCTTGTATCCCCAAGACCACGGACGGAGGAAGATCCTTCTCCTACCTCACGGCAAAGGCCTGCAACACCCTGCGTCTCCACCTCAGACAATCACTGTCACTGCCTCTATTTCAGGAAGTACCTTAAGACCTAGCTCTTTGACTGAAACATAGTGCCTCCGGCGGACCAGCCGTTCCCCTCCCCGTCAATGCCTTGAGACCCTTACGGGTGAGCAGTCGCATTTTGCAGGTAAACTGATTGTTTGATTAATTGAAGGCAGCTATTTGATTGGCCACTCAGGAAACACAACTCAAAAAACTAACCCAAAGCCTTTAGAACCAGCCTCAAATTATTTTTCTGATCATCATTACTGGATTGGTGTTTAAGAGAAGCAATTTAGTGTAAATGCAATTCAAGTCCATCATGGCCTCTGACAAAAGTGGACACCAGGAAACACCAAGCACATCCTTCACCAGCCCTACCATAGGTGCAGCACCAGAAGGTTCAGCATCAGAAGATGACAGCATTATCGTCATTCTACCCATTATTCAGTCCAGCACAACAACATCTGAAGGTCGAGAAAGAACCAGTGGTGTGGCATTTTTTAACTTGTGTAAAAAAAAAAAAGAAATATAAAAATATTGAAAATAACATGTAAAATGATAAAAATACAAACTACCATGCAGTAGCTTTAAACTATAAATAAAAGTGTGAAAACAACACAAAAAATAGCACACACAAAAAACAAAAATAAATGTATACATCCAATCTCTCTGTGGACTGGGTCAGGTTGGATTAGAAGGATGTGCACAGCAGAAGATTTGCTGCCTGCTAGGGTTAGGCTCAGGGGTTTGCCGGAAGCTGTGTAGTGAAGTGGGTTGGCCGCCTCGCCTGCTGCGTATGGCTGTTGACTGTGCACAGTGCAGGAGTTGGCTGAATACAACAACATTTTTTAGAAAGTCACAGAAAAATACAAAGGTTAAAGTGATGTTATCGATGGGTGATGAAATAAGGTAAAAGGCATATGCTGTGGTTTTCAACATTCTATATGTAGGGCAATAATGGGAGGAGGGAGGTGGAGAAGGAGAGAAAAAGATGTTCAGTTAATAACAGCAGGCAAGAGTGATATGGAGAAGGATGAGGCTTGGACAGAATTGGTGGAGAAAAAGAGCAGAGTAATTTAAGGGTTCAGAGGGTCACAGACTTTGGGAGGGCAGATGTTCTGGAGTTGCAGTCATCAGACTAGCAGCCATTCTCACTCGCTGCTTCCAGAAAGGGTGACCAGACATCCAGGAAGATATATTCAGTTCATATGTACCTTGTATTTAAGTCTATCAAATGAGGCGATTTGATACATAGCAGTCAGCCATTTGTCGTGGGTTGGAAGACGGGGCAAATGTCAGTGTTGGATATACAGATCTTGGCTGTATTCAGAACTGTAGATTAAAAGCGTCTCTATTGTGTTGTCAAATCAAGGAGGTTGGCTGTGTCATGTAATAAAATCTGTTGCTGTGTCAAAGGAAGTGGCATGTCTAGGGTCTTGGTGACCAAACAGCCAATCTTGTACCACAGTTTGGCCAAGGCAGGGCAGTCGTGGAGGATGTATAATACTTCACTTACTGTCTGGCTACAGTGCCAGCAGTTCAGAGGGAGAGAAGGCATTTTCTGAGGGTACCAATCCCAGTTCAGAATCATATTAAAAAGACCGAATTTCATCCTGGATTCCCTGACCTCCCGGCCCCTCAGTATAGTCAAAATGCAGAGCTTATTGCCATGTACCTTACAGTTTGTCTAGCAAGGGTTAGCATACAACTGGAATGCCAGCAGATTGTAAAGCTGGCCATGACACCCTTGAGAGGCCCCAGTGGTGCAAGTACCGTTCTACGGGGAGAGTCTGTCAAGATCCATGGTGGCTTCCTCAACTTACTCCACAAGCAGCGTCGCAGATGGGTTTATCTCCATTTCTGAGTGACTGGTAGTCAGAATTCTTCTAGCAATGGGTCAAAGAGTAAGGTCGCCCTAGGATCCCAGCTGTTCCAAAGTGAGGATCGCAACTGTTCACCATTTATCCTAGCATATGGGCTGTATGGCACGTATGGGGATATGCTCCATATGGGTGCATGAGTGTGTAAATGGGCACGGCTCTGTAGTAGTTAGTTAGCATGGGACCAGAAACCCACTGTAGTTCACACCACTGGGTTCTGCATTATGGAGAGGGACTGATGTTTGTAAAGGAGTTGTTGTATCAGTTCACTAGAAGTGAGACAGCATACTATGGCGGCCCACAGGGTAGTATTTGCTGTGTTCGAATGCAGTTCAGCTAGTTGGGACAGATGAAGAGCCATACAGTAATGTTCTACTGACGGGAGACCAAGGCCCCAATGTTGTCTTTGGGCTATCATTTTGGATACCTTCAACCTGGGTCTCACATTCCCCCAGATAAAGGTCTTGATGTCTTTGACAATGGATCGCAATTTGGAGAGAGGGAGTGGTAGTAGCAACATACAGAAAAATGTATGTGAAGCGGTGTACTAAGACCTTCTTCACAGCCTGTATGCAACCCCATAGGAATAAATGTAAGTGTGTCTACTTCATGTACTCTTCTCTCGGCTACTCAATGAGTGGATCAGGTTATTGAGCAACCATATCTTCCGGCCCCCTGTTCAGATACACCGCTAGGTATTTAAGCCTCTTCAGTTTCCAACGAAAGTGGTATGAAGTGATGGACACTGCGGTTGTCATGCATGACATGGATAAAGTCTCTCTCTCATCCCAATTCACTGACATCACAGCAAATTCCGATATAAGAGACATGAGGGTTGGAAGAGATCAATGAAGATCTCTGAATTTGAGGAGGATATCGATGGCTCTATGGTTCTATGCCATTATGCACATATCAAGAATTTGTGTTGAATACTTTATAAAACTACTGAGGGTTCTCCAAAGGGCCTGACAGAAGGTGTCTTTTCTGTGGTAAATATAAAACTCCCAACATCTTGACTTACAGTTGTCAGCCATGTGAAGTCTTTCAAGGGTAATCACACTAAGGTGAATAGAAATTTGTTCGCAACTCTAACATGTTGAATTACTACAAGTCCGCAAACCGTATAGGACAGTGTCACAGTGACTTTATGATGACATCAGCGATGTCATCAATTATGCCATTTGAGATGTCATCAGTGATGTCACTAATGATGTTATTTAAATCAATCAATCAGTCAGTAGATTTGTAGACCGCTTCTTGTCACCTGTGAAGGTCATGAGCAATGCAGTATGTGAGGTCACCGACCATGTCATGAGTGATGTAATATGTGACATCATCAGCAGTGCATTGCGGGGGCGCGAGTTATAGTTAGCTAAACTAAATAATACGGCCGAATTTCTCTGGTTTTGCACGAGTGAAATGTCCAACTAACTATAACGCACATACATATATATGTGTCTATAAATATGTATATATCTATATCTATATATGTATATATATATACATATCTATCTATATCTATATATTTATATATTCACTTAAAAAACCATAGGTTTCACACATGTTATAGTTAGCTGGACATTTCACTCGTAAAAAACCATTGAAATTCCCCCGTTATAGTTAGTTCAGATAACTATAACTCGCGCGCCCGCAATCCACTGCTCATGACGTCACATATTACATCACTCATGACATGGTCAGTGGCATCACTCATGACATCACTCATGACATCATCCTTGTGATAGAGTGGCGGTCGCGCGAGTTATAGTTATCTGAACTAACTATAACGGGGGAATTTCAATGGTTTTTTACGAGTGAAATGTCCAGCTAACTATAACATGTGTGAAACCTATGGTTTTTTAAGTGAATTTGTAAGGTTTTTTAAATGCTAAGTTATGTATGTTTTATTATATTTTTTATATATATATATATTTTTTTAAGGTTTTTTACGCGCACCGTGATTTTTTGAAAAAAAAATACAATGTTTTTTTCACCCTTCGGGGTCCTTCAGGGACCCCCTGACAAAGACTAGGGTGTCAGGAACTCTCTACCCTGCCCCCTTTTCACGTTCTCCACCTTTCTTTTTTACTGTCACACACAAAACACACAAAATGGCGGCCGACACTTCCTGATTTCGACCGATTCGAACGTTGACTGACATGTAACCACCAATCAGAATTACGCTTGCGCACGTCATGGTGCGTGCCTATAGATATTTATGTACTTTTAACTGCAATTTTCTCAGGAACTACTGAACAGATTGACTCCATATATGCAAAAGGCACATCCCTGACCTGAGGACTACCTCTTTGCCAAATTTCAAGTAATTCTGTTCAGCCGTTGGAGCTGTACCTTCGACTAAAGGTCCTATAGGAAAATGCATGGGGAAAATGCATTTTGGGACCCCCCCTTTTTTCTCAGCCCCCGCTTGACGAATCACCCCGAGACTTTCAGGGTAGGAGCTGAGCGGAGCACCCCATTAGTTTTGAAAATTTCGCGAGGATTCGTCAACCGGCGCCAAAGTTATTCAAAATAGAATTTTCAGATTTCCTATGGAAACTCGGTCCTAACTATAACTATCTACTGGCGACCGCCAGTAGATAATATATTTATGAAGCGAGAGAGATTGTTTCAAGCTGTAACACTTATATTGCTATATTTTCCATGTTCATTTAAACACACAAATTACATTGTACAATTTGTTCTCTCATGCATTTGAATCTATGTTTCTAGCAGTTTAAAGCTTACTGAAGTGAAACTTCCTGCAAAACAAACGTCTTCTTATTAGTTGCCAGGTTCGGACACTCTCATTCTCGGCTGGTTGCTGGTATACCACAAAACAAATGCTGGCTATCGAGGTAACATTTCTGATGCAACAAATAGAACAAATATAGTCCAGTATTCCTGGAACTGTTCCTCTATGTGCTTGGCGATTTTCAAGTGGAGTGCACACAATGCAATTTTAAAGTAAACTTAATGCTCCATATAGGAATAAAATAGGATCCCCTCACACCAATATAAGAAAGAACATTTTGCTTTCAAGTTCTTAACTTAGAACTATAAAACACGACTACGGTATCATTTGTGGGAAGTCTTAACTCTTTGGGGATGATTCACAAAGATTTTGATGGCAGTAGAATGATGATTTACTATTACAGTACTTCTGGCTTATCCTGAAATCTAGGAGTAATCTGGGAATACCCTTTACCTTAGAAGTAAGCCAGAAGTACAGGGTTTATCGTTGTAGTCCACATGTTTTACTCCTGAATTTCAAGGTTAACATAGTGCTAAACTTGGCCCTCTCTGCAGGTTCTCCTCCAAACATTTTGCCATCTCCCCTCCAGTTTTGCTTAGGATTCTGTGACCTTTATCACTGCTAACCAGTGATAAGAGCTTGTGGTCATTCCCTAAAACATGGAAAAAATGTCTTGCACCTGATTTTCATAATTAATGTACTTCTAAGTCCCTAGTAAAGTGGTATACCATATACCCAGAGCCTGTAAATTAAATGCTACTAGTGGGCATTCAGCACTTATTGTGTCACCAACTTAAAAAGCCCCTTAAACTATGTCTAAGGCAAGCTATTGCAGCCTGCGTGCAGTTTCAAACTACAAATTTGACTCAGCAAAATAAACTCTTTGCTAGGTTTCAAACTCCTTTTTTTAAAACATGTGACACCCTTTATGGTAGGCTCTAAACTGCCCATAGGGCAGGGTGCAATATAATTAAAAAGTTAGATATGCGATTCTATGTTTTATATGTTCTGGTATTGAAAAACTACTGTGAGGCCTACCTCTCTCATAGGATAACATTGTGTTTCCCTATTAAATTTACTAAGTGATAACATTTGCTTGGGAGGATGTAGGAATAGCAGGGTGATTGTCTAAGGAAATGTAATTTAAGATCCTCTATAACAGTAAAGTCGGACTTTAAGCCATAATTCTGAAAATGGCAGTTTTAGAAAGTTGGCATTTTTTTAGCCTAGCCATTTAGTGTATCATATGACTAGGTGCATTTGGCAGTTGGCCTCTGTGTATTCCTGCAGGGCATCCACACAATAGGGAAACTTGGTGTTTGCATGATGGGCCACCCTGGTGAGATGGAGGTGTGGAGCAGTGAACAGCCCCACTAGCATTTCAAAGGAACTTCCTCAGCTCACACACAAAGAACATCATCCTAGACCTTTATGACTCCAGACATCAAGGGACCATGGCAGGGAGGGAGGAAATCCCATACACTGCTATGGGGTGAAGTTTCCAGAAGTCTTTTCCACTTCAAAGCTGGCACCAAGTATAACATTCAGACCCTCAGACCCACTATTCAGATCATTTCTGTACCTGTGGAGAACTCTCAGAGGCCTGAACCTGCTGCCTGTGTGCTTAAGAGGCATGTCCTTCTGCACCAAGAGGACTGCCCTGCAGCCTGACGTCTGCCTTGTACTCTTAGAGGACTGCCCTGTTGCTGGAGACCTGCTGTTCTGATTGAACTCAGGACTTCCAAATGGCTGTAAGTGCTAGTTGGCTGGCCTCCTGATATCAGGGACAGAAAAGGCTCCAATCATCTTGAACCTGCACCTGAACCCAGCCTGAGGCTTGAGTAAGCCAAGGCCCTCTAAGTGCTGCCCCTCCAGTCCTGGACCTTTGGATGTGGTGCTTACGGTTCCCAGGTAGCCCAAATCCTAAACATGGGACTTAGAAAACCTTCAGTCAAAAAGTGCTCAGAGAACTGAGAGGAGCCCAGGACCTATCTGCTTGCTGCTCCTCCCAAGGTGTACCACCGGTTGTCCTGACTTAGCAGGAGCTGCCGCTACATTCTTCCTCACAGCAGAAAATTGTGTTCAGTGGGTCCTCGCAGAAAGGTAATTTGGCCTTGTGATGCTCTCATTGGCTACATCCTGTAGCTTTGTCCTACTGGAGATTTCTAACTCTCATAAAAGAGACTAAGTGCAAATGAATATTCACTGTGACTTAGTCCAGTGGTTCCCCGATGACAACACCTACTTGTTGGACAACACCGACTGCCTTGTCCCGACAAATTTTCTGAGTCCAAAGGTAAGTGGACACTGGGCCCAATCCACTTCATGTATCTGTACCATGCTCCATCGCGGTCAGCCATAACTTTCGACTTTGACCTGGTCTCACACAACTAGATGTCTGTCATTGGGGCTTTGATCTTATTGGTGCAATTTTCAACTATACATTTTAGAAATTCGTAATTTCTTCTCTACTGATTGGATTTTTGTAATTTTGGTGTCAAATAATTTATTAACATTTTCTCATTTTTTCTAAATTGGTGTGGGATTTTTCTTGTGTGGTGTTGTCACTTATTACTGTTTAAGTGCTGCATACTTACTTTACACATTACCTTTAAGTTAAGCCAGACTGTGTTTATGCCAAGCTACCAGAGGCACAGGTTAAAGTTGTGACTTTATTTAGTTCACCCTGACAAGGATTTTGGCTGTTGCTTGAGAAGGGCTCACTTGCCCCTCAACCAACAACCCAATTACTCACACTTAGGATCAGTCCCACCTTACTCTGCCATTTGAAGAGTAATCCAGGTGTACTCCAAGAGTAAGTCAGAGCAACATTTTAGTGAATCGATCATATTATTGCTCTACTATTTATAGGGCGTTCATATTACAATGCAAGTGAAGCATATAATTATATCAACAAAGGGAGAGGGAATGGGGGCGCTTGAAGGTCCAGCATATGTGCCTCCAGAGAGACAAGTGAATTTAATGGTGTATGCAGTTCCTAATGGGGAAGGCAGCGAAGAGGAAGCTAGGAAGGTCTGTTCCCTGACCCTATGGTGGGTGTCTCCTAATTTGGGAATTAGGGTTCTCGCACACCCAGCTGGGTGTCATGCTTCATCATGGGGTATGCTCCTCGTCAGGCCACACCCAGCTGGGTGTCATGCTTCATCATAGGGCATGCTCCTCATCAGGCCGGCACTGCAATGCCCGACGGGCACCCTATGAGGGGCTATTTTCGGAGATCTTGTTATCCCAAGCCGTTAGGTGGGGTGCAGGTAGAGGGCCTTAGGTGTAGATGTGTGTGAGCAGATGTGCAGTGGAGAGTATTAAAAGTATACAATTTTAATATGACAGCCCACTGGTGCCAGTTAGAAACAGATAGTGCAGACCACTTCAGGAAAAATGACCAATAGTGGCTATAATTTTAAGGTCCACATGTTTTTTGCCTGGAGTGTAAAACCGATCACATGGCAATTCTTCAGGACCAATCTCTATAAATTATCTACACAATGGTTGGTTCACTCACAGTGTCGTGTTGTGAACCCAGACACCAGAATCTAACAATGAGGTACCTTTTTATGTAGACCAACCTCAAATGAAAACATAAAATGCATAAATATAGTCACATACTTATTATATGTCATGGCCTCCTAGTGGATACATGCTGAGGCAGTGCAGAAAACACACTAGTGATTTAATAAGGTGCATTTAAAACAAGCGGCACAGTGGCACACGTGGAGTACAACCATGAAGATACATATAAGTGGTGGTAAAGTAACCACCATGGTTAGTATTTTGTAGGAACACTCACCAAATTGTGGTGAATGTCATGTTCTTTTGAATCAATGGTGGTGGCAAAACACTATTTATTAGAGTCCTAAGGAAACTTAGCAGTCGTTGAAATAGAATACAAGAATTAGTATAAAGAGGTAAGGACTGGAGATCCGGGGTTTCTTGGTGAGGGAGAGGAAGAGGCATCCCTGACTCGTAATAAGCAGTGACGCAAACAGCAGCATTGGCGATGTACTTAAGATTCAGCAGTTGCTGATGTAAGTCCAGGACCTACCCCATCCTCCACCATGTTGGGAGTGAGGCAGGGCAGGCGTGGAGATGTGTTAAACAACACTGCGAGGAGTGAGGCACCCAGGTACTGGAGGCACATCCTGTGACGTTGCGTGGGTCCCTTTGAGCCTGCAACTTTTGGGGCAGGTATGCAAAAGCATGCACCATGTTGGGTGTGGGGAAAGTAGTTCAGGCCCAAAGAAATAGGCCTCACAAACACAGGGGAATGTGATGGTGATCTTGCCCAAAGGTTCGGCGCCCTGTCAGGTGGGACTACTGGCTTATTGGAGCCGTCTTTGGAGGAAATGGATGAAGGACAGCAGTACTGAGATCAGTATCTCGCACTTTGAGATGGAAATCAAATAACTTAAAAAGGTGAGTAGACCTTGTCAAAAGCAACATCACAGGAGCAATCGATATATGCTTATGACTTTAAACAAATCCTGTAGACGCGCGACTCTATCATGGTCACTGGTTGTCATGGAGGATAAACATATATCACAGCGTACATCTGAATAACTCTAAAGGAGACGAGGTGTATGCTTCAACCAACCCAGAGGTGGAAGGGGGTATGATTGGGACAGTATTAGGAGCACATGTAGCTTAATATCTTAATTGAGGACAAAGGTTTAGGAGATGGCATGGGGGATGGAGGAGTTGGAGTCCCCTCTAGGTAATCTTCCCTTCTGGAGTGCCCTGGTGTATTATCTGTTTACTTCAGTCCATGGGATATTCTCATTTAATCCCCTAGTGTCGCACAACAGACGTAACATCCAATGTTGCTCCATTCTGTAGAGGGCTTGTTTGCACAGATGTGGGTGTGCTTCCAAGATCGTCCATTTCAGAGTATCTGGTGTGTGGCCCATTTCTTCGAAGTGTACATAAAGTTTTGTGTGGCGTTTATGGCATCGGATGTTACTGCGGTGTACTATTATCCTTGTCTTGGCCATCCTAGTGGTCATACCCACGTAACGTAAATTGCAAGGACATGTTAAGATGTAGATGCAATTCATTGTATTGCAATTTGTGTGTCTTTTTTGTGTCCATCTGAATGTGGGTGTATGGTGTAATTCTTTAATAGGGCATGTCAGATCGCACACTGTGTATGAGCCACAGGAAAAGTGGCCCGTAACAGGAGGGAGGTCCCAATGGGGGCACTGGACTGTCATGGTACTTGGTCGTGGTCTAGTGTGAGTCAAGAGATCCTTCAGGTTTCTGGTCCACTTGAATGCGAACCGTGATATTTGGAAGCTGAGTTCACCTGTTTGTAGGATACCCCAGTGTTTCATTACAATATTTTTGATTCTGTTTGAGTTGGGAGTGAATGTTATTATCGAGCAGTGCCTCTCTGTTATTATTTCGGGCTCACTTTTTAGCTGTATTGTTGTAATGGGTGGGGTAGTCTATTTGTTTCATTTTCTTTGCAAGTTGGTCAGCCTCAGTGTCATAGTCTTGGACAGTGCTGCAGTTGCGTCATAGTCTTAAGAACTGCCCGAATGGGAGATTCTCTCTTAGTGTCCTTGGATGGAGGCTGTTGCAATAACTTGATTTTCTGTACACTGTGGTGCACAATTGGCCCTCATTGAGAGTGATCAGCAGATTGAGAAACAGTATACTTGTCTCAGATATAGTATTTGTGAAATGGAGGAAAGTGTTGAGAGTGTTCACCCACCCACAGAAATCCTCACATGACAATGCATATAATTATACTATGTTCATTGTTCATCAAAGGATTCCCTTTCAAATGGATAAATACAGTCACAGCAACCATGCACGCACAGTCAAGTGAAACTTTTTATCAGGGAATTTAACTCTAGAATCAAAGCTGAGGCAAAAGTTGTGGGTGTAAATTTTCACAAATTATCATCCCGATGATCGTCTACATGCCAAAGGCAACAGTAGAGGCTCATTTTAGTCTTAAGTTTTATACTGTGATTGGCCTCTGGTTACTGATTATTTTGCTAATTATTTTACCACTCAACATTCTCATAGAGTTGCTCTTCATTCATCTGCCATTGCCTTTCCAGAAATGCCTAATCACATAGCCTCTTGTTCTAGGAACATGTGCCAAGTTAAATTTAAGCAAGCCTTTAGCTTTCAGACTTACCAGGGAAGTGCTATAATGCCTGAATGGACAGGCTAGCTCTGGCTTCAATAGAAAGAGTCTGGTTCTTGATCTCCTTTCAATAATGAAATTGAGTTTGGAGAGAAAATGGTATAAAGAAAATAAAAGTAGAGATATGCAACAGAAGAGAAAGATTGAGTTATGATGAGGGAAAGAGGTGAAATGAATATCTTTCTGAGACTAGAACGGAATTACTATAAAAAATAAAAATGGACATTTTAAGAATGCTTTACAGCACTGTAGGAAGGTGGAATCTGACTAATGGTTGCCCCCAACTTTTTGCCTGGTATTTGAGTGGTTTTTGACTAGTCTGGCTGGGATCCTGCTATCCAGGACCCCAGCCTATCTGCTTTCTCCTTAAAACTGATGTGAGTACCCTAGGTAAGAACCAATTGGATGCTGAGGATGCCCTGACAGTCCCTTGTAGATGGTACCGTAGGTACCCAGGGCATGGGTCCCTCAGTTGGCCTACCAGGGCTGCAGCACTTATTGTGCCACCCTGGGACAGCCATACAAACTGACACCACCAGACCACTACTGTAGTCTGGGTAAGGTGGTGCTAGCACCCCTTACAGGGATATAGGTACCCTATATCCCACCCCATTACAACACATATACTCTCATAGGTCACCCCATTAGCAGGCCTTGCTAATCCTACAAGACAGGGTGCTGAGGTATGTGTGAGGGGGGACCCCTACCTGAGTAGGGCCTCTCTGCAACCTTCGTAAAATCATTGCTGGGTTGTTTGTAGTGTAGCCATACCATATACTCTTAACCGCATTATAAGTCTATCGCGATAGCGTGATAACTTGAGAATGGCTACACAGAACCATATTGTGTTTGTTGTCAAACATGTAGGAATCCTACCTCCAGTCCAGCCATGGGCATGAGGGCACAATTCCCCCCTGCTAGAGGGACGATATGGGAAAAGAGGCAGAATTCAGACACCAATTTAAAAGTGCACACGTAGTACAAAATGGCTACTACCCGCCACCCACACGACTCTGGCTGGCTGTTGCTGGGGTAAATCCCAGCCTCGCCAGCTGGACAATAGGACTCCTGTGGCAGGGAGGTGCTAGCATCTCCCCAGACAGGATATGTGGATTGGAACAGGGTGGGTGCACCACATGTTGCCTTTCAGAGTTGCATGTAGGCAGCTACAGCGCCTACATTCTGCATACACCGCCTGGAACGGGTTCAGGGGCATCCTGTTCATCGTCCAGGTGGGAAACACACAAAGGGGAGAGGGTGTAGCCACCCTTTCCCGCCTCACCTCTCATTGGTGGACACTACTCTGGACACTCCCCTAATCTTGGGGATAAAGGTGAATAACGTGGCCCCAGAGCCTCAGATTAATCTTGGACTTCACAGACTTGACCTTCGACGAGCTGCTGCCCAGCTGACTGAAGAAATCTCCCTTGGGGTAAAGGAGTTACCCCCCTGCTTGGCAGGCACCTGAAACACTGCAAGTGACCCGGTGGGAACTTTGCTGTTCCTATGGACTTTGTTGACTCCCAGCAACCTTGAGGTGGGTTTCCTAAGCATCCCAGAGGCCAGTGAGTGTGCACAGCAAGTCTGAGCACCGTGGACCGCGTGGGTGTCGAGATTCCCAATACCCCAGGACACCAGCCACCTCTTGCATAGCACACGACCCTAACCAGTGGGGAGGTTGTGCTTTGGCCCATTATTGAGCCAACCACCAAGCAGCATTTGTGCCAAAGACCAGCACCCTAGCCCTCTCCGGTGGCCCGTGGGCTCCCTTTTGCGCACTCCATTTTGCTGCCTTCCGCGGTCCCTTGTCTCTCGACTTTTGGGCCCGAGCGGAGAACAATCTCAACATTTAAGAATTCCTCTGATTGCTCCAGGCCTGCTCTACAGCCTCTCCAAAAGAGACCTCTCACAGACCTTGTGGGTCTGCATTAGTAGCTGATTTGTTTACCTTGCGTGGGTTGTGGTTGCCAAGGCTTAGTGGATCCAATCCTGACATTAACACTGCAGCGACCCTCATCCAACGTGGGATAGTTGCCCTCCCAAACCTGGCCTTCCTTGAAGCCTCCCGGAGCCCGTGGCTGCAGATCCAAGCTACACCTCTTTCCAATTGAAGCACCCGACATTGAAGGGCTCTTTCCCTTGAGCTCCCTGGTCACTGTGCCGTGACCCAGACTCTGTCCCCTCTGCTTTCAGGTTCTTCTCTGCAAGATCTACAACTTCAATCTTCACGGCATCATCGACGCTTTTGGCTAGCAGCAGTTTTGTACATTTTCCCATTGAAAATCAGCCCGCGACCCGACATCGAAAACGACTTATGCACCCGGCTTCCCTGGGGCAGGTAACAGTGGTACCTCGGTACTCTCGTGGTAGTGGGCTCCTCAAAAGCTTAACTCTAAAGTTTTAACTTTGAACTCCTGCTAGAAGTGACTTTAATCTGTTTAAATCAAACTGCGACATTCTCCTTAGGCTTTAATAGAGATCCCGATAGCAGCTATTTCCACTGCACGCGCCTCCCGTGGGTCCCCTTTCTAATAACCTGGGGTGGATTCTTAAGGGGCCAGCGATCCTAAATGCCCTAGGCATTGTCTGTAGAATTGTTGTGGTTCTTATACCACTTTTTTAATATATGGTTTGGTCCCCCCCGGAGCCCTATGATTCCAGTGCTATTTATTGTATCTATCAATGCTTGTTTGAATTTTAACTTTGCCTCAGCCTCATAAAGAGACTTGTGGGATTCTGTTTAGAATAAATATATACCTGTGTGGGCTACTCTTTCATTTGGCCATTCAAGAGGTTATCTATGGTAAAACAATAAGCTTAACACTCCTTCAAGATTTAGCCTGAAGGCTGCTCTCCACAGCTACCACTAGGATAGCTCTCTTTAAAGGTTGTCTTAAACCTATCATCAATAAGAGTCGAATTGGACTGGTGCAAGGTGTCCCCTATAACTAGGAGACAGCATATGCCAGGCCAACTTCTCACAAGCACATAAATCAATAACTACTTTATGGTCTATTTCAAAAGGTATTTCCTCTTTTGTGCGCAAAAGCAGGGACTACTTGAACATAATAGAACAAAAAGGTTTACAATATTTCTAAAACACAACAATAGATGTAAGAGAAACTATGACAGGCGTAAGATAAAAATGTATCTGCAATAGGGAAATCTGCGGAAGAAAGTGGAATCATTATTTTAAGGTTTTCCTTCGAGCCTCAAATAACCTTAGGGTGGATCTACCAAAAATAAATCAAATCCAGTAATACAATGCTCTTTCAATCCCATTGTCGTAAAAATAAGTCTTTTGTTGTGTGCCAAAGTATTAATTGCACATAGCTCACTCACTTGTTGAGCTAATTCTGTCAAAATACCTGGTAAATAAAATTATCTGTGACATGAAGGGATTGATTGAGTGCTGTCAATAGGGGCCCAATTCACAAATGTCATTTTACAGTACATGAAATAGTTGTACAGTAGCAAAGCTACTCACTACACACATACTATACAATCCAATTCCCATACTTCTGGTCAGAAAGCTCCTACAATGCCTCTGATATATTTTCTGTGGAGATCTCCATGACAGTGCCAGATATGCACAAGTAACTATACTACTTTGTAGAAAATATGGAGGTGAAAAGGGGGACTAGTAAAAAAAAGTGGAGCACATATTCAAAAAGAGGTGTGGGATGTGCATGTTAGTATAAAGATTACATGTACAAAAGTGTATGGGCATTGCAACTCACAAAAGGATGTGGCTATTTAGCAGGCTACTGGTCAGATAGTGCATAAGCTCTACTATTTAAATGGTGGCAGCAAAATAATACCTAATCTCTGATACTTCGATGTACAATGATGATGATGTACAGTTTGACTGGCAGCTACATAAATAGTGTAAAGCAGGTTTTTATTTTGCCCCATGTCACTTGACTTAGACAATCTGGTAGGGCTAATTTGGGGTTCCAGCGATTGTGTAATGAGGAAGCTTTTAATTTGTCTTTTCTCACTGGTGCATGATTCTTCAGGTGATTTTGATGCTCTTTGTTTTGCCACCAGGATTTGTATCGTTATAACTTTACCAGTGACTCAGAATCAGAATCAACTTTATTTCAGGCAACAATATTGGCCATAAAAGCACATTCAATGCAAAAATCAACAAACATGATACAGCATAAAAATGTTAAGACCACTATATGTAGATTTAAAAAAATGTATATCCAAAAGGATAAAGTGCTAAAGTGCTAAAAAGAGGTTAATAAAATCTCATTCAAAACAGAAAGGCATTATTTATTGTTATAGCTCACTTAAAGAATAAGCCCATTGCAATGCTAACGTCCTGAGATGGGAAGGACTGTATGTAGAGAAACGCAGCTCTACATTTTCTTATCTTAGGTTTTTGAAGAGCAGGGATAACCAAACCCTTAGTCAGGTCTCTATTAAACCTACAGAAGAACAGGAAGTGCATTGGGGTTTGATCAGATGATTCGTCACAAGGGCAACGACACACAGTGGAAACATCATACTGATCAAGGGAAAAACACAGTTGCCAATTAACAGTGCCAAGACAAAATCTAGAGAAAACTGACCACTCCCATGGGCTTTTAACCCATTCTAGATAAGGTTCTATCCCAGGACACATTTTTATCTTTACATATTGTCTATAGGAGGCAGATAAGGCCGGTTCCCTAGACCTGGACTGCTCCACCAAGATGTTTTCTTTAACCGACCTCTTATCCTCCTTCATGATGGATGTCGGATCCTTAAAGAGATGAGGTCTGCCAAGGCTGGATAGGTTAGTTTATATATATTCCATCCACAGCTTCAAGAGGCTCCGGGCACTCCTCAAACAGTTCTCAATTACGGCTTTGCTAAGGGAAGCCTGTACATTTCACCCGATAGAACATCAACGTAACAGAGAGGTTAGCTTATTACAATCTTCAACATAACATATGCCAAGCTCCTCATGCACCTTGGAATCACAACTGGAGGATGGGCACAACTAAAATGTATGCACCACTCTGTTTTCCTCCAGCTGCAGGTTGCCACTGTGGGCACAACCCCAGATCCCAGCACCATATGTTGGTACAGGGGCACATCTGTGATTATAGAATGTAACTCTTTCCATGCGTCAGGTGACCGGGAGCTGTCCGACGCCACATTGCTTGTGTGCGTTAGTTGGCTCCTGGCCGTCCGCACACATGGCACTTGAAATCCCTCTGGTGTGGGCACCAGAGGGATTTCTTTCAGTCCTAAGCAGCCTCAGGAGCTGGGGAAGGGCTTACTCAGCTCTCGAGGCTGTTTGGCTTGTTTCAGGGAAAGGACAATCAGTGCACATGTAGCGCTGACATAATTTCACAGAAATTGCACTGCCTACGTGCTCCGGGGGCTATCTCAGCCCCCCAAGCACGTAGGCAGACAGGAGAGTTATTGTTGGAATGCCCCATGCCCCAAACAAATTCCAGAGTCTATCTGCCCCCCCAGGTGGCAGATGGGAGCAATAGCCCCTGATCTGCCCCTTGGGAGGCAGGAAGATCACTAGGCACTTTTCTTTTTTATAAATAGGAATGGGGGCTGGCCAGAAAGCCCACGAGGCACCAGGGATTGTTTTTGTTTATACGTATGGGTGGGAGCTGCCCAAAATAGGCATGCCAATGCCCCCACCACCCCAAAAAAATGATCTCAGTCTTTCTGCATCTCCTGGGAGGCAGATTGGGACAATAGCCCCCGATCTGCCCCCTGGGGGGGGGGGGGCAGAAAGCACACTAGGCACCAGGGATTTTTTATATGTATATCGGGGAGAGGGCAGCCCAAAATGGTCATGCCAAGACCCCCAACCCCAAATAATTCCACAGTTTTTCTGCCCCCGAAAGGCAGATGGGGGCAACAGCCCCTGACTTGCTCCCAAGGGGGTGGCAGAAAGCCCACTTGGCACCAGGAGTGTATTTGTTTTATACATAGGGGTGGAGTCTGCTCAAAATGGAAGATGGGGGTAATAGCCCCTGTCTGCCCCCCCACCAGGCAGCCTGTAGGCACCAGGGATTATGGGCAGGCCAATACCCACAACCCCCCAAAAAAATTGCCAGACGTTCTGCTCTCCCCAGGAGGCAAATGGGGCAATCGTACCTTTGTGAGTGACTGCGTGCATGAGTGGCTGTATGGGTGAGTGAGTGAATGTGTGTGTAGACCTAGGAATTGGTGAGTAGGTATGTACTAACTGCTATTGGTGTGTCTATGGTTTCAAGATTGGTAGTCTGAATTTTAGAGTGAGTGTATGAAAGCTTATATTAGAGTGTGAGTAAGTGCATCAGAGATTATGTTTATGATGTCATCAGTGAGTTCATTTGGAATGTCATCAATGATGTTACTGACCATGTCATGAGTGATGTTATATGTGACGTCATCAGCAGTGCATTGTCGGGGCGATACTTTTAGTTAGCTCAGCTAACTATAACGGCTGAATTTCTATGGTTTTGTACAAGTGAAATGACAGTCTAACTATAACGTCTCTGTAACCTTTCGTTTTTTTCAGTGAATTTCTAAGGTTTTTTTAAATGCAAATTCCTAACTATAATGTCCCTGAAACCTGTGTTTTTTTTCAGTGAATTGCTAAGGCGTTTTTAGTGCTAATTTCTAAATATAACGTCCCTGAAACCTGTGTTTTTTTCAGTGAATTTCAATTTATTTTTTCAACTAGCAGTCATGTTTGCAGAGTGGTGGAGAAAGGGATCTGGGCCACCGACCAGCTCTCAGGAATTCCAATGCGTTGGACTTACAGGAGGTACCAGGAGGGTTCTTGGTCCCCAAGGTCCCCCTGGAGTAATGTGGACTTCATCCTTCAACCAGCAGTGCACCAAAAGGTACGTTAGAATAGTGGCAGAGAAAGGGGGGCTCTGACCACCTCTCAGCAATCTAGCTGTGTGCAGCTTACTGGAGGTAACACGAGGGCTAGTTGGACCCCGAGAACCCTCAAGAGGAAAGGGGACTTCAAGCCCCAACCAAGACCACGCCAGGAGGTGCCTTTGAAGAGTGGTGGAGAAAGGGGGCTTCAGTTGCGTGAAGGACCCAAAGAAATGTCTCCAGTGACCTTGTGTGTCTTTAACTTTGTCACCGAGCGGGAAACGCACTAGGGTGCTTTCGGTAAGCTGTCCATCATTCTGTGACAGAATAAAGCATTGATACAACGCTTGCTGGCTCTCCAAGTTGGGTGCTTTTTCTTGGATATTTAAATGCGGCCTCTCCCGGGTCGCGGAGAGCCCTCCCGCGGATGTGCGGGTCCGAGCGCAGTTATTTCAACAGCGCAACACGGAGCGCTGTATCCACTGTCTGGATATTTCAGTCTTGCAACAAGCCCCTTCTGCTACAGCAACCCACTGGGGTAAGAATTCTACATGGGGTCGATGGCGGCCGTTTTCAATAACAATTTGCAGTACATGAACTCGCTATTCCAGCATGCACTTTGCAGGATACGCCCACTACGGAACAGAAAACACTGGGTATAAAGAGTTGCGGTATGCTGCCTGTCCTCATTGCCAACACCTGTGAGCAAGGGCGCGAAGACGCCCGAAACGCGTAAGGAGAATGTCGGCGAGACAACATGCTGTGCATTTGAAGTTTGTCTAGCGGGGCTGCCTGACAGAATAAAGCATTGATACAACGCTTGCTGGCTCTCCAAGTTGGGTGCTTTTTCTTGGATATTTAAATGCGGCCTCTCCCGGGTCGCGGAGAGCCCTCCCGCGGATGTGCGGGTCCGAGCGCAGTTATTTCAACAGCGCAACACGGAGCGCTGTATCCACTGTCTGGATATTTCAGTCTTGCAACAAGCCCCTTCTGCTACAGCAACCCACTGGGGTAAGAATTCTACATGGGGTCGATGGCGGCCGTTTTCAATAACAATTTGCAGTACATGAACTCGCTATTCCAGCATGCACTTTGCAGGATACGCCCACTACGGAACAGAAAACACTGGGTATAAAGAGTTGCGGTATGCTGCCTGTCCTCATTGCCAACACCTGTGAGCAAGGGCGCGAAGACGCCCGAAACGCGTAAGGAGAATGTCGGCGAGACAACATGCTGTGCATTTGAAGTTTGTCTAGCGGGGCTGCCTGACAGAATAAAGCATTGATACAACGCTTGCTGGCTCTCCAAGTTGGGTGCTTTTTCTTGGATATTTAAATGCGGCCTCTCCCGGGTCGCGGAGAGCCCTCCCGCGGATGTGCGGGTCCGAGCGCAGTTATTTCAACAGCGCAACACGGAGCGCTGTATCCACTGTCTGGATATTTCAGTCTTGCAACAAGCCCCTTCTGCTACAGCAACCCACTGGGGTAAGAATTCTACATGGGGTCGATGGCGGCCGTTTTCAATAACAATTCGCAGTACATGAACTCGCTATTCCAGCATGCACTTTGCAGGATACGCCCACTACGGAACAGAAAACACTGGGTATAAAGAGTTGCGGTATGCTGCCTGTCCTCATTGCCAACACCTGTGAGCAAGGGCGCGAAGACGCCCGAAACGCGTAAGGAGAATGTCGGCGAGACAACATGCTGTGCATTTGAAGTTTGTCTAGCGGGGCTGCCTGACAGAATAACGCATTGATACAACGCTTGCTGGCTCTCCAAGTTGGGTGCTTTTTCTTGGATATTTAAATGCGGCCTCTCCCGGGTCGTGGAGAGCCCTCCCGCGGATGTGCGGGTCCGAGCGCAGTTATTTCAACAGCGCAACACGGAGCGCTGTATCCACTGTCTGGATATTTCAGTCTTGCAACAAGCCCCTTCTGCTACAGCAACCCACTGGGGTAAGAATTCTACATGGGGTCGATGGCGGCCGTTTTCAATAACAATTTGCAGTACATGAACTCGCTATTCCAGCATGCACTTTGCAGGATACGCCCACTACGGAACAGAAAACACTGGGTATAAAGAGTTGCGGTATGCTGCCTGTCCTCATTGCCAACACCTGTGAGCAAGGGCGCGAAGACGCCCGAAACGCGTAAGGAGAATGTCGGCGAGACAACATGCTGTGCATTTGAAGTTTGCCTAGCGGGGCTGCCTGACAGAATAAAGCATTGATACAACGCTTGCTGGCTCTCCAAGTTGGGTGCTTTTTCTTGGATATTTAAATGCGGCCTCTCCCGGGTCGCGGAGAGCCCTCCCGCGGATGTGCGGGTCCGAGCGCAGTTATTTCAACAGCGCAACACGGAGCGCTGTATCCACTGTCTGGATATTTCAGTCTTGCAACAAGCCCCTTCTGCTACAGCAACCCACTGGGGTAAGAATTCTACATGGGGTGGATGGCGGCCGTTTTCAATAACAATTTGCAGTACATGAACTCGCTATTCCAGCATGCACTTTGCAGGATACGCCCACTACGGAACAGAAAACACTGGGTATAAAGAGTTGCGGTATGCTGCCTGTCCTCATTGCCAACACCTGTGAGCAAGGGCGCGAAGACGCCCGAAACGCGTAAGGAGAATGTCGGCGAGACAACATGCTGTGCATTTGAAGTTTGTCTAGCGGGGCTGCCTGACAGAATAAAGCATTGATACAACGCTTGCTGGCTCTCCAAGTTGGGTGCTTTTTCTTGGATATTTAAATGCGGCCTCTCCCGGGTCGCGGAGAGCCCTCCCGCGGATGTGCGGGTCCGAGCGCAGTTATTTCAACAGCGCAACACGGAGCGCTGTATCCACTGTCTGGATATTTCAGTCTTGCAACAAGCCCCTTCTGCTACAGCAACCCACTGGGGTAAGAATTCTACATGGGGTCGATGGTGGCCGTTTTCAATAACAATTTGCAGTACATGAACTCGCTATTCCAGCTTGCACTTTGCAGGATACGCCCACTACGGAACAGAAAACACTGGGTATAAAGAGTTGCGGTATGCTGCCTGTCCTCATTGCCAACACCTGTGAGCAAGGGCGCGAAGACGCCCGAAACGCGTAAGGAGAATGTCGGCGAGACAACATGCTGTGCATTTGAAGTTTGTCTAGCGGGGCTGCCTGACAGAATAAAGCATTGATACAACGCTTGCTGGCTCTCCAAGTTGGGTGCTTTTTCTTGGATATTTAAATGCGGCCTCTCCCGGGTCGCGGAGAGCCCTCCCGCGGATGTGCGGGTCCGAGCGCAGTTATTTCAACAGCGCAACACGGAGCGCTGTATCCACTGTCTGGATATTTCAGTCTTGCAACAAGCCCCTTCTGCTACAGCAACCCACTGGGGTAAGAATTCTACATGGGGTCGATGGCGGCCGTTTTCAATAACAATTTGCAGTACATGAACTCGCTATTCCAGCATGCACTTTGCAGGATACGCCCACTACGGAACAGAAAACACTGGGTATAAAGAGTTGCGGTATGCTGCCTGTCCTCATTGCCAACACCTGTGAGCAAGGGCGCGAAGACGCCCAAAACGCGTAAGGAGAATGTCGGCGAGACAACATGCTGTGCATTTGAAGTTTGTCTAGCGGGGCTGCCTGACAGAATAAAGCATTGATACAACGCTTGCTGGCTCTCCAAGTTGGGTGCTTTTTCTTGGATATTTAAATGCGGCCTCTCCCGGGTCGCGGAGAGCCCTCCCGCGGATGTGCGGGTCCGAGCGCAGTTATTTCAACAGCGCAACACGGAGCGCTGTATCCACTGTCTGGATATTTCAGTCTTGCAACAAGCCCCTTCTGCTACAGCAACCCACTGGGGTAAGAATTCTACATGGGGTGGATGGCGGCCGTTTTCAATAACAATTTGCAGTACATGAACTCGCTATTCCAGCATGCACTTTGCAGGATACGCCCACTACGGAACAGAAAACACTGGGTATAAAGAGTTGCGGTATGCTGCCTGTCCTCATTGCCAACACCTGTGAGCAAGGGCGCGAAGACGCCCGAAACGCGTAAGGAGAATGTCGGCGAGACAACATGCTGTGCATTTGAAGTTTGTCTAGCGGGGCTGCCTGACAGAATAAAGCATTGATACAACGCTTGCTGGCTCTCCAAGTTGGGTGCTTTTTCTTGGATATTTAAATGCGGCCTCTCCCGGGTCGCGGAGAGCCCTCCCGCGGATGTGCGGGTCCGAGCGCAGTTATTTCAACAGCGCAACACGGAGCGCTGTATCCACTGTCTGGATATTTCAGTCTTGCAACAAGCCCCAGGTATTTATAGTTAGGACCTTGTTTCTATTAAATATATACATATATATTATTTACTGGCAGTAGCCAGTAGGTAGTTATAGTTAGGTCATAGTTTCCATAGGAAAAGCGTTTTTTGATTTGCCAATCACTTTGGCGTTGTTTGATGAATCGTAACCAAATTTTCCAAATTTATGGCCCTCTCAGGTCGGCAGATGTCGTGAAAGTTTCAGGGTGATTCATCAAGTGGGGACCGAGAAAAAAGGGGGTACCAAAACATATTTTCTTCATGTTCATTTCCATAGGAAACTTTAGAAACAGCTACAGCCTGAACTGCTCAACGGAATTACACCAACTTTGACAGAGAGATTGCTCTTAGTCCAGAAAGCACATTAAATGGTGTAAATCTGTTCAGTCGTTTTTGAGCTATTTAAAAATTTACAGATATCGATATTTGAGAATTGTGAGATCTGATTGGCTGAGCCCTCCTGCACCCGAGCTTGTCTCTGATTGGCTGCCAACACTTCAAACCAGGAAGTGTTGGCAGCCATATTGTGACTCGGTACCGATAATGTGCGGGGGTCCTCCCTCCCACACAGCCCCGGGGACCGCCACCTGCCCATGGCTTAATGTTAAATAGGTGCTCTCAAGCCCCGGGGACTACCACCTCCCTGGGCCTACTTTATAAAACTGTGTGTGGGGGGACTAGAGCCCCCCACACTTGCCTGGGGACCACCACCTCCCCAGGGTTATGTTTACATTGGGAGGGGGCCAGAAGCCCCCAGGGCCGACTCCAGAAACATCCCGGGGTGCCCACCCCTGGGACATTGCAGTTTGCTCTGACAGAGTGGGAGGACGGCTCCCGCCCTGTCATTGCAAACACTGCTCTCGCATCCACGAAGCAAAGTAGAATTGCTTTTGGACAAAAGCAATGTTGGCTCCCGAAGGAGGCGGGGAGCGGGCTGGGACTGCGGGGGCATTTGAGATGTCATCAGTGATGTCACTGACCATGTCATGAGTGATGTAATATGTGACGTCATGAGCAGTGCAATGCGGGGGTGTGAGTTATAGTTAGCTCAACTAACTATAACGGCCATATTTCTTGTGTTTTTTTCAGTGAATATAGATAGATAGATAGATAGATAGATAGATAGATAGATAGATAGATAGATAGATAGATAGATAGATAGATAGATAGATAGATAGATAGATAGATAGATAGATAGATAGATAGATAGATAGATAGATAGATAGATAGATAGATAGATAGATAGATAGATAGATAGATAGATAGAGTTTGGGGTGTTTTGGAATGCTTTTAAAAACATCCCTGACTCAGTTGTTCTATGGGATTGTTTTCCAGTACCAGGGGTTGGAAGGGTTGGCCATGTTCGACTCACTCTATGCTAAGGGACTTATAGCATCATATACCATAACATAAAAATTAACAGATCAGTATAATCTTTATAAAAGAATGCTATAATTATAGTCAGCCATTCAGGTACATCATACAAATTGATCTACCTATACATAAAAAACATTTCTTCACAAATCAGAAATGGAACATGTACAAGGCAGGAAAGATTGAGGTAGCAGTGCTCCCATAATTCACTACACTGCAACACACTAAAAGTAGCTCAAAAAGTGCTTTGTGTTACTTTGCATCAAGGGTACTTTCCATAAGTATTACTTGTATATTCCAAAGCTGCCACTCATGGTTAGTGATGTAAAACCAGACCTAAATTCATCGTCGGACCAGACTGTGAGCCAAATACTTTTGACTCAAATAATAACGCCAAGTTGAGAGAAGTGCAAAGGTGGCAAATATCTTAGCTAATCTATTCCTTCTTTCATTTCACATATTGTGTTTGTTGCACAGTGCTGCACGCATCTAATGTGCCAAATGTTTTAAAATCTGTCTAGGCATTGGATTCTTGTACTGGAAGGGTATAGTACCAGTTCAAAACCTGTGCTAGGCATCACATACATACCTTTGTGCTAAGTTGCAAGTGTGGCACTGTGCAGCCTTTTTGTAAACACAGATAGAAACTGCTGGCTATATTTATTGAATGAGGCTCTGTGTTGCTCTCTCCTCCAGGGCAACAGCTTAGCTTGCTGTGCAGCATTGCTCTAAAGCTGTCTTGATTTACGCCAACATGATTTCCCCAGATTCACAGGATGGGTTTGGGTTTCGAACCTGCTGCCCCATGTCCCCCAGTATGTCCCTCTATCCACCAGGCCACATCTGAATGACAAATGGGATTTGCATAAATGATGTTGTTTTAAAAAAAAAAAAAAATCTAAACTTGTGTGAATTTAGACAAAGACAAAAGCATAATTTGGCATGACATGAGCCCTCTTCTAAACTAATGTTAGATTGATTTAATGGCTTACTCTCCACAGTTATGCAACTCCCTGACCGGTGCTTATACGCGAAGCAGGCTATGATGACCAGTGCTGGTGGGAACCACGTGAAACGGTAAACCAAGCGCACAAAGAGCACCAGGCATTAAATTGCAGGCAGCTAAGAATTTTCCAGAAAGAAATGATACAGGCATCATTGATTTGGAATATGTTGCTCTCAGCGGGAGATCGCATCATGAATCATAACTAAACAAAAGGAAAACAGTGACTCTCCAGGCATCAAATTAATCATTGCCAGAAGCTGTACTGAGCTTTCCATAGCCAAAAGCATCTGTTGCAGTTCCAGTATACTCTCAGATTCCGTACAAAACGAATGATTAGTCATATTAGTCACAAACAATATGCTCCATCCGCCTTGCACATACTGTTCCTACACACTGTGGGCCTTATTTATGGGCTTTTGCCGTAGGACAGTGCCGCAGGCCTCCCAGCTACGCTTCCCTACGGCAAAAGAAAAGGGCACGAATGCGCTGTATCTATATGAAACGGTGCATTCCTGTCCTTCCCCCTGTGCCGGCGCTAAATGGGCTGCTCTGTGCCAACGCAGGCACCTTTGCACCATGGTGCAATGGTGCCTGCATTCGGGGATGATTGATTTTGTGCAGGAAGTGACCCTTCCTGCACAAAATCAATCCATTCAGGAGCTTTCCTTTTTCTTGAAAAATGAAAAATGAAAGCATGAGGAGATCTGACACATTACCAGGTTTACAATGCCTCGTGAATCGGGGAATGTGTCAGGTTCCATGGTTGTTGTGTGGGAACACCCGCAGCAACACCCATTTGAACGCCGATTTCACGCAGTTTTCTGCGTGAAAGGATCACATATTTATAAGGCCATGAAAAGCCATGTAAAGTGGCTTTACGTGGCCTTATAAATATGCGTTCCGGGGGTGCCGACAGGGTCTCATAAATTAGGCTCTATATCTGCAAAAAAGTTACACTGGCCCACATGGCACTTTATTTTCTTTATTTGCATATGTTTGGTCAAACCTAATCTATAGTGCCAATGTACTACACAAGGAAAGCAGATCATTAAGGATATCATTTAGCATCTTGAAAGGACCTAGAGCTTTTTCTACATTGGTGGAGGATTCTGGTCAATGATCAAGAGGGTGCATAGTTAAATGGGTGTTCCCAAAATGCGCTTTCCCACCAATGCATTTTCCATAGACTTTTGTATCAAATGTAGCGCGAAAACAGATGAATGGATTTCCATGAAAGTTGGCAGAATTATACATTGTGGTGTGCAGATGGTTTTTGAGGTAAAATTGGTTAGTATTTTTAAAGTTATTTTGCATTTTTATTTAGTGAAATCTGTTGTTGCGGTAAAGTTTCACAGTATTTCCTCACAGCCTTTCCAAAACTTAAAGGCAGCCTTGTTTTTTTTAGGTACACTTTTAATGTGTTCTGCCTTTTGCCATTAATTAAATTAAATATTTATTATGTTTGACATTTTCCCCTACCTAGTACCACTTTTAAAGTGGTAATAGGTAGGGAAAAATATTTATCAGTTTCTTTATAGTTAAAAAAAAAATACAGATTACTGTGGCACTGCCTCAGAAGTACCGTGGTACTGAAAACAAATTGTTTATAAACATATGTTAAAAAATTAAAACTACACAGCACTACTCTATATTTTACAATTATAGCGCAATACAGTGTATTTCTATTTCTAATATATTCAAATCTTCAGAAAAAGTTTAAAAATGAGAGCACTAATTAGAAAATTCTTTATAACATGCGCAGTTATCTCTACTGCTACAAAATATGAAGAAAATTATGAATACATTTCTCTACCTATTAACAGTTTAATAAAGAGGTAAGAGGTAAAGAACAAGAAGACCTAATACTTACCTATATATAAGACCCTAACCCAGAAAGCAGTGTGACTCAGAATGCAACCAAACTGTGCTGAAAATGACATGGCCGTCTTTTAAGTTTTGTTAACAAAGCCATTATCCAATTGCACATTGCCTCATCATGCGCATGTTCCGCAGTATACCGCGAACTTACTGTGGGTATACTGCGGCATAAAATATAACTAAGTATTTTAAAATGTATAACTTTAACACTATTTTCACTATTCACAAATACTATAAAAAATGAGCATTTACACACAATAACCTAATTTCCTGCCATCCGTTCACACACTTTCATGCTACATCTTTCAAATACCACACTCCACTCTGCGCTATTGCCCTCTATTACACTCCACTCAATGTCACTCCATTATGCACCACTCCATTGTACGCTAATCAACTGTACACAAATCCACTCTACACCCCTCCACTTTACAGCACTACACTGTACATTATTACACTCAACGTCACTCCTTTTTATGACACTCCAGGGTACATCACTCCACTGTACGCCCTTCCACTCTACGCTACTTGACTGTATGCTCTTCCACTTATGTAGCTCCACTCTATGACACTACACTCTACGCTGTTCAAGTCTATGCCACTTCACTGTATGGCACTTCAGTGTACAAGACTGCACTTTATGCTATTTCACTGTTCATCATTCCATTCTACGTCACTCCACTCTAGCCACTCCACCCTACACCAGTTCACTATACCATACTACAATCTATCCTATTCCACTGTACAACACTGCACTCTATGCCACTCTACTCAATACTATTCCATTATATGCCAATCACATGATACATAATATAGCAGTCAGCCTCTTCTTTTTATAATCCTTCTTGCATTCTTAAAAACCTTGTGACGTTAAAACAGACATATTAATTATGTAACATTTGTAGGAAGATTAAGGCGGGTCTGGTCTCAGTAAATTGCTTGCCTCTTAATAGGGGTAAAATACATTTTCAATGGGAACCTCAATAAAGTTCACAAAGCAGGACAAAATGCAGAATATCCTGGTCAGAAAAATTGGCACAGCCCATAGGACCCCCCAGAAGCCAATGCAATAGGTTCAACCTGAATCGGATCAACAAAAAGCGATGTTGGGATTAGTAACAAAGGTGAGATATGATTCAATCAATCAATCAATCAATCAATCAATCAATCAGACATTTGTAACGCGCGCTACTCACCCACGAGGGTCTCAAGGCGCAGCCAGGTCTTGAGAAGTTTCCTGAAGGTCAGCAGGTCCTCGGTCTGTCGAAGGTGGATGGGGAGGGTGTTCCATGTCTTGGCGGCGAGGTGGGAGAAGGATCTGCCGCCGGTGGTTGTTCTGTGGATGCGTGGGACGGTGGCGGGGGCGAGGTCGGCGGAGCGGAGCTGGCGGTTGGGGGTGTAGAAGATGAGTCGCTTGTTGAGGTATGCTGGTCCTGCGTCGTGGAGTGCTTTGCGAGCGTGGGTGAGGAGCTTGAAGGTGATCCACTTGTTGACGGGAAGCCAGTGCAGGTCCTTCAGGTGGGCGGTGATGTGCCTGTGGCGGGGGATGTCGAGGATGAGGTGTACAGAGGTGTTTTGTATGCATTGGAGTCTCTTCTGGAGTTTGGCCGTGGTTCCCGCTTAGAGGGCGTTGCCATAGTCCATCCTGCTGGTGATGAGGGCCTGGGTGACCGTCCTTCTGGTTTCGGAGGGGATCCATCTGTAGATCATGCGAAGCATGCGGAGGGTGTTGAAGCAGGAGGAGGAGATGGCGTTGACTTGTTGGGTCATTGACAGAGAAGAGTCCAAGATGAACCCCAGGTAGCGTGCGTGGTCGGTGGGTGTCAGCGCAGTTCCCAGAGAGGCTGGCCACAAGGAGTCGTCCCAGGCGAAAGGGGTGGAGCCGAGGATGAGGACCTCCGTCTTGTCCAAGTTCAGTTTCTGGCGACTGCTCTTCATCCATTCAGTGACAGCCTTCATCCCTGAGTGGAAGTTGGTTTTGGTGGTGGCGGGGTCTTTGCTGAGGGAGAGGATCAGCTGGGTGTCATCGGCATATGAGACTATGTTGAGGTCGTGTGATCGGACGATGTTGGCAAGCGATGTCATGTAGACGTTGAAGAGGGTCGGGCTGAGGGATGATCCTTGGGGTACGCAGCAGGTGATCTTGGTGGCTTCGTATCGGAATGGAGGGAGGCGGACTCTCTGGGTTCTGCCGGTGAGGAAGGAGGTGGTCCAGTCCAGGGCTTTGTTGTGTATTCCCATGTTGTAGAGGCGTGTGCGTAGGGTGTGATGGCAGACGGTGTCGAGGGCGGCCAGGAGGTCCAGGAGGATGAGGGCTGCGGTTTTGGTCGTTGTCCAGCAGGGCCCTGATGTCGTTGGTGGTGGTGATGAGGGTGGTTTCGGTGCTGTGGTTGCTGCGGAATCCGGATTGGGACGAGTCCAGGGTGTTGTTTTCTTTGTGGAATTGGGTCAGTTGTCTGTTGACGATCTTCTCGATGACTTTCGCCGTGACGAGAGCAGGAAGATGGGCCGGAAGTTCTTGAGGTCCTTTGGGTCAGCTTTGGGTTTCATGAGGAGGGCGTTGATCTTTGTGTGTTTCCAGCTTTCCGGGAAGGTGGTGGTCTCAAATGAGCTGTAGAAGATCTTACGGAGTTGGGGTGCGATGACAGATCTCGCTTTGTTGAAGATGTGGTGGGGGCAGGGGTCTGATGGTGAGCCAGAGTGGATGGTGTTCATGGTTTTGATGGTGTCTTCGTCGTTGATGTGGTTCCAGGAGATTATACGGCCGGTGTGACTGGGGGGCGGTGAGTCTGGGATGTGGGCGGCTGTCAGAGAGGTCTGAGTGTTGAAGCTGTTGTGGATGTCTGTGATCTTGCAGTGAAAAAAGGAGGCTAGAGAGTCGCAGAGGTCTTGTGATGGTGGGATGTCGTTGGAGCTGGAGCTGTGGTTGGCGAGTTCCTTCACGATGTTCAAGAGCTCTTTGCTATTGTGTGTGCTGTTGTCGATGCGTTCCTTGAAGGAGGTCCTTTTGGCCATTTGAATGAGTTGGTGGTGTCTGTGGCTGGCGTTCTTGAGGGCTGCATGGTTGTCCGTTGTTTGCTTGTGGTGCCATTTCCTCCCTAGTCTCCAGCAGGTCTGCTTGAATGTCTGGAGGTCGGCAGTGAACCAGATGGCTCTTCTGTCGGTGCGTCTGTCTGTGGGTTTCTTGATCGGGGTGAGAGTGTTGGCGCAGTCGTTGATCCATTGCTTGAGGTTGCGGGCGGCTGTGTCGGTGTCAGTGTGGTCGGTCGGTGGGTCTCGGGTGAGGGTGGTGATTAGCTGGTCTTCGGTGACCTTGTTCCAGCTTCAGTGGGGGATTCTTTGCTGGTTGTTCTGTGTGGTGGTTTTCTTGAAGGAGAAGTGGATACAGCAGTGGTCGGTCCAGTGGAGTTCGGTGGTCTGGCTGACGGAGACGCGGCTGCTGTTGGAGAAAATGGGGTCAAGCGTGTGTCCGGCGGAGTGGGTGGGTGTTGTGACGAGCTGTTTGAGACCGAGGTTGGCGATGTTGTCCAGAAGTGTGGTGGAGTTGCTGTTGTTGGTGTTCTCGAGGTGGAAGTTTAGGTCTCCGAGGAGGATGCAGTCTGTGGAGGCCAGGGCATGCGTGATGACGGCGTCTGTGATGGAGTCGATGAACTGTGGCTGGGGTCCGGGGGTCTGTACAGGAGGGTTCCTCTGAGGGTGGTGTTGGGATCGATGTGGATCTGGAAGTGTAGGTGTTCGGCGGTGCTGAGGGTGTCTTCAGTATTGGTCGAGATTCTAAGGGTATTTCTGTGGACAATGGCGATCCCTTCTCCCGGTCTGTTGATGCGATCCCTGCGCGTGATCTTGTAGCCATTCGGGATGGCTATGGCAATGTTAGGCGCCGATGAGGAGTTCATCCAGGTCTCCATCAGGAAAGCGACGTCCGGGGAGGGTGAGTCGAGCAGGTCCCAGAGTTCGACATGTGCCTGTGGACGGATCGGGTGTTGAGCAGTATGCATCTGAGGTGGTTGTTGCCTGCCTTGGTGGAGGGGGGCGGTCGCGCTGGTGTATGCTGGCTGGTGAAGCTGCAGTTTCGGCAGGTGAAGGGTCCGTGGATTTGCTTCAGGGTGGCCTGGAAGCAGGCGGTAGATCGTCCTGCTTTGAGTGCATGGAGGAAGGTGGCGTCGTAGTGGTGTCTCGCGTTGTGGTGCTTGCGGGGGCCAGGGGGTCTGGTGCAGGAAGCGCTCCAGGCATGGACGGGTGCAGACGGGCTTGCCTTAGGCATGCCTTCAGCGCGCTCGCTGCACGCGTCCATTGCACGACCGCGCAGCGGTCGCCACTTAAGTAGGGGAGGGACGAGCAGCTGGGAGGTAGGAGTGGGGCGGGTTGTGGCGGGAAGGCGAATGCTGAGGCAGCCTTATGGGCTAAGGGGGAAGCGGGGGAAAAGACACTAAATACCAAGCAGTAAGCAGTGGGCAGAAGGCAATTCAAGAGGCCTAGATTCAATAAAGTACAGAAAAGAAAAAAGAAAATCGGAGCACGGGGGCCCAGCAGGTAGGGGTCTCAAACCCTGCCTGTGTGGGACTGAAGCTGTGCACAGTCAGGCAGAGCTGCGGGGGAAGAGCTGACCTCTGACGGTGGTCAGGGGTCTAGCTCTCGCTCCCCGCAGCGGTTACCATTTAAGTAGGGGAGGGGCGAGCGGCTGGGATGTGGGAGCGGGGCGGGTTGTGGAGGGAAGGCGAACACTGAGGCAGCATTATGGGCTAAGGGGGAAGCGGGGGGGAACAATCCACTAAATACCAAGCAGTAAGCAGTGTGCAGTAGGCAATTCAAGAGGCCCAGATTAAATAAATTACAGAAAAGAAAAAAGAAAATCGGAGCGCGGGGCCCAGCAGGTAGGGGTCTCGAACCCTGCCTCGGTAGAAAAAATAACATATGCACAAACTGAGGGCTTGACTAGCTCCTTATTCTCCTTGAAACCTGTGCCATGACACAGAAATGTTTTTTAACCCAGAACAAGTCACCTCTCATAATATTTTCGGGATGATCATGTAAATCTGGACAACATGACTCTCCGCAGTTATGTCTGATGCAGTTCAGCCATGGAATAGGTTTAGATTTATCCAAATGCATACAATCCCTCAAAATTACTCTATTTAAGTCCAGTTCACGATTAGACCAAATTGACCTCCATTTTAACAAAGGGCGGGTTAACAACAAATATACCCAACGCCTAGTTCCTCATGAACCACAAAAGAGGCTGTAGATTGGGATACAGGAAGAAGGCATCTCAGGAATTTGTTCTCAATAACCTGGATGTGAGGGGCCTTTTTATAGCCCCAGAGATGACTACCATAGGAGACCAGAGCAATGCTTTTCGATTGACAAATTCAAATAAGAGCCTTGATAGATTTTTCCCCCAGCTGACTTGAAAAATCAAATACTAAGACCACTGCCCTGGGCATTGTGTTCCTGTTGGCCTTTAGGAGAGATGTCCAAGAATCCTTATCATCAAAAAGAACCCCTAACTAAGGGAAAACATTAACCCTAGAGACCTCAGCCGCTCCTCCACACCATCATAGTATGGGATTTTCAAAAATTGGTACATAAATTCTCCTTCCTCATAGAGCTAACAAAAGAATTGAGCATTCTTTGGAGGCCGACGGAGGTCCTGGATAATAGGACCCTTTCGTCGGCATACAAAACTGCTGGGATGCTGTAAGTGCCAGCTCATGGAATATCTGAACAAGCTGAACAAAGCGTCTCCCCTAGACCATTTAAATGAAGGCTATATAATAATGGTGCCAGTATACAAACCTGTGTAACTCCGCGTTGAACTTTAAAAGGTGCTGTGGTATTTCTTTCCATTGGGATTTTATTTTATGACCGCGTCGAGATCCTTGTGAAAATCATGCAGGAAGTACACACTATCTTTGTCCAGACCCATGTTTAACAAAAGGACCATAATTTACTTCTGTTGACCGTATCAATGACTGATGAAAGGTCCATATATGGCAGTTGAAAATGACCCTTCTTAGCAATAGTGTATTGATCAATAATCAACTGAAAATTTAAACTTTGGTCCAGAGTGCTTCTTCCTTCTAGGAAACCATATTGCAGATCACACAAGGCTTTATTGTCCAACAATCCAGTCATCAGAACACAAATGACCCACCCCAAGATTTTGAGGGCCAAATCTATTAAAGATATGGGTCTACAATAGCACAGGTAACTTCTTGCCCCTTTTAAAAACATTGGTACAACAATAGACCTGTCCCATGATTATGGGATACCATCTATCACTGTTGCATTCTAGTGGTAAAGTGCATGTGCTCTGTACTCTAAACATGGTAACACTGGTTTACCCACAATTGGTATGTACTTCAGTAGGTGGTTTAACAAATAGATATCCCTCCTGGAACCAAGAAAGTCCCTCGTAACAAAAAGAGAGAGAAGAGGAAGAGATAACCAATGATAAAGGAGGGGGTGTTCTAAAGTGAAGGAGAACACCTGACAGAGTCTACACCTTGCTGATTTAGTAATACTCCTTAGTTGAAGGGTAGGGAGGGAGGAAGACCGTTTTGTTATTATAGCCCTCACTCACTCTAATAGTGACATGCTCCATCATCGGGCTCACCCTGACTCCTAGAGGTCAGGGTAGGCTTGACCATGTTTAAGGGAGCCCTTTTGGATATGTTTAGTAGGGGGGGCGTAACGTTAAGATGAAATTCCTCACCCGCTCCTAAAGTATCCTTTATTAATGGAGTGGGAGGGAAGATTAAAACTGACTGTGGTAGGGTGGGAGGATATGATGGTCCTATGACTCTAACTGAACACCAGTGGTGCCCCCCAAAACACACACAAATGATGGACAGAATGCAGAACAAATCAAAACATTCACCCCCCGTCAAGAGATCTGGGTCAAATCCATTGCTCACCATACCAGACCAGTGGAGACCCAGCCACATGCAAATCATTCTTGACCCCTTGCCTCATGGGAAAAGTCCAGCCCAAACTGCCAGGCCAGGTCTTCCCTGGACCAGAAACAAGCATCCTAGGACTGGTTTTGGGGTTTCACCCTTCATCAGGCAGGCTAGTTTAAATCTAGTGGCACAGTGAGCCCGAGATTCACATCTGGACATACCCAGTGCACTTAGAGCGAGAAGGCAAAAGACACACAAATGATGGACAGAATGCAGAACAAATCAAAACATTCAACTCCAGTCAAGAGAGCTAGGTAAAATTAATCTTTCTTTTGCTCACCATGCCACCCCAGATTAGACCTAGCCATATGCAAATCAGTCTTGACCCTGTGCTTCATGGGAACAGTGCAGCCCGAACTGCCAGGCCAGGTTCTCCCTTGACCGCAAACAAACATCCTAGGACCGGTTTGGGGGTTTCACCCCTCATCAGCAAGGCTAGCTTGAATCCAGTTGCACAGTGAGCCCGGAATCCACGTCTGGGCATACCTGGCGCACTTAGAGCGAGAAAGCAAAAGACACACAAATGATGGACAGAATGCAAAACAAATCAAAACATTCAACTCCAGTCAAGAGATCTGGGTGAAATCCATTGTTCTTTTGCTCACCATGCCACCCCAGTTTAGACCCAGTCATATGTAACTCAGTCTTGACCCTGTGCCGCATGGGAACAGCCAAGCCGACCTGCAAGGCCAGGTCCTCCCTAGACAGGAAACAAGCATCCTAATACCGGTTTTGAGGTTTCCTCCTCATCAGCCAGGCTAGTTTGATTCCAGTGACCCACGTCTGGGTATACCGGGCGTACTTACGGTGTGTTAGACCTGGCCCCTTGGCGTGGGTCTCCCTTCCATTTTTGTTGCTGTTGCCTCATGTATTTTTGCTGGTGTTAGTTGCTCAGGGCACTGTGCCACTGCTGTCCAGTGCCACAGTGCAAGTGCTCCCTATTGTAAATTAATGTATGAATTTGTGATTCCATGATTGGTTGGTTTGGTTTACCTGTCAGACCCTAGTACAGTGCACCAGGAGTGCCCAGGGCTTGTAAATCTAAATGCTGCTGGTGGGCTTGCAGCACTGGTCGTGCCACCCACAGAAGCAGCCTGTAAAATGTGTCTAAGGCCTGCCATTGCAGAGCCTGCGTGCAGCCTGGTACTGTCATGCTGACTGGGCAAGTGCAGCCACTTGCCAGTTCCTAAACCTTCCCTTTTCTTCATATCAGACACCCCTATGGTAGGCCCAATGAAAGGGTGCATTGTAAGGATATGGTAGGAAATGCCCTGGTGTGTGTGTCATGTTCTAATAGTGAATTACAGCCATTTTCGTTTTTCACTATTGCAAGGCTACCTGTTCTCCATAGGCCAGAATGGGCAGTTTGGTTATTACATTTTATAATCCTAACTGACTCAGGGAACATGGTAGAAATTCGAATTTAGTATGCCTGAACTCAGAATGATAAAATACATCTTTTAGTGACGTTGGTTTTAACATTCTGTGTTTGAAAATGGCACTTTTAGAAAGTAGGCATTTTCTTATCTAACCATTCAAACCTGCCTCTGCTAGGCTGTGTATTCCCTGTCTAGAGTTTTGAGTGACAGGGCTGGGGAATTCTAGGAGACAGAGTGATGTGACCCAGCGGTGAATAGAGAGATCTGCATCTAGATGGATGGGAGGAGTAGCACCTGGGACCTGAATAGAGCTGTGCCTTCCCTCCACAATGCTGGCTCCACCTCCTCTGGTGCGTCTGATGTCTCTGCCCTGCACTCTGAAAGGAAAGAAGGAGTCAGGTAAACAAAGTGCTCCAGGACTGACCAGAACTGGTTTGAACAAGGTAAAAGTCCCTCTGCCCTCAGAGGACAAAGGATTTTGGGGTATAAGTATTGGGACCCTGATCCCAAGAATTTAGATCACTTTGGGAAACAAGAAGAAACTCTGCTGAGGATAGGAACCAAGAAGAAACTGAGAAGAGACTATCCCTGAAACTGGGGGATTGGCCTGCAGGAGTTGCCTACTGCCAAAGAGAGGAGAAAGAAACTTTGTGTGTACTTTTGCTCAACTTGTGAAGGATCTCCAAGGGCTTGGAAAAGAGCTTGCCTCCTGATGAAGTCTCAGGAACAACAGACTTCACCCCCAGCTCCCCAGAGTTCTTTGGAAGTGCCTGCTGCTGTTGTTGTTCCTTCTGAGGGACTGCGTGTCGCAAGCAGCTGGAAGCGCGACGCAAGAAGGAGAAGCGTGCCGCCGTCGGAGCTGTTGTCGACGCATCTCGTAAAGTGTGTCGCCGCTGCAGCATCGCATCGAGCGGAAGCATCTCGCATCATCCAGGAAGTGTTTCGCAATGCCGAAGAAGCGTGTTGTCATCGCAGCCATCGTAGCTGACGCATTGCACCGCATTGCACAGCATCAAGAGAAGAGTCTCGCATCGAGGAAGAAGCGTGTCACCATCGCAGCCATCGTAGTTGTCACATTGCACCGCATCAAGAAAAGTGCCTCGCATCCATGGAGAAGCGTGCCGCCGTCGGAGCTGTTGTCATTGCATCGCGTAAAGGGGTGTCGCCGCTGCAGCATCGCGTCGAGCAGAAGCGTCTCGCAACGTCGGAGAAGAGTGTTGCTGCCTAGGCCGCTGTCGTCGCATCGCGTAAAGTGTGTCGCCGCTGCAGCTGAAGCATCGAGTCGAGTCTTCTCACAACATCGGAGAAGCGTGCCGCATCTAGACGATCTTCACGTCTTTATTTCTTTGCACCAAAAACTTCATCGCATCAACATCGTTGCAACACTTTCGTTGCCCTGCGTGTCGCATCTAAAAGGTACATTGACTTAAAATGTCGCATCTAAGAACTTAAGAGAACTAAGTTAAATTCTACCATCTAAAGTAACAATATTGTGTGTTTTTGTCGTTTAATGGTCTTGTGGTAAATCTATATAAAGAATACTTATTTTTGATATAAAACCTGTGTGCTGTCCATCTTTATTGTTGTCACTTGATTACTGTATGTGTTCACAAATGCTTTACACACTGCCTCTGAGATAAGCCTGTCTGCTCGTGCCAAGCTACCAAGGGGGTGAGCAGGGGTTATTTTAGGAGTGTACCCCCTTACCCTGACTAGAGGCGAGGGTCCCTATTTGTCACAAGTGCATACCTGTGCCAACTAGAGACCCCCAAGTCTAACACGGTGTGAAAGCAAAAGACATACAGATGATGAATGGAATGCAGAGCAAATCAAACATTCACCCCATTTAAGAGATCTGGGCTAAATCCATCGTTCCATTGGGTCCCTTGCTCAATTTGCCACTAGATTCAAGCTAGTCTAGCTGATGAGGGGTGTTACCAGTTCTCAGGATGATTGTTTCTGGTCCAGGGAAGACCTGGCTTGGTAGTTCGGGCTGGACTGTTCCCATAAGGAACAGGGTCAAGACTGATTTGCATATAGCTTGGTCTGAACTGGGGTGGAGAAGTGATCTTAAGAACGATGATGGATTCAATCCAGATCTGTGACAGGGGCGAGTTCCTGAAAAGTTTCAGCGACCCGTTTTATCATCTCTTTGTGTTCACTTTTAGAAAGTAGGCATTTTCTCATTTAACCATTCTGTGTGCCTCTGCTGGTTTGTGTACTGACTGTCTGATTTTGGAGTAACAGATGTGCATTCACTGTAGACAGCCACAAGGGGGGTTGAGGTGTGTCCTGCCTTTCCTGGGTGACTCAGAGCTGAGCTGGATAGGCCTTGTTGCATTTAGAGTGGTAGGAGGAGTTTCACCTACACCTGAATAGGCACTTTTTCTTCAGCACAATGCTGCCTCCACCTCCTGTAGTGATGCTGCACTAGAGAAAACATAACTGGTTTGGGCTGGGCTCAGAGACCAGTGCCACAAACAAAACAAAGACCAAATGGGGTATAAGTATTGGACCTTAAACCCCAGAGAAGTAGATCACTTCTGGACTCAAGTGGAACCTTTTACCAAGAGAAGAGCCCGGGAGCTGTGAGGAGGAGTACTGCCCCTTTGCTGTGTGCTTTGCTGGGTTGGCCTGCAGTTGCTGCTTCTGCGAAGTAAGAGGACAAAAACTGGAACTTTGCTGAGTACCTTCTTGAAAAATAATCTTGAAGGGCTTGTGTGTGCTGGCCTCCTGTTTTGAAGTCTCAAGGACACAAAGACTTTACCACCAGCTCCCCTGAACTCCACTGATGGGAGGTCTGACCTGCCAGGAGGTGCCTATTTCAGTTTTGGGCATCTGGAAGTTGTTCCTGCTGTTGGGAGCTGGAAGAAACTTAAAGAAAGTAAAAAAACAAATTCTGATGCCGTCAGCGCCCCCGTCAGTGATGCTGCGACCTCCACCGAGGCTAGGGGCACAGCTCATGAATTGCACAACGCACTGCCCCGCCTGCACCGCAGCTCTGACGATCTTGAATGCCTGCCAACGCCTGCAGTTATCGGCCTTCCCGACACCAGTGCTCGCACCAATGCCATCACCGCTAGCATCCCGTTATCGCAGAGCTGATAACCGACGAGGGTGACTTCAAGAACTCTTTGACTTTGCATCGCCTCATCACCGCTGCTGCCGACTTCTCCTGTCCTGGACTCGACATGTCTCCTCCTCACAGACACAACCCCTCGCCTGCCCCGTGGCAACCAGGGAACCGGCCTCGACCTCAGCACCAACGCCTCACCAGAACCGACGCCGTTCATTGTCTATAGACTTTGTTTTACAAAGTACTGTTGTTTGAGGGTCTGCGTGACTCCATGCCCGACACCGCGCACCTTGAGGTCTGTGCCGTATTTTGGATTTATGCCTGTCACAACGTCATAATGGCCCCCGGTGGAGCTATTTGTTTCTACAAGTGCTATTTGTGCAAGTAACTGTTTTTGAAGGTCTTTTTTTTTGTCGGTGTGGTCTTGTTTGGTTTACATAAAGATATCTAATTTTTCTAAACTGGTGTGGTGTGTTTTCACTGTGCTACTGTGTGTTTTGAGTACAATTACTTAACACATTGCCATTGGAATAAGCCTGTCTGGCCATGCCACGCTACCAAAGGTGTGGGCAGGGGTAATATAAAGTGTGTATCTCCATTACCCTGACTAGAAGCAAATGTCCCAACTTGGACAAAGGTACCTACATCTGCCAATTAGAGACCCCCATTTCTAACACTTTGACTCTGACTTGGTTTCTGGCTAAACGTTTTAGCAAACCTCCATTGTGGATTGGGAAGTGGGGCTGGCTGGAGCCTAGGCCATGGGGCCTAACCCCATTGTGTACAGCCTTCAGTTTTGTGGCTGCCTGCGGAGGTTTAGCCACAGGGCCTAGCCAAACATTTGCTGTAAACAGAGATCAGGACCGAAATATAACTTTTTAGATTAAATCAAAAAAGCCAGAGAAATTGGTTGAAAACATCAAAGGTTAAAGTGACATTACAGTTAAGTTTGGTAATAAGATCGCAGTATGCTTAAAAAAAAAACAAGAAACGCACTGAAAAACATACAGCTAAAATGCAGTTATTGTTTCAAAACAAAACCTAAAAACTATATATATAACTTGCACTCTTGTCATGCACTGCTTATAACTTTACATAGTACATCGTCCAGGACATATTAAATGACTACAATAACAACAATGCACAATAGTACCTACTCCAAAGTATATACAGGGCTCATGTATGAGTCTAATACAATTCAAAATCCAATTGATACAGGTCGTTAAAAGTAAACTGTTTAAAAATCAAGAGTCAATAGTGACCTTGAAGTATTATAATACAAAACAAAGATTACAAAATCTAGACAAACATTTTTAAAATCCAGATTTTAAAATACATTAGTAACTATATTGGGAATACCCCATATGTTTTCCTAATTGTTAAGGCATTTCCAACATAATTAATGACAGCGAAACAAGCTTGAGCAGACCCTAATTTCTGTAAACAGATCATGCCAGTCTTCAACCTTCTCATACTAGCCATCTGCAAAATAAAAAATAAAAAATGTGTCTACGTAAATGCCTACACAAATTGCAAAAAAGCATAAAGTGTATAGTGCTTTGTCCTGAAACTTTATCCCATGGACAATTAGGGTGGTTCGAAAACCACGTATCAGGCAAAGGAATTGCTACCAAACAGTGCACTGTACTAAGATGTAATTACCTTTTATAAAAATCTATATTGTGGATTACTTGCAACGGCAAGATAAGCTTCGTGAGTCGGGGAAAAAGATCAATTCAAATAGTTGACTACGGACTGCATGGTTCTCACCTTATTATAACAGGCGGTGGTACATCATAGAAAGAACAAAAAGTGCACGCTCATTGCAAGTTGCTTCTACAAGGTCTGGGTTAATAAAGAGCCTGGGGACATATTATCAAGCCAGGCGATAAAATTATCGCCGCTTTAGCGGCAGAAAAAACGGCGATAATGGGCTTGATAATATGCTCTATTGAATTCCAATTGAAACCCATGTTAAATGTGAAGGACGTCTAACATGGGCTTCAATTGAAATAACATAGAGCATATTATCAAGCCCATTATCGCCGTTTTAGCGGCAGTTTTCTGCCGCTAAAGCGGCGATAATTTTATCGCCTGGCTTGATAATATGCCCCTGGTAACGCTCGGTGACAGTCCATTTGGGTTTGGAACATCCATTTTTTTTAAACTACATTTTCCACTTTTTCTTTTGTAAAGAACCCCGGGTAATGTTAGTGTGGATGGATCCAAGGCCTTGGCTATTGGGATAAGACTTAGGGCCATATGTATCATGCATTTTTGTGGTCACAAACAGCCCGATCTGGCCGTTTGCAGCAGCAAAACTATATTTTCGTATGTATGAGTTAAAATTTGCGATTCCTTTGGAATTGCGAACACATACCGATTCGGAATTTGGAAGGTGTGTGTTCAGTTCGTCCCATCCTAATACTGAGTCACAGTGGTATGTAGGAATGTTTTGCTCCCGAAATGTGGTCGCAAACAATTTGCATTTTACCACCTACTTCAAGCAGGTGGTAACCCCTTCGCAAATGGAAAGGGGTCCCCAAGGATCACCTTCTCCTTTGTGAATGGCATCAAAAACGATTTTTCCTACTCTTAAAAAATAAAAAGAATACTTTAGGGCAGATTTACAAGAAACAAACACAGCGCGGTGCTGCAAGTCATTTTTCCGTGGCCCGCTGTGTTAGTTTCAAAGCACAGGGATGCAACATATTTACAACAATATGTTGCATCTCTGTGCTTTCCCCGGCGCTGACGCAGGAACTGCTGCCATACGGCGGCGCAGGAGCCCTTGCACCATGGTGCAAGGATGCCTGCGTCATGGGGAAATTGTTTTTTTCCTGCACAAAAACAATCAATTGAGGTGATTTCCATTTCCAATGTGTGCTGTAGAATGCAGCACACATTGAAAGAGGAAAGAAAAGAGGGGAAATAAAAAATGTCTCCTTGTTGCACCTCGCTAAGCCACCACTAGGGTGGCGTAGCATTCTGACATATTTCCAGATTTACGATTGTTCGTAAATCTGGAAATGCATCAGTGGACATGGGTTTTGCGTGGGAACACCCACAGCAACACCCATGTCACGCCCCTATCACGCAAAGTGTTGAGTGAAAAGGGGCAATATTTACAAGCACAGGTAAAGTTACGCAGGGTAGCTTTACGTGTGCTTGTAAATTTCACTCAGCAGGTTGCGCCGCCGGTGCATCATGCAATGTGAGGCACCAGCGGTGCAAGGGGCTTGTAAATCTGCCCCCCCCCAGTATTTTTTAAACGCGTCCCGTTTTCCTTTAAGTAAAACAGGCTGCATTAAAAAAAAATACTGCTTTATTTGAAAGCAATCACATATGTGGTTGTCCGCTGACCTAATGAGTCGCAATTTGCAACCTACCTCATGAACATGAATGAGGTAGGTTGATTTGCGACCCATTAGGAAATTCTAAATGAAACTCATGGAGTTTCATACATTCAAATATTGATTACATAATTGCGATTCTCAGAGAATTGCAATTAGGTAATCAATATGTCTGATTATGATACATATGGCCCTAACTTCCACCTCCAAGGCCTGGCGGCAGCTGAGATCAGGTAAGGGTACTGCCAATGTCTAGGCCAGGCTACTTCAGTAATGTTTGAATTGATGTCATTGATTGGACCTTTATTGATGTTGTGTATCATTCTCCAGAAGTCCTGTGGATTTTTCTTTTTACTAGTGTGTAACATTTTACACCAGTAATAGGACCTCCTGGCCAAAAATGCCTCCTTTTTGTATGTTTTCCTCATGGCACGGACCTTGCACTGCTGTTCCAGATTGAAAAGATTTTTCTTGAATAAACAGAAATCTCTGTTTATTGCCTTCATCAGTTCTTTAAGGTGTTTATTCCATCAGGGGGGTTTGTGACCAGCAACCCTTGTCCACTTGAGTTTACCAGGGTACGTTGCTGTCGTGTCAAATTGCTGCCAAACTAAACTCCCCTTGATCTGTAGCCAATTTCTGTCCTTTAATTGTTTACTACACTTTTCTAGTATTTCCTGGGAGATATATGCGTTTCAAGCTAGACTCTTTAGGTCATCTATGTGGGCATCACATTTAAATAAATATGCTAACTACTACAATGTTTTGTTGATATTTGAGACCATAATAGTTTGGTCATTGATTTGTTTGGTCTTTTCATGTGTGTAATGTCAATCTTTTGGTCATCAACAATTTGACACATCAACATTATCTGTTTTCACTACTGCAAGACCTACCTTGTCCATAGGATAACATTGGAGTTACTTTGGAAATGTAATAAAAATTCCTAACTTATGGTGAAGTCGGATTTTAAATTACCATTTTGGAAATGTCACTTTTTAGAAAGTTAGCATTTTCCTGCCTTAGCCATTTAGTGCCTGTAGCTGAATGGGTGTAGCTGACAGTTGGCCTTTAATATTCCCCTAGACAGCCACACACAATAGAGACCTTAGGTGTACTTGGATGTGCCATCACTGGCAGGATGGGAGTTCGGAGGTGAACACAGCCCTACTTACACTTGAATAGCATGTATCCTGCCTCCACTCAAAGGGCTGCATACCCATTTTAATCAATCTAGAGCGAGGACAGGGAAGGCAGGGTGCCTAGGGACATCAAAGGAACCCTCTAGAAGCTTTTCCCCCACTTCAAATGCACATCCTTATATAAATACTGGACCTCAGACACTAACTCTTCAGTACAATTCTGGACGTGTGAAAACTCTGCCAGTAAAAGGAAAGTCTATGCTGCTGAAAGGGCTGCCACTCTGCTGAACTGCTGCTCTGAAGGACTGCTACACTGCTGTGCTGCCCTCTTGCATGGGTCAGAAGAACTGATCTGCATCTGATGAACCCAGGACCCCAAAGTGACTACAAGGGCTACTTGGCTCCTGACTTGAATCTTAGGGACAGAAGGCTCCAACAACTTTGAACCCAGCACCTAAAATTAGGTCTAAGGTGCTGTCGGATCTATCGAAACCAACGCATCTCTGTTGCTGTATGGCGCAGCCCCCAGCACAACCACCGCATCTCCACTGCTGCGTGAATCCATACCGTCGCAAAGACCTGCAGTACAGGCCCTCACATCCCTCAATGATGGCAGCCTCAACGATGACGCCGGACTCTGCATCACAGCCTCACAGCTCCTCGGAACCGACACATTGTTTCGGCTATGTGATGCATCTTCGTCACTGATCCTCACAATGCTCTGCCAGGATTTAAGGTACTCTGTTCAGGGGGCCTAACTGGGTCCCTGTAGCCGGCCCGCACTCCATCGCAGTTGACCTGAACTTGTGACTTTGTCTCAGTCCGACACAACCACATATTTACAGTTGGCGCTTCGCTTTTTGGCACTATTTGTACTAAAATCTTTAAAACTGAATATCTCCTCTGCTACAGATTGGATTTTTGTCATTTTTGTTGTGTTTATTTATCAAAAATTACCCTTTTTAAAAAAGATCTGTTGTGGGATCCTTTTGTGGGTTGATTTCCTTGTGTAACTGTTTGAAATGTTGCACAAATACTTTACACATTGCCTAAGAGTTAAACCTAACTGCTCTGTGCCAAGATACCTGAGGGTTGAGCACAAGTTAATTTAGGGTATGCTAGTGACTTCAACCTGAGAAGAATTGTGGTTGCTGCTTGACCAGGGCTCACAACCCAGTCAACCCCATTTTCTTACACCAAGTATGCGCTATTAGAGGTGTCAGCCCTGTAGGAAAGATAGGCATTGACATGGTGGTCGGATCAATAAGTGCAAATAAGGAAGATGTAGCAATATATGAAGATGATAAATGCAGCTCCTCATGACTGCACCTACTTGGGCATGATGATTTTTTGGTTCAGGAGGCATGATACTAAAGAATTTAATTAAAATACCGCCTGACCATAATATGCATTCTAACTATTGTTAAAATAATATTGCACATTGGATTATCTAACCTCAATGAAGCAATATTCATGTAAATGATATTCAAGACATAAGGTTTCTCTCAAACATTATTTATAATAATGATATTTCAACAAACAACTGGTAAATCTCACAACATCACTCCTAGGTGCATGCCAGATCACCTTAGGCCTGTGCTAAAACTGCCCAATGATAATTAGAATATAGTTTTAGGTGGATTAAGCTTCAACATGATGCCCTTAAAACAACTAATATTGTCCATAAATCAGTACTTAATATGTGAAAAAATAAGTATCCGGCCCCTGTCCAACGATCACTGCAGCTTTCACCATTCATTGTCCCTGCCAACATTGCCACTAACAGTACCAACACAACTAGATAGTGTTAGATCTGGCACCATTGGCATGGGTCTCCCTTCCACTTTTTGCTGTTGCCTCCTGTATTTTTGCTATGTTTTTGCTGGTCTAGATGCTTTGGACACTTTGCCCGTGCTATTCAGTGCCAAAGTGCAAGTGCTCCCTATTGTAAATCATTGTAATGGATTAGTGACTCCATGATTGGCTTATTTCATATACTTGTCAGACCCTAGTACAGTGCACCATGTGTGCCCAGGGCCTGTAAATCAAATGCTACTGGTGGGCTTGCAGCACTGATTGTGCTACCCACAGAAGCAGCTTGTAAAATGTGTCTCAGTCCTGCCATTGCAGAGCCTGTTTGCAGTCTGGGACTGCCATGTCGACTTGGCAAGTGCACACACTTGCCAGTCCCTAAACCTTCCCTTTTCTACATTTCAGTCACCCCTAAGAAAGGCTCAAGGTACCCCCATGGGCACGGTGCATTGTCTGTGAAAGTTAGGACATGCCCTGATGTGTGTGGCATGTCCTGATAGTGAATTACAGCCAATTTTGTTTTTCACTATTGCAAGGCTAACTGCTCCCATAGGCCAAAATGGGCAGTTTGATTAGAACATTTTATAATCCTAACTGACCCAGGGAACTAGATGAGAAAATAAAGTTTAGTATGCATGAACTCAGAATGTTAAAATACATCTTTTAGTGAGGGTGATTTTTACATTCTGTGGTTGAAAATACCACTTTTAGAAAGTAGGTATTTTCTTGCCTAACCATCCAGTATGCCTCTGCTAGGTTTGTGTATTCTATGTCTGGTTTGTGAGTGACAGGTGGCTGGAGAGGGCCTTGGCTCCAGCAGTCTGATGGGTCAGGGCTGGGCTGAATAGGACCTGCATTGAATAGAGACTAGGGGGCGGAGATTACCTTTCACTGACCTGCGCCCTCATAGAATAGAGAGTAGGGGGAGGATATTTCCTTTCAGCTACCTTGGCCAGGTCTGCTTACAGCAATGCTGTCTCCACCTCCTGCCAGGAAGCTGTACCAAGGAGGACAGAACTGGTTTTGACTAGGTACAGACACTCTCCGCCTTCAGAGCACAAAGGATTTTGCAGTATAAATATCAGGGCCCAGACCCGAGAACTTAAGATCACTTCTGGGAATCAAGACGAACCTTTGCCAAGGAGAAGAACCGGAGAAGCTGAAGGAAGATTACTGCCCCTGTGCTGTTTGCTGTTGGGGTTGACCTGCAGTGGTTACTTTATTGCCAAGGAAAGGAGAAAAGGACTTTGTGGTGTTTACTTTATCATCTTGAGGAATATCTCCAAGGGCTTGTGACTGAGCTTGCCTCCTGTTCTGAAGTCTCAGGGACACAAAGACTTCCCCACCAGCTCCCCCTGAATTCCCCCGCTGGGAATCCTACCTGCTGAGAGGTTCCTGCTGTTGTTTGTACCCTGTGAGAAGACTGCGTGGGGCCCGCAGCGGTTGCTGTTGCATCGCCGAAGATGAGTGTCACCGCCGCAGCTGTTCACCGTCGCATCGACGAGGAAGCGTGTCAAATCCCCGGTGAAGTGTGTCGCAGGGCCTGTCCCGGCTCAAGAACATCGATTTCGCCACACGGCTGTAGGGCGTGCATTGCATCCAACGTTGTCGCATCGCATCAAAGACGCCATTTTGTCGCATCGCACCGGATCGTCGCATCGCATCGAGGCGCCATCTTGTCGCATCGCACCGGATCACAGTAAGAAACAGCCGCTTCGCCTCCTCTCTGCTAAGGAACAGACGCATCGCCTTCCCTGCGCCGCAGTAAGGAACAGGTGCGCCGCCTCCCCTGAAGCAAGGAACCGAAGAGTCGCCTTCCCTGCGACCCTTTTGTTTGTTTTGCGTTACGCATCCAAGGTACGTTGAGAGTAAAGGGTCGCATTTACCATCTACATTGAACTAAGCTAATTCTACCATCCTAAAGTCTTATTTTTTACTGTATTGTGAATTTTTGCCATTTGGTCTTGTGTTAAGTCTAGATAAAGAGTACTTATTTTTCTAAACTGGTGTGGTGTCCATTTGTAGTGTTTGCACTGTATTACTGTATGTGTTCACAAATGCTTTACACACTGCCTCTGAGATAAGCCTGTCTGCTCTTGCCAGCTACCAAGGGGGTGAACAGGGGTTATTCAGGAGTGTATCCCCCTTTCCCTGACTAGAAGCAAGGGTCCCTATTTGGACAAAGTGTATATCTTTGCCACCTAGAGACCCCCAGTTCTAACAGATAGCATCACACTCCTCCAAGTGTGACAATTCAGACTATTCCAGGCCCCCAAAGTTCTAAGGATGGCTTGGAAGACAGGTACTAGCCATTTTCAATATATATTTCATTAACAAAGAACTGTTCTTGTGCTGATCTCTCAATTAGACAGATGGAGCCACAATGTGGCAGACTATCATAAGTGGCAGTGTTGACAATTAAGTGCCAGTGCCAAGTACCACAATCCACTGGCTCAAATTAAGCACTGCCATAAAGGATTCACATTTTGTTCACATGTAACAAGGGCTGCATCCAATTAAAGCCATGGCTCATGATTAGGCCCACCAGAGCCTCATATTTACATTAGCGGTTGAAAAGAGCTCCGGAAAACCAAATATCAAAATATTCTGCATACATTTAAAAGGCACCAATATCTGTTTTGTTATACCTTAATTAGTTCAAAGCATATATGCACTAATGCCACTCCCTGAAAGTCAGCTTCATTAGGATATATCAGAGGGTGTGAAACGGTTCAGGACAAGCAAAGCACCAGACCTCCATGACAAACCAGGCCCGCAGAGCACAAACCATCAAAAAAGTCACAGTTGCAAGTCTCCTCCCCCAATTCAATCCTGCCTGATTTTCTTGAAGGAAGCTGGTTTACTCTATGGGCTGCAACAGTACTCCTGCAGCCTGCTCCTCATCATTTACTGGGGAAGGAGCCAGTAGGACTGTTCTGAAATTAACAGAATGCCACTGTTTAAGGATGTCATTTTAACTGCGGATGCACAGTTACCTACATCAGCTTAAGAGATATCCTGCCTAAAAAGAAATATAAGTTTGCCATTTTTTGAACACACTCAAATATTGGGAAACCCATTTCATTCAAATAATATTGAAAGGCATGGATATATGGATGAACCTGAAGGTCTGCAAGACTTTGTTGGAACTTTACTTTGGAATGATTCTCACCAAGTGGTATTAGACCCTCTTATCAAGTCATTTGACCGACTCAGCTTTGGGTGCTATTTTGAGTGGTTACACCACTGATAAATTTAGTAGCCTAGCGCCCTTCCACGGCAGGATTGTTTATGTGTAGGAAGGTGTCTCTTCCTGCACATAAACAATCATTAATGGTGATTTGTAAGTTCTATGTGTACTGCTTTGTGCAGCACACATAGAAGTTGCAACACGTCATTTTTTTAATGATTGTTTATGTGCAGAAATGGGACACCTTCCTGCACATAAACCATCAATGGAGTTTTGCTTTTTCAATGTGTGCTGCACAACCCAGCACACAGAGAAACAGCAAAAACGAGGAGAAATAAAGCATTTCTCCTTGTTTCTTGCCAGGGTAAAATGAGGTTTACCCTCGTCTTAATTTTGGCACTGCTCCATATTTACCCCACCCTTAGAAATAGGGAGCAGCATCAAAATAAATGGGTGTTGCGGTGGAACGCCAACCACAACACCCATTGCCTGCCCCTTTTGCATTATGTAGAGCGTGAAAGGGTGCCTTATTTACAAGGCAGTGTTAAGCCATGTTAAGTGGCTTCACGCTGCCTTGTAAATAAGTCGAAGACCACATCGCCACTGGAACGTCCCTAAAAGTGACGTTCATGTGGTGATAGGGGCTTGCAAATATGCCCTTTTGCGTTTCTTTTGGGGATTCATTTTTATTGTTTTGTACACTAATAAGATGTATTCAATTGATCAATTCTGAATCTATCTCCCCTTAGGCGAATCCAATACACAGAAGATTTGCACTATGGATATGCAATACTGCAAAAAGTCTTCCACCAAATACCACGTGGAAAGTGCCCCAAAAGTGTGATTCTAGTGTATAAGGCTATGCTTTGAGTGTTCATGTTGAAGACATGCCTAAAACATAAGACTTCATCACAGTCATAGGGGCCATAGAGAATTACCTGTTGCCATGCCCATAGCACAGCCTACTTTAAGATCTTCGGCTTTACCTTTGCATCTCACTCGTGTAACTCCCACTTCTATCTCAATTAATGTATTCATTTACTGTTTTCTGCCTCCATCCAGCACGTCAGCCGAGATATTGCTTCATACATTATTAATGGTTTTCCGTAAAAAGGATAATTGAATTACTTAGCAGCCTATCCCTAAGACTCACATCAAAATCATATGTCATTGAGAAAATATATTGGGGCGGATTTAAAAGCCCCTTGCGACACTTTTAGCCGCCTTTGCTTTACTTTTGTGATGCAGCGGCGAAGTAAACAATGCGCCAAGTTGCGACACATTTACAACATGACGCATCTAGGGAGATGCGTTACGTTGTAAAGCCCTGTGTCACATTATACCTGTGTCAGGTATAATGTATGGAGGTTGGGCATTCCGATACAAGAAAGCCTCGTAAAAGTGACACAGTGAAATCTACAAGATTTACTGCGTCACTTCTACGCCACTGCATCAAAACCTTACACCTGCTTGAAGGAGGTGTAAGGAGGGACGCAGCACAACAGGAATAGGCATTCCTGAGCCGTGCAAGCGACACGACTCCAGCAATGCGTTACCTTTACGCCAACAGATGCGTGACGCATCTGTCAAACCTTGCGCCACGGTGTGCCGCATTGTAAATGCGATGCTTCCATGGTGGCGCAAGGGTTTTTTTGTGTGGCGCAATTCAACTGATGCATCTCTGCCACAATGCAGAGATATGTACGTTCTTGTAAATCTCTATTAAAATGCTGAGATATAGTTCAAACAAAAGCAAAAGAAACAATGTATGGAAGTCAAAAAGAAAAATACACATAAATGTATGCAGCTCGTGCATCATATATAAAGTTTCTGACAAAGGCACCATACAGAATTAAATGTTTACCTGTTCTTCTACATTTAAGAAAAACATAAATCTCTGGTATGGACACACTAAATCTAAATCTTTTTTTTTCTTTCACAGAATAACACACAAAAGAAAAATCTACATCGTTTTTTCTTTCCCTGAAAAACAGTAAAAAAGGAGACCTGCTTCAGATAAAACTCAGATAAAAGTTGAGTATTGCACGCAAGATTTTCCATTTTACCAATTACAACAATAATCAAATTTAACAACAGTTGGCTATCAGACAAAAGGCTTGCGATTGAAGTGAATGGCCCAAGGCACATAGCGTGAGCAACTCAAAGCTGCTAAGAAAGAATAACAAATATTGGTGCTTTGGAAAAATAATCGCGAAAAAGGAATGCATTAGACTTTGATTAAAAGAGTGATTGCTCCAGGTACTAGTTCTCGAAGAGATATTCATGGACATAGACGTACAGCATATTAAAAGTGAAGAGGGCGGTGGCAACTGTGAAGGAACCATTGAGGTTGTATTATAGAATTGAGTGGTCAGATATGACATTTTTATAGCCTGAAATAATTGGACATGCTGTCAAAGTAGAGTTCAAACCATCATAAGATGTTTTGCATAAACATGATTTTGCAAAAGAGTTCTATAAAAAAAATTACAAATTATTACAGAGTTGCCACAGATCTATGCATTCTATTATTCGGAGGACTATTCTTCAGCTGGCATGCTAACTATAGGTAATATTAATATGTCAAAACAGTCCAAAATAGATAAAACTAAGTTCAAAATATACAGGTATACTCTTACTTTATGATTGATATATTGATGGTACATGCTTAAGCTGGTCTAAAATTTACAGAACTGAATCACCACGGGGCATATCAGCAACGAGGCGATATAAAATTATCGTCGCTTTTGCGTTCGTTTTCGGGCGAAAAGCGGGGATCATTTTATCGCCTAATCAGCAAGGTCACGCTATCGCGTGAAACCTTGCATTAGCGCCCGGATTCTTAACACCCAGCTTTGCATCTGTAATGAGATGCAAAGTGGGCGTTCCTGACCTGACATGACTGGAGAAATGTCGCTAAGCGACATTTCTCCTATCATCAAGCCCCACGCTATGAAGCATAGCGGCAAGAAAAGTAGCGATAACCCCTGTTATCGCTACTTTCCTTACGCCAGCTTCAGGACTGACTTAGCCATGATATCCTATTGAAGGTGGATATCATGGCTAACCATGTGAGGCCCTATCATCAAGCCAACGCCAATCTTCGAGAGATTATCGCTGGGTTTCCAGCGATAATCTCACGTTTGGCAGTTAGCACTAGGATTTTTACCGCTTTTGAGATAAGCATTGCTAATAGCACGCTATCTCAGCGATAAAAATTCACGTTAGCCGGTGATAATTATCCTAGCGCTAAGTGCGCTTAGTGATAATTATCGCCGGTTGTTGCTGATATGCCCCCACATTTTACGATACATTTCCAATCGCGTTAAAGAGCTAATATAAAAAAATGAATGCTTTAACACATATGGTAGTTGACGCACCACCCAGAAAATGTGAAAAAAATTTGCAACAACTATTTTTTTTCTGAAGATGCGTTTCATTACAGGTGGGCAGCTCTTTATAAAGGTGTTGTTTTCTAAACATGGATTCCAAATGAAGTAGAAAAGAGATTGTTGAGAAGTTGATGTTTTCTGTTCATGTTGTCTGTGATGTGACTTGGAATTACAAAGAAGAGAACAGGCAGTTATCAACTGCTGCCTTTCTACAATGTTATGTTATGGCCCTCCAAACCCTTTTCCAGGTGTTCTTGTGGTTCATGTAGATCTGCAATGCAATGCTAGAAGAGTCATTGGTGAGCTATGCACAACATGGCCACAATCTGGCATCGTGCACCCCTCCCACACCATCCTTGAAAACATGCTCCCCACACATTCCCAATATTTACGCAAAACCCAATCCATGGATTCCTGGCACCATAACCAATCCCATTCGGTATCCTCTTACTATCTGTCCTACTATTTCATGCTTCCACACAACCCCCAAAACCATGTCAATATTTAACAATATTAATCAAACAAATAACACTTTAAAGAAAAAAAAGAAAGCAGGACTCAAGCTGTTTAGCTAAGCCTGTGTTAGAGGGAGGACTGCCAGAGAAGAAAAAGAAAGAACGGTGAGATGGAAAGAAAATGTAAATGTGAAGAATTTGAGGACATATGCTATATGACGAATCTCCGTTTCCTGTAATCATGCATAATGTCACTTAATTTTGCTGAAATTTTGCATAATTACATGAAATCAAATTACACAAATTTCACTCACCCCTACATATGACCTCACAATATTTATACCAATAAGGAACAGGCAAAAGAACAACATAATTAAACAAGAACACATACATAAACTACTAAATAATGCTAAGTTCATAGTCATTCATCTCATATTGTTAAGGGTAAGGAGTTATAACCAGAGCTGCCCATAACTTCACTTAACTTTGACTTTTCCAGTGAAAAAATCATACACACACACACATACACACACACAAGGATGTGTGTGGCTTCATATTTCATATTTCATTTGTCCATTATATGTGGTCCACTGGTTTTATCTGTGGCAATTTATGTGCCCATCCCCCTCAAATTCATTTCTAGGCGTGCCAATCTAGTAATGGAACAGAAGTGGGAAAAAAACTTTTGTTTCTCCTCTGATGTAATATTACACTGGTAATAATCAGATTCTGAATCTGGAGTACACGATAATAGCTCTCTAAGAGAGCCGTGCAGAACGTAAATAATTATCAGATCACTTCTCTTTTGCGGGCCTTTACCTGGATTAGGAGACCAGTTATTCATGGCTGTCACAACACCCTCAAGACAGGTTGTGCATACCTATATCACAGTTCTCCACTTCCAAGGACTTGCATACTTCAGAAGGCTGCCAAGACCCGTGACATCAAGATATTGCAATTTTGAAAACTCTCCAGAATTTGTACCTAAAAGTTTGTACTTATGCTCACAGAAATTTGATCAACCCGCCGATATCTGCAGGTCAGTTTTAGTGTCAAAGTATGCCACCAACAGACAGAAAGAATTCAGGAACCTGTCTGACTGTAAAAGGATTGCAGTCTTATTCTGGCTAAATGGGGGTTTACTTTAAAATGATATGAACAGAAAAAGCACAATCAAACAATACATTTTTACAGTGAAATTTAGGGTGTTTTGATAATAATCTACCGCCACATTCTAAAGAACAAGCCCCTACTGCGCCATCAACCATGTGCAGCGGGTTTGGCCAAAGGGCCAAGTTTTTGCCCGACCCTGCGCCCACCCTCCCACATTTCCAGTTCTTGTGGTGCAGGCATTTGGCCACATAGTTCAGGGGTGGGAGACAGGGTCTGACCATCGTCCGAGTGCTCAAACTCCTGAGCATTTAAACACTTCTGTGCATTACATTTTGTTATGCGTAACCTGGCTGTGCTTCCAACCCCAGCAGCGCACAACCTTTGACCATGAACAGCTGGGGCTGGCTGAAAGACTTTTATACATTATGAGTATTGCGAGAAAATCTAGAGTTTTGTGCTTTAATCAGAGAGGTCAGACCTGTTGGGGAAATTCTCCAGTATGATATTTAAGAAGAAGGGTGTCTTTTGAAGCCAGGATTCATCTAAAAATCGCACGTATGACACACAAGACCATACATCATAACACTCCAAGTTATCTGGCACAGAAATTGGTACTTTCTTGTGGCAACAGATTCTCCAGGAGCTCCAGTGACCTTCTACTGAAACCACAAAGATTTGCCAAGAAGAAAAGGACCTGGAATGCACTGCCCACTGAAACCAGACTGACTCCTTCCTTTGTATCTTTCAAAAAAGAAGTGAAATCTATTCTCTTATCTAAATTCACATGAAATTTATATATAACTTGTAATATGATGGTTGTGATCTCACTGAACTGTTTTGTTGCCTATTTCTGCCTTGTAAAGCGCTCTGATACCCGTAAGGGTCTTATACGCGCTATTTAAAACCTTCAAATTAAATAAATAAATACTGTTTCTAGAACTGTGCTAATAGTTCGACCCAGAAGCAATGCTCAGGGATGATAAAGTTAAACCCTTCTTGGAAAACTTTTCATGACATTTGCCCATTGGTGTGTTTTTTAAGGAATACTCAGTTCATGGAAGGATATTGCACTTAATGTACCTGATATTTATAGATCACATCTTAGTGTAAGATACCAAGAATACATAGAATCATGTATGTCATATGGAAGAGTTGCAAGGCCTCCCCACGTGTGGCTTACATGGAATGGAGAGATGCTAACGTCCTACGAGAAGTAAAAATAGAGTCCACCAACATAGAGGGAAATCTTTTTCCAAGCAAGGTGGGGTCAAAGTCCTCTCCATTGCAAGATTCAAGGAGCAAGGACATTTGTTCATAAGTTCTGCATAAAAAATGATTAAACATAGAATACATAGGATTCCCTCTTCTTAAGGAACGGGTGGTGTAGCTCACTGAGACGTGATTTACAGGGAAAATAAAGGGTACTCAGGAGTGATTCACATGCAATGTGAGAAGTCCAGCAGTTCCTAAGAAGATGTTTATGAAGCATACTACAAAGAATGTTATAATCAGCCTTCTAAATTCCAAATGGGTTAACAAAGAAAAAAGCATGTTTTAGGGATATAGTTTCCTTGACTGTCCAACGCAGAAATTAAGTAGACAAAGGCACATGAAACAGTGGTTGGTTCGGCTTGAGCAGGTATAGTCTATTTAATGTGAAGAGCTTTATAAATATAATCAACCCTGTCACTTGAGGCGAGCTGCTTCTATGGATTGTTCCAAGCAGGTCATTTTCAGAAGCAAGGGTCCATGGACCTTAAAGGACCACCAGCACAAACTATAACAGGATTCATGTTTTAACATAGATGTCTTTAACTGGAAGACGCCAGCACAATAGGGCAGTCGATGGGAATGGGAGACACATGTGTGTCACTGTCATGTGACTGGATTACAAGTTCACCTTTCCGAAGGATCCTCAGTCCACATAATCATTGTCTGGATGGTAGAATCAAGAAGAGGCCCAATCACTCACAAAGGCTCCAGACACAGTTAGGTGCATTGTGGGAGCAAGGATCAAGGGACAAGTGTTAACAGGAAAGTAACTGACCCAGTACCGCTGGGAACCATGTACATAGCTCACAATGTCCCAATGAGAATTAAAAAGAATTGGGGGGGAGTTAAGTTTACAACATTACCCAACCTTGAAGCTCATCAGAACCGCGTATTTTCAGAAGTGGATCACACATATAAGGTGCAACTGATATGGAAATGCAAAAATAGTCTTTGCCTTAACATTTAAGTCTAGGTAATAGCTTGATATCTCTGCATGATATTTGCTGATGAACAGGAAGATGGACGAGCTAAGTCCTCAGAGTGGGGAGGGGTAGCTGGTACTACTCTGGATTCCACTGCAAACCACAGTGGCAAGCCAAATCGAATTTGAATACATTTTTGAATTTACAGCAAAGGAAACTGCTTCCAGAGAAGGAAACTGATACAGAGTGTCACAGAGGGCTGTTTATTTGATTTCAACATTTTCTAGAAAGGGTGATTCACATGTGTGCACATGCTGTGTTAGGCAAAAAATGATGTGTACTTCATTTTAAACTTTAAAGCTAAGGAACATGCTACTGCAGAGACAACTATTTATCAATAGTTAGTTTTACCTATGATCCAGAGATAAAGTTCAATCCATGCTTTTCATGATGAAATCCATGTTTATACACACACACGCGCACACACACATGTATGCACACATAGACACACACAACCTGAAGTAACATAATCTTACCATTGAGACCTAGATTGCTGGTTTCTGATCATGTTGTGCTAATTCATTAACTCAAATATTAGTGCTCCGTGGTAGTGCTGGAATTGTCCTTGCTATCAGTGGTTCCATGGGTTCAATTCGATTTCAATTCTTTATTCGATCAGTTAAAAAACGATCATAAAATCACAGAATAAATACGTGATAAAAATTCATAATCAATAGAAACAATGAATAGTTCATGTTTCATCTAAAAAAATCTAAATAAACAGCCCCATTTAAAGTGCAAACAATTTAGCAAGCGACCAGCCCAGGGGTTCTAGCAGCCCCCCTCTTCCTTTTTCTCATGCAGGCCCATAGGAACTTAGCTACCGAAAAACATACAAAGGGATCAGATAGTACAACTCGACATTGATTAAAATTCCCTTCCTTTAAAATTGGCTTGAGGTAGAAGTTCCTTTCTTTCTCAAAGAGCCTGCAGAATAAAACTAAATGCAGTTCCGTTTGAAGTGAGAGGTTGTCACATGGGCACAAGCTTAAATCTGCAAGAATATAGGTTTTCTCCAGATATCCTAACATCAATGGAATCATGTTCATGCGAAACCTCAATAATATAAATCTGTGTTGTGGGCTAGTGTCATTTGCTAACTAAAAGTACCCTCTCTCTGTCAGTGGAGGGTTCAGTCGATAGGTAGCAACTGCATATTTCTCTCTGTGGTGTTCCTTTCGTTTATAGTCCGCCATTGACAAAAACATGTTCAAAACCTTTTCCTTCGAACCCCCCCCTGCAGGTCAGGGGGTCCTTCAATAGTTCGGGAAGGCCTATTTCCTTCAGGACTGTTTCTATGTAACCAAGCCACCTTGACATTCTGCTATTATCCATATTCAGACAATTCCTTATTATCATTTGTGTGAGTGCACTGTGTCCCTCCACCAAATTGAGTGCCACAAAAGAATTGGAGCTAGATGAATTGCATCTGTGATGTATGGCAGGTCCAATTCCATAAGTAAAATATAATTTGATGAGGAGGAAGGGAGACCCACCAAAGACTTAAAAAGTTGTTTTCAGTTGTTTGGACTATCTGCGTTGCTACCGAGCCCCATACACCTGCCCCATATGTAACTGCCGCCTTAAATTTGGCCTGATAGATGTTTTTTATTGGTATTAGCGGTCTAGTGCCAAGTTTTTGGGCGAAAACTTTTACGGCAGAGAGGCTTCTCTCCATTACCAACTTTCTTCCTTCCACCAATTTTGACCAGGATAGATCTTTATCAAAAAGAACCCCAAGATATGGGAAAGTATCGACCACCTCAATTCTCTTGCTATCCACATGTAAATAGGGGGTTTTATCTCTTTTCCTAGCCCCGGCTATGATTGCAATTCCATGGGTTATTTAGAGCCTCTTAACTTGCCTTAGTGTCCACACTCTGTACTCTCACTAACTCATCACAGAAAACAAGGAAGTGTCAAGGAGATAAGAATTCAACAGGTGTCAATTATGTTGTGTTATCGGAGTTCAATGGGCCAGTAATGCAAGGTGGCTTCTCACTTAGGGGCCTCATGTACGTAGCCGAATACCGGTCGGTAACGGCCGATTTTCGGTAATTATACCGTTACCGACCGGTATTTAGGCTTGTGACATGTAGGGGGCTCATTTCTGTATTCGGTAATTTACCGAATCAGTAAAATTAACGAATCTGTAATTTTACCGATTCGGTAAATTCCGAATACAGAAATGCGATGTAGGGGGAGTGTGTGGGTGTTGTTTGGAGTCGGTATTTACCACCAACTAATAGTTGGTGGTAAATAATGAATGGATGTGTATAAGCATTTAATAGCGCTTAGAAGTGTGCAATGTGGCAGACATACATGCCCTTAGGGCATGTATGTGTGCCACATGTGCACACATGGCCGAATCAGGGGTGCAACAGGGTGTCAATGTGACACCCTGCCACCCTTGTATGTGCTCCCCCATTACCGAATCGGTATTTACCGATTCGGTAATGAGGCATACCTTCCCATCAATGGGAAGGTATGCCTCATTACCGAATCGGTAAATACCGATTCGGTAATTACCGAATTTTTCCGAATCGGTAATATTTACCGACTCATTACCTACATTGCATTTACCACTTCATAAATACCGAATCGGTATGATTCGGTATTTATGAAGTGGTAAATGCAAGCCCACCTACATGAGGCCCTTAGTGAACTCTGCGCTAAGTCCACCAACAGTGGACATATTGTCATTATATGGACCCTAAGAGTTGTTGTTCTGCTTGGGTTTTCGGATCAGATAGAACCCGCTCAACAGAGCCTCTCTAACCCAGCCAGAACGTTACCCCCTCCCTAGGGCCTATCCTCACCTAAGAAACCACATATACACATATATATACCACCTAAGGACAGGGAATTCCTACTATATATATATATCAAGACCTCTTATAATACAAGTGGCGGCCTCGCGGTCCCAAATGGACCCAGGACTTCCTGCCCAGACGGCAGCCTTAGCCTCGCGGTCCCAAACGGACCCAGGACTTCCTACCCAGACGGCAGCCTCAACCTCGCGGTCCCAAACGGACCCAGGACTTCCTGCCCAGACGGCAGCCTCAGCCTCGCGGTCCCAAACGGACCCAGGACTTCCTACCCAGACGGCAGCCTCAGCCTCGCGGTCCCAAACGGACCCAGGACTTCCTGCCCAGACGGCAGCCTTCACAAGTTCATCCTATAATTACCATGACATACAACAAGGGAACCAGTGTTACTATGTATCAGATCACACAAAGACTGCTAGTTGAGCACAACCTGTTCCCCAGTTCGAGGGGCTCCTTTCTCCCTTATTCAGTTACCACTTACCTGATCAGGATTAACATCTGTTCATATCAAGTCACAACTGACTAGAAGAATAGGCTACCCTCTTATACAAGAACACGCAGTACATGTTGATTCACTACAAACTGGATACTTTATTTAGTCACTACATACACACTCACAGAACATAATACATATTACATATGACCTGCAAAGAAAAGCGATAGATTAAGTTGTACACTCTAATAATAAAGGGGTTGACATCACCTTGGTCGTATGTAGCCTGCACTCAATGGTCATCTAGGTTCCCTTCTTGGCTGTGCCTCGGCTTCGCCTGGAAGTCACACCTCCGCAGTCACGGATCTACTCCCTTCTCCTTTTCCGAGTCACTGGGACCTCTTCCTCATCGGCTACTCTCTTTTCTTTGGCTATTCTGTTAGAAGAATATCTATCTCTCGGTTTTCTTTCTCCACCTTCGAGTTTGTCATCTGTCTTCCCTGGAATAAGTAGTAGCTTTACTGCTTAACGGCCAGGTGCCGCCTACGGACTAAAAAGCAAGTGCCAGTGTCTGCCTCAGACTTTCACTAATATAGATGTGCATTTTCTCATGGAAAATTCCAGCCCGTAACCTGCCGCCCACCAAATTCTTGTACCTCCCCGTGCCAAGGACACGTTCCCTGCCGGCCGGCCTGATGTAGTGTCTTCGGCATGAAGAAAAATACAATCCTTCGATAAGGGCCGGCCTGAACCGGTTCTCTCCAAGCGAATAACACCTCCTAACTAAAACACTGCCTATGACCTAGAAGCATCCCAAGCTGCCAGAGCAGGAGGAAAGATGGAGTCTCTCCCGTTTAAGGCCTACCAGGCCTGAATTCAGCACGGCTCCATGAAATACCCTCACTACAGAACAGATTACCCCTAATACTAACAAATCTATCCCCTAGGATATGTGTGCAAACCCTGATCTATGGGGAAGAACACAGGATCATGTCGAAGTGCCTAGTAAATAGGCTCTATACACTACTCTAACCCTTAGACTTGGATGGAAAGAGACTGAAGTCACATTAATCACCCTTCAACACAATAAGGCCGGGAAAATCGAGCAGTACATTTCACCCTTGACTTCAGTCTATTATACATTCATTAAACAGAACTAACATCTGTGGAAGAATAATATGAAACAAAGCTAACTGATCTATGTCTAGTACCGAGTGTACAGAATTGAAGCAGTGAAGGAATACACTGAATAAAGCAACAGATAGAAATCAAAACAGCAACAGCAATCAGAATACCACCTAATGTTTGACGTAGCATGTATACGTCAGGCAACCAATTAAAGAGCCAGTCAAACCAGCCCTGGTCAACATGTTTTCTAACTTCTTCCGTTAAATCACGCAACTTGTCAATGTGTGCACGAATGGATTGTGTATGATCGGACAAGTTAAAACAACAGAGACCTTCGAAATCGGAGCAGTCATGTCCGTGTTTAAGCATAAGATAATCAATGGCCGCTCTGTTTTGCAAAATGGCCCTACGTTCACCCTGGGCATCCAGTAACATGTCGGACAGGACTGTAGAAGTATGATTAATGGATTTCACCATCCAACAGGCCATTTTCCCAATGGATTTGGCATTATAAACTGCTAGAGCAGGAACACCAATAATTGAAATAGCTAGGCTAAGGTATTCAGACTTGGAATATAAATGCAAAGATGAGTCACAATCCTCCTGTAACATCACAGTATCTCGAATCACACGAGAGTTGGCATTCGGATGTGATGAAAACATTAACAAACTGAGTCTCGTAATAGCACAAGGGCCTCCGGAAATGTTTGCAGGGACATATGGCCAGGAAGTATTACCACATGAGAAAAGCCATCCGGCAGGTAGTAACATCGTGCGATAATGACTGGGGGTAACTACCAAACTATTGCAAGTCATATTGTTCTGGACTGAAACACATGTGGTCGGTGTCCTTTGAAAGCACAAAGTCCGTTCATGAGCGGTAAATGAAGTGGCGCCTTTTAGTTTGAGGCGTAGACATTCAGAGATCGCACTAGGATTACACGTAAGAAAGAAGCATAAATCACCTTGTGTGATATTATAGGTAACTATTTGGGACGGGATGGGGGGTGGCTCGTTCGGCAGTTCAGTACATAAAGGGCAATATACATGGGTAGCAAAATCACCCAGGAGAACATTGGGACGAGCCTTTGAAACATTAAAAATGTGAATTAGGGTTTCCAACGAGGCAGGGACAGCAACCAGACAGGTCGCCAGAATATCGTGTACAGATCTCATCGGTGTCAAACAGAAGTGAGGGGCATTAGTCACCCTCCTGGCCAATGATGTCCAAAAGTTCGATGATGAATCCCACGCAGCGAAGGAACGCAACACTCGGGTTCTCAGTTCATCCCGGGTTGACGGGATCCCTCCTTTCTCGTCGTACCATCCCAAAAGGAGTCCAGTACCGACACATCCTGCAGCAACAGTCCAAAGAATGATCTGAAAGAGAATCAAATACAGGCATTAATCATTCTCGTAAATAACATTTGTCAGCCGGGACCGCCTCCCAGCTATCTTTCCCTGGTCTCATAACCAAAATGGTATTGTCCTGACCAGTGGCAATAACCTCTGCTTGTTCAGGGGGATTTTTAGGCGACTGCACCCAAACCCTAGCCCCAGGGTTATCCGTAGAGCCAAAACCTTTCTGGCCTCGTACAGTTAGCAAAGTTGTGGCAGTGCCTTTCATTAATGTACCACTGAAAACAGGCATAATGTGTAATTGAGCCACTCGGTCAGTGCGGTGTATCAGTAAGTCAACCTCACTGCTATTCAGCAGGAGCACCTTAATCTCTCCCTGATAATCACTGTCAATAATTCCTCCAAGCACCTGAATGCCTTTTACGGCCAGCCCCGATCTAGGGGCGATTAATCCGAAATTCCCAGGTGGTATATGAATACCAACACCAGTAGCAATGATGACCCGATCCTTACTTTTTAAAACGGTGTCATCCATGGCATGCAAGTCTAAACCTGCCGACCCTGGGGTCGCTCTACATGGAGCCAAAGCTCCAGGAGTAATTTCCCAGTACATCACAGTCTCTCTTATTTCATTGGGCTTAGCATCAACATTCGGAGGAAACAAACGCATAAGTGGGGATTCAGCATTTAGGAAAGGACGGTTATTCAAAATCAATAACGCTTGAGGCAAGAAGTCTCGCCAATTCTTATACTTGTCATTTGTTAACTTACGCAGCTGGTCCTTTAGCAGGCCATTCAATCTCTCCACCAGGCCTGAGGCCTGTGGATAGTAGGGTATATGGAATATCCATTCAATATTGTTTTCCGCACAGAATTCCTGTACCAATCTTCCACGAAAATGGGATGCATTATCAGATTGAATTTGGAATGGCACACCATAATACATCATAATCAATTCTAATGTTTTAATGGTATTCAATTGGGTAGCTTGCTTACAGGGAAGGGCTACCAGCAGGCCACTGTATGTATCAACAATAGTGCAAACATATTGACAATTCCTACTCATAGGAAGTGGACCAATGTAATCAATCTGCCAGATTTGAGCGGGCAGTTTTCCGCGATGTAAATGACCTTTAACAATTTGGGGCACTTTACGCTGTCTGATATGTTGACAAACGGGACAGTGTAAGATAACATTTTTAATTAAATCTAGGGGAATATAAATTCCTCGATCAGCAGCCCACCTGCTAGTGGCCTTCTCTCCAAAATGTCCTGCCTTCTGGTGTGCCCATTTCGCCAATCCCGCAATGTCAGAATCTTGCCTGTCCACCACTGCCTCAGCAATTTTAGATTTCTCATCTGCAATGTTATGAAAAAATTTGTCAAGAGAATCTATCGGGGTGTGAGCATCCACATGGAAGATTGTAACAGTACTCTGTGGGAGCATCTCCCAAATCTCTTGCCATAACTCTTTTCCCCACAATTCCTTGGAATGTAACTTCCAATTATGGGAATGCCAAGTCGGCAACCAAACAGCCAGTCCATTGGCAGTAGACCAAGAATCAGTGAAAATATGACATGTACCAGGTAACTCTTGTTTCAAAACTTGATAAACAGCATACAACTCGGCAAATTGGCTGCTTTTACCTTCACAAGTTGTGCTCAGCAATTTCTGTGTAACCGGATTATAGGACACCGCCTTCCAGTGCCGTGTCGTTCCTATAAACCTCGCTGAACCATCCGTGAACCAAACATGGTTTCTGTCCGCTGCGGACAAATCATCAAAAGGCTTACCCCACTTGACAGGAGACTCCTGTGCTAAAGGTACGGAACATTCACTCTCAGTCTCAGTCGACGGCGCTTGCGCCACCTGCTCATGTAAAGAAGCAACTCCTTTCGGGCCCACACGTGCCCTATCTTGTATATACCATTTCCATTTAATCACACTCGCCTCTTGAGCACGTCCAATTCGGTGAGTTTTCGGCGAACTCAAAACCCACTGCATGATAGGAATTTCAGGGCGCAAAACTATATCATGTCCCAAAGTCAATTGCTCGGTATCCACCAGAGCCCAATAACATGCAAGTAACTGTTTCTCAAAGGGTGTATAACGCTCACCAGCATCAGGTAACTTTTTGGTCCAAAAACCTAACGGTACTCTACTCCTGCCTTGTTTCTGCCACAAACTCCAATTTGCATAAGGGCCCTGTACAGACACATTCAAATCCACATCACCGTCATGTACAGGCCATAAATCCAGAGCATGTTGAATTGCTTCTTTTGCCAGACTAAACGCATCTTGCTGTGGTTTACCCCATTCAAATGCATTCTTTTTACGCGTGACCCGGTACAAGGGGGCCAATATTTGACTCAAATGAGGAATATGCTGGCGCCAAAAACCAAACAGGCCAATGAAGCTCTGGGCTTCTTTCCTATTCCTCGGAACTGCAAAATCAAAAATCTTCTGTTTAACCTGAGGGATCACTTCACGGTGCCCTTCATGCCAATTAATACCCAAAAATTTTACAGACTGGGACGGACCTTGCAATTTATCTGGGTTGATTTCCCAACCTTTCCCACGCAGGCACTCAATGATCCTGTCCAATTGGGTCTGAACTTCCTCCTGTGTATCGCCTTGGATCAAAACATCGTCAATATAATGACATATCTGAATTTGGGAATGAACCGGTACCTCAGCCAAATGCTCTGCCACCAGCCGGTGACATATTGTGGGACTATGCACATAGCCCTGAGGAAGACTCCTAAACGTCATCTGACGCCCGTTCCATGTAAAACTGAACTGTTCCTGACACTCAGGGGCAATTGGAATAGAAAAGAAAGCATTAGCAATATCAATGGACGCATACCATGTACCTGGATGCTTTTGGATTCTTTCAATTAGGGTAATAACATCCGGCACTGCAACAGTCAAAGAAGGCGTGTGTTTGTTCAATTCTCGATAATCAACAGTCATGCGCCAAGAATTATCACTCTTACGTACAGGCCAAACAGGATTATTCCAAGCAGAAGTAACCGGGGTTATAACACCTGCATCCACCAACTCCTGAATAGTGGTACTAATCTCCTCATGGCCACCTGGAATACGATACTGCTTTTGACAAACCACTTTTGTCGCCTGGGGAACTTGTATGGGAGGCATTCTTAAACGACCAACCCGTATAGGTCTGGACGATATATAATGCGTGGTTCCAAATTGGTAACACCCATCGTCTAGATGCAACGTCATTCCTTTCAAGATATCAATTCCAATTATGAATTCTAAGAGTGGCACCACTAGTACAGAATATTCTTTTCTAGGGATTCTACCTATTCTCATTTCAAGCAAAGTTTGAACTGCAGGGGTTTCTTTTCCACCTAATCCGGTAATAGTAAAAGGCTGACCTGTAAACTTCTTTGATTTTCCATGAATAAGAGTGGCCTCCGCTCCTGTATCTACCAATGCTCGGGCCCTTTGGATATTACGATGTCTCCAATAAATATCAATATCTACATAGGGTCTATTATCTCGGTGAGCCCATCTGTGTACCGGAGCTTGACCTATTTCCTAGTCATTCTTGCTGCATTCTGTGTACCAGGACAAATCAGGATAAAGACTCTCACGTTTCTTAGGTATCGGTACCTCCTGTTCATATCCATTCCCCGTACGGAACGGATTTGAGTCTTCAGCATTGTACTGCAGGTTACGATCGACCAAACTGTGACGATCCTCTCTCCTCCTCAACTCAGGGGATTGATCCCTATCATCTCTACGTCTGCTGTAAACATAATCATTTCTCCCCCTTTCTCTTTCCCCCTCTCTTTCCCTGTCTCTCTCTCGACGGGGGGACACATCACGTACATAAAGTCGATCATCACGACGAACAGAGCGCCCACGGCGGTCGTCATCACCGCTACCATCAGAACCACCACGATCACACTCAGTGGTCCGAACACGCCGGGCACCCTCCTTCCGATCCAAACCACGTTTGCGAAACAACTCTCACAAACGAGCGGTAGTCTCACCGTCAATGTCCTCCCTACGCACACCATCAGCTAGAAGACCAGAAAAGATATCACGCCTAGTAAGTTTATTTTCACCCGGAGTACGGGTGTCAGGCCGGGACTGACGTTCAGGTTTAAACCACTCACCTAACTCACCAAGTTGGCGTACCGACTCCAGTACCGTAGATAACACATTACCAGTCTGATTAATCAATAAAGTCATCATGACCTGCTTATAGGCAACAGGGGAAGACCGAATAATGCGATTCCGCACAGAAGATGTCAACAAACCATCAAGCAACCTGTCAGCAGTACCCAGAAAAATTGCCGTTTTCATCACCTCCTCTTTGAGACGTTGTGCAGCATCGCGCAAAGTGTACCACGGTTTGTCATTCACAGGCCAATCAGACTCAGTAGGATACTTTTGATTACAACCCTCAGTCGCCAGTTGAAGCAAAGAAATTTGACCACCACCATTATAGTTACGAAAATGATCCTGTACAGTAGAATCCGAACTCAAGGAACAAAACTTCAAACAATCGCCAATATCTAACATAATACCAGCAGCGCCCAGTTCATAAAGGCGCACCATCCATGTGAGCAAGGTCTCACCAGCTCGCTGCCGAAATCGCTGCAAAATATCACTAATTTCCTGTTGCGTAAAGTCCTCTAAAGAGTCCAAAGAAATACCCTGCGGAGCAGCGGGAGACTGCTGCAACTTCCGACGAAAAACTGGATGCGCAGAGACCGCGGGACGAGCATCACAAGGAGCCCGATCAGTACTCGTAGAGGGATAATCAGTGTAAGAGGTATCGATCCCACCCGAAGAACGAGCGCAATCACGGGGTGCACCAGCAGAGGTGCGAGAAGCAGACTTACAATCATGACGGGAACGAGAAGACTCGCGCTTGGCAGACTCCTCACCCGAGGAACAAGAATCACTCGAATTCCAGATATTACCATCCCATTCATCAGGATTCCAATCCAGTCCGGCTTTCGCCACGACCAGACGCACCTTTCGCGTCGAAACTCGACCGCGCCTGTTCTTGTATTTATAACGAGCAATTCGCACAGCCGCCCTTTCGGCAATAGTTTGGTAAGTCTCCAGCTTATCAGCAAGCAACTTATTTTGACATCGCAACAAAGTATGGGAATTCTGAATCTCAACAAAGTGCGCTTCCACATCTTTAAGAGAGATCCGTAATTTCAACAATCTCTCATGGAGAATCCGATACGCAGACAGAACAATCCAACCTCTGCGCCCCAAAATAGGAATCTCTTCACCCTTCGATATGGGTGCCTTCTGCAAACAAGTAATCACATTAGCCGGCTCCGCCAGCTCCAAAGAAGAATTCCAATTCTCACTCAAACCAGTAGAATCAGCCCACTCACGGGCCAAGGCTTCATAAGGCGTTGAATCCCATCCGGGAATATCAACGGGCAACTTAAAAGTAGATTTAGATCGTCTAGAAAACATCGCGGAAAAGAAAAAAGAAGAAAAAGAAGAAAGAAGAAAAATAAAAACTATACACAGAAGTATACAAAAATAAAATGCAAACAAAACCACGCACGCGCCGAAAGCAAACACAAGACAATCACAGCGCACACAGGTTTCGTAAACGGTTCGTGACGCCAAATGTTCTGCTTGGGTTTTCGGATCAGATAGAACCCGCTCAACAGAGCCTCTCTAACCCAGCCAGAACGTTACCCCCTCCCTAGGGCCTATCCTCACCTAAGAAACCACATATACACATATATATACCACCTAAGGACAGGGAATTCCTACTATATATATATATATCAAGACCTCTTATAATACAAGTGGCGGCCTTGCGGTCCCAAATGGACCCAGGACTTCCTGCCCAGACGGCAGCCTTAGCCTCGCGGTCCCAAACGGACCCAGGACTTCCTACCCAGACGGCAGCCTCAGCCTCGCGGTCCCAAACGGACCCAGGACTTCCTGCCCAGACGGCAGCCTCAGCCTCGCAGTCCCAAACGGACCCAGGACTTCCTGCCCAGACGGCAGCCTTAGCCTCGCGGTCCCAAACGGACCCAGGACTTCCTACCCAGACGGCAGCCTCAGCCTCGCGGTCCCAAAAGGACCCAGGACTTCCTGCCCAGACGGCAGCCTCAGCCTCGCGGTCCCAAACGGACCCAGGACTTCCTGCCCAGACGGCAGCCTTAGCCTCGCGGTCCCAAACGGACCCAGGACTTCCTACCCAGACGGCAGCCTCAGCCTCGCGGTCCCAAACGGACCCAGGACTTCCTGCCCAGACGGCAGCCTTCACAAGTTCATCCTATAATTACCATGACATACAACAAGGGAACCAGTGTTACTATGTATCAGATCACACAAAGACTGCTAGTTGAGCACAACCTGTTCCCCAGTTCGAGGGGCTCCTTTCTCCCTTATTCAGTTACCACTTACCTGATCAGGATTAACATCTGTTCATATCAAGTCACAACTGACTAGAAGAATAGGCTACCCTCTTATACAAGAACACGCAGTACATGTTGATTCACTACAAACTGGATACTTTATTTAGTCACTACATACACACTCACAGAACATAATACATATTACATATGACCTGCAAAGAAAAGCGATAGATTAAGTTGTACACTCTAATAATAAAGGGGTTGACATCACCTTGGTCGTATGTAGCCTGCACTCAATGGTCATCTAGGTTCCCTTCTTGGCTGTGCCTCGGCTTCGCCTGGAAGTCACACCTCCGCAGTCACGGATCTACTCCCTTCTCCTTTTCCGAGTCACTGGGACCTCTTCCTCATCGGCTACTCTCTTTTCTTTGGCTATTCTGTTAGAAGAATATCTATCTCTCGGTTTTCTTTCTCCACCTTCGAGTTTGTCATCTGTCTTCCCTGGAATAAGTAGTAGCTTTACTGCTTAACGGCCAGGTGCCGCCTACGGACTAAAAAGCAAGTGCCAGTGTCTGCCTCAGACTTTCACTAATATAGATGTGCATTTTCTCATGGAAAATTCCAGCCCGTAACCTGCCGCCCACCAAATTCTTGTACCTCCCCGTGCCAAGGACACGTTCCCAGCCGGCCGGCCTGATGTAGTGTCCTCGGCATGAAGAAAAATACAATCCTTCGATAAGGGCTGGCCTGAACCGGTTCTCTCCAAGCGAATAACACCTCCTAACTAAAACACTGCCTATGACCTAGAAGCATCCCAAGCTGCCAGAGCAGGAGGAAAGATGGAGTCTCTCCCGTTTAAGGCCTACCAGGCCTGAATTCAGCACGGCTCCATGAAATACCCTCACTACAGAACAGATTACCCCTAATACTAACAAATCTATCCCCTAGGATATGTGTGCAAACCCTGATCTATGGGGAAGAACACAGGATCATGTCGAAGTGCCTAGTAAATAGGCTCTATACACTACTCTAACCCTTAGACTTGGATGGAAAGAGACTGAAGTCACATTAATCACCCTTCAACACAATAAGGCCGGGAAAATCGAGCAGTACAGTTGTCAAGTATTAAGCAGATGAAAAGACAAGTGATTCTGCCTGACATGTTGGAAAGTGAGGAAGGTTCAACAGTGTGTCTCATTGCATCGGAAATGCCCCCCTCCTCTAACCTATTGGAGCCATAGACCAGGCCTTGGCATGCTTGAATCACATCATTGTGATAGCTCAGGCAGGTAGCACCATTTGGGTGGAGTGTCGGAGGGGATGGCCAATAGGATGCAGTAAAGGTAAGTGCTGAGGAAAGTCAGTGTGGAGTAAGTGGACTGTGAGACTGAGAGCCTCTCATAGGCGCTGGGTTATAATTGACCTAGAGAGAACGAAGATGCACCACTACTCTAGCCTAGTGGAAAAGTCTGCGTCTCCCTGTGACTGGACACATAGATGCAGGGGCTCCATCCTCTTCCATCCGCTATCTGAAAACGCTATCTGACAAGGCAGAGTGTAGAAGGGGTGAGGGATGAAATAGTGACAACAGAAAAACAGATGCTAAACAGAGTCGCAGCTGAGCCAGGTTGATAATGCAGGACACATTATTATAACACACAGACCTAATAATTCTTTAAGCAACTTCAAATATTGTAGATGTGAAGAGTATAACAAGAAGGAGGTACAACATGGGAACTGGACTGAAACAATTAGAGTACAATAGATAAACAAATAAGAAAATAGGTGTTGCAAGGCAAGTTCTCAGGCAAAGGAGACTTTAGCCAGGAATCTTTACAGCAATTACAATGGACACTCTTTAATCTCTAACAGAGAATGTTAATGGGTTAGGCAATAATGTAAAGAAAAGAGTAGCGGTCAAGAAGTTATTGATACATATTCTGGACATAGCACTTCTACAAAAGACACACTTAATGGGAAACAAGTGTGAATTCATGGATAGAGGAAAATATGGGTTGACAGGATCAAGAGGGCTAGCAATATTGGGATACAGATCTTTACCATTCTCACTTAAGACCTTGTAGAATGCACAGAGATGCTATGTGTCAGAAGCTTCTAAATGGGGTAAGGAACAAGTAGTGCTCATCTCAGTCTCTTTCTTACCTAGACATACCAAGGGTCTCCAGACAATTTTGGTAAGGTATTGCTGGAAGCACAGGGGCACTTGATCGCCATCGGGGGTATTGTAACATGGTAAAGGAAGAGCAGTGGATAGACAAACATATGTTGCTGTACAGTGAGGTAAGTTGAAAGCCTCTAGGTTGAAAGAGTCTGTAGACTTTTCGGGTGCTGGTGACAGGCAAATCTAGCCAAGGGTATCTCTGAATATCTCTGACCATGTACTCTTATGATGACAGTAGGTACTCAAGGGAGGATACATGGGAAGGCATAGTGTTTGCACACTCAAAAAGAGCAATTGTTAAAACAGCTTGGCAAGTTTATTGCCAACTATTTTGAGGACATTATAGGTTCTGGGGAAACGGAAACCATATTTTGGGAGCCTTATAAAACATAGTGTTAAGAGACCATGTAATCCTTATGGCTTTCTGGGAATAATAAAGAAACAAATCGAAAGGTTGAAGAAATGGCAGTTGAACTGATCAACTTTATGAAATATATGAATAAAGAAGGCTCAGTCATAATTCATAGTAAATTAGCTGCAGAGCACGCTGAATATAGACAACTATAACGAAAGATACAGAGGATAGTTGGATTGCTGAATTGAGGGATTGAAAGCGGGGAAGTGGTTGGATGTAGGGGAAGTACAGCTCAAGGATTTTGGAGATGACTTCCAGGCATTTTACGAATTCAAATTCTGAATACCAAAGGTGAAATTTCAGACCTTATGAGGAGCTTCCAATGATAACGCTGGATAAGGAATATGAGCCTACCCTTTGAGGTAGGTTCACACAATAGAAACTCAATTTTCCTACATATACAGACATGAGGAACACTTAGAAGCAGATGTCATGGAGGAGAATGTCGCAGCATTATTTGACCTAAAATACAATCTGTCACCTAGATCCATTGACCTTCTAATTGAAATGTCTCAGATTGTGGTATCACATCTCATACCAGCCTACACAATTATATTACAAGAAAAAATGTGTCAGAAAGCTTTAGGATGGCAACCATAGCCATCAAATATAAAACAAAGCAAATAGATGGATAGGTGTGAGTCATATGAACCAATCTCAATATTGGAATCAAGTAATTAGAAAAGGTCTTAGCCTTAATGGCATCATAGGATCCTTAGTACAACCCAACCATTTAGGTTTTAAGGAAATATAGTTATCATACAAAATCTTAGACAGTGGGGGAACCTCATTAGTCCTCTTGCCATTTCCAGCAGATATGCTTATATAGAAGTTTAAATGAAATGGTCCATCTGTGATACAGGATGGAAATTACCAGCAAAATCCCACTAGGGTAGGGACTCATCTGAAAGAAGTAGTAGATCTATCAGGATTTAAGAACTGGAATCTAATTGGTATATCCAGGGTGGGACACAATGTATTTCTTTCAATATCTTCAATAATGCAAAGTTATAACTGAATAGGTGTCAATAAAGAAAATCATGCTTGATTTCTCCTGACTAATAAACTGAATTGTTACTTGACATACTGAAGGTGAAGGAGTTCACATAGACATCAGAAACATTAACAAACAATGTCAAATACACACTAGCCTCACAAAAAGCTAAAAGGCAGGTTTTGGGGCGCTAGATGATTTTGACTGGCAAGAGGCTTTGATTTTCTCAAAGGAAGAGGACATTTTAATAAACTTCAGGTTTAAAGTGTTCTACTCTCAAATTTGGACTAAATGTGTTCGTGAATGTTTCCTCAGCAGAATGCCTGTAGGGTTGTGTGCAAGAAGGGACATTTTGACACATTTTTGGATTTGTACTAAATACTGCATTTTTGAGAGATGGAGGACTTGAACTTGTATAATAAAGTAGTTTTCAAAAATGTAAGTATTCCCAAAAGATTGCCTAGGAGTTTTTTTTTTTTGAACATCTTATCTACTTTTGTTGTCCTCATACTTTTACTCCGAGCTCCTTTTACTAGACATTGCACTGGCGGTAGTTGTTACTGAAATGAGGAAATTTCACAAGTTTGCATGAATGCTCAGTTAAGTGAATTTCAGCCGGGTGTGTGTCTGGTCTTTTTTGGGTCCAGGTTGTGTTCGACTATTATGATTATCCATGTGGCACCACAACCAATTGACTCTATATGTGGTACTTTTGGGTATGGACATAGCACATTGCCAAGCTCTAGGGCAGGGGTCTTCAAACTGTGGGGCGCGACCCCCAGGGGGGCCGTGGAGCAATGCAAAGGGGGTCGTGCCCTCCCAGTCACACTTCTGCCCAGGCCCAACGGCTTCAGCCCCCCTCAGCCCGGGCTGCTGCAGTGCAACTCGAGCTGCTGTGGGCTCTGGGCAGTGTCTGAAGTCTTCGGCACGCCCGAGTTTTTCACAGGTCTTTAAAGACCATTTGCATTTTTACATGCCTTTGTAAACTGGTTACAGAGGCTTAGTTTTTTCCTGGTTCCAGTATCCGCTGGGTCCCCACTCGGCCTATTCCTTACATTTGTATTTTACATTTACTGTTGTAGTGTAAGAATGCATTTAATGAAAAGGAATATAAAGTAGGGTTGCCAAAAGAAAAATGCCTGCTGTGTTTTGTTTAACGAGCCTGTAAAGATCTCCTCTTGACACTAAATAGACTTATAAATAAAAAAGTATGTATGCATTCGTTATGTGACTTTTCTGTCTTTGTTCTCTTTAATTATCAGTATCATTGAGGCAGCCCTAGAACACAATTAAAAGTACTTTCAATTTATATTTGCTGTTCGAAGTACGCACAGATAAGTGCTGAAAATACAGCTTGAGGTGACTGCTTATTTTTGTACTGACTGGGCCATCAAAATCTGCTGGAAACCCTAACCATAGGACTGTACGTTTGTTGCAGGATCAGCACATTATTTATTTCTTTCACCCTCGATCCCCGATTAATGCCGCAATAGTTTAACTTAGATCTGAAACTCTATGCCGCCGTCAATAACATGCTGAGTTTCTTCATGGGTCTGGGAATGCACCCTGCATTCAGACAACTCATTCCTCATTCTCGCCCTTCACTTTCATGCTCACCCTGCACTCACAGCGATCACAATGCACTCACACTGATCACCATGCACTCACACCATTCACCCGCTCACCCTGCACTCAGTGATCACTCTGCGCTCACAATGCACTTGCGCTGTTCACCCTATACCTCACCCTGCAGTCAAACGAGTACACTATTTATCCTGCACTCATGTGACACTTCACTCACCTGTCCCCCTCACTGCGCAATATGCAACTCACTCAAACAAGCCCATCAGTAATCATACATTCATTCATCCCAATCTGAACTTGCATCCGCACGTAAATTCATACGCCACCTCACTCACCCTGCAGTCACTCCTCTTGCCCTTCTCTCACATTGTTGCATCGCTCACCGTGCACTCACATGGGCACTCTTGACACCCACACAGTGCAGAGGGTTAATGTTAAGGGTGGGCGTAGTTCGCGAAGTAGCACTTCGCGAAGCTACGCAAAGTGAAGTTCGCACTACGCGAGCTACGCGTAGCACTTCGCGAACTGCGTAGTAACATGTTCGCACTGTGCAAGATGTTGTTTTCAATGATTGCACAGTGCGGACAAGCAACCGGCACTGTGCAATCATTGAAAATGGCATCTTGCACAGTGCGAGCTGTAGTTTTCTGCTGCTCGAGTAGATTTTTACTCGAGCGGCAGCTTTCTCAACGCGAACTGGTAGTTTCTCATCGCGAGCGGTCGCGAGCATACGCGACCCCTCGCAATGAGAAACCTGACCTCCTCGCGTTGGGAATCTCGCCGGGAGGTTTATTTTCCATGCTCGCGATCGCGAACAAGGAAAAAGTCTCGCCAGGATGTCATTTTGCTTGCTCGCGGTCGCCAACTTGACGTTGAGGACCGCGAGCAAGCAAAAAATGACCGCAGCACTACGCTACGCGTGTTCGCACTGTGCTACGTGCAGTTCGCGTAGTGCGAAGTAGCGCGAACTTCGCAAACTACGCGAGCGTAGCGTAGTGCTTTGCCCAGGCCTAGTTAATGTGCCTACTACAAAGAATATTTACCATGCAGATCACAGAAATGAGTGTGAGTAAACTATGAGTAGCACTATAAAAAATGAAATGTTTGTCAGAAAGGTGCTATAGAGAGATGAGGTGCATTGATGGTGAGTGGCAGTGAAGGAATTCATGGAGAAGGAGGAAACGGGGGTGGGACATCAAAAAAGACTGTTGTGCCGGGTGCGACCAGTGTAAGGAACAGCCCTGGCTGGGAGTGTTAACCCCCCTCCGAAGTTCTGGTCTAGTGACTCCCCTGCTTCTGCCTATTATTATTATTTACATTGTAGTGCGCTACTGTTACCAAAAGATGTCCTGGGGCTAATAACCATCTGCTGCCTGAAGGCAAATGAGAAACACACAGAAGGGGTTAACCTACAGAGCATAGAGAAAGGATTTTATATTGTTCTAAATTATAATAGATTCTTGTTGGAGCGAAGCAAAGGAGGGTGCATGTTCCATAACTGTGCGGCCTGCATCAAAACAGAGAGACAGACCACTCATGCCTTCTTGAATTAGGGAACAATAAACAGAGTGGCACATGCCGAGAGGAGCATACGGGTCTGACCCGTATGCTTGGTGAGGAGAGGTGAGAGGATGAGAGAGGACAGCAAGGGAGTGAGAGAATTAGATCGAAGAGGTCAGGGATGAGGAGAAATGTGAATTGTCGAAGAGAAGTGTGGACACGCAAGAAGTGAGTGTGAGCCAAAGGGGAGGGCTTCTGTTAGAACAAAGGGGAGATGTGAAAGATCAATGGGGGGACTGGAGAGGTGTAAGATACAAATAGACAAAGATTTGAATGGAGAGACGAGGTGAATGAGAAGTGCTGAGAGGCACGAGAGGTGACAGGGCCAGAGAGGCCATGAGATAAATGCGAGAGACTGTTAGAGATGAGGGCAGTGAAAAGACAGAATGGCAAGAGGTGATTAAAGGTGAAGTGAGAGGTTGAATAGGGAGAGTTCAGAAGTTGTAAAAAGGGTTGAAAGAAAATGGCCTGCAAAGTGAGAGAGGGATCTGGGGTTAGGAGAGGAGAGAGGGATGGAAGGGAGGGGGTGAGAGGAAAGCTGCATGGGTAAACTGCTTAACTATGCACAAATCCGACAGGGTTTTAAGGGACACCTGCTTCTCCCAGCCAGGGCCAGGTGAGCCTCTAATGTGGCAGCACATATTCCTGCAGAGTGGAAGGCCCTTCACAAAGGTTGACTATAAATCTTTCTGATGATAATTGCTGTATTTTGGTTATAAACGGTACTGGTTGGGTGAAATCTTTCCTCAGTGTTACTGTGTGTATAAAATGTCAAAATAATGAAGCAATGCTATTCCAAAATACGCTCATAACCTCATTTACATTTTCTTCCCACACAATTTAGTCAAGGCTGTCGCGTAATTTGGTCCTCAGCTGCCTCATAATTTCAGTAGCCCTGCCTACAGGTTTAGAAATTTTTGTCAGGAGGGGGTCCTTACGCCTAAAAATGTTGACAGGGCGTCTCGGCATTCAAAAGTTTGAGGACCTCTGCTGTAGGGTGTGTTAGGTAGGCCTCTCCTTACTTCAGGAAACAGCCGTATCCAAGACCGCTTTCAGCTTGGGCCCCTGGATGTCTGTTGATTGCGACACGCGTGTCTCCTGAATTTAGGATATGGGAAAGCCCAATACAATTCACGTTTTCGACATTTGGGATATCTGTGGATTACGATACGCATGTTTTTTTCTTTATTTCTCCAGGTACTCAATGAGAGGACAGTTCAACCATTGTGAACCTTATGGCCAATATTATTACTGACAGAGTGTTTGTGTTGTATGTTAAGCCTTCTAACCTTTTAAGTATCCATGGACTTATCCAAGATCACATTTTTTGAGTGTCTACCAACCGGATTTGTGTGGTGGTAACTACAAAGTATCTCTCACAATTGGTTAATCCTCTGTTTAATTTGCAATTGGTCTATCTCTTTAAAAATCACTTGTGCTCTACTAATGTCTCACTGGTTCACCTAATATGTTTTCTCACACTAATTTGCTCAACTAATACCACACCTACATCTTAGACATATTGATTACTTTTTGCGACCATTTCCTTTATTGTTATTTAGGACTCATCTATATGTTAATGATCATGAATGCCACACTTTACGCCTCAGCAATATGTGGTAAGTGGAATTTTGGAGTGGTCACTTCAATCTGTGTGACTGCAAGTTAAGCATGAGTTCCAGTGATTGAGGAAATAAACTTTTGCCATGTAACAAGGATTTGTCTGTAGATATGCTTATCTCATCCACAGGTTATTATAGCCTTGTAGTGATTAGGGGTTTCTCAAAGTTACTGCCTATAACAGAGCTTGAAACAATTGAATTTATACTAATGACCACCTGAAATGGTTATTTTTAGATTAACACCTCTAGTGAAAAGACATCGAAATGTTTGCAATAGTTATTGTTTGGTAATTTCATTTCATTAGAATCTGTACACCGCTCTATGAATGTAATTCTATTGAAGGTGATCACTTGCACTGCAATGATTCAGTCTGGGATTTTCTCAGAAGTGTATATACATGTAAATATGTGATGTATATGTCTTATTGGTTAATTCATGTTGTTTTAAAATGTGTTGTTTTTGTTACTTGTTATTTCATTTTGTACTATATTGTTTATAATTTATAGTGGGCATTTGTATACTTTGTCTTGCCTAAGTTTTGTCAGATATGCTTTTTAACAGGACTGAAGAAGTCCCAATTTTACGAGATGAAATGCGTTGGCTGTGTCCTTTTCCATGTTTTCAAAGTTGAAGCAAAACCAATAAAGAATGTAAACATATAGTTTATAATGTCTATATTCAGTCATTTGAGTCTATCGTAACTCCGCTGACCCTTTTGAATCATTATTTGCAATATTGACTTTAATTTGAATGTTCATTGCATCCTATCTGTTAACACACTTTTCAAGAGTGCTTCTCCTGTATGGTTTTTGTTGGCATTTAGGATGGTTGGCCCTATGAGTGAGCACCTTTCTACTGGGGACAATATAGAGTGTAGTGAACTTTAAGGCAACCTTTCTAGTTTGAGATATTTCAATAATTCCCAAGATTAGCCCTTTTGTGATCACAGCCTTGGTAGCAGCAAGAAGAGATTCAGCACTGCAGAGCGCTACCAACTAAAAAGCAATGGTATATTAAATTGACTGGTGTATGGAGATTGGGAGAATGATATACCAAACTCAAGGCAGCCTGAAAAAATTGTGTAAAGTATGAAGCCCAGAGAATGTACTCGGATTAGAGTGAATAGCAAGTTATGTATGGACAGCAATTATTTACTTGACTCATAACAAGTTTCTGTTGCCTATAGTTGATTAATATTGTGGATAGCGTGTAGAACGAAAGTAGTTTTTGAATACTTACGAATTAATGTCACTGTTATCCAATTGTTAAAAGTTGCTTAAAATCTTTTGTTTTCTTAAGTGTGACCGATGCCACTTTAACAACCCCTGGCATTCTGGTAAATTGATGCCAATGTGAAAAAATGCACATAATGTCTAACACTACAAATCCAACTCTCTTTCAAAATGGTTTAACCCTACATTTTCCTCTAATAGCCAGATTTGGGTGCCAGCCTTAATAAAGGTCTTCAAACAAATTCGAAACCTACAAAATTATTTTAATATCAGACACACTTTTCTCATAGATCTAGACCCAGATCCCTCCTATACTTGACCTTCTCTTCTTTCATAGTTTTAGCCTTGATCAGTCACACCAAGCAAAGCTTTCATGTAAACCTGAGTCCCCATTCAATGCCTCTCCTCCTGAGGCACTCCACGTCATCGTGGACATCATCAATCCAGCCATCATTAATGTAATCAACTCCTCACTTGCGTCAGAGGAAGTTCTTGAAGACTGGAAACTCACCGCAGTTAAACCTCTTCAGTAAAAACAAGTCCCAAATCCGTCTACCCTTTCTAACCTTTGGCCCATCTCCTTATTTCCTACTTTGGGCAAAATTGTTGAAAATCTATCTGGTCAATAAGCAACTTACTACCTTCCTGGAAGAGGCCAACATTTTGCACCCTCACCAGTCGGGCTTTCGGTCTAAACACTCAACAGAATCTGAACCATTCGAAATTACCCACACCTTAAAACTAACCCTAAATGCAGGAAAGAATGCTGTGCTGATCCCGTTGAATCTATCAGCTGCATTTGATACCATCTCCCATGATATACTATTACATTGTATGAAAAGCAGTGGCATCTCCCATCTGGCCATAGCCTGGCTGAAGTCCTCACTTTCCGACCGCAGGCAAATAGTAACACTAAGACCCTTTCTGTCAACTGCAAGGACAATTACCTCAGGTGTCCCACAGGGATCTTCCCTTAGTCCAATGCTATTTAACATATGCATGGCCCCTCTTATCTTGCTGATATCATCCCTTAATATCGAAATCACTGCTCATACCAATGACAGTTTATTCTAATCCTAGTTAAAGACTCTTCAGACTCAATATACATTTTTCAGCTATGCCTTACTGAATTCATTCGATGCATGCAACTCAACCATCTTAGGTGCAACACCGACAAAACACAGATTATCATAGTAGGGAAATCTAATCCCTTTGACCCGATCGTATGGTTGTTCCAAAGATGCCCCACCCCCACCCAATACTGGAGAGGTGGTAAAAAACCTTGGCGTAAAATTTGATGCCTACCTTTCCTTCTGGCCACAAGCACTAGCAGTGACAGGAAAGTGTTTCAATTTGATAAACTCTCTAAAAAACATTTTTGATCTCATTCCCTGCTCTGCGAGAAAGAAAGTGGCAGTGGCTCTGATTACGTCAAGATTAGACTGTTGCTTGTACGCAGGCACTAATAAGCAAGTGCTGCGGAAACTGTAGACAGTGCAATATGCAGCTGCATGTCTTGTACTGAAGCTGCTCCGCCGCTCCTTGGCCTCAGTAGCCCTAAACTCCTTACACTTGTTACCTATCCTTAAAAGAGTACTAATTAAGATCCTGCTAATTACTTTTAGAGCCTTCAGATCACTAGGTCCCAAATATCTAACCTCCAGGTTTTTGCCCTATGTTACTGCCCGTCTGCTGAGAACCTCATCAGCAAACTTGCTCAAACCTCTTTCTTTCGGGTACAATAAAAATGGGACAAACCTCTGGCTGCACTTGGGTCCAAAGCCTGGAACCTTCTACCTAGTCATCTGAGATCAGAACTCCTTTTTAGAAAACTATTGAAAACCTGACCTTCACATCCCCTTACTCATTGTGCTCCTCACTCATTTGATCATTCTGATCCACTCATTCATGTTTCCTGAATCTCCACGCAGCGCCAGGATGCTCCTTTCGGGGAAACAGTAGCGCATTACAAATGCAAAAACAAATACAAATTCAGCTGATAAAATGACAAACACACAAAATGTAAATGATGCAGACAACCCAAAAGTGGATGGAATCCTTTGATTAATCTCACCCACTGGTACATACATTTTCTTAAAAGCTATAGTTAAGGTAATCAGTTAAACCTGTTTCAAAGGCTTGACCTAAAAAAATGACCCTGAACCATTACAGTTGCGCACAAGGACTCAGTTGTGTAAATAAAGTGTTAACAGATTTTGGTGCAATCATCCAAAGAAATGCTGCATCATGTAACAACCAATATAGCGGAATGAAGGTCAACTGGCAGCTTTCATTAACCTTTTGGAGATGTGTACCATTGTGGTAGTGATGATTCATGTGTGGGGTGAATTACTGGAGTACCATAACATCATAGTGAGACTGCTGGTCGATCATGCATGTTCTAAACAAACATCCAACCGTGCACACATCCTGAGACTCCTGAGATCTCAGATATCAAGATACCTCCAACTGAATGTACAGTTTATTGCTAGCAGTGCTACAAAAGTTTAAGGCTGAGTTTGATTAGTGTGAGCAAAGTCATGAAAATAATGGAGGTACCAGCCAGTGGCAGCACCTCTGCTAAGGCGTAGGCGCATTGCCCCACTCACTGCTTTGCAGCAGTGAAAGAAAAGGAAGAATGAAATGATAATTACATGATGGTATTATCATTTTATCTGTTCCTGCTGCGGCAGCATGGGGGCAGGGCGGGGCTGCTCTGCTCACAGAGCAGGGGAAGTGAGGAGTGGTGGGCACACTGAAGTGAGCATGACTCTTTGGCCAGCCGCCTCGGGACGGCCAAACAGTCATGCTCACTTAGCATGTTCTCCACCCATGCTGAATTATAGCCTGCGTGGAGAACATGCACAGACCCCCAGTCCCGTACGAGCACCGTACTATGGCGCTCAGACCAATCACAACGCTGCCTTACAGTGTTGGGATTTCACTTAGGGGAGCCAGGCTGCTTCCTATTTGGCAGACGTTGAGGACAGTTGTCGTGGGACAGAGAGCCAAGGAGGTAGGTGTATTTTTCTTTTTGTACACCCCTTACCTCCTCCCTCCCTCCTCACCACCCCAGATCTGTGCCGGCCGCCACTGGTACCACAAGGTTCTCAGTGAAAGGGATGCTGGCTGCCTCGGGCAGCCCCAAGATCATCACCTTTCACAGAAAGGTTGGCATCCCCACTAGGACGGAAGGGTTTTAGTAGTGTAAGGTAAAAGTGAAGGTAGGTGCACGTCTGCAATTTTAGTGGTGCTTGACATTCCTCATTTGTACAGGCCAAAAACATGTGGTTCACGAAAATTCATTGTTTCGGTGTTTTGTAGAGGTTCGCCAAATTGGGAAACACATTTTGTTTTTTTGTGACCCACACATACCAGACATACAGCGCCCCAAGCACAAGCCATGAACCATCCAATCAGCTTTAAAAATTTGCAATTACTGTGAAATTCAGCCTGGATGATTGTATTTGAGAAATGTTTTTAAATCCATTCCAGTGGATAATGTCTTTAAGGTGGATCTTGTGAATTCATTTTGGCAAAATATTTTGGTCACCAATAGGAGTCCTTATGAGTTTCCTATATCAGTTATAATAATTTTCAGTGAACAAAGGTTTTTCCCTTTTTTGGGGGTAATGTGAGTTAGTGGGTTGGCAGTGGCAATAAGGAATGTAGATGATGCAAAAGGCAGGTGGAGAGAGGACACTAAACTGTATTTCTGGATCACATCATGCAAGACTAATCCTTCAGGAAGTGGACAGTAGAAGTCAATATGCAGGAAGTCCTGTCACTGGTGGTAGTCACAACCTCATATCTGACTGTCAGAACTCATGGCTGTTTGTGCACAAGGATGCACAAGTGACTTTGGAATGATTCAGCGGTATAATTAAATCTGCCATGTGAATTTGTGGGGCAGAGCACAACAATATCAAACCCATTCTTCCTGGATTGGTGCAGTGTCAGAGGTTGTCTCAGCAAGGTCTGAAAATGACAGAATATTAAAGATTTGTTGGTGATATTTCAACTGCTACAAGTGCTATGCGTACCATATCAGTAGACCGTGGCTAAAGTAAAGAGAAACCAGACCATAAGGGAAAAGGCTGGTCAAAAAGCAGAGACTAAAAATAATTCGATAATGGATAGAGGTGTCGCATGTGGGATATGCTGCAGTGGGCCACCATCAGTGGCCCATTGGTCTATAGGTGGGGCCGATAAGAGATATCAAGAAGTTAAGTTGTGAGCTAGAAGAGGGTGCAAGCCTTAGTATTCAGCTGATAAAATAAAAAACACACAAAATGTAAACGGTGCAGTTAGACAGCACAAAAAGTGGATGAAATCCTTGGATTAATCTCAGACACTGGTAATCATTCTTGGCCACATCCAGTCCAATCTTTCTTAGTTTGTCTGTGCCATAAGGAACAGGCACCAACCATATTCAAATCAGTCTTGCCAGAGCAGGTCAGTTTAGTCTGATCTACTAGTCCACATCAAAGCTGAACTACAACACAAACAACTGCAGACTGGTTTCACCCTTGTTGAGCATCATTAGTGAGATGCACTTTTAAGTCCTCTGGTACAGGGAGATCATGACCCATGTCCAGACATACCCATCCAGTTTAGGAAGACTCACTCAAACTAATCAAAAGTAATGAATGAACGGCTTGAATTCATCTCAGCTACTGATAATCACTCTAGGCCACATTTCAATCCATTATTTTCTCATCCATTTGAAAATCAGTCTTGGCTTGGCTCAAAAAGAGACAGTGCAGCTTGATCAGCTCGGCCAAATTCCCTCTAAATGGGAACTCACAACTCCAGACCAGTTTCTATCATGTTTGGCCTAATTAACTAGGTGCAGTTTTGAGTTCTATGGCACAGAGAGCATGGGTTTCAGGTCTGGACATTTCTCTTTTATGCATGGACACTCAAATAGACCGGACAAATCCTGAAAGATGGACTGCTTGGATGAATCTCCGCAACCGGTAATCACTCTTTGCTGCATTTCGGCCTGGAATGTTTAATTGTTATCAAGTTTGGTCACCTAAAATATGATCATGAATGAGTAGTATTTAATTCTTAGAATATTTAGTGCATTGGGGATTAAACGGATAGAGATTGGGGTTGGTGATGATTGGAAGAAGGTTTGGAAAGCATGTAATTATATCAGCCTCTGTGATGATCCTATTTATTTTTTATCATACAGCCCATGATTTTTGCTTGACTATGCCATTGCACCCTAGAATCAACCATATGCTAATCTTTCTGAGCTCAGCACCAAAAGGGGCAGTACAACCTGACTTAATAAACATGTCCCGTCTGAATGGGAATACAAGCAACTACAGAGTGGGGCTGGACATGTTGGGCCTTATTAGTTAGGTGCAGTTTTTAAGCCTTGTGGTGCAGTCAGTTTGGAACCCATCCCAGAGTGAGACACCTGCTTGGAAATGAAGGCTAAATATCTCCCCTTGATGAACTAAAGAGCTCCACGCAGGGAACAAAGATGGCTGTTGAGCAGCATCATTGCATCAACTACTCCTGGCAAAATTGGGAAATAAGTACCACTAAAGTAGGTACTCTAAAACGCTATATTTGCAACACTTACAAATGGCAAAAGCTGAATTAGTTAGACCTGTACTATATAGGCATCATTATTGAGAATATCTACCTGAGTAGGCCACTTTGTGTTTGGGAGTGACAACAGCTGTTGTGGTAGTAATTCTGATGGCATGGTGCTTGATGAAGAACTAAGGGGCATATCGTCATCACAACGTCACTTTTACCGACGTTGTGGTGGAGATAGGGGCTGCACCTTATGTACAAGGCAACGTTAAGCCACTTAACATGGCTTAACGCTGCCTTGTACATAAGGCCCCTTTTCACACCACAGTTAGCGGGAAAGGGATGGGCAGTGGGTGTTGCGGTGGACGTTCCACCGCAACACCCATTCATTTTGACGCTGCCCCCTATGTACAAGGGTGGCGTACTTAGGAGGCAGCGCCAAAATTAAGACCAGGTAAATCCTGGTCTTAACTTGGTGAAACGAGGAGAAATGCATTATTTCTCCTCGTTTTTGCTTTTTCCATGTGTGCTGGCCTGTGCAGCAGACATGGAAAAAGCAAAATGCCATGGTTTGTTTATGTACAGGAAGGTGTCCCTTCCTGTACATAAACAAACCTTTAAAAAAATGCCATTTTGTAACTTTCATGTGTGCTGCATGAAGCAGCACACATGAAAGTGACAGAATGGCATTTCTGTGATTGGTCATATGCAGGAAGGGAGACTTTCCTACACATAAACAAGCCTCTCCTGCACGGAAACACTCTTGCCCTATGGTGCAAGGGTGCCTGCGTTGGCGCTAAGTTGTTAAGCTTAGCGCCATTGCAGAGGGAAATGCAAGGCTGCGTCACATTCTTGTAAATAGGTGCAGCCTTGCATTTCAGAAGTGGCGGAGCGCGGTGTTAAGCCTAGGAGGCTAACACTGCCAGGGCCGGACTGGGAACCAAAACCGGCCCTGGCAAAGTGCTTGCCCCCCCCAACCCCCCCAGGGGGTTGGGGGTGCCGCCGAGCTCTTTGCCAGGGCCGGTTTTCGGCCGATTTTGTTACAGGGCCGATTTTGCAGCTATGCTGCAAAAACGGCCCTGTAACAAAAACGGCCCCCAGGGGCCCAAAACCGGCCCCCACCCGTGCGGCACACCGGGGGATTGCCTGGTGCCCGCTACGGCCAATCCGGTCCTGAACACTGCACTGCACTCCGCCACACCCTCGTACATATCCCCCGAAGGGTTGCTGACTCAGTAGTTTACCTGTGTGCGGTACTTTGTCTGCTCTTCCCGGCTGTGGGAGGTTCCTCAGATGTGGAGCTAATATAGATGTCAGTCATATGTTGCTCCACCAATTGCACTCGGTGGTGACTCACGTCCCAGCATTTTAGGGTTTCATAATGTGGAGAGGAAGTCGCTAGAATCAATTTGAAGTACACTAAGGCTCCGAAATGACTTGGAGTGGTTTAAGGGCAGGGATTTTAGCTTGCTTTAGATTCTCACGGTACTGTGGCAGAGGCTGATAATCATTTCCAACAGGAAGAGCATAAAACATGGAGTGACTGGGATTCATAGGGTGTGAGAGTGTCAGCAACTAGAGCGGGGAGTTTTCCAAGCGCACTGTGGTCTCCTTGCTATAGCTGTCTGAACTGATGACTAAAAGCAATGTTTTGGTGCCCAGGGGATCGAAATTACTCATATGTCTCTGGAACTTGCAAAGTTTACAAATTTTAGGTTACCTGAAATTCACAAAATTCCACAAATTTCAGAGGCGGAAAATTGTTCACTGTTTTGTACTGTTTATTTTCTGCTTGCACAGAAAATATATCACAAGGACTCACGTGAGCAGACAATGTCTCGAGGAACATTTTCTCCTCGCGCTGAAACTGTGTGCAGCTTCGCATGGCCTTTGAGCGCGAGATACGCCCCGGCATACAATTTTTAACATGACATACCATGAACTAAATGAATCATAATATTGCGCAATTTTTGCTAAATTTTCATGGCGTGCATAATTGCAAGCAGATATTACGACAACAAAATGATTCTTGGTTTACGTGTATTTCAGGGTGAGTGTTTGTCAAAACAATCTATTACAGCGCTTTGGAAATTGTGAGTCATGAGCATGGAGATTCGCTTGACAAAAGATACATGGGCTCGTGCGCATTGTGAAGACAAGATTAATGTTGGTAATAACTAAATGTCTATCCTGGTTCTCAACAGCCTCTTCTTGCAGCACACCACCCGGGCTGATGAGTAGGTTGTCTTTCATCAACATTCTATTTTTTATTCAAGGCAATGAATCAAGACAGCATATGTATTTAATACATTATATTAGTATTAGATCATTGAAATGCCCTACTCTGTCAGCCTCTGATAAGAATTCTCCAGTGACTGTATTCTTTTCGGTGCAGCATGTTTTTATTAATCATAGTTAATTCAAACAAGTGTATACATTTCTTGATCTGGTTTCACCATTCCTCAGTTACAGGATCAATATATAAAAACTGAATTCAGGTTCCTAGAAGATGAATTTCTCTATTATACCCTGTTCAGTGGCACGGCAAGGGTGCCATAGGTCCTGTTGCAGGTTAGGAAACTGGGCCCTCATCTGCTGGTTGTGTATTCAAATACAGCCATAATAGGAGACCAGAGGGCGCCTGGGCCTGGGTGCCACTGCACCTACTGCACTATTGGCAATTCTTTTTTAATGCCTGCCTAGACTTATGGGAGCAAAAGACACACAATTGATGGACGGAATGCAGAACAAATCAAAACATTCACCCCCAGTCAAGAGATCTGGGCTAAATCCATCATTTTTTTGTTCACCATGCCACCCCAGGTCAGACATGGCCATATGCAAATCAGTCTTGACCCTGTGCCTCATGGGAACAGTCCAGCCCGAACTGCCAAGCCAGGTCCTCCCTGGACCGGAAACAAGCATCCTAGGACCGGTTTTGGGGTTTCACCCCTCTTCAGCCAGGATAGCTTGATTCCAGTGGAACAGTGAGCCCAGGATCCACGTCTTCTTCAGCCTGGATAGCTTGGTTCCAGTGACACAGTGATCCTAGGACCCACTTATGGGAAGCATACACAATAGCACCTGATTTAAAACTCCTCTGATTTGTGAAAGAAATGTTAAATCTGGAGGGAATCCTAGTGACAATATTTCACACTTGTAAGATTTATTGTGACAATGACGGCATACACACATTTCCAAACTCTCTGCTTTACTCAGCGGCAGCTGGCACAGGTAAGCGCGTGGGACGGGGCAGGGCGCGGCTGGGGGAAGCTGACGGATGATGGAATAGGTGTTATGTTTTTATTTAATTATACCTATTCTGTCGTCTGTCAACTTCACCCCACTCCCACCCCGCCTCGCCCCACTGCGCTCACCTGTGACGGACGCCGCTGGCTATACTCTGTGATCTGGTGGCTACCAGATCTTTGTGTATTTGGGCCAGCTATAACATTTTCCCCTTCACTTCGGGAGAGGAAACAGGAAAATCCTGTCACTTCTAACCAGAGTGGAGGAGTCTCATTGGATCCCTGCACATTTGATTTTGTTTGCACGCCTACAGCGGTGTGACAGCACATTCTGCATGCCTGTGAAACATACAAAATTCTTTGCAGTCCAGCAACCGAAAGAGAGACAATGAGAAGGAGCTAGCTAGTGAATCTACTCATTTCTTGTGCAGCTGCAAGGCCTTTACAAAACGTCTGGTAGTAAATTGGCTGCCAATCGTGCTAAATCCAACAGTGAACGTATGTTGCTCTAGATCTTCGAAAAAGACTTTAAACGTTAGGGCTGCATGTCTAAACACCTATCCCGCACACAGAATTTGCATTCCCATTGCTTTGCCAATGAGTTTACAGTTTGTGATGAGACTTGTGTACTAATTGTCCCATCCTAATCTATCCATTCATGGGGAGTTGCTGAATTACTGGCATAATCTGTATTAATTAGACAGGTCACAATTTGCAACACCCTGTGCCTGCAAGGGTCAGTTTCTCATTATGAAAAATTTCAAAGGGAATCAGACAGTTGTGTACTTTTCCTGAGGTCATTGGCATCAGTTAATACCTCAAATTGGGGGTCAGTTACTGATTGATGGTTTCTGACTGCAATTGGGGTCACAAAACAGTGATCGTCAATGGTCAAGGGCATCCTTTTCTAGCCCCATCCTATGTGAAATTTGAAAATGGTTGCAAAAGTTCTTTAGAAGTTAGAAAGACTTTTCTGACTTTTGGTTGCAAACCCTGACAATATACAAATCACAGGGTTAGTGACCACAGAAGGGCTTGGCACATCTCCCTTCATATTCTTTACAGGGATTGCTTTAAAATCTGGCAGCCTGCAAACTGATGTTCTTACAGTGGAATGGATATTTTGTAGAAAACATACATGCAAAGTTATTTAAGGTTGATCAAGGTAAACATGTATCTATCACTATGGACTCATTGAGTCTGGCAAACCATGTTATGTGCAACTACGTTCAATATAGGGATTAAAATAATTATATTTTTAGGAATAGTTCTCGGATTCTGATTGATAGAACCGGGATCTGCATCCATGTATGAGCTCAGATGATGCAACAAGATAACTGGGAGAATGTCCACCATTGAAGTATCTTGACCTCAGTGGTAAATTTAGTGTTGGGCTTGTGGATATGGACGTTAGCAAGGAAGGGACAGGAGGAGACCGTTAGGATTTTATTGAAAACCTCAAATGTCATAACATTGGTGTTATTAAAGAAAATTTGTAAATGTGCAAATTTAGTGAAAATGTACCCTAAATACTTTCTTATATCAGAGGGCATGGAGATTGGTGAAAGAAATTACATTTGTCATGTCATTTGTAATTGTCAGGGAGCAGGTACTAATGGAAATCTATGATTAGCAAGAAATTCACAGAGTTCCCCTGGGGATTTGTGGAAATACCCAAATAATAGAAATGTACTAAAACCGTAGAAGGAAATGTATTTTGTGTTTTGGAAATGCAAAGAAAGCTTGGTTCTTTTAGTGGCCCTACATTCCTGCAAGTGTCTCCAAGGAGAATAAATAATGTCCACCGTGAGTCAATAGTTGTACGTCACACAAAAGAAGGCTCTGTGCACCAACTCATGTATCCTCTCTTCATGGCACATCTCAACCACAGCACCAGGCTTTGAATCTGGAACAAACTCTAGTGCTGTGACCAGCCTGGGAAGATAATGACTCTCTACTGCTGATGTGGAGAGAAATATGTCCCTGACTAAGTGGACAAAGACTATGCTCTGGCTGACCGTAGCCTGTATGAAGAGAATCTTGATAGAGTAACTGAAGAAGTGATTCTCTCAGGCTCGACCAGGCCCTGCAGCCAAACTGGATAGAACCAACTAAAGAATGTATGTACTGTTAAGAAGTCAGGAAAAGCAGACAGCATTTGGCATTTCAAGCTTAATTAGTCTACTTCAGCCTGTGTCTGCCATTTCCTATGCTGAAGAGCATACAATTATTGTCCTCCTCACCCTACGCCTTATGATAAACTAACTGAGGCCAATTATTCTGCATATTAAACAGTGGGAATTTTCCTCCTGGCATGTGCAGGATCAGGGCTTTTGTCAGGAATCTGCAGGGCACTGGGCGTTTGAGACCTGTTTTTGGAAGATCATGGCAGCATCCTCCTTCAAGATTGTGGTAGAATGACCTTTGAAGGTTGAGGAATCATGACTGACTGACAACAGAGTAAGCGTTACAGGGCAGGACTTCAATGTCAAGGCAGTCAGCAACGCCAGATGAACAACAACAACAACAATTAGGCAAATAGACCCCACCTGTCAACTATCCATGTTGCATAGACTCTCTCTTGCAATAGAGTTTATTTACCATCTCATCGCTTACTTTGATATTTTTCTCCTATTTGGTTCCCACATTAGTCCTGACCTTTAAACTGTGGAGCAGAGTAATATTGGCTCCCCCCTTTCACGTGTAAACTGTGCCATATATACGTGCATGTAGTACTATATATTTGCATATTTTAATATCATTAATGTAGAGTGGTGCGAAATACTGAAGGTGCATTTGCTTTATAATACAGACATTTACATGAGTGCGCATATTAATGTTTTCCTTATAGTGATAACAAGTTGTGCTCACATATTCATTTGAATAGTATTATGCATTTATTTTATAACTGTAAATGTACACATATCCATGCATTTAAATGTGTATTGAAGTGTTTTGCTATGTTAACTTGACCAATGGCCTTAAACATTTGGACTCCAATGTTTAACCTTCGTCGTGAAAGTTTGAGTGGTTGCAATGTTTTCTTCTTTTCTGCAGGTGTGTTCATATAACCTCATAGTTAGTGAAAGGCACATTGTGTATGAGAGATAGTGAGGCTTAGGAGAAGAACTTTTGGCAAGGATGAGAGGTGCTAATGAACAAAGGGATGACTCTGATTCATGGAAATGGGAGGAATTCAAGGGTGTCCTGAAGTTCAGATCAAGACATGGGAATTTCGGCTGAGGCAGTCAAGTTCTACAGTGAGGAGGTGGAAAAATACTGGGGCGCATGATGTGGAAATCTCTAATGTTCTGTGAAGTTATAATTAGTGGTCACACTTTAGCATTTGGCAGATTCTCTTTAGACTCAGAGGGGTATAGACCTCTTTGCCATATTTCTATTATTTGGCTTTATGCTATGCAATACTCCTGATCTTGAAGAACTGCTACATAAGTCTCTACAATACTGACACCTTTCTGCTTTACTAAATTTAACTAGCATTTCCCCAACTAATACTACTTAGTTTAGGCAATTTATTGTTATTCATGTATAGGCAAGAGGGCAATAAATTGCATACTGATCGTCAAATTTTGTTCCTTATTTTCTGCATTTCCATTACTGAATTCCTTGTATGCTTCATGTTATTGAGACTAAACTTTTCAGATAATTTGCTCTGCCAGTAGTGAAACTGTTTAAAAAAAAAAAATTCTTGAGACTTGTATACATAAGTTTGGCTTTGAATTTGGAATAAACCTTCATTTAATCCTAGTTATCGACTTTTGGGTCCTCACTGTGTGGCCAAATGGGCTATACTGTAAATTGAACTTTTGGATGATCCTAACTCTTCTTTATTTACCAAGCATCTAAAAAGGTCTGTTGAAGGGAAATTTGGATATTCGGCTCAGTGCTCTGGCAGACGGTAGCAGAAGATGGTTAGATCCTGAAATAGGGGAGTTTGAATACTTTGTTAGAGTAGTTCAGACCCAGTCCCAGCCTTAGAGCCCATGTTTTAGTTTGTAAGATCGGCGGATTTCCAGTGGTTTGAGAAAGAGTTGCAACAGCGGAGGTGTGAGCATTAAGTGGGCTGAGCATTATAGTGGCTTGTGCTTGGCTTGCAGTGTTCATGGAGATTGTGTGATGTTTGGTGGACATGTTTTGAATGTCGTGTGTATGTGGCGCTTGACGTGGAGAAGATGAAGTTGTTATCAGTTCCGACATGGCATAAGATCCCGGGATGATATTAAAAAGTGTAGAAGACCCTGTATTGTAATTGTCTGCTAAAGTTTTGTGGTGTCTGTCATGAGGTGTCGTCAACAGCACAATCAAGATAGGGACATTTATCTTGGTGTGAAAGTGAGTTGTGATTAATGTGGTGGACTCTGCACAGGGGGAAGCTGTATTAATCGTGTGGAGTCCCTGCAGTTCAAGGTCTCTTTCGAGTGTGTCTGAGTTGGTTTGACAGTGTTGTTCTGAAGCCTTTCTTGTGTGATTGAAACAGTTGATTTCTTTAGCGGAGCAATTCCTTTTGTATTTGTTTGCATGCGTATTGCTGAGGAGAGTGCGTTTGGAAAAATTGTAAAGGAGGGTGAACTTTTGTAAGGAGTGAGATTGACGTCACAGTGTGCCTCGCTGTGATTGGTTGATTGGTGTAAAGCTGCACATATCGTCCTTGCCTGTGGTTTCACTTCAGGCCGCGGAGCACTGAGACTTCATCCAGCACTGACACCACAAGGAAAAGGCTTCCAGACTGCCCAGGGTCAAGTCAGACACAGGGGGTGGGCCACTGCCACTGACAGCTGCTAGGGACTGCTATTTCCATAAACCTCTACTGCATCACCACCTGTTAGCACTCTGCAGTACTTAACTGACTCACAGCCCCACTGTATGGGGGTAAGCATTTCAATCTGGCCTGTGTTTTGACTTCATGCCAGGAAGCACCATGACTTCATCCAGCACTGCCACAGCAGGGAAAGGGCTGCCAGACTACCCAGGATCACGTCAGACTCAGGGAGTGAGCCTCTGCCACTGACAGCCACTGAGTACTGCAATTCCCATAACCCTCTGCCGCATCACCACCTGTCTACAATCTGATGTACTTAACTGACTCACAGTCGCCTGCAAGGGGCACGCGAGGGCCTGCCTGCGGGAGTCCCAGGCCAAGGGTGGGCCCGTCTGCACCCATCAGAGTTTGGAGGAGGCTCGGTTGGGCCCCTCCCCTTGGCTTGGTTATTTTCCACTTCTTGTTACCTAGGGAACATTTTATCATAAGTTAATACTTCAGACATGCTGGGCTCCCATGGCTTGTTTCCTGCAGCTCTGGCTTTATTGTTGTCCCTTGTGAGCTACTCATGTTTGCATTCTCAAGATTAATATTGTCGATGATAGACAGTTACTTTTTTTATGACTGAGACATCTTTCTGTTATCTTATTTTTTGCACATTGGTGGCGCCCAGACAAACTATGGAAAAACGGAAGGCCTCGGATCAGGCACAGGACACTGTAAAGTTCTTAAAAAGCACTTTCAAACCTGACACTTGTACACTTAAGGCATTTGACCTCCTAACTGAGGAGGGCGAGTACCTTATAGGCACAAACTCATCCACTTCAGTTGAGCAAGGATCTAACACTACTCACACAACTATTCCCGTCTCTCAGGCTAAAGCGGGCACTATTACCAAGCGGAAATGCTGTCGCAATACCAAAATCCAGAGATTCTCTACCTCAAATAGTAAGTCTACGGCCTCCAATATATAGACTTCTTTTAAGGGCCCTCAGTGAGAAACTTTAGCCATGGATGCACATGCTTTTTTAAAAAATACTTTATTTACCATTTTCATGATACAATACAACAACAGACATACCAGCTCCAATGGAGTGCCGAATTTGGCAGGTCTAGTGCATCACGTCATGTAAGCAAAATATAGTAATTTATAGTCACTGCCTCGGAGTTAACCAGCTTTTTAGTTCAGCAATCACAAGATAGATAGTCTCATGCCCTTCAGAGTGCAACTCATTTATCGACAAATTCACCGTTCGTGCCGCTAGAGGCATCCCCAATTACCAGTAACTGATCCATATCACAAATGTATCTTACATATGCCCACCACTTATCCTATGCCCACTGGTACCAGCTCATCCTCGAGTTGAGCAGCAGGTTGTGAGTGCGTAGTCGTGTTATAATCTTTAAGAGGGCCCCAGATATCACAGGGGTGGGACTTGCTTGGCAATGTAGAAGCATATAAGTAGTGGTTGAGGTTGCAATGTGCCAGACTTATGAGCCAGTCCTTGCGCTGCGGCGCAGCTCTGCTACCCCATTTTAGCGCTATTTCCCTTTTTGCCAGTAGTAGACTTAGAGCTGTAAAATTTCCTGACTTTCTTTGGGATGTTGTTCACATAACCCATAAGTGCCATCTCCGGTGTTGGAATCAGGTCTAGTCCTATCATTTCACCCAGTGTGTTGTGTATTTGGGTCCAATAACTGCTTATTTTGCTGCAAGTCCAAGCGAGGTGTGCGAAGTCTGAGTGTGGGGATTTACATCTTAGGCAGCAATGTGATCAGTCTGAGTCTATTTTGTGCATCTTCTCTGGCGTTATGTAAATCCTACGAAGGAACTTGTGATGGATACGTTTGTGGCGACTATTGAGGGAAACCGATTTAGTTTGTTTACAGCACGCTTCCCATTGGTCATCTGTGATCTGGTGGCCTAGATCTGCCTCCCAGGCAGTGTGTACGGATGTATCATCGACTGGAGTTAATTCCGTACATGCTCTGTACATTTGCGAAATCAGATGGGCCCTGCGTCGCTATCGAACACTGCGGACAAGGGAGTGAAAGGGCCAGATTCAAGAGGGAACCCGGGAATCTTGGCACGTAAGATAGAGCAAAGCCGGGTAAGTACAAATGTATCCATAAAGGATGCCTCAGGGTATTTTTCCTCATCAGAGACCAAGAAAGCCTGGCCAGCAACGTAAAGGTCTCCTGTAGTGGACATATTAAACCGAGAGAGTGTGCGCTGGACTATTCCCTCTTCAGGGATGGGAAACCAGTGTGGATTTGGTAGCGGAAGTCTCGGTGAGTTTAGAACCGGAACTCCCAATAACCTAACCAGTTTTAGCCAGGCCCAACTTGTAGTTGAGACCGTCTGAATATCTAGTAGGTCTCGGGGGTACCCCAGGGGTAATACCATATTAAGTGTGTCCGGCAGGACTAAGTCAGCCTCTGGTTCTAAATAAGGGACCCTGGCATCAGGATGGAACCAGGTGCGCGCATAGCTGCACTGCACCACCGGATAGTATAACTGTAAGTTAGGGACTCCAAAGCCACCCCTGTGATAAGGAAATGTCATAATATCCCTGCGAACCCATGGGCGTCTACCCCCACTAGTTAGTCGTATAAGATGGGTGTTTATGGAGCGAAAACAACAATTTGGGAGGGGGATGGGTATATTGTGAAAGAAATAGAGAAATTTGGGCAACACTACCATTTTAATCATCAGTGCTATCCAGCCAGCTATCGAGAGTGAGAGCCTCAGCCACTTATCCACTTTCTGCTCCAGCGAGTGAATCGCCGTTCCGTAGTTGTATCGTATGATTTCAGCGGTGTCTAAATGTATGTTGATTCCCAAATATCTAACTGAGTCTGAGCACCAAGGCAAAGGGAACTCTCCCTCCCATCTGTGCATACCTTATGTAAAGGGGAATATAACTGATTGATGCCAATTTATGCCAAGGCTCGAGAAACCGCCAAATCTAATGATCTCCCGGATAAGTGGAGCTAGATTGTCTTGTGGGTTCTGAACATATAAAATAACATTGTCAGCGTATCATGACACTAGTAATGGCCCTGTGTTAAATTGGATCCCTCTTTGTAGGTGACGATCCAGAAAAATGGCGAACGAGCGGGTCCATAGCCAGGATAGAAAGCAAAGGGGACAAGGGGAAGCCTTGTCTAGTGCCCCGGGACAACGAAAAGAACGGGAGAGTGTACCGTTTAAGCGCAGTCTGGCTGTAGGAGCCGAATATAGCATTGCCATGAGCCTGATGAACCCAAAGAGCATACCCATTCTGCGCATGACAGACCAGAGGAATGACCACTTCAGAGAGTCAAATGCTTTCTCCGCAACCAGCATGATGGCTGCGGCTGGTGTGGTAGGATTGATCCTTTGTAGGACTGCAAAGAGAGTGCGGAGTTTTAGGGAGGTGGACCTATGGGGCACAAATTCCGACTGAGCAGGGAAAATTATTTTGCCCATCAGCAGTGCCCGGCATACAGAGATCGTTTTTGCCAATACTTTATAATGAAAATTTGATAGGGAAAGTGGTCTATAAGAGTATAAGTATAAGTGTCAGGCTTTGGTAGCAATACCATCACTGCTTCTCGTAGTGTAGGGGGTAATTGGTTCTGCTCTAATGATTTGTGGTAGACTTCTATATGTTTTGGGGCCAGAATGTCTTTATAGTGCTTCTAAAAGTCTCCCGAGAATCTGTCTAGGTCAGGGCAGTAGAACCCTTCAGCGCGCCTATCACATCTATTACTTCATCTTTCGAAAAAGGCTCAGCGAGGAAATCTTGCATATATTTATCTAAGTATACTAGCGCGATTTTGTCGAAATATTCTGCGCGTTCCATCTGTGTGTGTTCCTGTTAAGAAGTGTAAAGATGCTCATAATATGCCAGGAATTTGTCCCGGATAGCGGATGTGTCTGTTAACATAGCCCCAGTGGTGGACTGGAGTCCAGTGATGTGTGTTGCAGAGTATTGGGGTAGGAGCAGTTGGGCTAACGTGCACCCTGGCCTCTCACCCTCTCCATACCTATGTGATGGATGCAAATGCTTCAAGACTCACATGCTCCTGGATTAATTCCAGAATCAAGTGCCCTAGCAAACTTGGCAACATATGTTCCAGCGATGCCATGCAAGAAACGTTTTTGCTCTTTGGACGTGCAGGAAACTTCTCCCTCACAACTTATGGCAAGGGAAGGGTCACAGTTAGAAAAACCTACAGCATCTACCTCTTTGGGTGACCCGGCATTCTTAGCACAGCAATTACTTGAGCTTAAAAATTAGATGGAGGGGTTTAAAACTATGCTAATACCCCTATCCACTCTCGTAAATAACTTAATTTGTAACAACAACACAATTACCAACAGAGATACCAGCTTTAAACATGGACTGGAGCTATTAGCCACTTGTGCTGGTAAGTGCAAGAGTGTCAAACCAGCTAGCTTACAGAACATGGTTTAGTTTCCAACCTGCCTAAGATAGTAGGGAAACCCAGGGTACGGGGTGCCATTAGGAGGACTCTGAACATTAAAAACTTTTGTCTTGATCCATTTTGAACCCTATCGAGAAGAATGGTCACATTCAGGTGCCTTCTGCCCTTCAAGCATATACTATTCAGAAACTGGGCCCTTTAGCCCACCATAACCATAACTGTTCAATTTTTATATTTTTCTAATCTCAGGCATACTGGGGTCACTGAAAGAGTAGACACAATCATTAACAAATCCATTTATGGAAGGTTAGAAGCTGTTATTTGTTGATATGAGAGGATATTCTCGGAGCTTGTATGCAATCGCAAATTGGCACCAACTTTGATACTATTGTATTGACTCTTCCTAGAAGGAAATTAGCAGATGTCTTACTGGATTTTGATATGCACAAATCCTTGTTGGTTAAAACAAATGTTTCTTTCTATATATAGGCCCCAGGATTATATGCGTCACAAAGATTGGTATCCTTCCTCCACATCTTATATAGCAGACTCACCTACAAGGGCAGTAGATTGACAATCAACGGTACTCAAATCTCTCTCTCGCCGTGTTGGGCTCCCATTCTTGGACAATAATGTTCAGTCTTGCTTGGCTTCTTCTCCCACCCCAATTGATCATCACGTTTTAGCCACCTCTAATGCTTCTTCTGATGGTTATACACCTCCAGTTCTTTCCTCCTCTGCTGATACCTTTCCAAACCCTGAGTTTGGGGCTTTGGGTAGCCCTCCCCTCTTTTCTCTGAGGCCTTGAGGTTGTTGATATGGTTTCCATTTTTTCATGGAATGCGGCTGCCCTAAAACCAAAAACGTCTTTCCCAGACTGGAATGATTTTGCAGCTATGAATAATATGTGTTTGTTCCTGGAAACTCGGTCCCTGGAACCTAATCTCAATTAAGGTTATATCAATTTCTCAATTCTAGCAACCCGTGGTTCTTTAGGGCACCCGACCAGGGGACTCACCATGTGTATTAGATTAGGGCTGGATGTCAGAATTAAACAACTTCAAATTGATTCTACGGTTATCATTGCTCTTCCTATAGATCTGAGCAATTCTAGACACATCGACATCTGTAACATATATGCCAGAGGGGTCAAGGGAGGTTTGTGATTGTCAACCATTTCAAACCTAGAGGAGTCCCTGGGGAAATATTTTGGTGCATCCTTTCTAATTTTAGGAGGAGACTTCAATACTAGTATGTGGGCCTGAAATCAGTTAACATAAGATCAAAATTGGATAGGAGCGGGTCTTGTACTTAGATAAGTTCTGCTAATTCTAGCAGCATTGATTATATTCTAGTGGCTTTAATTTAGGGATATAATTGTTAAGCCCAGGGTTGAAAGTTATCACAACCCGCTGGGCCTCACAGTGCTAGCATTTTGGTTTATGCTGGGGAACTCCAAATCTATTCCTGTCCTCACAAGGGACCTTCAGTGTTTTAATGATGTGCACCGCCTAAAGTGGTGCCCTCTGGTTGAGTTTCCTGATAACCTTTCTGTGATCAGTGCTGACCTGAAGCATGCTTAACAATGATGACTGAGAGTACTGGTGGTGCAAGGGGGGTTGATATCATAATTGAGACCAATAGCAACTTTTTCAAAGAAATGTTATCTTATTTCCCCATCTCACCACCAATAATCAGGACAGCCATTTAGGGCCCAATATTGATTTAACCAGGAATATAGATCCTCTTGGAAACACCTGGGAGAGGCATTAAACATGAAGGCTGTCTTGTTGATACACTCAGCTAGGAAATTGTTCAAGCTTGCACAGTTTTAAACAAAGAGGGATTGGGATGAAGGCAGGTGGCGGGATCTGCAATCTGCATGTATAACCAAAGATCTTACCAAGTTTTGGGCGTTGGTCAAGTGGAGAAGGGGTGGCTCAGCATCCACTTCTCATAACCATATAGCTCTTTCTGCTTGGGTAGAGTCCTTTTCAGCTTTATGTTCCTCTAATCATCCTTGTCAGAAAGGAGGGTCTCTAGTTGGTGGGTTTGTACCTTGTCCAAGTAGGGACCCTTCTTTCTAGTCAGCATAAGGGAGTTACATTTCTAAAATAACCCCCTCTCACACCTTTGGTAGCTTGGCACGAGCAGTCAGGCTTATCTCAGAGGCAATGAGCAAAGCCTTTCCACATAACACATAGTAATACAGTGAAAACACTCTAAAAGGACACCACGCCAGTTTAAAAAAAATAGCCAATATTTATCTCTGTAAAACAAGAGCAAAACAATAAAAACCCAACATGCAGTAATCAAAATGTGAATATTGCAAAGATAGGCATAAAAGACATTTCCTTGAATTCGATATCTCCGTCCGGAGCTATCACGGCATCATGAAACACAAATCTAACAGTTTAGGCTGACCGCGAGGTCATGAGGCATCTACGGTGTTGAAAAGACTGGCAAAAAGTACCCTTGGAAATGCAGGGTGTCAGAGACCTTGCGATGAGATCTGAAGATGCAGTGACGTCAGCAGGTGTCGGCTTCAGATGTCGGTGCAGAAGTCACTGGCCGTTGAAGTCACGTGCGTTGTAGATCAAACTCCCTTAGGTTGAAGATGGGAGTGCCTGCAGCGTCGGGCTAAGATACGAAGTAGGGTGATGCGATGTGCGGTGCCTACAGGTCATAATGCAGGCAGCGGCATCGTCATTGTTGAAACACTGACGTTGGGAGCCCAAAGTTTGCAGTGTGAAGCGGGGCGATGCGTCATGCGGTGCCCACAGGTCACGGTACTAGCAGCAGTGTTGGTTGATGATACTGGAGTCGATGGTGCTGGCATTGGGAGACTAGGGCTGTAGTGTGGGATGAGGCGAAGCTTCATCTACCTCACAAGTGGTGTCCACAGGCCAAGGTACAGTCAGTATATTTCACAAATAACAACCTAGGCAATCATCAACAATAAAGCTAAATATGTGTCACAGGGTCAATAAGAGAACTGAAAACAACAATGAACATAGAAATATATATGACTTTATTTTGTTAATTAAAATCATTCATAAAAAACTGTATGAAAACATCATAGTGTTCTACAGATATCTAAACTAAAATCATAGCATTCATAAGAATGATAATGTACATAAAAAATAGACAATGTTGTGACGTGACTAGGTGTTATTCGACGCGCGTTTCGGCGTGAGTTACGCCTTCGTCAGGAAAAAGTCACAGTTCCTGTGCTCCATGTTAGAGCTCTTGGAGAGTGGAAGACTATTGATGTCTTCAAGGGATAAAATGCCTAGACGGTATTATGTTGGTCCAACCGTAAATATTACAACATGTAAGTTGGTACATTATAGTACTTCATAAACTAAACTTGTTGATGGGTTCGAAGACTGTGAGATCTCCTCGGATGCGAGATATTATCTGATAAACAACTGTTTACAATCGCTTGGGTGGCGAACTTGTTTCATATGATTTGTAAGATTCTACAAAGTTCGATATAACCTCAATAGAAATGCTCTTAGTGTGGAGGCGATCTCATGTAGATTAGATGGCCGGATAGCCTTTGATGGCAGAATAGAGGAACAGTCAGTGGCATCCATGTCAGTTGGGAGCAGCATCATTGGTGACACCAGGGCCACGATGTGAAGCGAGGCGATGTGACATGCAGTGCCAACAGGTCACCGTGCAAGCAGTGGCTCAGTGATGGCATCGAGCAGCATCAGTGAGACCAGACTTGTGTTGTGAAGCGAGGCAATACAGCCTGTTGTGCCAACAGGTCACAGAGCAGGCAATGGCGTCGGTGACGGCGTTGTGTTACTTTTTCTTCTGTTGCTGCACAAACATGCAGTCCCCTGTTCTAGTAAGAAGATGAAGTTGAAGTCTTTGATGGGCCTGAGATTTCCAACAGGAGGTAAGCTCTACCTCAAGCCCTTGAAGAAACTTCAACAGCAGGATTCAAGAAAGTTCAGTCCGGTCCTTCCACTGCCCAACATAGAAGCAGCAACTGCAGTCCAACACAGCAAAGCAACACAGAAATCTGGCAGTCCCTCCTCACAGTTATTCCAGCTCTTCTTCTTGACAGGTTCCTTTGTCCAAAGTAATAAAAAAGATCAGGAGCTATCCGTGCAGGTAAGAGCGGTGGGGCATGGTGGGGCGGGATTCAACAGACGACGAGGAGGGAAATATAAATAATTAATTTTCCCTCATCGTCGTTTGTCGTTTCAATCCCCACCCCACCGCCTCACCGCTCTTACCTGCATGGGCCACTCCTGCGACAAATTTGGGGTCTGGCCCCCAATAATTATACCAGTTCTGGCCTTTGAAGTCAGTCTACTTCAAAGAAAGTTCTTGTTGTGCACAAAATGCAGTTCTTTCCTGCCCTGTTCCAGATACTCTCCAGTAGGTGGAGACTTCTTTGTGAGAGGACAGGCACACCCCTATTCAGGTTTCATTGACAACTCCTCCCATCATACATTGCTACTTGTCGCCTATTAGCAAATTAAGCAGCCAAATATCACGAACCATTACACCCACTGGTAAATATCAGCATTATAATACACATAAATGTTAACATATGCCTGTATTTATGGGAATCTGAACCTCTTTTTGTAACTTCCTATGGTGTCCATCAGCTCAGCTGTTGTCCTAAAAACATGAAAGGCGGCATGGAGAGTCACACACAAGAAGCATCATTTTCTGTATTTTTCTGCTTTAAAAAATAAATACAGATGGGAAACACATTGTTTTCTGGCTGTATATATCTGTAAAATTTTGCAAAAACAAAAATCTGGGAGCCTTATGTATGAGTAAGGATGTAACTGGGTTGGTGAGGCAAGTCTATGATACATTATCTGAAGTATCTCAAAATATTAGGAAGATCTGGATCGCACTAAAGCCTTTCTCTGTTTTAGTGATAAGGACCTAGAATGTATGGGATCTGAATACCTTGTTTGCTATTGTAGTTCCAAGTGACCTGTGGAAGCAATGTAAAATAGCCACCGAATGGCCTGAGAAAGAATCAGTAAAGGATCCATTGAATAATGGTACGTCAGCTACAGTTATGATAAAGTATAATCCGGTGATGACGTGGTTAAAGTCCAAGGTATCGCCCCTAGATATTGACTCAATCAAGATTGACAGGATGGCCCAAGAACCAAAAGAGTTGATTTGTGCCAATTATGTGAGATTTGAAAAGACATTTAAGCAGTACAGGGGGATAGAGATGCTAGAGCCCAAGAATATTGGAGATTTTGTGTCCAGGTTTGTGATGGGGTTGAGGCATTAAGTTAGCATGATGATTCAGCAGCATTTGATTTGTTGGGAGGATAAGTCAGTTGAGATATACAGAGTACTGTAATTTTGAAATAGAAACGAAGCAGAAGAAATTGAAGGGGAAATTGATGATGGCACAAATAAAAGCTGCTCAGAAGGAAGGTCAGAGTCTGCCTTTCATAGGAAATGTTCCTCCTATGCAAGAAGTGTATTAGCAGGGAGTTGCTGTGATGCAAGGTGGGGGTGGAATCCATCCACAAGGAAGATTTTGTGGTGTCCCAATTTACCCGGTTACTGGGACTGATGTAGCTACTTTGAAGAAATCCAACCCCTGTCATTGCCGTAATAAATTAGGGCATTGGAAGGGAAAATGTTGTCTTAATACTGCTAATCATGGTCAAAATTCAGGGTTTGCACAGCCTCAGAATAATAACCCTGTACAGTCACAAAATGTGCAGAGACCAAGTTTTTGACATTCCAATGTGGGCCAAGCTCCAGTGATGCAAGTTCTACAACCCCTGATGCCATAACAAACTGCCAATGGTTCTAGATTCAATTCAAACCAAGTTCTAAATATGAATCAGAATACTCTCTAAAATAATATTGCTTTTCAGCAGTTTTCCATGTTTCATATGGTTGACATTTAATGCTCCCATCAGTCTGCCTGACGGTGCCTGAGGGGGGGGAAAATTGTGTGCTTGGAGCAGTCATGGAGGTAGACCAGAGTGGACCATTTATAGATGATGAGGTAAATGGCCATTACATAGTTTTTTCTAGTTGATACTGGTGCTACCCACTCTACTGTTAGAACAGAAGAGGTTCAAAACCGACCCCTCTCAGGAAAGAGAATCCAAGATGTAGAGGTTGAAAATAAATAAATGGTAAACTCCATAAAAGATGATGTACCTGTAAAAATTGAGAATTTTAAGAAGAATCACCAATTCGAGGTATGTGATTCGAAACCTGTGAGTCTTTTGGGACATGATCTATTGTGCAAGCAGAATTGCACCATTTATTGCAGCCTAAAAAGGAGTAGAGTTCCAAACTCATGATGCAGATTTAGCTTTTTCAATTGGATAAACAAACCTTTTAAATTGGTTAATCAAACCCCTATAGTTGAGCTGTTTCCTATGATGACAAGTGAAGAGGTACTTCCGAGATACAGTGAGGTTGGAAGTTTGGGATTTTTTAGGGAAGGGCATTGGACTCATCAAAGAAGTTGAGCCTGTCCATATACAGATAAAGCCTAATGTTGAGTACCCAAGAACCCCACAATATAATCTAAATCCTGAAATGATTGCTGGGATTACTCCAGTAATTGAGACAATGATCCAACAAGGCACTTTGAAGGAGATTATGGGGAGTCCATGTAATTAATCCATTTTGGCCGTATAAAAGCCTAGTGGTAAGTACTCCATAATCATGACCCCCAAAAGATAAACACAACTGTAATTCCTTGTTCTCCTGTGGTACCGAATCCTTCTGGGATATTGTCTTAGATTCCATGTGAGGCTGAGTGGTTTACTGGCTTTGATCTTTTGTCTGGCCTTCTTTTCTATACTGTTGCATGAGGACAGACAGTTCCTCTTTGCATTTCGGCATATGGAGAGTCCATCTATTTTCAACCATAACCTTAAAAAGAGCCTTGAGTCCTTGGTTATGCCCTGTAAGTCTGTCCTGGTGCAGTATATTGACGATCTATTGGTTGAGTCAAATAGTCAAGAGGACTACAAGACTGGCAATATTGATATGCTGAACCACTTGGCTGAAAATGGACATAAGGTGTCCCCAAATAAGTTGCAATACTGTCTGAGAGAAGTCATATATCACAGATATCACATTGAAAAAGGAGTCAGGAAGTTGTCGCAAGAAACAATCATAGCAATTGTGCAAATGAAACTGCCAGCAACACAGAAATAAATCAGTATGTTTTTGGGAATTATGGGCTGTTGTTGCAAGTAGATACCCAATTTGTTCCTAATGGCTAAGCCTTTACAGAGGTTTACACACAAGGGGGTATCGGATCCAGTACTCAGCAGTAATGACTGTTTGATTGCCTTCCTACAGTTAAGAGAAAGTCTCTGCCATGCCCCGGCATTGGGAGTTCCTGATGACAACAAAGCGTTTTCGCTTTTCTGCAGTGAGAGGGAAGGCTGCACTCTCTTAGTGCTTACACCGATGCATGGAAGTGCCCATAGACCTGTAGCTTACTTTTCTCCTACCCTTAATCTGGTATCTGCAGTGCTGCCTGGGTGTTTCAAATCCATGGTTGATGCTGGTGTCATCATTGAAAGGTGTGAGGGCATTGTTATGGGTCATCCTTTAACTGTGTATGTGCCCCATTCTTTGGAAATATTGTTGACGCACACTTGCAATCAATGTATGAGCAGATCACACTTGCAGCTGAGAATGTCACTTTAAAAAGATGAGCTGTTTTAAACCTTGCAAACCTGTTGCCCCTTCCTGAGAGTGACAGTGAAGATGATGAGGTGGAGCATGACTGTCTCGATGTTACTGAACTGTGCACCAGGACCAGATATATAAAATAAGTCATTGCCTAATTCTGATTTTGCATTGTTTATGGATGGATCGTGCTTATGAGACCATGGAGGAAACGCATGATCTGTCTATGCAGTCTGTACAGTTTCAGGAGTGGCTGAAGCTTCATGACTTCAAGGAGTATTTTCTGTACAAGTGGTCGAATTGATAGAAAGGGTAAGAAAGCTTCTTGAGGCATTGCAAATGCCTGCTCAAGTTGCAGTTGTAAAATGTGCTGCCCATTGTAAGGGAGATGATTATGTTGGCAACAGATATGCTGATGAGGTTGCAAAGTATTGTGCTCATAATGCTTGCACCTTTAACAGTGACTACACAAAGGAAAGAACAGATGAGAACAACTACAATCTTTTGTGAACAACTGCTGATACATGCGAGGAAGTTATGAGGCTTCAGGAAGAAGTACCAGAGCCATAACAGCAAGGATGCATTATGGCAGGTTGTCTCAAGAGAGATGAGGCTGTTATTTGGGTTTCAGGAGATTGAAGACCTCTCTTGCCTAATAGTCTACTGCCACTGATGGCCGTCATTATAATGGTCCCACTCATGTAGCGATAGATGTCATGGTCAGATTGTTTCAATTGACCCAGTTTAATACTAGGGTTAGATTGATGGTTGAAGTGTTGTATAACAGATGGGTTGTATGTCAACAATGTAGGGAAAAGAACTGCAGTAGCATTGAGTCACATAGAAAGATTTGGTGGTCCCCACAACAGGATGCAGTTGGATTTCATTGAAATGCCTGTGTGCAATGGTTTAAGATATGTCTTGGTTGTTGTGTACATCTTTTCATGCTGGGTTGAGGCATACCCGGCCAGGTGGAATGACAATTTCACAGTAGCAAAGTTGCTTTTGAGGGAGTTCATACCTAGGTTTGGCGTTCCGACGTCTCTGGAATTGGACCAGTGAACGCATTTTCACAATTAAATCTTGAGAATGTTGTTGCAGCTTTATAAGTTGAACAAAGACTGCATTGTAGCTGTAGACCTGATGCTTCAGGTCTAGTGAAACAGGTCAATGGGAGATTGAAATCCAGGCTTGAAAAAGTGTGTGCTCCTATGTCTTTGAAGTGAGTCTTTGCAGCATACCTGATTGGAGGACAAGATCGCCCCACCTTCCCCATGAGACCAATACTGGCAGAGCTAGGAGACTGCTAGCTGTACCTGCTTGTGAACATTACCGATGACATTATACTTGATTTCTGTAGAGGCCTGGCTGACGTGGTGTGTTCTGTGTCTCATCAGGTTGAAGCCACATCAGGAGAAGTGCCATGACCTTAGTCCTGGTGACTGGATCTTGGTCGAGAAACATGTACGAAAGAGTTGTCTGATGCACGCAGGCATGGTACATTCCAGGTGATTCTGGTCACAACAACTGCTGTAAAGTGCGGAGATCTCCCTAACTGGGTGCATGCTGTCCAGACTCGCTGAGTTCCATGTCCCCTTGATGATGTGACAGCACCTCACCCAGAAGTGCCAGTGGTGATGAGAAAAAACGGTAGCAGGTTAGTCAAGCTGTGGGGGACCAGCAAGAGCCTGAAGCAGCATTTGTTCAGCCTGAGAGGGGTTTTGAGGAGTTCATAGCTAGAGAAGAGGGGGGGAGTCTTATCCTATAGTGATGACTGAGTTAGACTCAGACCTTGACAAAGGGCCTATTGCTGTAGAACCAGGTGTGATAGCAGGAGAACGTTGGCTGAGAAGGCAGGAGAGGGGGAGACTGAATCTACGAGGCAAAGGTGGGCTCCAGCTTATTCTGGAAAACATTGGGGACTCTGATTTGAGTGATGAAAGAAGTGATGGGATTACTCTCAGAATATCAAAACCAACCAGAGGACCCTGTTGGAGGTACTCGCCCCCTGAATGGACTTACTTTGCCACAAGTGACAGAGAGAGTTCTGAGAATATTGGGATAACAGTGCAGATCCTGTTGTCCCTCCTTGAACTGAATATTTTTGTTTGAACCACAATTGGAACATACTTTATCATAAAAAATATTGAGACATTTTTTTCTAGATGTGGCTAGAAGTGACTTTGGAGAAGAAAGAAGAGTACAGAGGCCTATGGCAGCTGAATAAGCATAATGTTGTCCTTTAGAAGAACATGGAGTAGGGCTAAAGAAGGCTCAAGAAACATTGTACACAATCTTATTGCATATTACTTGGGCTTTAGTTTTGCTATTTTCACAGCTGGAATTGGACAGAGAAGACTCTGTTGCTTCTAAATTCCACCCATTGGCCTGGGTTTTAGAGAAGCCAATCCTAATAATAGTAGACATAGATAGATAATAGCATTGCTTCTCGTAGGATTATATCCATCTACATCTAATTCAGTCACGATAAAGGGCCATATGTACAAAACTTATGTTCTCCTGTGTTTGGTGGCCTGGAGAAGCCCATCATCTCTGAATAGGGCCTGCAAACCAAACAAATCAGGACTCTCAATAGGCATCTGCTAAGAATCTCAAGCTCAATGCAGCAATTGCAGAAAGGGCAAGACCGGTGGATTACTGCCATGGAGAAGGAGCACCATGTGCAGAGACAGAGGCACAGGCAGTACCTAGCATGCTTTGATGCCTTCACCCGTTCCATAAACTGACTGGCAGTATCCACAAGAACTCTAGAAAGGAGAGCTGTAAACATACAGACTGACATGGCGCACTGCTGCCAGGATGTTGCACATGGGCTAGTTCAACTTACCATAGCCCTTGAAAACACATAGACCCACAACCTCAGTGTCCCCAACATTCGACCCCCACCTGAGAGCGAAGAGGGCTCTTGCCTAGGTGGCAAATCTATGTAGGAGGCATACAGTACCAGGCATACACACCAAAACACTTCTGGGTCTGACGTGCCCTCACTTCCTCAGGCCAGTGTTGCTGACAAGGCACCCAGCCCCAGAGGCCGGAAGAAGTGAATCCACTGAACACTCAGAGTCATGAGTCTACTATTTTTTTGTTTGCAATGAAATATTTTGTAGCTTAGTTGATATAATGTTACATACGCAATTGATACTGTTGATTTAGGAGAGATACATTATTTTCACAACCTTAATAAAAGGTGATCTTTCAGTTATGCACCATGCATTACCATCATGCGTGAAGTTCATTTCCTAGATGTTGTAATCACACTTATCTCAAAATAGTTGTTGGTCTTTTCAATGGTAGAGTGCATTGTCCTCTGTGCCCTGTTGTGCTGTATTTCACTCCTTGTCCTTGGAGTCAGGTGTTGTGTGAGTATCCAGAGATGCAAGGCATAAGCACTGTCTCATTAAGAGCATGAGAAGGAAAACCATTAGGTCACATTACACATTCAGTTCTGGCCACTGTATTCATTGAGTCAGCAATTCTCCTACTGAGTAAAAAAACCATTTGGAAATTCACCCTGTGACAGTCAATTTTGTATTCCACTGTGGCAGAACATGGAGGAGACATGGGTGCTGCCTGAGAATCTGACCAGAATGGCTTTTGTGATACAGAAAGCATCAGCCACTACCTGCACATTTAGCAATTGTGAGCTTTTACTGTTTATGTATATCAATTCATTTGCTGAGGGGGGACAAATGGTAGTATGTGTGCCATCAACACAGACAATGACGTTTCAGAACATTAATTTGGTCTGTTGAATTAATTGAGGTTTTTTTTGGGGAAATATATGTATCGATTTACTTTGCTAACCATGATGCCCAGAAACCTGTGAAAGGACCTGGAACAGGTACTTTGTGACAGCCCCCTGCCACTGCTCTGACCACCTGGTAACTGACAGAAGCTAAGAGGTGTAGGCAATACAATATCTGTACATATGGAGTAATTGCACTGCTCCTGAGTGTTGGAGTCTGAAGCTGAGGTTGTAATTCAGCAATTCAGTTCAGGATTATCTCACTATTGAATCTGTACTTCTCAAAACTGTGCTCCACTGTCAGTTCAAACAGGGTGACCCTCATCCTAAATATCCTCTCCTGTCTCTTCCTCCTTCTCTGTCTGCCAGCCAAAATCCTCACCCTCCTCGCCAAAATAGAGAGGACCGTATTTTTGAAAGAGCCAGATGCATTTTGCGTGCCATTTTATAGTTTGCACCTCGTTACCACCTGATCCAGATGATGGCCATTGCATTTCCTAAATGCCCATTTTGTGGCAATTAGGAAATCCTTTGTACATGCGGTTAGCGATTCGCTATTTTGGAAATCCCTATTAGCAATGTCCTATTTAGCGATTTCCAAAATGGGATTTCTTCTAGATAGAAATCAGATTTTGCACCCCCGCAAGTGCCTTTCGTACATGCTGAAATGGCATTTTGCATTATATAATGGCCCAAAATTGCAATTCGCACCATTAGAAAATGGAAAATGCTCCTGCACATATGGTCCTAAGTCGGCAATTAATCCCAAACCCGCATGCCCTAGAGGTAATAGCTTGTATCCATCAGATGAGTCAAAGTTACATGTAGATACATCTAGAGGTGATTAGTCTACAAATGCCTATTTTAAACTGCTTTGTGAGTATATTGACACAATAGGTGCCAGGGATTGCCACGTATTTATGCAATTGCCTGCATCAGCTGTAGAGGGTATCACTTATCACCATATTCCTTTGACTTATGGGGCTGTATTAAAATAGATTCCTCGGGGTGCAATGGGCGTTTTTACCCTGTTAAAGTGCAGGTGAGTGCCGCCTGCACTGTGAAAACACAGAGCAGCTGCTCCTTGTTTTCACATGTATGCGTTGGCCTGGGGGCAGCGCGAGTTCGTGGTTACCCTGGGGCAGCGCATACATCATAATAGGGCGCAATGTAATATAAATCCCGTAATATCCTATGGGATTTATATTTAAGTGGACATGATATCCATCTCCATTGTGACTGAGTAACCTGTTCACCTGAAATTTAAATCTAAGTCTTTTCAGGAGTCACCAGACTTAAGCACCTAAGTTGTTGCATTGACTCCAGTATTACGTTTCCTGGAATTAATAAAAGGTTCTTTAAGCAAATCATGACAAAAGTTACTGCCTATGCTCACAGACACAATTTGACTTGCCTTCTAATAGAGGTTGAGGAGAAATTTCTACATTTAGTTAAAGACAGGAGGAGAAGTATGGAATCTATATCAAAAACAGACAAGAATATAAAAAATGAACATAAGTGGTCTAAGGAAGAAATAGTGTATCTAGTAGCAGAAAATCAAGCAGCACGAACTCTAGATTGGAAACTTAAAGGGACATTATGTATATATGTGTAGAGATCCTCATTTGATAATCACTTTGTGGAAATGAGTGAGTGCTACCATATATTTGCAGTCAGGAGAAATTAGAATGTATTTCTGATGGGTGATGATCCTGTTATTCCTGGTGTCTACTATATCTGTGGAGGACATGCTTATTTAACGTTGCCCAGAGGATGGTATGGTACTTGCTACCTCGGTGAAGTTTTTCCAAAGATTTATCATGTGGGACATCTGGGAAACCAAGTCCAGATCTAGGCAAGGAGTAAGTTCTGGAGGAGTAGTATGAGTGTGCATACTAATGGTTTCCTTATAGTAATACCAACTTGGAGTTTTCTTACATATCTGCATTTGTGCAGTGTGAGTAATTTTGTTAACTCCATATATGCTCATGTATTAATTTGAATAGAATTGTGCATTTATTTTATAACTGTATATGTATCCATAACGATGCATTTATATGTGTATGCAAGTGGTTTGCTACACTAGCTTGGACAAAGGCCTTAAGCATTTGTACTCTAATGTTTAACCTTCAACGTGAAAGTTTGCTTGTTGCAATGTATTCCTCTTCTTTGCAGGTGCACTCATATAATCTCATGATTAGTGAAAGACACATTGTGTATGAGACATATTGAGGCTTGGGAGACAAACTTTTGGCAAGGATGAGAGGCGCTAATGAACAAAGGGAGGACTCTGATAAATGGAACGGCCTAAATCGACTCTAAAATGAACCAACACACATCAAAGGCTCCACCCTAGAGGAGATTATCTCAAAAAATGACCTGATCTCCGTCAGCTCCATATCACCTATTTATTGGTCAGACCACCATCCAATTCTTTTCAATATCATTACCACAGTCAGACCCCTCCCGATGTTACTAAGATACCTAAGCAATTAACCAGAAATATCAAACTTGTTCCAATTCGTGAACTTGAATCCAAGATTCTTGCACAACTACAGCATCCCCCCTCTCGTACACAACTGAAGCGCTCACTTCACACTACGACTCATCGATCTTGGTTGTTTTCGAACAAGTGGCCCTGCCCAAACTTAAACAACTGAGAGCTACTAAATCAAAATCAGGGTTTAATTCAGATCGCAACAATGAAAGAAGAAAACTCAGACAAGCAGGAAGGTATTGGAGACAAAACCCCTTGAATACTCCAACTTTACTTCAAAATCAAATCACCCAGTGACATTCAACATCTTAATGTCACACTGATCAAGTTACAATCCTGGTTTTTCCCTAATCACCTAAAGCTAAACCCCATCAAAACTGAAGTAATTCTATTCCCCCCGAAAGCAACCACCTTCCAATCCACGAATGGCTCAATGACCTGAACGCCTTAAATTGCTCTCTCAATCTATCCAACTCCGCAAAGTCCCTTGGCTTCTTCCTGGACAAAAACCTGTTAATGAAAGAACACATCGAAAATTCAGCAAAAGGAGCGCTGTACTCACTAAAAAACAATGAGAAAATGTAACCTTTCATTTCCGACAATGATTTCAAGATTGTGGTGCAAACTTTGGTCCTTACCAAACTAAACTATGGTAATGCCATTCTCACTGGGATGCCGAAATCTCACCTCACCCCCCTTAGATCAGATCTTATCTTGGCAGCCCGGCTCATTTCAGATATCAAATGATTTGAACACCTCACTCCTGCCCTCAAGAGCCTAAACTGGCTTCCCATCGAAGGAAGATGTACTAACAAGACTGCCTGCATCATCCACAAAGCACTTCACTTACATGCTTCCAACTACCTAGAAAACAAACTAATGAAAGCTGGGACTACCAGATCTTTGTGAAGCTCTAACGCTCGTTTACTCATACCTCCCAATCTAAAAAAATGAGCAACTAAGTTTCGCTCTTTTTCTGAAAATGCTCCAAGCATATGGAACGCTCTACCTTGTGACCTTCGATGCAACCCCTCCTTCCCTAGCTTCAAAAGAAACCTGAAACAACTCCTTCTCAACAAATACTTTAACTCCTATATTATTGACCTTGGTTAATTATCGCGTGTACAGATCTAGTCCCTACGATCATAGTCGGCTGTTCATCTGTTTATGCTGTCTATTAGATCCTCTCAAATTTATTCTTTTGTTTTCGGTACTGCTTTTATTTTCTTTGATGTTTACTCAACTCGTATGTGTTTATGTGCCTAATTTACTGTATTTTCGATTCACGATTTTGTAAAGTGCTCTGATAACTTCGGGTCTAGCATGTGCTATATAAAACTTAAAAATAAATACAAAAATTAATGGAAATGGGAGGAATTCAAGGGTGTCCTGAAGTTCAGACCAAGAGATGGGAATTTAGCATGAGGAGGCCAAGTTCTACTGTGAAAAGGTGGATCAATACTGAGGAATGTGATGCAGAATTCTCGAATGTTCTGTGAAGTTTTAATTAGTGGTCACACTTTAGCTTTAGGCAGATTCCCTTTAGACTCAGAGGGGTACATAACTCTTTGCCATCTTTCTGTTGTGTGGCTTTACACTATGCAATACTCCTGATCTTGAAGAACTTCTACAGAAGTGTCTACAATTCAGACACCTTCTCGCTATATTGGATTTTACAAGGGTTTCCATTTCCCCAACTAATGCTACTTAGTTTAGGTTTAATTTAGGTAACTTAGATTTACTCATGAATAGGCAAGAGAACAAGAAATCACATACTGATCATCACATTTTGATCTTTATTTTCTGCTGTCTGAGTACTGATTTCCTTGTATGCTTCATGTTATTGAGACTAAACTTTGTAAGACAATTTGCTCTGCCAGTAGTGATTCTGTATTTTTACAATATATTCTTGAGACTTGTATACATCAGTTTGGTTTTGAAATAGAAATAAACCTTAATTTAACCTCAGTTGTTGACTTTTGGGTCCTCACTGTGTAGCCAAATGGGCACTAATGTAAATTGAACTTTTGGATGATGCTAATTCCTCTTTACTTCCCAGGCCTCTAAAAACCTCTGTCACAGGGAAATTGGGATATTTAGCTCAGTACTCCTACACCTTTTTACCTGTTTTGGTTCTTCTATTTTAATGTAACTTTATTCTATTGTTGTTTCCCTTTTCTTAGTTTCCCTTCCCTTGAAGAGTTTAATTGGCTTGTACAGTTGCTGTCTTATTGCCTTCCTCCACTTCACCTAAACTCCACTGTGTCACACCATCTTGAAGATGAGACAGTCCCCTTTCCTGGTATATTTCTCAATAACTTTGCTGTAATACAAGGTGTGAGATGAGTAAAAATGGTACCACAGATGACCCAGGCATGTTAATTGTTTATTTCTCTCTCTCTGCATCTCATTTCCATTTCCCTTTAACTACCTCCTTGATTCAGGTAGACATACATTCCAGACATTGTAGTAGACTATCATCAGAATCTGCATGATATCACTCAGAAAACCCAACTTTTATCTTAACTTGAAACTGGGGTTTACTCTAAACCTGTTCTCGGATCTCAGCTGGTCATTCACAAGGTATAATGTGGGCAATTTGTTCCTGAGGTGCTACTGTCAAGAGAAAATCTTGACTATAAGTGACCGGTTTTAAGATGCAGACCACTCTTTCTATGGTATATCAGGGTGACATACTGCAGGGGTGTTCACTGAATATATACCATAACATCGCAACCGTTTACAACGCATGCGATTACAACGCGGTCGTTGCAACGGCCGCGTTGTTACATCGCAGTACTAGATGGCGAGCTGGACTTCGGAATAGTATAATTTACTATTCCAACTCCAGAGTGTGCAACAGTAGGGAAGGTGTTGGAATAGTAAATTACACTATTCCTTAGTTTAGAGTGCCATCTAGAGCAAGTCATTGTAACGACTTGCATTGTAATGTGCTGCGATGTAACAATGCGGTCGTTGTAACGACCACGTCATATAGGAAATCGATGCAATGACCGCGTTGTTAAGGTTGTTTCCTGTGTTCACCTGATACCACTATTCAAGGTTTTCATAGGCAGTGGAATAGAAGGTGTCAGGCACATACATCAAGTTATTAATTTCAAGCAGCAGCATCTATTTATGAAAATGGATCTGCACTAGATTGTTATCAGTTTCAGTAAACACCAGTGGTATCACAAAAAAGATGCTAAAAGATATGTTTAGCTACTGAAATCATTGGAATCTCTGATTCATGCATTTTTTGAAGACCTGTTATATGAACCACTTCATACAAAAAAACAAATTGGAATGATATTGTCATATCTCTACATGAAACCATGTCTTCCAAACTGAGTGTTCTTTTTGAGATCAATGTTTTGAGGTGTGTTGATTCAATGGGTTCTGTTGACAATAACTAAGCCTACATGGTTGTATGTGATTTCATAGAAAAATGAATTAATAGAATACTATCACTGAGAAACTATTTCACCTAAACTGTTTAATGGAATTTTGCAGGATGAATGGCATTTACAATTTCATGGAAACAAATTCATAGGATGGCTCTCTTTTCAAAATTGACATGCACCGTTTTTAAAGTGTAAATGAAATGGCTGCAGGTCTTAATTTCAAAAATATTTTTGTCAGAGGTATTTATTTCAGTGATTTTCTTCAGGCAACATTATTTCAGATTCATATCTTTTAGATTGTCAAACAATGAATTTGGATACTTTTAATTTGCGGCCCTTTCAATACCCCTTACCACCATCCATCCCTGACCCCCTCACAATTTCTAAACATCATCAATCCCTGCCCTCTAAAACACCCTCAAGACAGCTAAACTCCACCCATCCCTGACCTCTAACCTCAACCTCAAGCCTTTTTGACCCCTAAACTCCACCAGTTTATCAAACACAAAAATACCCTTGCCACACCTAAAAAACACCCATTACTGATCCCTAAACTCCCCCAGTCCTGCAACCTAAAACCCCCTTAATATGCCTGGAATCACATCCCACCAATCCCTAACCCCTTAAAAACCCTTCACCACCACCATCCATGAATCCTAAAAGACCCTCACCACCCTAAACATCACCCAATCTGACCCCTAAGGAACCCTTATCACCCATAAATTCCACCCATTGCTGAACCCTTAAAACCCCCTCACCATCCTAAAATCCACCCATTCCTGAACGCTAAAACCTAAGCTGCCCATAAGCTCTACTATCCCTGACCCCTATTGCCTCTCATCACCATTACACTCCATTCATTCCTGAACTCTAAAAATCCTTCACCACCCCTAAACTGAACCTTAAAACCCCCCACCTGCCCTAAACGCCTGAAATTGTGAACCCTAAAAACCCCTCAACATACCTACACTCATTCCATTCCTTAACCCTAAAACCCATCACCAACTCTAAACACAGGGCCGTTTCTACCATTAGGCAAGCCTAGGCAGCCGCCTAGGGCGTCAGAAGGGGGAGGGCGGCAAAAAACATGAGTTTGGCCCAAGACTCCAGAGGCTCTGGGGTCACAGAGACATTTCTGACTTACGACGTGACTACTTGTGTGATTTTTGCCCAAGAGAGCCTAAAACAAAGCAGCGCCTTCTTTGAATGGCTCAAATGAGGGACTTAATTGAGGGCCAGTGATGTTCATGCCGGAATGAGACACAGCAACAGACCCAAGTGCATGAGGTTCACGGGTGAGACGCCCCCACCCTGCTCCTATGAGACAGTCAGTGATTTATCACCTGGAGGAAGAGATGGGCATGAATGGGGGCCCTGGGTCAGGGGAGGGGGGGGGGCAGAGCAGCCTGTCTCCGCATGCTTCTTCACAGCGCACAGAGGGACCAAGCTGTTCCCAGAAGAGTGGGCGCTGCCCAGGCCTCTCTTACAGCTGGCCTGTGCAGGGAGCCTGGGCGGTGGGGGGGGGGGGGGGGGGGAGGGGGGGGAGGGTGATATTCATTGGCAAAAGGAGTATTCAAATCTGGTCATTATTTTATTTTCGCCGTCCTATTTCCCCCAAAGTTAGTGGTCGGATTTTAAAAGTCTGATCCTATCTCTCATTGAATAACATTTGTCACCCTCTAGTTGCATTTGCCATGAATGTATGATACAGAAGGGGTGCTCGCACACACCTCCGGCCCCCTCACCACAGCCCACCACGTCCATCTGTCCCCATGTCCTGCCTCCTTGGCCTGTGCTCTGGGTTTCATATCTACCCCATACCTTTCCTGAGTGTATCTGACTGTTACCCCAACAGTTCGCCTCTTACTTTTTTACCTGTTTCTTTTTGTTTTCCTAGTGCCCACCTATTCCACACACACAGACACCCACAGTGCCCTCAGCATAACTCCCAGCCCTCATGCACACATCCTTAGTTATCAGATAGCACAAAACATGCTTAAAATGACATGTTTTATCAACACTCCAGACAAGAATATTTACCTTTGTCACATTATGAAGCAGAAATGCTTACTTTGATCGCGAGGAAACCTTTGCCCATTCTTCCAGAAGGAATATTGTGCCCTTCGTTCTTTAACTCTCTATAGTAATAGAATTCCAGTTCTGTACAGGTCTCATGCTACATTAAATTCTGAGTTACCTCCAACATTAATACATGAAGTTCTGTAATATGCTATTACATTCTTTATCATCTGTGAAATACCACCAATCCTTTCAAGTCAGTTAACTTTAACTGTAACCTTTTATGTAGGAGCCTCGTGTATGTTTCAGACAGAGGCAGGTTTTGCTTCCTACTGTTGTTGTTTCAGAAAGGGTAGGGTTGTCAAACAGCACAGCGCCCGTCATGTGGAGTGCGCTCTGTGTGATCTGGGCCCAGTCGGTGGGCCAAGGAGGAGGGAGGGAGATGGGCAAGTGAAAGCACGCCAGTGGGATGTGGCTTCGGATGTTGTAGGTACACACACTCTTTGCCACCTTATCTGACACCTGCAAAAAGTCACATATCTGGGTTAAATCCATCATTTTGTTTGCATGCCACGCCATTCCACTTTAGACCCAGCCATATGCAAATCAGTCTTGATGCTATGCCTCATGGGAACAGTCCAGCCCGAACTGTCTGGCCAGGTCCTCCCTGGACCAGAAACAAGCATCCTGGGACCTGTTTCGGGGCATCACCCCTCATTTGCCAGGCTAGCTTGAATCTGGTGGCGTAGCGGGCATGATGCGACCCACGTCTGGGCATACCCTTCCCACTTAGGGTGACAATTGCAAAAGAACATATGATGGATGGAATGCTGAGCCAATCAAACATTCACCCCCAGTTACAGATCAGGATTCAAGCTAGCCTGGCTGAAGAGGGGTGAAACCCCGAAACCGGTCCCAGGGCTCACATTTCTGGTCCAGGGAGGACCTGGCCTGGCAGTTCAGGCTGGACTGTTCCCAACAGGGGCAAGACAGATTTGCATATGGGTGGGTCTAAACTGGGGTAGCACGGTGAGCAAAAGGACGTCAAATTTAACCCAGATCTCTTGACTGGGGTGAATGTTTTAATTTATTCTGCATTCTGTCCATCATCTCGGCAGAAGGGCCTTGAAGATAGGGACAGGTTCCTTGGAGAACAAGCACTCTCAAAACCGTAACAGGGCTTAGGCCGCACTGAGAGTTGAAATCTCAGCCCATGGGAGGCAGAGACATGGTACATTCATAGACTCTCTTTAACACCCAGCCTCTGTTCTCAGACCTTCCATCGCCTAGTGGCTCTGGCCTTCTTGGAGCTCGCTGCCTCTAGCAGCCCCCTGCCCCTTCGACCACCCAGTGCCACGGGGCAGTCTCTCGGAGCTACCACCAGCCCTCTCACGGACCCCTTCCTCTAGCTGCTGCACCCCCCAGTCCTCCCAGAGCCTATGTCTCCTTGTAGCCTCGTCCTCTTAGTTCCCGTCCTCAAAAAGTCCTGGTCTTCTCGAAACCCTTCTTGTCTGTACAGATCCTGTCCTGGCCGTTAAAGGGCCCACACTCTAGCAGCTCCAGTCGTATCAGAACTACCTACCCCTAGCAGCTCGGGCCTTCTCCGGAACCCAGGACATTCTTAGCTCATGTCCCAGAGCTTCTGGTCCCTCAGACCTCCCATCCACTAGCAGCCTCGGCACCTTCAACTCTCATTCTCTAGCAGTCCCAGCCCTCTTAGAGCCCCCGTCCCCTAGCAGCCTCAGCCCTCACACAGCTCCAGTCCCGAGCTCCCAGGCCATCTTCAGCTCTGCTTCAATTCATTTTCACAGCAAAAATATGCTGTTTAAATATTTACTTTTATATTGAAAAGCCTGGATGACAGGGGGAGAGAGTGATGGTAGTAAAAGAGAGGGGGCGGCATTTTTCAATTCTCGCCTAGGGTGGCAAAACACCTAGAAACGGCCCTGTCTAAACACCCATCTTTCATGACCCTTAACAATCTCTCACTACCATAAACTCCACCCATTCCTGATCCCTAAAAACCCTCTCACCACTTCTAAACTCAACCCATCCCTGCACTCTATAAACTCCTTTTCACGACTGTACTCCACCTATCCTTGCCCCTACAAACCCCTTATCTTTCTCAAACATCACCCATCCCTGAACAAAAATTCCCCTCACTACATTTAAACAACACTCACGTTTAATGTAATTTTGGAGTTTCCCTTAAATGTATCTATCTATCAAAATGTTTCCTTCAGTTTTCGATTTACTTGCATTTCTTTACAATTGTCTTTCCTTAAAATTGCTTTTGCGTGATTCGGTTTTCTCCAGTATGGTTTCTCAGTTTTCAATTTTCCATTGATTCATATACATCAAGCCTACACCCCTCATAACTCATCAGGTTATCAAGTGAAAGCCGGTAGCTGGAAATATAGAGCCCCGTTTAAAGTTTTAGTTTAAAATTGACTCAATAAATTGTCTGGTTACCTGATTAGTTTTTGTCCAATTTTAAAAAATTGTGATAATGGAGAGGGTATAAAATAAATGAACCGCGTTAATGATTTTTCAACCTCCTTTTCGCCATTCTAACTGTATTTAAAGCTCTATGTTACCATAAGTTTACATCTAGTGTATAAAGAGATTGAAACACTTGAGCCAACACATTTACGTTCAACTCTTGGTCAGTGCTACTGCTAAAATTAATGATAAAATCATTTATGTCTAGCATCAAACTCCCCAATAAGGTCCAAGTTGTCCTGCCAACACAGCATGAGCTGGCAATCATTTGGTATAATATGTTCTCTTTTTAATTAACCCTATTGGTTATTGTAATATGAACTTTACTAGGCTTTCTGTGCTTTCCCTATTTGTGTTTTTGTTTTGTAGATTTGAGGATAAGCTTGGCCTGAAATGTTTTTAGTCTGACTAGAATTAACTCGTCTCTGCTCAGGGCAAATGCTTCGATGAGAAACTTTGCTGCTCAGGGAAAAGCATTCGGCTTAGATCTTTTGTTTATTTATTTCATTGGGCGTTTCTAAGTGGTGGGATTACAGTATGCACTGTGTGAACCATCTCAACAAAGACATAATTCTGTGTTCAATGCAGAGGCAATTTTACTGGAGATGGGATCAGAGGAGACGGTATCAATAGTGCAAAAGGTACAGTGAAACGAAGGACCAAGGCTGTGAGGTGCCTTGTTAAACCAATTGCCGGCTATTTTTGACTACTTAACAAATGGATGGACTGCCAATTTCCAAACTTGCTTTAGGACTGACTGTGATTTTATTACATCACTGCATGGTCTGATTCATGCAAGGCTAACACTCTCGTGAATACAGGAGTTTGGATGGAAATCAGGTTTTAGATTCGTTGTTCTGGCTCAGCAGCTCATAACTCCTGGGTTGACTTTATGTTCCTCTGTGTCTGGGATTATATGAATCAGAACATGGTGTCAACTTGTGCTGATAATTAACCAGGACCAAACAAAACACCATAAAAAACATTCACAAATTAAAGTGTTGAAATGTTTAATTTGGCAATCTAGCAGTCTTGTGAATCTTTGGAGGTAATTGAAAAACTATTGGTCAAGAAAGGCGAAAAGAAGAACTAGAATGATCACTCCTATCCTATTTGGGTCGTTTCTCTGTCCCATTTAAGCATCAGGTGTCATAGACATTTCATGAAACCCCCTAAACGGTGGCCTGACTGCTGCTTCTTGTGTCCTCACCTGCATCGTGGGTCTGGGTGATTAAAATAAACTGAATAGCTTATCAGTGATACTAGTCACCTTTTACCTATTTAAAGCTCCCGCATTGACTGATGTGTTGTGCCACTTTGTCATGTGTAAATGGATGTGTTTTTTTTGAGTGTTTATATATCAGATGGTTATGTCAGTAAATGGTTGTTTCTGTTAACACTATGTTAGATCCAGTCTGCTGTGTATGTCAGTTAGATAATTATTCTGTGTGTGTGTGTATGTGCACGTGTATGTGTGTGCGCATGTGTGTGCACAGGCGTGGGTGTGTGGTGTGCCTCTGAATTTTTAATTCATGGATGTGGAAGTCGGTGCATGGCTCCATGCCTCTGTGTGAATGCATTAATGTGAGTATGCATTTCTCTTTGGCAGTTCATGTAGGTGTAGGCAGGTGTACGTGTGTCTGAGAATGCATGTTCGTATATGTCTAGCAGGGAATGTGCGTGAATGTATACAATTGTGAAAAGACCCAATGTGCGTATGTTTGATCGCATGCCTGCCGTGTAAAAAAATATATCCTCACAGAACTATCAGATATAGCATTGCTCAGTGTAGGTATGAGCAATGTCTTCCTCCTCAAAGAGATGAACAAGTGAGTAGTGTGGTACCAATCTCCATAAAAGTGAGGGTGGTACATCTGTGGACAGTGTGGTTCTTTTCAGAGAAGTTCAGTTCATCAGTGGACTGTCAAGTAGTCTCTGCAATTATAACACTGATAGAGATGCAAAAGGAGCAAAGCACGTGCATTCTTTCCTCAGATTGGTATAACAGACACAAGCAGTCAGTGCAATGACACATTCTGCTCAGTACAGTCTGGTGCACCATTGCACCGCGGGAATCTCTCTAAGAGGCACACCACGTTTCAATAGGTGATAACCTTGGACCTTTAAATTGCATGAACAAGTCTATACCTTTTTGAGACTAGTTTGTCACGTTTAATAGCCCCTGGGGGGGACGTGGCTTGCGCGCAGAGGTGACATGGCGGACCCGATGTGAGTTCCGCACCGTCGCGGGACTCCGACGTGCTGTTTGAGCCTCATTTCTTTGTTTTTCTAGCTGTGGATGACGGTCTTTAATTTGTGGCAATGCGGATAATCTAAATGCTGTTTTTCCCCACTAATATCATCATTTTTGTGCCAGTTCACCATCATGGCAATTTTCGCTAGCGTTCCTGTACTGCCGATTTTATACCGTTTCCAGCTACAGTGGGGCTTTAATATCTCCTCTCAATATGCCTGCATGTAAACTCCTCCCCTGGGCATGGAGTAACTCACAAGAACACCGTTTTTGTTGCTGAAATAATGATGCCTATGGAGTAGCTCCTTCTGAAGTGATCCTAGCCTTGATTTTGTGAAGAGCTTGAGCTGAGCTGCACCAGTTGCTTTCTCTCATTGGAGGATCTTTTAATATTTGTCGTTTTCTGAGGGAGATATTATTACTACCCCTTCCTCATTATAAGGAATAATTTGTTTCTCAATGCACTTATTAGATCTTTGACGCGAGCGTCCACCATTTTGGGTTGTGGTGCTCGCATTTTTCCTCTTTTTTTTGCTGATCCGGATAAACTCAAACTCTTTCTTCATAATCTCTCCTCACATGGCATGGATACTAATACTTGACTTCACTTATATTTCAGGATCGCTTTCTTAATTCAAATGTTTTGCTTGTTTGACTTTCTCTGACTATTTGTTCTCTTTGTAGTCCTTCAGTGTCACTATGCTCCTCTTTTTTCGATCTTCCTTCTCTTTACAGATGTTAATCCTTGATCTGTTTACTTGCTTCTTCTTCTTGTTTCTTCTCTTCCTTTTTATCTTTCTTCCTTTCCTCTTTTATTGTTTCTACACATTTTTAGTTATGTTTTAAAATAAATGTCTTACTTCTAACACTGCCCTTTTCTCATCACATGTCAAACGTTGTCTTTCTTTCTCTTTTTATTTTTCTAATTTTGCAGCTTTGTGTTCCTGTTTCCTCATGTACCCCCTAATCTAACGTTATGGTTAATGTGGTCTTGTGGAATGTGCGTGGTCTTGGTCATCCTGTTAAACGTCAAAAGGTATTGTCTCATTTAGCTAAAATTAATGCCCAAGTTGCTTTTTTACAGGAAACCCACTGTAATGATGCAGAATCTCTTAAACTCAAACGTCAATGGGTTAATCAAATTGTTTTTTATCCTGCTACTGAACGTCATGGTGGTGTTGCCATATTGTTTCATAAATCTACCAATGTCCAAATATTATCATCAGAATGTGACTCTAATAGTCATTGGGTAATGGTTGATGCTATCATCAACAAAATGCAAATTACCTTTTTCAATATTTATGGTCCTGTTAAACTGGATCCGGAATTTTGGTACTCTATAAAAGTGAAGCTATTATCTATACCTGATTCTAATGTTGTGGTTGGTGGTGATTTCAATAATTAGCTAGATCCTTTTTCAGACAGAAAATCCAAATGTAAATTCAAACCAGATAAAACCCATAAATTGTTCCAGTCTGCCATTTCATCTCATCCTTTATTTGATGCATGGAACACATGTCACCCAGATGCCTCATAATTTACTTTTTTTTCTCCTGTACACCATAGAAGGTCTCGTATTGACTATATTCTAATTTCTAAGTCACTATTACCTTGTCTCCACTCGTCTGCAATTGGTTACATTTTTATTTCTGACCATGCCCCCATTTCTATTTCTATTGATGTATCCATCAGTACGTGTAAACAAGGTCGCTGGCGTTTTAATAATCACCTACTGTCAGATCGTACTTTTATTTCAGAAGCGACCCCTTTTATTAATGAATTTTTTGTACTTAATAATTCCTGAGACACTTCAATTCACAATAATTGGGATGTATTTAAAGCATCTTTTAGAGCCTTCACTATTGCTTACGCCTCCAAGAAAAAAAAGCTACTGAGTGCTAAATATAAAGAAACCCTAACACTAATCAAAACTTTAGAACATAAATATTTCTCATCCAAATCCTCTTCTTCATTACAAGAGTTAATTAAAGCTAAATCCACCCTAAACAAAATTGCTACTGTTGACGCTTGTAACATTCTTCTCAAGGTTAAATCGAAATTTCATGGAGGCCGAAACAAAGCAGGGAAAATGTTAGAGAATTATTTAAAAATTAAATCAGAACTTAAAAATATTGGCCCTGTCCACTCAGAAACAAACAATAAACTCCTATCATCCGACTCCGATATTATTAAAACATTTCAATCGTATTATAAACTATTATACACAGAAACTACTAATCCCTCTGAAGAAGATTTTGTGTCTTTCTTCCAAGATATTCCCAAACCTAAAGCTCTCCCAGATATCTTCACATCACTGGAAGTGGATATCTCTCTTCAAGAAATATGCGACGCTCTCAAATCCTTAAATAAATCTAAGGTTCCTGGACCTGATGGCTTCTCAGTTGAATTATTTTTAGCCTTCTCTTCAATTTTTGCCCCTAAATTATTGGAACTTTTTAATTCATTCGTGTCCAACTCTAAGGCCTGTGGGTCTTTTTTAGAAGCCCTTATAACTGTCATCCCCAAACCAGACAAAGATCCCTCCTTTTGTAAAAATTTCCGTCCCATTTCACTAATCAATTATGATTGTAAAATTTATGCAAAGATTTTGGCTACCCGTTTGGAGAAAGTTATTCCTCTTCTAGTTAACCCAGATCAGGCTGGTTTTGTTAAAGGACGTTTAGCTTCTGATAATGGCAGAATGTTTTCAAATATTCTCACCCTTAGTGGAAAATATCCCTCTCCCTTAGCTGCATTATCCTTGGATGCGGAGAAAGCTTTTGACCGTATTAATTGGCAATTCATGGTTCACACTTTAAAATTGTTCGGATTTGGTCCAAAGTTCATTTCTTTTGTCAAATTATTATATACAGATCCAAAAGCATGTGTTTTTGTTATTGGTCTTTTTTCCCCATATTTTGGTTTACAAAGAGGTACATGTCAGGGATGCCCCCTGTCCCCATTCCTTTTCTTATTATGTTTGGAACCATTCCTTGAACGAATTAGAAATAACCCTCTTATTATTGGTTTTACACTGAAATCACACCAAATTAAACTCTCTGCATATGCAGATGATGTTCTTATCTAAATGCCCAACCCTGTTTCTTCTCTTCCCCCTTTTTTACATGAAATTTCATTATTTTCTAATGTTTCTGGCCATAAACTCAACTTCTCCAAAACTGAGATTTTACCTTTAAATTCTTCATGTTATCAACATATGTTTGATTCTACCAATTTTACATGGTGCCCTAAAAAATCAAATATTTAGGAGCCTGGTTTTCCTCTAATATTCGTGATACATTATCCCACAATTTTACTGCTCTAAAACTTAAAATTACCAACTTGTTGTCCTCTTGGTCACCTTTATTTTTATCTTGGTGGGGCAGACTAGATACAATTAAAATGATGATTGTTCCCCAAGTATTATTAACATTATCAATGTTATCATTCAAAATTCCCCAGTATTATTTTACACAGATTAATTCTATATGTACTAAGTTTTTGTGGAATAATAAACGTGCACACATTGCCCTATCCGAATTATTTCGTCCAAAATCTGAAGGGGGTGTTCGTTTTCCTGACTTTAGATTATATCATAATGCTTTTTTGATTCGTCAATTTTATGCTATGTCTAAGGATTATCAAAATTTACCTAAGCCTTCTTGGGTCACTGTCGAATGTTCATTGTTAAATGATTTTTCACTACAGGATGTTGTATTTATGACCAATTGTACTTTTATTTCTAAATATCCAATTTTGAAATACTCGCAATATCTCTTACATACACGTTTCTTTAAGCATTTTGAAAAATATCAATCTTTCCTAGCCTCCTCAATATGGTATAACAAATACGTCAAATTTCATCACAAATCATTTTATTACAAGTATTGGAAAGAAAAGGGCCTTTTTTTATGTCAATCAAATGATTGTTGATAATGTGATTTTACCTCTCCATCAATTACAAGAGAAATTTAATCTACCTGATTCATGTATTCAACAATATAATATTTTGGTTCCAGTACTCCAGAGTTGTTTACAAAATTTAATTTCTCAGCCAGCCCCAGTTTCATTCACACCAGATACACCTTTATACCAAATCTCTCGTGATATTATTCCAAGTGCCTCGTTTATATATAAGTCTCTATCTACAGTTACTTGCACACGGAATAAATCTAATATTGAAGTTGACTGGGAACAGGATCTATCCCTAACTTTGTCTATATCTCATTGGGACAAATTATGGCAAAAACTCTTCAAGACATCAAAAGCTGCAAATATCACACAATCCCTCTTTTTTTATCTATAATAGAGTCGTTATCACTCCCCTCCTTCTGCATTAATTCAACCAATCAGGCTCCCCTTCTTGTTGGTCATGTCTTACTGCTGAAGGTTCGTTAATACTCTTACTTTATTACTGTCCTAAGGTTCATACCTATCGGAAAATGGTTTGGTCAAAATGTCTATTGATTTTCTCTTATAAAATCCCACTTAATATCCACAATGTATTTTTTAGTTAATCTATCTCCTGTTTTTGACCAAATTGCCTCCAAGTCACTTTTATTTGATTTATTTATTGCTGTTGCTTTTAAGGTTATATTAACATGCTGGAAAGACAACTCTAAATTATCTTCTTTACTTTGGTGGAACTTAATATGTGATGAGCATAGAATTGCATCAGTATCTCATACTTCAATTCATCTACAGATTAAATCTGATCTATTCTGGCTTCCATTCACTACTTATCTGTCATTAAACTCACCTTCTTCATCATTTTATCTCTTATATTCTTCACTTTCTCTTGCTTTTCCTTTTATTTTCCCTTTTCTTCTCTTTATCTTCTTCTCTCTCTATTCCTTTCTTTTTCATATTCTTCTCTTTCTTTCTTTTTATAATCAAATCTACTAAAATATACTTTACTATCCTATATTTTCACAAGTACACAATATTTCTTAGTTCACTAGTTCAGTTCTATAATAATTATGTGCTATTTATTAGATGCTTTATATAGAAGTGTTACTACTTGTTCATGTAATCTTCATGTTTCATATTTTCAGTTCACTTGTTTTACAGATGCTATTATTGTATAAATGTATACTCATATCTTCATCTGAACAAAATATTTTATTTGTTTTTCTGTGTTTTTTATCTTCAATAAAAATCATTTCACCAAAAAAAAGATTGATCCCTGATGAAGGGCGCAGCCCGAAATGCATTGGGCATATTCATGTTATGGATATATGAGTTTGAATCAAATCAATTAAAAAGAATATGGACACTGTTAAGTCAAAACGAATTTAATCATGGAAAGAAAATAAAGAAAATTCTTGCAATTACCTTAAACACATTTTGAGCAAATTATTTTGAATTTGGATTTCGAGTGCGGATTTGGGACACTCACCATTTATTGGGGACATCGCATTTATTGCATCCTGGGTAATGCCATGCACTCAATAGTCTGTCAGATACTTCAATGAACAGTGTAGTAATAATCTCTCCTAATATAACTGCCAGGCAGACAGTGCAGGTGTGTTGTTATTCATCACTCTCTCTGAGGTGCAGTAGTCCACTGGGTTCCGGCAAGCCAGAACACTGCTCATTCACTGCTCATTCACATAACTATGCACACAAAAAACATTTAATACATATAATCAACCAAAAAACCCTATTGCCAGATGCACGAAAAGATGCATTCACTATTATGAATGTATGTGGTGTCCCCCAAGACACACATCCATACATCATATAACATGTGCTCTTAAAATGTCTTTAATAATGTTGGTTATAGGTTATGAGGGCCATTTTAGAAATCTAAAATTCACATATCATGCAAATATAAAACATGTCTAAAGTCTGTTTGACCAATTTACTATTTGTAATCATTATTTACTGTCCACATTTACAAGAAGTTATATGAAATCTCTGTTCACCAGATATCTAAGGCAAGGTGGTTTTGTTAGTGTAGGCATTTATGATTGTAAACTATCAAGTTCAGCATCACCTGTTTAAATGTTTAGCCCTCTCTCCTGGCAGCTTTATCTTGTTGTCAATTCTTTTAAAAAATACATGTAAGAAACAGTATAGTGAAAATGGGATTTGTGTCAGCATAATTCAGACATTTGCTTGGAAGGGCTGTCCTACTGGGCCATGCCATTTTGAGAGTGGATGCATTGTCCCATTTCTTTTGCCATTGGTGATCGTAATCAAATAGTCCTTTTGTTGGACTGCAGAAGCAACATGATACACAGCTTCTTTCATGTATTTACTTTACTTGCAGATGGCATTTACTGATTTGTGTATTTTTGTTAAGGAAGAATGTTTTTGTCTTTATAGCAGTCTCATGCTATCCACTAATCCTCCTTTCAAGTTCATGTGTTTTACTTTGCTGCCGTGATAAGATGTTGGATTTCAAAAACAAATATTCACAAAGTAATGGTGTGCACAAACATAACCTGCACTGTAAATACTGGATAATTGTCAAAAGTATCTTCTTTTTTTTATTATGTTTGTTGTCAATCCTTACGAAAACAAGGGAATACAGTACCCGGCAATATGATCAATACAAGCATTGTGATCATCACAGTTACTGGACATTAATACAGTTGACATATCTCATACAAGTCGGGCAGAAAATTCATCGAGGGCTGGAAAGAGCTGCGCTTTGTCCATTTATTGAAACAATAGGTTCAATATTCTGTCCCCGGCCTGTAGTTTATGAGGACATTTAACTGACAAGCACCTCTATAGGTGTCCAATCGCTTTGTTGCTGGCAATTTGGTTCCACTACCACTCCCTTGCCTTCCATTCCATGACCCTGTATCTACATGCACTCTTTATGTGGGTAGGACCGCACTCGCTAAATAGGACTGCAGGGGTTGCCATGTAGACGTACTGACCAGGAGTATAGCAGAGTAACACACTTCCAGATGTTCATTGCAATATATTAGATCCGCCAACCAAGCTTTTGTAATGGATGTACTGCTTTGTCCCCACGGACATGCTACCTTTCTTTTTGCCAGCAAAAGGGCGATAGGCGCATCTGGTCTGCATTTCCAAGTAAGACCTTTTTGGAAGATGATGACAAGACATCTTTGATCATAGGTGAGACAAATTCAAACACTTTACACCAGTAATCTGCAATATTGTGACACACCCACCCATGGTGCAGAAAGTCTAAGCATTTAGCGCAGTCCATGCTATGTGACGTGTTTAATTGTTTTTAGAGTTTTGCTGCATGTATGGTGCAAAAATGTAAAGTGAATGAGTCACAGTCTGCCGTCAGGGTATAGCACGCAAATCTGGTTGCAGCAGTACGCCTACTCTATGTCAGGAAAGGTATACCCTGTAGTGGATTTCCATCTTTCTTTGGCACAAGGTTCTGTCATTGGGCCTCAGAATGTATAGAGGCAATCATCCTCGTGATAATATGTTTTTTGAGGAGAGTATCATAACAAGGGACAACAGCTTGCAGGGCTTTGGTTCCTGAGCAAAAGAGGGGTAGCTAACCTTATACAATGCCCTAAATCGACAATAAGTAAGCCTGTCCATAGTTGTGGCTTCTATCTTCTCTGTAATGTTAGAATATTCCAAAAAGACTCCCTCCTGGAACAGGTCCCCCATTGATGCTGCATCCAGCTCCTAATTTTATGAATGGATGATCGCTGTGCAGTGAGGTGGATAAGGGGTGATGTTCTAGTGAGTGTTCTTTAGCATATGGAATGGGAAATAAAGCACGTTTTATGATTCCATTCAGGGGCAATTGTGTGCTAGCCACTGAGTTCATTTCAGAACACCTTCCATGGAGGGTCTGTCCAATCAGTGACCACAGTGGAGCAGGATATGCAGCGTCCCGTTCTACAGCCAGCTGGGCCATATATGGGAGCGCGTGCTGCAAGTGGTACGCATATTACGCTTGCGCGCAACTGTAATATAACTCAAGTTCATGGGCAGCTAGTTATCCTTGATCATAGATTCATAAGGTAATGGTAAAATTTCGCAGATAAGTCTCGGCAGTCCCCCCCCATGCCAATGTAAAGTTTTGAAAGTCAAACCTCTCATCCATGCAATATCGTGCTAATATAAATTACAACACAGACAACGTCTCCTGAGTCCTACTTATAACACTCTTTTTTTAGGGTACTATTTAACTTTGCTAATTCAATTTGTTCAGTGATGCCCCATTTCCAGCTTTCATATTTTGCTGTCATTGATATTTCTCCTTTCTAGTACAATTAGGAGCAACACACACAAAGTATCCCAATTTTATGACAAGACCGGAGGCTCCTATTATGCTTACTTTTCTTGCTTTATTCCAATAGCAGCAAGATAAAACTACTACTCCCAGAAGGCTTGGTGAAAGAACTACCAGCCAATGGGAAACAAAGAAACAAATACTGACCAATCACAACCAAGGTAATAGTATAAGGTCTATCGTGACTGCGAACAGCCCTCTTTTCTTGCTGCTCGCAGTCAAGATAAGTACCTTTTTCTGTCATTACCATTAGTTACGGATTAATGGAATTGTGCTCTGTTTATATTATTGCTGGCCTTTGTAGCGCAACTTCGCTGCTTCTGTTCCTCGCGCTCCTACGCGCGTACATGCCTTTTCTCTTTATCGCCTCCCCATATGTTTCCCTTAACAAAAATCAAGGCCTATTAGCTTTGGTGTTGAATAATTAAAAACGTGAAACTCCTCGGGTTTGCCACTGCTTCTCTAAATTAATTGCTACATGTACCAGCTAAGAATGAGAAGTAAACACGTGTGTGAAAGGTGGTAAACGCACGCTGCTCACTCATCCCATAGGGTTTAGGCACTATATACAAAGGGTAGGAAGGCACGAAAAACTAAAGAAATATCAATTCATTCAATGTAAAATACCGCCTCTAAAATGCATTGTGGTGGTCCTTTTCCTTATTGTACTGCTTACTTGATATGACACTAATTTTAAAGCAAATGAAAAAAATAACTCTGGTGCCTAGGGGAACATTAAGTGGAGCATGTTTTTCAAAAAGGGAAATGGGCACTTCGTAAGGAAATAATTATCCTCAAGAATTCATAGCTTCTCTATTATAACTTTAGTTTCAATATTTTTTCAGGGCATCCTCGTCTTTCATGACGGAAAAACATAAACTGATTTTGTGGTCACGGCATGAAGTCAATGTGCGAGCCAGGAAATGCTCAGAGGCCCATAAAATAAAAACGTCTACCCAGACGGGTGCTGCCTTAGCAACAAATAAACACTTCAAATACCTACTGTATTTTTGGCAGGGCCAGACAAAATGATTGTTTACATCATCAAGTCAAATATTCAGTTCACACACACACACATTTAAGAATTTTGTGAGATACTGACTAGTGTTTTTTTCCTAGTTCATTACTTTAGGACATTCTTTTATTTTGCTTTTATGTGTTTTTTCCTGAGTGGCATCTCTAGGAATGATACCCAGGTCTGGCATGGTAGAATTATTGCCACCATACATGAAATAGTAAAAATATTTACACCATCATTTTGAAGTCGATTTTAATATACACAGAGTTTTATCACGCCCGGTACAAGAGTGAGATACATTTTGCAGGAAACACATCATCAGCAAGCATTGGCTGTGCCAATATGTCTGGCTTCAAGGAAATGTTGTATGGTGATGTGAAGTGCTAAGAGAAACTATCATGATAATGGCTATGTATTTATGTGGAAGAAAATAACTATGGGGCATATTAACAAGGAACAGGGAAAATTAACACTAAGGGCGCTTAGCATTAATTTTTTTAACGCCCACTATCGCTGGATAATATCGCCTGGTTATCGCGTTATTAAGAACACTAGCCGCCTAGGCGATAAAAAACTCCAGCGATAGCGCCATTTTGGTGGTTATCGCTGGTAATGCAGTGATAAAACTACAAGGATAGGGATATCCTTGTTGATAGCCCATGGTGGATTTAGCCATGTAATCAACCTCCCATTTGATTACATGGCTAAGTCTGAAAATTAGCAGATATAAAAAAGCAGCTTTAACCGTGGTTAGCACTGCTTTTTTTTGTCTCTAACAGGGTTAGCGTGAAGCTTGATAATAGGAGAGATGTCGCTAAGCTCTGGAACGCCCACTTTGCATCTCATTAGAGATGCAAAGGGAAGCGCAGTGAAAAAGGGTGCTAACATGAGATTTTGCATGTTAGCACCCTGCTGTTGATAGGGTGATATTTTTATCTCCGCTTCTTTGGCTTTTAAAAAAGCGGAGATAAAGCCCTTGTTAATATGCCCCTATAAAAAGGTGTTGGTGTAGTTTCAAGAGTCAGGTGACAGTTGCACTGTAAAGGCAGACCTAAAAATCCATGTAGATTAATGACTGCCCTCCTATCTGTGCTGGTGCCAGAGAAAAGCACTATACATGATCTAGTTATTTGAGACACTTAAATCGCATTACATTGCTATGTGTGAGTCGTTGAAGGTTCAATCTGAAGTAACTGGATAAATAAATACAATTATCACAGCTGTGTGGAGGGTAAGCCGTTTTATGTGGAAGCACACAACTTCTGCCTAATCACAACAAGTATTCCGGGCTCCCAACATGTGGGAGGAGCACAAGCCCCTCACTAGTTATGCTCACATAATTGTTTGGCAACGGCTACGCTGTCAAGCCAGACCATAAAAATTGCCTCAACCAAGTAAAACAAAACCCTAACTCCCAGACAAACCCAAAAATCCAAATGTACTGTTTTGCTGTAAATCTACACTAAGCTATAGAGAGGTAGCCATTTTGGCAAGGAAATACGATACCCTGCAAACCTCTCCCAACAGCCTGTTGTGCTGGAACAATTTTTGGGTTGCTGCCCTCAGTGTTATGTCTCTGAAGTCCTAGGGATTGTTGAAAAATTCAAGCATCACACAAAGAATAAGTGTACCAAATGAGCCTCACCCAGTCAGCAGAACAGTGCTAAGAGCTTGGTACATAGATGGTGGTGTACTTTAGAGCACTGTGGTACAAACATTTTACTAAAGCATGGTGTGGTAGCACACCATCATTTAAGGCAGAGCTTTGTCCATTGAAATGGGCACTAAGGGGCCCATTATGATGGCGGGCGGACATCAGTCTGCCCGCCATCATGACGGTGATGGGACTGACCACCAGACGTGCGGCGGTCCCACTGGCCCAATTAGGATGCGCCCGCCATACTGGCCTTTTACCATTGCAGACGGTGCTGCTGGCTGCTGGCTGCAGCACCATCCGCAATGGTAAAAGGGCATGCACAGCATTTCCGTTCACCACGTGGCAGGCACAACGCGGTGGCTGCCACTTGGTGCAGGGTATACCATGGGTACCCCCCAAGGGCACCCCCCAGGGGGCCGCAACAGGCCCCCAAAGCCAATCCCCGCCAGCCTTCCCATGGCGGCATCACCACCATTGAAAGGCCTTTAAACCACCCACATCCTGATATGACTGGGCACCGCCACCATATCAGTGGCCCACCTCCTTCCGGCAATCATAATGACTACCGACCGGTAGAAAAGCGGCAGACGGACTTTGCGTCCGCCGTGATACCCACCACCATCATAATATGGTGGGGGTATTTCACATTAGGATGGCGTAACGATCGCCACTGCCGGCCCGGCGGTGGCGATCGTTACGCCATCCTAATGAGCCCCTAAATTTGCACAGGCTGGTAGTTTTAATGATAAAACTATAGAGCACTTTGATGAGAATAGGTGGGCATTGGGCTTCAGTGAATAATTGCCAATGCCTCATCGCCAAGTAAAGTGTCTTGATTTGTTTTGGTGCTATTAAAATATTTGTTTCCATCACATTTCAGAATTGCACAAGAAAGAGCTTCTATGATGCTTTCCGAACTGCTGATCTATTTTGTGTTGAACTTTTTTATTGAGTTTTATAAGACGAATACATCAGAGCATGAACATCAATAAATAAGGAGAAGATAAATCCATATTGAAATAAACAGTGCAAAAAGGTACTGATGAATAAATATGATAATAAATATGCATTTAAATAAATAAATAATAGTTGGAGCAACAATTAGATCAGAACACAGAATCTATTTTGAAACATCTGTACAGTTCAAGCTTTGATGTGTGTGAGAAAAGAATATCCTACAGTCTTTCCTTTGACATTCAGCAAGGCTGTCACATAGCACACATTACAAAATCCTCTTATTTTGCAGTTAGAAAAAGAAAAGTTAAAATAAGCTGCAATTTGTCAGAAGTCGGAACCTAACATTTGACCACTGTGGCAAGATAAAAACAAATTTTAATGGCATCTTTATTGCTCATTCACCTTGTAAACACCAGCATTGATATTTTGGGGGTGCTGCAGCACCTCGTGCATGCCTACATCTAGCCTCTATGTCAACAGCTACCATCTGGTTATTGTAAACAGCCATCAGACCATTGGCTTCAGTGGGCACTTAAAATATTTTATTTTCAAATGGAGTTGGAGGTCTTGACAGTAGACATATTAAGGGAACAGCCCAGATTCATGTGCACTAATGAGCAAAACAAGCCCAAATTCATTCTCTGGAACTCGAAAGCTGGTCAGACCGCTCCCCAGTCCTTGAACAACGACTGGCGGCTGTGACTTATTTCACTGAACGAAGCCACCAGTGCTGTAGGCATCAACTCGGCAGGTTTATGAGCATGGTCATTAATTGGGGAATCTTCGCTGCTGGCTGGTGGCCGGAGAGACCACTTCCAGAGTGATACTGCAGGTCATGGACACGAGGGGACACCCCAAGCCCTTACTTCCAAAATCAAGCAGGTGTTTGTGGATTATTACACAGCCCTACACAGCCGCACACCCCGGCCTCATCAGGAGTGGGAACACCTACTATTGGCTTTCTTTCATTTTCTTATAATCCCCGCCCCTAAGCCCAAGAACTGAACCAAGTAATTACACCCAAGGAGATTATGGAGGTGATATCAGACATGGCACCAGGTAAAACGCCAGGCCCGACAGACTTCCAGTGGAGTGCTACAGTAGGTTCCAGGAGCTTTTGAATCCTCACCTTTGGCTATGTACACAGCGGCGGTGGAGGCTGTTGCCTTCCCCCCAACCTAGACATGGCCACAATTGTGCAGATACCTAAATGGGGATGACCTTCAGAAAATTGTGCTGATTATAGGCTGGTCTCCAGTGCGAACACAGATATTAAGAATTTGCCAAGGTGCTAGCCAACCGATTACGACGAACCCTGCCATACTTGACACAACCTGACCAGTGCAATCTCCTGGCAGTCTGAGGCACTCACCACTGTACCCTGAGAGCCCAGGTCACTCTCCTTCAGTTACACTGGCAGTGACACCCGTTGGCCCTATTCCTGATTGACATAGAGAAGGCATTCAACTCGGTTGACTAGTCCTTCCTGAGCACAGTCAATTAAATTCTCTCATTTTTCGTTGTTGACAATCATGAAAGATAAACCATACAGAATATAGAATCATACATAACAATCGGTAAAAGAATACAAACAATATTACAATTTAAAAATCAAGATTTTCATGATATGACACAGCTGCCAACTCTAAAACATACATCAGTGCTGTGTGGCAAATGTAAATATCTGAGGGCACCCCTTCAGTGTTAAAAATTGTGAGTTTGAAAAAAAGGCAACAAATAGCGAACTTTAAAAGATTTATAGGGTGTGCAAAATATAAAGTGCAACAAAGATTGGGAAGAAACTTTATCACAAGCACATTTCATCTTACGTTCCCATATTAGCCCCGTGGAAAACTCAGCATAAAACATATTGAACCAGCTCTAAATTTTAACGGCAGGGATCTTTCCCAATTATTAGACACATACATCAGTCATATACATTAAATAGGGTACAGGGCCAGGACTGATTTATTAACAAACAGGCGGTTTGCTTAATTCTAAGTTATTCCTTTCAGCAAAATGTTTTTCCACAAACAAATGCTTCCCAGTATTGTCAGCCTTGCCTATCGATAAAGGAGTTTCAAATAAAACGGATTTACCCAAAATAATAACACTGGGCGCACTAGAAACAATCAATGATTATGTTATGAGGAAAAAAAGCCCTAGAGTTATTCCATATAGATAGCCATAAGAAAAGGGTGCCCATCATAATGGAATCTTCAAGATATGGCAAGGTCATCTCTTCATGACAAAAATAATGGGAGGTTGATAGAAGAAGAGAGAGAAGACGCATACAAAAGTGATTCACTTCGACCTGCAATAAACAATAATGACCATAATCCCAAATTCCACACATATAGCTAGCAACAGGAACACATTGCTTAGAATATATTTCTATGAGTGAGGTTATTGGCTTTCCCCCTACTGATTTACAAATGTTAAATAGAGAACAAAAATTGTTTATGTAGTGTTTCTGTAGCTGATGTTTTGAGGAATTGATGGAAATTGAACCCCAAGATACTAGGTGGGCAGTACCCCAACTTGATCTTCCTCCGGTCAAAAGATGGACCCAACAGGTTCTTCAATTGAACTCCATCACTATGGAGCACAGTTTAAGGGCAACTAATGGCAGGTCAGCATCCGATAAGCGAGGGGCCAATACCTATAATAGAGTTAGCTGCCCATCCGGGATCGATTACATCCTCCTCGATATCAGATTATGGGGGCACCTGATCGACATGCTAGTGGGCTCAACCACAGAAAGTGACCACAATCCTTTGTGCCTAACCCTGAAACCTCTCTGGGAAGTAAATTGTCACCAGCAGAACACTCAACTTCAGGCAGTCACTAGAGATGTTGTTCCATCAAATTGCAAAAGGACCTTAAAGTGGAAAAGGGTAGCTCTTAGCGAGGGTAAGATTGCCGGCATTAGACAAGAACTGGCAACTGGCACGGCTGATCTCCAAGTTGCGGTATGCAGTGCAACAAGATCACTGGATGCAACTAGGGCCCACAAGTGCACAGTCACCCAAATTTATGCATACTTTTTGACTCCAACTCAAAAAGAAAAACCCTGCAACTCCACCAAGGACCCATAAACTTGGTTCAACAAAGACTGCAGGGAAAAAAAGGTTGGCTTTAATCAAAGCAATCAAGGGAAAAAACAAAACACAAATAAAAGTTGCCAGAAAATCATAAAACGTGGCCCAACGAGAGGCAAAGGAAACCTGGGATGAATCACGATGGGAGCAACTGAAAGACGCATGCTCATCCAAGGGCAACAATCTCTTTTGGAAATTGGTTTCCTGGGGGAGTAGGTCAGGTGCATGCCCACCCCCGAGCCATATCACTAGCCAAGCTTGGTTCAACCATTTCAAAGGGCTTTATTCTGTTGACAGGGACAGTCTGGAGGGGGAACCAGCAGGGCAAATTGGGCAGTCACCAGAGGAGGAGCACTTTACAATCTTGGAGGTAGAAGCCGCAATGAATAAAAAAGTCCCCGCAAAAGCCGCAGGCCCGGATAGCTTGCCCGGCGACTTATTTTTGGCTGATCACACTCAATGGGCACGTTACATTCTACTGTTAGCAAATGCCATAGCTGAATGAGCACCTGTCCCAATGTCATGTAAATCTGCTGAAATAGTCCCCATACACAAAAAGGGAGCAAGAGATGACCCCGCCAACTACAGACCAATAAGTCTGATTGATGTAATGCAGAAGGTCTTTGGCTGGATGCTTCTGCATAGGATCCAGACATGGTCCGAGGAAGGGGATATCCTTTCTCAGTTCCAGGCGGGCTTCAGAACAAAGACCGGGACAATAGATCAAGTATTCAGATTCCTTCTAATTTATTGGAATGTGGTGGTGCTAGGCAAAGGCAGTCTTTACTTAGCATTTATTGATTTGAAGACTGCCTTTGACCTGGTTCCTAGATCCAGGCTATTGGCTACGCTTGGCGAAATGGGTATACCTTACTTTGTCTTTACCTTATTAACCCGGCTCCATGAGGGGAACTTTGCCCAGGTTAGGTGGAGAGTGCAGGGTCAACTTACAGAGCGCATCCCTGTCAAGAGAGGAGTAAGACAGGGATGCGTTCTGGCACCAACCCTGTTCTCCCTATATCTGAATGGAGTAGTGGACTTCCTCCTGGAGGAGCCGGCAGACTCAGCTACCCTGGGGGGGGAGATACCAACTTTGTTGTTTGCGGACGACACTTTGTTGATATCCAGGACCCCAGCAGGGCTACAGCGCCTAATTGATAGATTCCATCTTTTTTGTGAGAACCGGGGCCTGATCATAAATGCCACTAAAACCAAATTCATGGCTTTTAATCCCCATAGGTCATACAGGAATGGCCCTCTCCTAGGTGGGCCTTCCCTTGAAAAGGTCGACACCTTTGATTACCCAGGTGTAAGATTCTCTGATAAAATGTCAAGGGGACCCCATCTAGGCAAGATGCTGATGGCTCACAAGTGTACGGCTGGAGCAATAGTAAAAGAACATCGCCTTTCCCACACTAGGACTGTAGCTCTAGCCCTTCAGATATACGACACCAAGGTGGTTAACGCTGCCCTCTACGGAGCTGAAGTTTGGGGATTAGATAAACTAGACAAGCTCTGCTGATCAGAACACAAATTCTTAAGAGACCTAGTGACAGTACCAAAATACATCCCCCTCATGTCGCTATTAATGGACATGGGGAGCCGATCAATAGGTGACGTAGCTAGGCTGCGTCCCCTACTCTTCTGGGCTCGCATTAGGCGGACCCCTGAGCTCTCTCCCTATGCAGAAGCCCTTACTGAGATTATCAGCCTTGACACTGGGGGGAAAATAGGCTGGATACGTGACATCAAGAAAATGCTGTCAGCCATTGGGCTTTGTGGCTGGTGGGCCAGTCAGGAACCCCCAAGCAGAGAGGAACTTAAACACCTGTACTGGGAATGAGTGGACCAACGAGAGATCAGCAGATCCAATGTGGGCAAATTGACAACTGAATTCTACTCCAACAAACAAATCAGATATTACGAGTCTTAACTTGACTTTATGAATGTACCAAGAGATAGAACACTATACATGCACTTCAGGTACGGCTCCCTTCCCGTGGGTGAAGTGACAGTAAAGTGCTCCGCAAATAAGGAAAAAATTGCCCTAGCTGCAGAACCCCGACAGAAAGCATTGCCCACTTACTGTTTGCTTGCCCGGCGTACAAAACACCACGGAGAAAATGGCTGAGTCCGCATTGCCGGCAGCTTGGCACACGGGACCATCATGTCGTACTCCCCATTCTCAAGTCAGACTCTAGACCTTTTTTATCCTGCTGCGTAGCAAAGTACTTGGGTCAAGCTTCGCTGATACGGAGGAAAGAACTTTCAAGGTAGACATAGCTTTTATTGCACACATGATAGTCAGGACTGCAAAGTTACAACAGTATTGCCGCTAGAATTATTATGCACAAGCACTTTATTTTTTAAACTTTGGTAGTCAGCCTAAGCAAATTGAAAGTTTCTCCATGTATTGCACTGCGCTCACACAAAATGATGAAATATTGTTTGTTTTTAATTAGATTGTAGGCTTATAATGTGTATATCTATTACTGTTCTCTCTTTTTCCTATATTTATTTTATTGGCTATGTCACCTTTGTCTTTTTTAGCTTTTATGACTTTTATGTCAAAATAAAGCTTATCATGATGATGATGATGATTGATGTTCTCTGCCCAAGAACCATTAGCATCACATGATAAACAAAGATATGAGAATTTTGAGACACTCTCTAGGCAATTCTCATTAACCCGTAGAGTACGTAACAGATAATGGTTGGGGCCACATGCCATAGTTTATGATTTGGTATAGTTGGTAGACAAATCTAAATCAAGCATAAACTGAGAAAAAACTTGCACAAGGCTCCTCAAAGCACGTACAGCAGTACGGGTATGGGAAAAGAACTAACTTGGGAAACATCTTGTGAAAGAGTGCTTGAAAAGACCTAAAGTTTATCAATGAATAAAATAAATAAAAGTGATGATAAATCACATCTTTGTCTACTTGGACAAGTTGATGGGGTAGAATAGTTCACCCCTAAGACTTAACCTCACTCTGGCTCTTAAATCTTGATGGAATTGGTCCAAGAACTGCACAATCGTGGTATCTACCCCCATCTGCAACATAATAATCCACAACTTATTATGATTACCATATCAATGGCAGATGATAGATCCATGAAAACAAGGTAAAGGCAATTTAAAAAAAATAGTCTATTAACATTTCAACATTGTTCCATTGTTCCTAAACTTTGCCTAAACCCATATTGATAGGGAGATAAAAGTCCGTTATCATTGCACCAATCTATTAAAAATGACTCTACTCTAGTCCTTCCTGAGCACAGTCCTTGAGAAAGCCAAACTAGGTCCATATTATCGTAGGCTCACTAATCTCTTATACTCCCATCCATCCCCGCAGGTTCAGATAAATGGGATGGTCTCTACCTCCTTCCCAATCCACTGAGGCACTCGGCAGGACTACCCTCTCCTGTTTGCTCTTGCCATAGAACCCCTGGCATGCATCATACACTGCGATGCTCGGATGCAGGGATGGGTGTGAGACTTTGGACCAGAAGAGCGCATCGCTCTATACGCGAACCATATACTCCTCGTCCTAGCTTATCTACTGTCCTTGGGTCCGAGATGCCTGGATATACTTGATCTTTACAAGGCAGCCTCAGGGCTCCGGGTCAACAGGGCAAAGTCCCTGCTAGTGCCCGTCAAAGGCGACCTCACTAATTGCTCATGGAGTACCTCCATTCCTACACATCTTCTCTCCTTCCATTACCTAGGGATCGATGTTTGTATGTTCTTTGAAGTGACGTGAATCTTTAACTTGTCCCCCCTCCTCACAAACATGAAACAGGACCTGCATAAACAGAGGCGCCTCCTGCTTCATGTGATGGGGTGGATGGCCCTCTTAAAAATGGTGGTTTTGCCTCTGTTCTTCTACATTTTTCAGAATGTTCCACTCCCCAAGAAATAGTTCCATTACCTGTACCTTACGCCGGGTAAGTGACTGCCCCCGAATTGCGTAGGCTAAAAGCTGGCAGTCACCTTATGATGGAAGTCAAGGAGTGGCCAATCTCCACTATTGCTATTTAGCATTGCAAGTGATAGTCATTAACAACAGGCTTAGCAGGGGTTGGGTATGATCCAAAATACTTGGATGAATTGACCGTGCTGGTTCTAGATAGGATTTTGTCTGCCCTTTATAGGGCCCCCATCTCACGCTCCTCCCAGAGATCACTAAGGTGCTTTTTCAGCCTGGATGGCAGCGCTGCACCTTACATGCTGGGATCAGAAGCTGACAGGGATGACTCCCCTCTCACTGGGTACATGGCTGCACCACTCTGCAACAATGGAGAGATTTCCACAATGGGACAGGATAGGAGGCACTCTCAGGGCCACATATGGTCAGGCAGCCGCATATTGACGTTTCAAGAGATCCAGGAACAGTTCTAGCCCTCCAGCACTCAGTTCCACAAATACTTACAGTTCAGCAATGCCCATGCCACAAACATTTCCTCTGACACTGCTGTCCCTAATTTAGTCCACTTGGGTCCAACAAGAAAACTTGGCAAGGGTGCTATTTCACAGGTTTATTGATCCGTGGTTGTCAATGTTCCCAACCACTTCTCTAAATTGAAACTGAAATGGGAGAGCTGGCTGGGCGAACTGGCAATGTCGACTGAAGGGATGCCCAGATGGCCCCCATTGAACTGGCCATATCTATTACGCTTGCATTTGGTTCAGCTTAACTACTTACACATCACTTACATTACTCCTATATGGGTACACCGCCCTGAAGGATCCCACAACCTACATGCTTTTGCTGCACAACTCATGGAGCTGACTTCTTCCATGTGGTTTGGTCCCGTCCTGTACTGGCAGCAGATAGAGCGCAAACTTTCATTGGTGTTGGGCTGGGCACTGGGGCTTACCCCTTGAGACACTCTCTAGGGGCTGCTAGCTGACCTTGGTGGTCCCAGATTTGAGAGTGTCTTCATAGGGGTGGAACTGTGGTCGCCAAATGAGACATAGCTCAGAATTGCACATCCCCTGCAATGGTTGAATGATTGGACGTTGTAGATTGATGAGTCCAACAAGAAAGGCCTATCTATGCCGCCTTCAGCTGCCCACGGAAGGACAGAAAGAATGGGGCAAACAACAGGATTATCATGGATTGGACTGGGGCCATGATTGAGGCGAGCTGTGAAAATTGGACATGGGTGGGGGAGGATGGGATGGCTATGAGTTGTAGTTGTGCGGATGTCTGTAAAATAATAAAATTTGCTTATAAGAAAATTCTATATGCTAAAGTAGAAGTTGTGTCATATGTTGACATGATGTTGGTTTAACTGTCACACAAAATGTGTGGATCATCTTTCCTCTGAGCAGTCATGAAGGTGTCGCTGGGTGGATTGGAAGTGGCAAAAACCACTCAGTTAATTACATGTGCAATATACAAACCACACTGCCACATCAATGCCCTATAAGTGAGAATCTAGTTTCAGAGGTTTTTACCATGTGAAAAATTGCACGATTGGGGCCAGAGGTGTATGAATATCAGACAGGACAAGAAGTGATAATGGGAATGCTAGCAGCAGCTATGAATGCTGCAGAGAATCCATCTCTGACTGAGATGAGATAATGTCAGTATTGCATGCAGTTAGTCAAAGTTTTGTATTCCCCTTGTAGAAAATACCCCATTTGGAGCACAGAAGGTCTTCATGTTAGATTTCATGTGTGTGAAATTGATCTGCATTTAATGAGAAAGCATCAGGGTAAGTCAGCACATTGTGCTATGTGTGCATGTCAAAAAGTTATACACTGTCAGGCGTGACGCTCTTTGCTGTTTGTGTCCTCCTTCATTTTCTTTTGATATCATTCAGCTTTTTAGTTTATCTGTTTACAGAAGTGTGTGTTGTGTTCAATCACTGTTATATGTCTCAGTGCTTGGGCAAGAGTGGCCTGCAGCTCACAGTTACCTTCATATTTGGGTACATTCTTATCATGTAAATCTGCTAGTATGAGTGTGCTTGTGTGTTGTCTAACTGTGTGCACATTTCTTCGTTTTGTTTGTTGTCAGTTGCAATCCTTTTAATGGAAGAAATGTCAATCAATCAATCAACAAAGCTTTATTTCGACACGTGATGTCATAAAAGCACAAAATGCATAAAAACAATTACAAATTCATTATTTTTAAAACATGTCGTAAGAAAAATCAGATTTGGGATATACAATAAATATCTAAAAAATGCATTAAATTTCACAGCTTTGGGAATTAAGAAAGAATGTTAAAAAGGATTTAATTAAAGCTAATAAATCTTTGCCTAATTAGCCATGCCCAACCTAGAAATTTAGCCACCCCGCAAACTAAAGTGGTGTTGGTAGTAGTTTTAAGGATTCGCATGGCGACAATGTGATCCCTTGTTCCTAAGAGTAAACAGACGGGCCTAAGCCATTTCGTCCTAGGTAATAGGTAGGCTGGGCATGCAAAGAAGAAATGAGAAATGTTTTCAGAAGCACCAGGACAGAATGGACAGTCAGGGAGGGTCTTGTGGGGGGGTTTCCACTTGCTAGTGTGATTACGTAATGGGAGTGTCCCAAACCTAAACTGGATAAAGAGCGATCTATCCTTGGGCTTAGTGATAAAATCAAGGTATGGTTCTAAAAAGATAGTGGATTTATGTTGATAGAAAACCTCTGTCAACCTTCCAATATTGGGATCTCTTTGTTCCGAGGCATCCACCCATGCCCAGAAGGCTCGCTTGACTTCCACCTTTGATAATGGTACCCCCACTGGCCAATCGGTTGTAAGGCCGGTTGCGATCAGAAGTTTTTTGGTATTTGCGAGCCACTAAATTTTATGGGCTCTTTGCATATTCATGACCTCCCTGAGCCCTTCAACGTAGTTAGAGAGCTCAGGGGTTCGCCACAACCGCGCCCAGTATAACAGAGGGCAAGGGGTGGCTAGATCTCTAATTGAGCGCCTACCAAAGTCGCTAAGGAGTGGTTTAGTCGGGGTACCCCTGGGGAGTGATACAAGTTCCCTAAAGAACTTGTTTTCGCTGGTCACAAGTGAGTCAACACAGCTGTAGCCCCATAATTCGGCGCCATAAAGTGCGCTACCCACCGCCTTTGCAGCATAGATGTTTAATACTGGGGTAATGGGTTTAGAGGTAGAGGCCCGGAATTCCTTTCCCAAGGCACCAGTTACTCTTTTGAGATTGAGTGCCATTTTGTCTATATGGGGCTGCCATCTGAGCCTGTCGGAGATTCTGATTCCCAAATAATCAAACTCTCCAACACGTTCAAGTGGTTTCCCTTCTAGGGTCAGAATAAAACCAGAGGATTTTGAAGGGTTGAAATAGAGGAGTTTGGTCTTGGCAGTATTGATGACGAGGCCTCTCCGCTCGCAGAACAGAGAAAAGCGCTGTAAAAGCTTCTGTAATCCGGACGGAGTTTTTGAAATTAAAAGAGTGTCATCTGCAAAAAGAAGTGCGGGAACTTTATCACCCGCCAGAGCGGGAACATCCGCTTCAACTTCAAGCAGAAAAGAGACCACGCCATTCACAAATAATGTAAAAAGTGTTGGTGCCATGACGCACCCTTGTCGAACCCCTCTATTCACTGGTATTTTTTTGGTTTTCTGGCCCTGTGTCCCCCATCTAATACAGGCAAAGTTCTCTTCATGCATTCGGATGAGGAGTTTCAGGATGTAGGAAGGGATTCCCAGCTCCTCCAAAATCGACCACAAACGGTCGCGGGGGACCAAGTCAAAGGCGGTCTTAAGGTCGATGAACGCAAGGTATAAGGCACCCTTGCCGATGGTAACCGTCTTCCAGTAAAGAAGCATTAGCCTGAATGCTTGGTCAATTGTACTGGTGCAAGCCCTAAAACCCGCCTGAAACTTGGTTAGGATCCCTTTCTCATCCACCCAGGAATGTATCCTCTCCAGGAGTACCCTACCGACCAGTTTCTGGCCAGAATCAATTAAGCTAATTGGGCGGTAATTCGCCGGGTCTCCCCTTGAGCCCTTCTTGAAGATGGGGATTACTTCTGCACCTTTCCAGGACTCCGGCACCGGGGATCCACTCAATAGGCTGTTAACATAAATGGTAAAAAACGCAGCCCAGCCCTTTGGATTGGCTTTGAAAAGATCTCCCGGAATGCCGTCAGGACCAGGTGCCTTGGCAGATACAATCTTGTCAATGGCGATTTGAACCTCTTTCTCCTCAATGCTTGGGAATGAAATGTGGTCATGGAGTTTTACTACAGACCCTGGGCTAGTGGGCTGGTCTACCGCAACCTCAGCACCCGCATACAGGTTCCTGAAATGATTAAACCAATCCCCATCCGTAATATGGTTAGGGATTTGCGCCTGGGCACAGCTGGTTGATCTTCTCAGAATAGACCAAAATAGCTCGCCATTTTTTGCGTGACTCGCTAGTTTTAGTGAAATCCAGCGCTGTTCTTCCCAGTCTTTTTTAGCAGATGCGAGCGCTTGCCTGTAAAGCAACCTCGCTTGCCTAACCTCACCGCGGTTATTGGATTTAATTGCAGAGATTAGGCGGTTTTTCTTTGTTCTACAATCTTTATTAAACCAATCGTTTTCTGTCTCAGCTCTGGGGTTTGGTTTTTTCCTATGGTCAATAAACAAAGCCCCAATTGCGTCCATAGATTCCACATAGACTTTGGTATAACTAGGGTTGTCCTCAGATAATAAAGAAAACCTAGTGGTGTAGTCAGCGAGGATATTCTCCAGCGCAAGAAGTTTGATATCACTAAGGGCAATTTTGGACCATTTAAGAAATCTACCGCAATTAGAAGGCTTAAGCTTCTTGGTCATCAGCTGTGTACCTGAGTGGAGGGGTGTATCCTGTCTATGCCAGACTGAGGGACAGGGGGTTGTGGTCACTGGTAGTTGATGGTATTACGTCCATGTCGACAACAAATTTCCATCCCCTCCTGTCGATTAAAATGTAATCGATTCTGCTTTGACTGCCAACTCTATTAAAGGTATTAGCGCCCACTAAATCAGAAGGAGTGCGCCCATTGGCAGCTCTTAAACCGAATTCTAACGCTAAGGCATTCATTTGAATTACGGCAGGGGTCCATCTTTTTACGGGTTTTAGGGAGAGTAGGGGGATGCTCCATCTAGTGTCCTCATCATGTGTGCCCAATATGTCTTCTGTGGCAAGTGGTTCAAAAGAACAATTGAAATCACCGGCAACAAGAAGATAAGAGTTCGAGGGGCATGCGGAAAGTATCTCTGAGAGGGCTATAATGGTAAGCGACTTAGCGCCCCCTTGAGTACCACGAGAATAAACATTAAAAAGTTCCCAGGGTGGACAACTCTGAGTACCTTTAATGATAAGTCTCATTATATCAGGCGTAGAGCGGCCATCAATGGTGACCTTCAAGTTGAGATCTGCCCTGATCCAGACCATGAGGCCCCCGGAAGGGTGCCCACGGCCTGACACGATAGCTGGTATAGAGAAGCAACAAAACCCCGATTTATATAATGGATCGACACTCCAGGTTTCCTGGAAAATGCATATATCATGTTCTTCTATAAATGCATTCCAGTCAGGGAGGTCTAACTTGTTGCGTAAACCAGCTATGTTCCAAGAGACGATCTTGAAGAGGCTAGGTGTAGTCACCCCGGGAGTTGAGGCGCTTGGAAGAGGATTTTGAGGGGGGTCAGGATTAATAATAGACCTCCTCGGACTCGTTAACATGGTTGATGAATTCGAGCCCAGATGATCAGTCACTGAAGCGGGCTCTAGGGGACAGCATACTGAGAAAAGCAGAGGAGAGGCTGGAGTAACTTTACTGTCCTCCAGTCAGTCGACAGCCTCAAGGCTGCTAAAACGGTTTTCTGTAGGAATAAGGTCTAAGGGTGTCAGATGTATAGGCCAACTCCCCGGTGGAGGGCCTCTCCCTTTTCTATGTACAACTGTCCATGGTTCTGTAAAGTGGCCAGGAGGATAAAAGTAGGTTAAGGGGAGGGTTGAGATACATGATCCTATAGTAGTCGACCTCCAGTTGCAGATATACTCAACGGTTTTGGTGTCCTTGAAATTAATTAACATACAGTCCCCCCTTATATTTTTGGCTAAGTGGCCTACCCAAGGGACCCGTCGTACCATAAGAATTTTGGCGCTAATATGTGGTGGTAGTGGTCTATTTTTGTTGAGCCAATACACAACCCTATTCCTTAGGGTAGTGGATGACTCGACTACATTAGTCTCCAGTTCTGGCACTCCTGCCAGAATTACAACATATGGAGCAGTTTCAGGAAGTAAGTTGGGAATTTTAGCCCTGATAGAAGACTCTGATATTAATGGCCTGGCGACCTCTTTTAAATCTGTTGTGCTAGGCAAGATGGAATTCCTTGAGTTACCGGCTCGAGTGGGCATGTTAGATGTGATTATGGGTTGGCTTTCGGAATGGGCTGATGGTAAAGCTTTGGGGGCCAACAGGGCTTTCTTAGCTCTAGGGTTGGCAGATGGGTTTGGGGCCTCTGGACTAAGAATGGTGCTGGGTGCAAGGGACAGACCCCCTAAGATACATTCAATCCTGGCTAGATGTTTTTCGATTTTGAGTAATCTATCCTCCACAGGACAAAGAGAGGACCTAATTAAATCCCGTATGTCATGCAAGCGCAGTGGATCAGGGGTCCCTCCCTTGGCCACTACGCTTTGCCCTCCTCCCTCCTCCTGGCTCATTATCCTTATTGGTGATAAATTGGATTGGGGAGCAGGGTCATCCAGTAGAGCCACCTGTAAGGATTGCTCAGTGGCATCAGGGGTTTTGTTCGATTTCCCCGTTTGGTTTGGCACCTTATATTTACTTTTGGTGTGTTTGCCCTTTCTGCCAATATTGGGTGGGCGCCCTTGTTTGCTTTTGGGAATAGCCCCCAAGTTACGCTCTCGGAGCTGCCTGGTGCTACACTCAGGGGTTGTACTGGGGGCAGACGGCAGTGGGCAAGGAGACAATAACAAAGAATCGAGGGCCATAGACTGGTCCTCCACTGGAGTATCAGCAACCATTCCGCTGGCTGGCAGGTCCTGGGATGATGGATCTGTGTCAGATCTAACTGAGCTTGTGGGAGACAAAGTTTGGCGTGCTGGAGATCGTGCGTTAACAAGGTATCCCAGGGAGGACCTCCTGGCTGCTGCCAGATCCTGGGAGACGCGGCGCTCCAGAAACATTATTTCTTGATCAATGACACTATTAACCTTCGTAACAAATTGGTCCATTGTCCCCGTGAGATGTGCATTTGCCGCCCTGGCTTTGATGTCCTTTGGTGGCATAATAATGGCCAAAAAATGAGCTGGAGGATAGGCTAACGCGACAAGAGCAATAACAATAATTACACAAATGTTCAACTACGTATAACACTGTTAATTGCAAAGCGCCTGTTGAAAAAATGGGGCAACAGTACCTTAGATTATGTGGTGTGTGGGAGGCGTTAGAGGGATTGCCCAGCCCAGTCCGTTCCGGGCAGTGACGGGCAAGGACGGGCCCGCCCTTGGCCCGGGCTTCGCCCGTGCGCGTCCCGCGCTGCGGTGTTGCTGGTGGCCTGAAATAGGACCCGGGCGCTGCGTGATGGCGTCTGCAGTGCGCGTCGGGCGCTGTGGCCTCTGGGTGATGTGGTCTTTCCCGTGCCATTCCCCTCACGGCGATAATGCAGGCAAGGATTGTGGCAGGGATGACAGATGTGCCCCTCGCAAATGCCGTTCCCCTCACGGCAGGCTCAGTAGCAAAAAAGAGATTCCTTCACCAGGTAAATGCGCGAAGAAATGTCAATGGTAAAGGCCATATTTGGGAAAGGATAGTCAGGTATGATCTTTGAAATGTATTCTGAGAGGTGTGTTTATGGAAATGTCATGGGTTCAAATCACTCTGGCTTTGTGTTTTTTTTCAAGAATTTCATCTGTGTATTTTCTCAGTTGAGGCAGGTCTGATTTTTTGACCTGCAGCTGTTTGGCAAATTACTTCTCTGTGAGTTCCTGATGGTTTCACACTGTTTCTTCTCCTTGCTTAATCACCCATTGTATGCGGTGCCCGCCATCAATATAATAATCCCCTGTTGCATAATTAAGTTTATTCTCCATTTTTAACAGTTGTGTCCCCAGAGTCCATTTTTGTCCGCCAAGACACATGCTGTTGCAATTGGCTAATTGGAATCCTTACTTAGTAAATCACTTACCCAAATAGTAAAAGTATGGAGCATACATTCGCCCTAATTTGCGTTTTGGGATTCATAATTTATGGAATATGGATAACTTCAGTCAAGCATGACAAGCAAAGCTAAGTTTGGCTTGAACAAAAGCAGAGATAACTGGTCTGTGTAAATACAACAGCTGTTGTTTTTGAAGAAAGCGTGACCTGCCTTGGATGAAGGCATTTATAGACATGTGCACTCATGGTCAAAAAAAGGTAATTTCGCAGAGCTAACAAATTGGACAGCATGTTCTTTTTTATGTGGATTTGTTCTCAAAATATTTTTTAACCTTCAGTTCAAAAACCTTGATCTATGAAAAGGGCCAAGGTTACAAATAACCTCTGAAAAATCAAAATAAATGTTATAGTTCTCCCTTAATCAAAATTTGTGACTGTCAATGAAATAGAGTCATTGCCTGTAGGATCAGTTTTATCTATACAAAAAATAGTGTCTGACATGTTGAGTAATATGATATTTTATAAATCAAATAGTAGATTTTCCAGCGTTGTTCCTTGGATAAGACATTTAGGTATATAATGGCAATGCTTTACTTTTACCAAAATGCACTTATATTAGCATACAGCGAAGTGTAACAGGTCCTCTGAACAATTGTAATATTTACGCTCAGGAAGTGAACTTAATACTTTTTTTTATAAGTTTGTCATCTTCTATTGAGAGGGTCAACATGCCTTACACATGGCTTACTCCAAAAATCTCTGAAATGCCATGTAGATGATGTATTTGGGCAAACAAGACCCAAGTGTATTTGTATCAAGGGTGATGGCTGGAGTGAAAAGAATGTATTCAGGAGAGGTTCAGATATTCCAGGCAAGTATGAGCAATTATTAAAATATAAATAAATTCCTTAAAGTGAACAAAGAGTTCAAACGCCCACGCGAAGTGGACTCAGCCCACCTGTCCAAAGTGCACAAAACATTATGCTTTGAGTCATGCCTCACAAAATCTCAAGAGTATAAGATCATCAAGAGTGAATTTTTGAGGAAAGTTCCTTAGTTCCTTTTCTCCATCACTTCCATCGAGGTTATGCCTTTATTAAAGTTTAATTTTTACAATCTTGCTACCCTGATTATTCCATGAACTCTATTTCTCATGTTGTCAACTCTTGCAAAATTATTCTAGTGTCATGATCAGTGTTCTGTTTCCCCTGTGGCTCAGTTTGTGCTTCACAAATACCATAAATACTTACATAAGTAAACATAAAGAGATTGATCAGACAGCACCCAAATATTGTAATTTAATTGTTTTAAGAAGTGCTAAAAATGGCCTATAAAGGGCCCAAGATTTTAAAAAACAGATTAGCAAAGTTAGAAGGCACTTTATAAATATTACTGGAGAGAGTATATGTCTTAACTTATCAAAGTCGGAACTGTGAAATGTGATATTTGAGAAATCTATAAATAGGGACATAAGCTATCTTGAATTTAAAAATCAGTGCGTTGATATGGATCTGCATGTGTGATGAAGGAGCCTTTCCACATATTTCACAGTTACCAAACCAAGAACTCGGATAATAAATCCCAAAATTTCCCATAGGACTGAATCCTTCTTATTTTGTTTCGAAACAGCAATATTATCACATCAAAATTGTGGGAACTTTGGTTTCTGCTCATGGCAGGTGAGTTTCCAACACTTGAATTTGTCCTGATTGCACATTGTTAAGGGCTTTACATTGACATTTCTTAAAACTTGTTCTAATGAAGTATGGAATTAAGTCACAAGCCTCAGCAAAAAAAAAAATTAGGTGATAAGTGTGGTCTAGATGTGACAATGTGGCAAGTGCAATTGGACAAATTTTAAAGAATGCAAAAGGTACAAAGTTTTTATTCTACCATATTATTGTCTGCTATTTTTTACATGCTTTTAATACAATTATATTTAGTATGTTTCTTTCCATTTATATAGCGCACAGCAGCTTCATAAGAGTCGTCCGGGCACTATCTGAAAAAGAGACTGACCTGAACTATAAGAGCAAAGTGGGATCTGGGCCTTATAAGAAAGAGAGGTTTTAAAATCTTTTTTAAGGATAGGCAGAGACGAAGCCCTACGGAGGCTACAAGAGAGCGCATTTCACATTTTAAACATCGGCCCCTCATCTGGCCTTTGAGAGCTTTGGGACTTGCAGAACTCGGAGATTGTTAGACATGAGAAATCTGCATTGAATATAAGGACATAATCTTTTCCTCACAGAGTAAGGGCCATCACCTGAGAATGTCATTAAAGCAAAATTAAGTGCTTTAAATTTAATGAGATGGGCTATTGACGGCCAATGCTAATGCTTCAGATAAGGCGAGAAGGATTGCTGATAAGGAATTCTCAGAATCAATCTTGATGATGTATTTTGTACTAGCTGGAGTTTTCTGATTAAAAAGCAGAAAAACCCAAATAAAGACTATTTGCATATTCTTATCTAGATGTTACCATAGTGTGAACAAACATTTCTCGTGTGTCCTTCGGAATGAAATGTAGCATCTTCTTCAAGGATTTATGATTGGCAAAGGAGATCACCGATACTGCCTGGACTCACGCAGAAAATGAGAGGTTCACATCAAATAATATTTCTTCATTTCAGGCCAAGGAGGTAGGAATGTGGGGAGGATTGAGCTTCACCAGCCACCAAGTGCTAGGGGTAGGTGGACAACTCAGTCTAAAGAAAAGAGCTTCTGTTTTATCCAAATTTATTTAAGAAATGTGGCATTCATCCAACCAGCTGCTCCTTTAAGACACTGTTTGAACAAAGAAAGGACATTAGCTGTATGCTGTTGAAAAGATAAAAGGAGCTGGGTGTCATCCGCATAGGACACCATCTGCACACCCCAGGATCCAATCAGCTGAGCCAGCGGTGCTAGAAAAAATTAGAAAATAGTGGGGAGTAGAGCTGAGCCCTGCGGAACTCAGTATGAAAAGGTCAAGAGGAAGAAGTGAATGGGTTTCTATAAAACAGCTGCGATCTATCCCTGAAGAAAGATTTTAATCACATAAAAGCCTTGCCCTGAATGCCTGCAGCACAAATTCTATCCAAAAGGGCTGCGTGACCGTATCGAACACTACTGATCGGTCAAGCAAAACTACCATGGCTGATCGCCCGAATTCAAGTTCTCTTTGATGAATTCTGGCGCATATGTACAAGGAGCCACTAGAACATCACTTATGTTGACATTCTGGTGCTATTAACCTCTTCGCCTTATTTACAAGGTGGCGTTAAGCCACTCGTTGTGGCTTAACACCAGCTTGCATATAATGCCCCTATTCTCGCAGCAATTTGCGTGAAAGGGCATGCAGTGGGTTTTGCAGTGGGCGTCCCAACCTAGCACCAATTGCTTTTTGACGCTACCCCATATTTACAAGGTATGGGGCAGCGTCAAGAATAAGACCAGGAAATACCTGGTCTTAAACAGGGGACATGAGGAGAAATGTTTTATTCTCCTTGTATAGTGCTCTTTCCCTGTGCGTTTATGTGCACAAAGGTGTCCCTTCCTGCACATAAACAATTGCCCCTGCAAAATGGTGCTAAGGTGTCTGCTCTAGCGCCAGGCAACTTTTTGGGGCGCCAGCGCTAGATGAAATGCAAGGTTGCACCGTATTTTTGTAAATACAGTGCATCCCTGCTTTTTAAAACTGTTGGAGCGCAGCGTTACCAATTTTGGAGTAACACTTCGCTCTGCCAGTTTTTGTAAATATTCCACTCTGTGACCTCCAGCAAGGCAGAGTCAGTAATGAAACCTGACCCAAAAACTAGATTGAGAGTCTTGCAGCAGGTTATTGGATTCCCCCAAAAAAGCTAGCTGCCTGTTTATCAGTTTCTCCATGATTATTGCTGCCACCAGTAGGAGAGAAATTGATCTAAAATGTTTTAGCGAAGCTGGGTCCTCATTTGGCTTCTTCAATACAGACAGAAGCCAGCAGAGGGAAATTGTGCATCTTCAAGTGAAATATTCAAAATGTTATTGAGCACCAGATTATTGGCAGAGGAAATCATCCTTTGAATTTCGCTTGCACACTACACGGCGTTCCTGCAGAGAAAGGTACATGAATCTTCTAAATTGTCTCATGAAAAATTGCAATAAATCATTACAGAGCTCAAGGGATGGGCAATGTCTGCTTTTTGAAGCCTCAGGGCATAGAAAAGAATGAACAACTTTTGACAATTCACATTGAGCGTTGAGGCCGCTTAGATTACACAAGAGAAATACTCTCTCTGAGCTCTGCAAATAGATTTGTAGAATTTGTTTAATGTTAATTTATATTTCACTTTAGCATCATGGCAATAGGACTTTCTCTGTTTATACTTCACATTTATACCTAAACCCTTCTCTTCCCTTAAGGAGAAGGAGAACCAAGGGGCCAAAGGTTGTGACCTTTTTGCAGCCTGAAACTTTAACTGAGCCAACAGATTAAGGGCCTTAATAAGCAATTTGTTAACCTTTACCACATTCATATCTAGGGTACCAATTAGGGGTAGAAGATTTCAGCTTTTGGCACCTCAGAAATGTTATGCCATGCTCTAGAAAGAGTTGGGGGCTTATCTAATTTCTTCTGTTGCTACACTCATCTAAAAGAGAGAAGGGAACTAAAAAGTGATAACACCAGATAAGAATATCTGCAGGAAATACTTACAGATCAGGGAGGTTGGAAAAAAATCAAATCAAGAGTGTGCCCGCCTTATGTGTAGAAGTCAATACTAGCTGTGGGAGGTTCATACCTGCCAAGGTGAGATTAATCTGAATGGCTTGAAGGCATTTGGGATCATTCATATGCAAATTAAAATCGCCTAAGACCGTAATATTTCAATACGCCTGCTGCTCCCATCATTGGAAAGATGCAGACGCCATTTTATGCAGCTCCTGGCCCATTTTTTATTTTCCCTTATGGTTCAACGAAAGGTTTGGTCTGCCCTCAGCAACAGGTGTAATTTGATCCTCACAGGATGGGGTTTGTTTTTGCATTGGGCCGGTTTTTGAGCAAATATTATTTTCTCTGTCTTCGAAAGACCTTCCTGCCTCTTAGCCCCATGGGACTTTCTTGCTAGCTTTTCCTCAGCATGAGCTCTTCCTTTAAGCCTTAACTACCTCATGAATTATTCGCATCTTATTTTCTGAGAGAAGATTCCAACTTTTTTCGACAACTCGCACATGAACATTACCTATCTTCAACCTCGAATTCTAGGACTCCTTCTGATATAATTCTTTGCGCTGCCATCCCACTGATTAATAGACTATAGAGTTGAAGTCCTCTGGGGAAGCTATTTTACTTTACCAGTTAATTGCAGCTCAATTTATAACAATGGATGTTTCACATTCGTCAAAAGCCTCTACATACTCTACTCCCAATGTTAATGGCCAAAAAGAATCTGGTGTAAATGCTAGTAAGAGAATTAAGAAAGATCCAACTTCCCCCACTAAATTGCTACAACCTTTAATTTTGGAAACATTATGAATGAATTCAATCTTATGAAACAATTTGTATAGGAGACAAATGCAGCCCTCCAGAGTATTGAAGAGAAATGGTCTCATCTCGATTCTAGACTCACTGAGGTTGAACAACAAGTCAGCAATGCTCGAAACATCATTGCCAGAGTGGACTGCCTGACTAAGGAAGTCATTCTATGTCAAAAACAGACAGACAATTTGGAAGACCACAATAGACACATCAATTTGCACATTTATGCTACTCTGGAAGGCTCTGAAGGCATGACATAATCAAGTTTCTAAAACATCACATTTCGAAGATTGATTGCTTACATGAATCCACTGAACATCCAAAAGGCAACGTATTTGTTTGTCACAAATGTCTACATCTACCAGACCAAGAGGAAATATTGCCCCTTTTTTTTTTACAATATTCTGACTTAATAAAAGTACTTTCAGCAGCTAAACAACATAAACAAATGCTGTGGTCTGGTCATAAGATCATCTTCGGCCAAGATGTAGCCAGAGTGACAGCCACTCGACAGAAAGAATTCTTGGATTTATGACCAACCCTGGGATCTACGAATGCTCAATATGGCTTTATCCATCCTTGTTCCTTCAAGGTCACTTATAAGGACAAAACAACTGCCTTTGATAACCCAAAAGATCTGAGGCAATTTATACACCCACAAAGGCGAAGGTATGAAACTCAGTAAAACTTAATCTGGTTTATATGGATCCCTTAACCTTTAGTTTGCTCTTTGCAGGTCCCCAGTTATTCCTGGACAACTGGACCAGGATATTGTGTATTCCAATGTTTGCAACTTCTTGTGTTCGCGTCCTTTCATCATTATAATGTTTGTAACCTTGTTGGCAAGTCTGAATATTAATTGTTAGTTTTGGTTTTATATGTTTTTCTTCTCCCACTTTTCATTCCCCAGGTATACTATTACCTTTATTCCTCAGGGTATGGTTCTCGTTGGCCTCTGCTCTTTTGCTCCACCCCCTCCCACATCAAGCATACCTTTTTCCTTCTGTTAAAATTCATGGATAAAGTCATTTGGATTTTTGCCGTCTCTTTTCTCCTATTGATGGGGAGCAGTTGTATCTCCCTACTCACTTTTTTCTCCTATGGCTCCTTAACTTTCTTTACTTTCTCTTTCTCCTTTTGCCTTCCTTTCTACTTTGTAATGTAGCTTTCATATCAGTATGCAGTTAAAGCTCAAAAAGTTTACACATCATGAATCCTCATAAGGATTATGATGTCCATGATAGTGGTTTATTTATGTTTTTGTTGTTTAATCGCCTCCTTCTGTAGCCCACATGAGTAGTTTACATATCATCTCCTGGAATGTTAAAAGCCTACGTAATCATGTTAAAAAGAAACGGGTGCTTACCCATCTCTCACAATTTAATTGCCAAATCACTCTTTTACAAGAAATGGAACTTAAAAAACAAGAATTATTTGTTTACATAGACACTGGGTTGGGTTTTTATTCCCCTACTGTTAATAACAAAGATGGTGTAATAATTCTGGTTCACAAATCCCTACACATTCAGATTATAAGTGAAGTTATGGAAGACACATGTAGATGGATCCTATTGACTATTAAGATTAGCGACACCCACCTTTCTATTTGTAATGTTTATAGCCCTACATGACTCTATCCACAATTCTGGGATTGCTTCTATTCCCTATTATTGTCGTGTTCATTAGATAACTTTATAGTAGGAGGAGGTTGTAACAAATTAATGGATCCTTTTTAGATCACCATTGCAGACTAGATACACAACCAACAAAATGCAAAGAGCTTTTCAGAAATAAATAGCTTCCAGGAGGTTGGTGGATGCTTGGATAGTCTCTCATCCTGATATTTTGCAATTAAATGTTACTTCCCTTTTCACCACTCACATTACAGAATAGACTGCTTATTTCTTACACAGAACTTTCTCTAGTTTATGTTGGATACAGAATAGGGTCTAATCTTATACCAGATCACACACCCCTTATATTTGATTTTGATATCACAACTAACACACCCCATTCCAACAGATGGAGATTCAATAATACTTTATTGCAAGACAAGATATTTATTGAACAATCTACAGTTTTTTAAATGACTTCTTTACGACTTCTCTCCCTTCAGATACTCGTATACATTTTATTTTAGAAGCTTTTACATTGACAGCTAGGGGCTTTATTATAGATTATGTGAAAACTAAAAAGAAAAAAGCCCTTAAAGAATCCTCAGAATTGGTAAAATAGATCAAAACCCTCAAATACAAATATTCCTCTAACCAAGCAAACATATTAACTTTATTGATTCAGGCTAAAGTACAGTACAATAAGCAATCCTGAGATAATGATTGCTGTACTTTATTCAAAATGAATCTAAATTATTTGGTGTCCGAAATAAAGCTGGCGAGTTACTGGCCAACTATCTGAGAGTCAAAAAGCAGAAATGTAAGATAACTGTCATCACTGATAAGCATAGGGTCAGACATAATAGTGATTCAAAAATATCAGAATGTTCACCAGAATACTATACTAACTTATGTACTCCAGAGTCTTCCCCTACTGCAGAAGACTTAGATTTATTTTTTCAATCTGTCCCTAAATCAGTTGCTCATATGATAGACCTTTCCTCTCTAGACACTGAAGTGTCTGAGACAGAGATCAAAACAGCCATCACCAAACTACCAAAAGATAAAGCTCCCTGTCCAGATGGATTTTCATTACGTTTTATTCTCAATTCACGCATCTTTTATTCCCAAAACTACTACTTCTAATTCAATATTTTCCGGCGAAGCAAGAACGCAAGGCACTTTTTCTGAGGTTATTTTATGCTACGTCCCAAGAAGGGCAAAGATTTATCCATGCGTGGAAATTACAGACCTATTTCCTCATAAATATCGATTACAAGATTTTTACAAAAGTACTCGCTCTATGCCTCAACAAAGTCATTCCAGAAACTAACCGACAAGGAACAATCAGGATTTGTAAAGAGGAGGTATAGATCTGAAAATTCTTGAACCTTTTTCAACATTATTTCAAAATTATCCACTTCTTCCACATCTGCCATAACTTTAGAGTCGGAAATAGCCTTTGACCTCGTCAATTGGTATTTCATGTTTGGAGCTTTAAAATGGCATGGATTTAGTTCCCACATCCTCAAATATTTCCGCTTATTATACTCTGCACTTTTCACTTCTCTTTTTGTTAACAGCAGTCACAGTACGTTCCTTCGCATAGGGACACCAGAGAGGGCTGCACATTATTTCTCTTTTGTTTATTCGATCTTTAGAACCCTTATTGGGAAAACTCCGTAGCTCCCCAGTTTTTCTAGTTTTAAATACAAAGACATTCAAATTAAATTTACTGCATACACAGATGATATTTTGCTCTTTATTTCAGATCCTCAGAAGACTGTCCCCAAATTGTTTCATTTATTAAATGAATATTCAGTTGTTTCGAGATACAAGCTCTACATTAATAAGAAGTTTTGTCATTGAATAAATATTATTTTTATCATATGTTTTAAAGGAAAGGCACTCAGTTTACTTGGAATTCTGCATGTATAAAATGTCTCAGCATTTTATTTAAGTTACTATTAGGACTAATCTAGAATGAGGCCTAGTCTAATATTTCAAGTCTGTCAGACGACTGGTCTCCTTTATATTTGTCCCGGTGGGAATGGCTCGCTACAATCAGAATGATGATGTTTCCAAAAATTTATTTTTATTTGTTTATGCTTTCAGTTACACTTCCACTTTCATGTCCCATCTATCAATAGTTTAGTAATACCATTTGTATGGAATAAACAATAGTCACACATTTTGTTAGCCAGCCTACAGTAATCTAAAGATAATGGAGGGATTAATTTTCCAAATCTCCGGAAGTATCACTCTGCTTTTACTCTCAAACAAATTTGGACTCCTCTCTCTCCCACACCTTATACCACAACTACCATATGTAGCCAATTGGATCACTCACAAATCACGTCTTTTTTGATTCGGGACATTTACATTTCACAACCACCTAAATAAATCTTTTCACCAATACTCACCAATTCTGTTTCTATTACCACACCCTTACTCACGTGCTCCAACTGTCCCAAAGATAAAATTGAATATACTCCCCCTCTCTGGTATAGTAAAAGCATCAAATTAAATAATCGAGTTCTCTCGTGGAAAGAGTGTATACATAAAGGGATTATAAACATAGGTCATATATTTTCTTGGATTGGGCCCCTCTAGAATTTCGCGATATTCAAAGACAATTTGGAATATCTTCTTATTCTGCTGCACAATATAAACACCTTAAAACTATTCTCCTTCAAGTTTTCACCCATCTTCACTTTTGATCTCCACAATACTAACCTCTTCTACTCTTTTAAAATTTTCCCGATATGTTAAGGCATCTTTTATCTGCAAAACTCTAAATAATTCCCCTAATGACAGACCAAAGTCTATTGTAGAATTACAATGGGAAAATGACTTTCACCAAGTTTTCTCTACTGATACCTGTGGAGCAATATGGTCTAAGATGTATACTACATCTTGTTTGGCTTCTGCCACCCAAACACTGTTTGATTATTACAACAGACTTTATTTCACCACTATGTCTCTTCGTCAGTACAGACTTTCCAAAGATATATGCTAGACTTGTTTACAGTATAACAATGATACCCTACACATACTGTTTGAATGTCCTCTGGTTAAAACATTTGTGTTACAAATCTGGGATAAGATAAACAAAAGTTGAAATACCTTTTAATAACCTACACATTTTTAGGAGGCTAATTCTCCCTATGGCAGTCTCAACTTATGGTTGGAAAATGTGTTGACTTGCTTATTGCAATTGCTTTTTAAAGTATTACTTTGAATAGAAAAGATACCACTAATATTCCATTTGACACAATCATAGAATGTATAGAGATAATGCCAGCACAATTCCACTGATGATTAAAAGGGATCTGGTATGGTTGCCTCTCACATTCTTGTTATACAAACAAGATGGCATTCCTTCAAATACCAATACAATTTTCGAACCACCATAATATTCTTATAGAATATATGGTTGCTATAACTATTATTTTTGAATTGCTTATTTCTGCATTTCTTAGAATTAATTAATAGTTCCTTTTCTCTTTTCTCTTCCCTCTCCTTTCTGTTTCTCCTGTTCTTTTTATCATCGTCTTCAAATTTCTTAAAATGCTATTTGTTTTAAATTTTATGACCCCAGCGCCATGTAATATATACAAAGTGTTCTGCAATTGAGTATGTTCATTATAAATTTCAAGTCAAAGTTCATATTCTTCTACTGTTTTTATGGTGCTTTGCTTACCTATTATGTACTGCTGTATATTACTGAATTTTCTTCAATGAAGCATTATCAAACTTAAAAAAAGACACATCTCTCTAGGGTGCAACCCCAACAGTGGCAACAGCGTTGTCATCAAGCAGAATGGCTGGCGCTGGATGCCTTCCGGATGCAGACAGACACAGACGGGTTTGCCTATGGCATGCCCGCATCCGCAGCAAAAAGGGAAAAGGAGAAAGTTTGCCAATCGGCCAACTGCTAGAGAGCAAACTTTCATAACTGGCCTATCTGTGGTGGCCCACTTCAATGAATAAGAAAATGGCACCCGCACCGATCTTCCTTCTGTTAAAACCAGGAAGAGAAGAACATCAAAAGCAAGTTAAAAAAAATTGCCAAACAAGGAATCAGTAGCTAAAAAATACAGAGGATTCCACCAACTCATGAAGACCTACCCCACAAACAACAAAAATGATAATAAGCTCACATCTGATAGTCAGTATCTCTGCTGCGTGTCAACTGCATCGGTATCTTTATATAGAGGGACAAAGAGGACAGCCACGCATCAGCCAACCGGTACGTGCTAACCTTCTACAAGTGATGTCTCTGGGGCAGCCCACTTTAATGAATAATAAATGGTGCTCACTCCAAACTTGCTGCTGTTAAAAACAGAATATGGAAAAGAATCAAAACCAAGTTTAAAAAATTGCCAAAAATGAAATCACTGGCTAAATAATACAGATTTCCCCCACTCACTCAAAACTACCACACAAACAACAGCTACCATATAAAGCGCCCTGCAGATAGACAGTATCTGTTTAATTGACCGCTCATCTAAATAAAATAAATTTGAATTTTGAATTAAATAAATAAATGACTAAATAAAGTGGTTGTTAAAGTACAGGAGTTGGTTGCTGAGAGAAAGTGGACTTTTCCCATGAGGCACAGGGTCAAGATTGATTTGCATATGGCTGGGTTCAAACTGGAAGGGCATGGTGAGAAAAAAACTGATGGATTTAGGCCCAGATCTCTGTACTGGGGTGAATGTATGACATTGTTCTGCATTCTGTCCATCAACTGTTGTTTTTGCAGCTGAGAGAAAGTGAGCAAGTAGAATAGAAGTTTTGACTAGGAATATTGGTAGGTGCTTTGATTGTATCACTTTACCCAAAATATTTGCGATCAAATGGATGACTTGACACAGTGACTGGGCAGTGTGCATGTTTATGTGCATTAGTAACTTCAAAATGTCAAAACCTAAAGCTAAATCAAATGTGCCATACAATGACCCCAGTGCAATCGTCACTGGATAACATCCTGAGAAGTAGCATTTTGCGAGTACTGCACATGAGCCTTCACCTTGGAATGTTGACATGATGCAGGCAGTCTGTCATAAGTTACACATGTGGTGAGGATGTGTGACAGATGTTCAGTCATTGTTGTCTTCTGCACTAGGATCAACCCAGTCATTGTATCCTCCTAACTTCAATAAACGTTATTCTTATTGTTTACTTTTTTGTTGTTTTTTTTTTCCATGGTTGACGAGGGTGGGACATGGAATTGAGGCTGTCAGCACAGCCAGGTGTATGGCAAAATTTGAAAACTCACATGGTGTTTATCTCTGATCAGTTAATTAAAAGGATAATTTATCTTAAGCTTTTGTGCAGTATTCATACTCACTGAAATTGTGTTTCTTAGTTCATCAAACTCAGCCCAACAAGTGGTTGGGAATTACTTTGTTAGCAGGAGCTTACCAAGACAGAAGACAATTATTATTGCTTCAATTGCATAGAAACACGACTGGGCAACCATCTGCTATTTATACACAGTAGTTTATTCTAGGCTGCCACAAGTGAGGACACAAGGGTGCACTGAAAGAAAAATTAGAGCACGTATAGCTAGCTTGCCTGCTTTATTTATAGTCTTTAAATAATTTCTTTTGAATAAATATTTCTTCAGAAAAATGGGCTCCCTTTTCACGCTTGAGGCCTTGGGCTTGATTTAGAGTTTGACAGACGGGTATTCACTCCATCAGGACCCCTTAGTAAAGAACGTGCTGCCCTGAGGGAGTACCAGACGTGCACATTTTGAGATGTCCCCAGGCCCAGCGGACGTCATGTGGAAGTGCATTTAAAATTTGGTGGACGGTTCCGTCAATATGATGGAGCTGTGTCATACAGGGGTATGCCCAAATAGCCCCACAGTACGTGGGCTGCAAATAGTAAGTAATAGTGTCAAGACCAGCGCTTCACAATATCCCCATGGAATTTTAGTGGCCTTGGCCTCTATATGTCTGAGAAACAACTTTCTTGCCTTTAAAGATGGCCTCTATATGGAGACAAAGGGAGTTGCGTTTGAGTGTAGCTTTGCCCCTGAGGTAGTGAACCTATTTATGTCTTTTTTCAAAAGAAAGTGGGCCTATGGCAACAAAAATCCTTTTAGAACCACTATAAGACATTGATTGTGCTACATTGATGCCTTGCTCATGATCTGGAGTGGTACTAAGTGGACACTAGTTGCATTTCATGACTAGCTGAACCATAGAACAGCAGATCTGAAAATCACGATGTCACATAACAATATGAAAGTTACTTTCTTGGACTTGTGGGTCGAAGGAAGAGAGGGCAAAATAGAACTAATCGCCGCTTTAGCGGCAGAAAACTGCCGCTAAAGTGGCGATAATGGGCTTGATAATATGCCCTGGAGAATTCCAATAGAAGCCCATGTTGACACCAGAACATGGGCTTCTATGGGAATTCTCAAGGGCATATTATCAAGCCCATTATCGCCGCTTTAGCTGCAGTTTTCTGCCGCTAAAGCGGCGATAATTTTAACGCCGTTTCTTGATAATATGCCCCATGTCTTTATACCACGCGCACAGACTGTAACACCTTGTTGCACATCAAGAGTGGTCATCCCCATTCCCTAGAAGAGAATTTTCTGAACGAACAATTCCTCAGTATTCGCAGAAATTGTTCTAATAAGGCGAACTATTTTCAAATGGCCAGTATTCTGGTGAATAAACTCATCAATAGAGGGTACCCAAAATAATTTGTTGAGAGCTGCATCAAAAAGAGTTTGGTATACACTAAGGGAGACACTACGTGTCCCAAAAATCAGAAAGAAAGAGAATCCTCTCACATGTGCTATAACTTACATTCTTTAAAGGCTAACATAGTGAAATATATAATTGAGAAAAACTGGAAGATGTCGAATTTGCAGATTGCTAAACCTTTATTCTCCTTGAAGAAAGAGACAAACTTATGATGACTGGTTAAAGCAGTCTGGCCAGGAGATGAAAAGAAAGAACTCCTTGAAATGTTTGAAATGCTTGGTTTACACTAGGGGTGGGCGGAATTTGCGAAATTAACTTTCGCAAATTATCGCGAAAATGTTAAAAATTATCGCAAACAAGCGGAAATATCACGAAGATGCGGAAGTTTTTTTCCGGCATGTTCGCGAGATTTTCTGCATGGTTGCGGGTCGCCAACTTACCCATGTGGTTGCTTGCGGGCGCGGCCATCTTGTTTTGAGTTGTCTCGCGGTGCATGACCGCGAGAAGAAAGACGTGATCGCGTGACGCATGACGTCACTGCGGGCGCGAACTGTCGCGAGACAGCGCAAATGGCTAAAAACAATACAACATCTAATGGAGAACGCGACCGGATCAAGAAAACTTGTCGGCGAACGCATGGATTCAGGTAAGGCGATCGCGCGCGCGCGAGAATGTATTATTTTACAGCGCGAGCAAGAAATAAATTATCGCCAAGCTGCGGAAACCGGAAATTTTGACATTTTCGCGCTCTCCGCGGAACGCGAAAATGTCAAATTATCGCAATTTCCGAGAACGGAACGAAATTTTCGCCCAGGCCTAGTTTACACCCAGTGACAGAACACTAAAGGTGTAATAACTGTTTAGCCAGCCGAGTTTCTAAATGTACCGGCTGTGGGAGCGTTTGTTGTGAAAGGAGCTTCATATGAATTAGGATCCCACGCGCCCATTTATAAGAAATAGCATAATAATTCCGCAACTAGCTGGGTGAGAGCACCTGTATTTTGAGTGACGCACCGTCGATTGTTGAGAGAATGAAGTAACGAAGTGGGCGTCCAGGTGATTTTGAGACCGTCGGAGGACGGAGCCCTGCTTGCAGGGCATTTGGATTGGATACAAGAAGTTTCCTTACCCTTGTCCTGAGGAGGCCAAGAAGGAGTACGAGGCCGAAAAGCGCACGGGTCTACAGTCTTTTACAAGAGGAGTCTGAACATAACTGAGATTATTTTCTTATTAGTGAATGCACACTTATGATTTGTTATGTGGAGAGGGATCATTGCCTTGTGTGCTGAATTGACTACCTCATGAGTGGATCTCCTTTATTTAAGAGGCGACCATTGTTTCCTATTTTTGTAGGGGGTGTAGGAATGTAAGAATATATTTTTGTGATGTGTATCTATTTGTATTGACGTTTAGCTGTTTGAAAGAAGAAAAAAGATTGTTAAAATATTGATGACTAAGAATCAGTATAACTAATAATGAAAACAAATGAAGATAACTAAAAATTATTTAATAAAAGATGTGCTTGTAGTATGTGACTCTGTTTAATTAATATTTAAGAATTGACAACAGGACTGTGTACTGTTCATAAGGAAATATAGAGTTCCTTAGATGCTAAGAGAGAGATATTTTTTCCTCCTTGCCAACTTGCTTCTATGTTGTGCTTAGTATTTCGCCCAGGTAAAAGAGGGTGATTTGGGTGACCCCCGATTTTTTCTTGATATAGCCAATTTATCAACAGCACCAAAAATGTTACACTTAATGGAGTGGGACACAAACAAACTATGTTTTCAAACTGTAACACCAAAAATGTAGTGTATAGTGTGAAATACCCATGCAAATTGGTGTACATTGGACAAACCACTCAACCAGACAAAGCATATATTTTACAACACAGATCGAGAATTACATGTTCAATACCAGGGGCTATTCATTTTTCTTGCACAAAGAAACTACAGATGTAGGTCTATTGCTTCTGTTTTGGCCAGAACAGAGGAAAGAATGATAGAAAAATTCATTGCAGCCACCCAAGGGCAGAATGATCTTGATAAATCTGGTCATTAATTTGATGTAATCTATCATACAGAAGGATTGTTTACTTGGTAAGATGAGAAGTGGTTCTTGGATGTTGAGACTTGGTATTGCATAATGAAACCAGGAGTATAGAATATGTAAAAAGATCTACTCAGTAAGGTGTAAATGTATGTAATACACATTACAAATGTAAAATTTGTATTTATTTTCAGTTAATTTTCTTTTTTGGATAAAAGCAATGATTATTACTAATGACCCGCATCCTATTCAGAGTCATCACCACCACCACACACTTCAGGCAGGAGCCTACAGAATGGAGCCTCAGTCGTTTGTAGGTCCTCTTTTGGTTATTTTGAGAGGCAGGGTCCATCTGCTCCTGCCACCTTAAAGCTAGTTTATACCTCAGCAGGAATAAGAATCTACAGATCATCCAAGATGGTGGCACCGGAGTTGATGCACTCCCTAGTTGCCAAATTTGTCACCCAGAGGTACACTTCACACTCTGCAGTTTATACATGAACCCATATATAGGCTCCACTATACATCGAATTACCAATGAGTTTTGTTCATGACCCCAAGCTTAGATTTGGTTGTTTCTATGGCAGAGTGCACAAGCTGTAAAGTGCACTTCAAGATGGCGGTATTGGTTTTAGCACAGATCATGTGATCTAGTCCAGCATGCCACCGCTTTAATCACACTCCACTCGCTGTTGTGGCAGTGACGGCAATTTGAAATGGAGGCTCACACAGCGAGGATGGGAATCACAGATTCCCGAGCCAGCATGCCTGGTTAAGGAACACAGGGTGCATGCTTCGCTGCTACCACAGTTTACGATTCAAGCTAGAAAGAGGTTTTTTACCCCACGGTGAAGGCATTAAGGGCTTTAGGGTGGCTCAGATTGAAGGTTTTTGGAGCATTGCTAGCAAGATAAAATACCAAACTCTATTATCTTTTCCAGTTGCAGTGAGTTATTATCATCAGAGGTTGTGCCCTGGTTGAGGTGCATGCATATATATGAACAAGTCTGGTGGCTGGATTTCAAGGTAACGGTGATTCAGGGCTAGGTGCTCCTCGGTGATGGCACACCCTCGGTAGTCTAATTAACACTACTGTCGGTTGACCAGCAGAAACTTTAGCCATGCGATTCTCCATATGTATGTAGAGGTGGTTAGTCACTCCACCATACAGTGTTTGTCACATGAGCATCTGTGTGGTATCTGTGTTTTTAAAATTACTTTCCTTGTATGCGCTTACCATGTGGAAATGCCTGGCACTGGTGAAGGTCTTGATGGCATCTCTTGGAGAGCGGCTTAAACCCCTTTTGAAAAAGAACAACTTCTTTCCCTCATGTTAGTTTTCACTGTTTCTTATTTTAAAATTTTTAATTCAACCCCCCTGCAAGGGAAGCCTTGCAGATAGGTGCAGGGCTTCTGGACTCCAGTTTCTTTTCCTTGCCCCTCCCAGGTCTTCCGACATCATAGCCATGCCCGTTGGAAGTTGGGCTATTTATACATGGCTGGTGTGCAGACGCTTGCTACTGGCATCCCTAAGACAAGCCCATTTGCACCCGCCCGTGCCTGGATTGTGCCAGGGACCAGGATCCCTGCCCACCCAGCCCCCCACATCAGATGGTAGACAACCACTAAACTCCTTCAACTGATGCCCGCTCTCCCCTTCAGAATGTTATCACTCTCTAGATGTCTTCCCGCTAACAGATGAGGGATCCGTGTGCATGCCGGCTGTGACATTCACAATCACACCGCAGCAAGCCCTCCCGTGTTAGCATGCTTTTTTTAATTAAGTGCCGCTCGCTACCCAAACATATAAATGATATCTTTGAGTTTTTAACTGATAATCAGCCAGATGCGCAATTTTGTCTGAGTCATGGGTGGACGAGTTCTCTGCCCCTGAGATCCTTGGCTCATTACCCTCAGGCTAACAGATAGTGAGATGGGGCTGCCCATCCCAGACGGGCTGGATTGCAATCATTTTAAGGCAATCTATTAGTTGCACCATACTTAACGCTAGAACCACAGACTGTGAGGCCATCTTTTGTACCCTCAACATGTCGAGCAACATCACATTAGCAGGGTTTCTAGTTCATCGTCTACCCGGACCTGTCCTGAAGTCTGCTTCTTCCTTAGCTGGTATTCTGCCCTCCTATGCCCTGCGCACTCTAATCTAATAGTCCTCGGTGATCTGAATCTACATTTTGATGATTCCCACCTGTTGGCCAGTGTCTGTCCTAATTGAGGATTATAGACCCTTCAGGTGACCCAACATGTAACCACCCACACCCACAGTCATGGGCATATGTTGGATTCAATCTTTTCCATTTCCATCTCCCTCATGGCCGAAGACCCCATCCTGGTTACTTGGACTGATCACTGTATCATCCTGTTCACCTTTCCCGTGATTAATTCCATTATAACTCTCAAGGACTGTATGAAGTCAAAATGTAGGAAATGGGCTAGGTTCAATTCCGGGACGCTCACTACCACACTTCTGATTGAAGGCCCTAAGTCTGATAGTAATATTGATTCGGCCACACAACATTTGGATGACTGGATCACCGGGGCCCCTGATAGGATTGCCCCTATTAAAGATCATTGTATCACCCGCTTCAAACCATCTGTAGAGTGGTTTAATGAGGAGCTTAGGTGAAAGAAAAAATCCTGTAAACGTCTTGAACGCATCTGACATAAGGACTATAGAACCAATCGTAAAGCCTTCTATTCCTCAGCTTTGAAGGAATACCACAAGCTCATCTGGATCAGACGTAGCCATTTCTATGTACATAAGATTGACTCCTCATATAATTCTTCAAAAGGGCTCTTTTCAATTGTGAAATCTCTGTCATCCTTAGATCGCGTCTATGCCCATACAGTTCCTTCCTTGCAGAGTTTTCATTCCATAGCTCATTTCTTTTCTGACAAAGTTGCTAAGATCTATAATGCCTTCAAAGAGACCATATGGAATTTCCAGTGTTCCAGTGTCCACAATTCTCACACCATTATAGCACTTGTATGCAAGGCTGCCATTTCACCCGCAGCACCCATGCCGTAACACTTTAGGGTCTTCATCTATTGCTGCACCTTGAGATTGTTGTTTCTTACCAATTTTCACCCAGCATGTGTATTGTATCAACACCTAGTACACAATGTCTGGATGGAAGAGTTGTACCATCTTTGTCTCTCACTAGCACCAATTTACAGACCATTTTTTCTAAAGTCTTTTTGATCTACTTATTTTTCTTTTGTCCCCTCTACCTTTCACTATTATCTTTCAGGCTAAAATTCCCTTAGGCATGTAATTTTTACGTCCTGATGATGATCCCAATATTGTTTCTACAGGATCGAAACGTTGTTGACCTTATACGCACCGTAAAGGCAATTGAATTAATTACTGATGTGTAAAGGTGTCTCCACATATTGTTTGCTTGTTGCATTTCTTTATACAAGTTACAAGCATTTTTTGTCCTGCTTGAGACTTTTTCTGAATGTGTGAATTTCTGTTCATTTGTGTCTTTGTTATATATGTTGCGTTGGACGCAGGATTGTGTCCCACATTATTCTTGTGTTTTATGTGATTTGATACATTATTACATTTTCTGTGCGGCTGGACAGCTTTAATATAGCACTGATTTCTGGCCTATATTCATTGTTTTCTGTGTTAATCTCCCCTGTCAGGGAATATTTTTAATTGTAACATGCAGGAGAGGACAGCCCCCGTCAGGGCAGATGTGCTACAGTGCCATCTTCTACAGAGGTTTTAAATGCATAGACAAACGTGCTCTGCATACTCATGGGCACTTGAATATTGAATCACCCCTTAAATGGGTTGATTCGCATTTCATTAAATGTGTTTGGCATCGCATAGCCAGGCGGACAATACAGCAGAGCAGTAAATTGGGTGCTGAGCCATGAACACGCATGTCTTGGCCATATGCATATATCAAAGTTGTGACTGATTTTCTCTGCAAAGTTTGTGAACATTTAAAGAATAGTTTGCATGCGAAAATCCCATAAAATAAGGTATTGGGGAAACACCCCCTCCAACCCCCACTTTAAATAGAGCAATGTCCACATATAAATAGACATTAACAAGACGTTCTTACAAAAACTATATTTAGATAAAATTTCACTTGTGTTCATTGTTTTTGGGGGGTAACAAAATTTGCAACTGCATGAAGTTGCAAAGCTATTTTTCACCTATGCAAACTTTGTTTTCTAAAAATGTTGCTTGTAGCATACTGAATGATGAGTAAGGGGTAAAGTATATGGTTGCACAATAGATAGAGACATTTCCTATGCAACAGCCAACCATAGTTTTAGACCTGAACATAGTCTTTCTACTCAAGAACACAGGACTCACAATAACCAATGTATTATAAGATGATTTATAATCAAACGTTTCAATTGCCTCAATCAACCTTAGGCAATTTACTTTCACACAGCTCTAGAACTTCATTTAACATGTGCTTGTTAATGACCTGCCATTTTGTGCATTTACATCCTTTAAATCAGGCACCATGGCTGTCAGTGAGCTGATTTATCTATAGTATATAATAGAAATCCTGCTTTGTCAATTTTCTTCTAGAAGGTGGATATTGCAGAAAGAGAAGGTAGGGTTAAAGACTGACACAAGTAAATAAAGCCATTCTCCAGACTTCAGACACTATCTAAGGCAATGTATAGCACTTTTTTTGGACAATGCACCTCTTCAGGGTGATAAATGCAAGAGACTGTTAAACCAAAACTTTCTCTTGTCTCAGTCATTCATAGTCCCATAGTACTGACCTGCGTATAGAACAAAGGCACATTGAGGAAGAGCGCATCAACTCACAGCACATTCCTCTTCATGCGCAGCCTCATTCTGTTCACTTTGAATAGCAAAATACTGCTTTGCATTGCCATTTCTACATATTTGCATGTCAGAGATCTCTTTGGAGTAGCTGATAGGCAGCCTATTACAACTTGATAAAGCAATTAAATCAAGCAAACAAATATAATTTGATTTTAATATCATCAGACTGAACCTTCACTTCACTTCTAAGCTTGCTTTTAAATTTCCTATGTTACTAGAGAGTGCCCTATTAGACCTATCATCAATCGATGATTTCCAGAAGAAACTACACAGTCTTTGGCTACCAGCTATTGTGATAATAAATCGACAATTTACGAAATAACCTCCAAATATTCTTACATTTTTTCAGTTGTAACATTCAGTTCTTCTCCATGATGATGTGTTAAAAATATGGATGTGTTCCCTCTAATCAGAAATAAGACCAGAGCCATTCTCATAATCCCCAAAAACAATGTCATAAGAAAGAAGTCTTAATTTTTAGGTTCTTTCCATACTATTGATAAAGCAGCCATCACAGACATTTTGTTTTCAAATAGAAGTATCTAAATGCTTCTAACATACCCTTGTCTTTCATCAAACCTCTCCATGGAGAATATGTCTACCCCTACTTACCATTATCAATGCCTCCCTCACTCAAGGCATCTTCCCAGAACCTCTCACGAGAGGCCAGATCCTCTCACTCCTGAAACAACCCTCATTAGACCCTGAGGACCTCACCAGCTACCGCCCAATCACTCTCCTACGCTGCAGCAGTAAGATCATCAAAAAAGCAGTTTCTGCACAACTCCAAGATCACATCAATGCCAGCTCTCCCCACCAGGACAACCAATCTCCCTTCAGGACACACTGCATCATGGAGATAGCTACCACACACATTGTAAACAATGTCTTTAGAACCACATATTGAGAAGACCACTGGCCTGGGATATTGCTTACTCTCACACCTGACTTCAACACTGTCCACCATGCCAATCTCATCCACACCCTGTAGTCTTGAGTTTGCTTAATTGTTTCTCATTCTACTAATAGAACTGACATCAGTATGTTCACATGGGCACCTCTAGGATCTAAAAGATCCATATCACCTGCAGAGTCCCACAGGATTCTAATCTATTTCCTGCCATCTTTGATCTCTACATGGAGTTTACCAATATACAGGAGCTGTACAGCTCTAATGGAACTTCTGCTCCACTCCAGACTTGCAGGGGCTTATTTTCAAGCCCCTTGCGCCGCCAGAGCATCACTTTTTCCCATATTAAAAGTGATGCACCGGTGGAACAAGAGGCTTGTAAATAAGCCTCAGACACTACTGCACCTCATCCAGATCTGATTGTCCAGCATCTGCCTAAAGCTTTAACTTATTACAACAGAATTTCAGTTATTTGAAAAGGAAACAGTCATCAACTAGTGCATACCTTGCTCAATGACATGAACTTTGACATCTTCAAACTCCAACTGTCACACAATGTCAAAACACTTGGATTCACCCTTGACACCAACTTCACCCAACTTGCCAAAAAACAATGATGACCTGATGTCAGCTTTTTCTTTTGTTCCAGACATCCCGCTATTGCACCTGGACCGTGGTAGCGCTCTGCATCATGGTTTCCCATACACCACACTGGTCCCCTTAAGGGTATCCTACATGAGAAGCACTTCTATCCAGGGCCTCGTAAATATGATCTCATCACCCCATCCTGATGGAACTATACTGGCTTCCCGTGTCATCTTCAAACACAACTTCTTCATTTTCAAAGCTATCAAGACCGGCACGCCCGCTTACCTGACAGACATGCTCACCTTCTCAAGTGGCGCACGGCACATAGGCAGTCAGAACCCCATCTGACAGGTGCCAAATAAGTATAGAAAATAAAAATAAACCTAAGAACCATTTTATAGCTGGTCCAATCTAGGAAAGACTTGTAGAGAAACCTTTTTTAAAGAACACTGCATCACCATGCATTACTTGTAGAGATCTGTGCCCTGATCCGATCTTCCACTCCCGCCATGCATTGACTGTATCTTTGCCTTAGACCCTGTACAGTGCTCTGCTGCCTTTCAGCTAGGTTTGTATTATGCAACTACTTACATGCATGCATACATGAACAGTTAAACACAGCTCTGTGTTTGATGACAGATTGTGATCATAAAATTCAATTTGGCTTTTAAATTTGCTTATTGGAGTAATGAACCAGAAAACATCGACAGTTTATCCATTAAGCATTTATGTGTTCTGCCTAGAAACACAACGGTACATGACATAGAATGAAGTGTATAAATGAACATTTTCAGAAAGAGCGTGTGATGATTTTTTAATAGTAGAGGAGCTAACTGTCAAAAATCTCTAAACTGTTATTTTAGCTTTATGCTGAGACATGAAAATGCAATAGAGAACTCTGAAAGTTCAAGCCACGAACTATACATCTCTCATTGATTTTTTTCCAGATATTTTTTCCTTTTTAATTTTAATAGAAGGAGACTACTGCAACCAACCCCTTATCACCCATTCCCATACTCACATTCCCTGCCACCTACTGGCCCATAATTGCTGGCCTTTTTGACTACAATTAAATTGTTTTCACTACTGCAAAGTCCATCAAAAACAGGCATTGGCAAAACCAGTAGGCCTTACGTTCTATGGTGTCACTTGACGTCTTGACTTTGCAAATACTTTTTGCTGATGCTGTTTCTCATTGGCAAAAAAAATAAAATGATGCAGAATAACATTGGCGAAAACAGGGTACCTTCCTGCACAATAATAAAAACAATAAAAAGAGGTGATTTCCTTTTCCTATGTGTGCTGCAGAATGCAGCACCCCAAGAAATCGGTGTGCCTCGCTATGCCAACCCTGGGGTGGCGTAGCATTCTGATACATTTCCAGGTTAACGAATTCTCGTAGATATGGAAATGCTGCAGAATACATGGGTGTTGCGTGGGAAAAGTATAGGCTGAGTATAAGACAAGAGCACTGTAGCTGAGTGAAAGATGGCAAGCGAGGAGGGAGTATGATGAGGGTAGGATACAAGACTGGGAAAAGGAAGAGGAGAGATGGTAGAAGAATCAAGCCCTTGGTGAAAGTGAATCATAATAGTTCAGAGTCCTAAACCAAATTAGAAATCTTGGAGTTATAGAACAATTCACACAAACTGCGCTATTTCTTGAATATAATTTAATCCCCACAGATTTACATCAGCGTAAACTATGTTTTTTTTGTAGTTTCCTTAAATATCTGTTAATCTTAACCCTGTATGTGTGGACTGTCGTCATGGAAGAAAAATCAACAGGTCTAAGGTTGCAGTTAAATGAAAATGTACAGTTCATTTTAAGTTTGTTCCCGATGAAAATAATTATATATTTCAAAACTTGCCTATCCCTATAGCTGTTTTAAAAATCATGAATTTCCTCCACCTTCTCACACTTACTACTCCACATTGTTGCGATTAGCAACAAAATTGTTAAATTTTTGGGTGTACATATAATTTGCGCTGGTCACACCCCTCGCTTTCCCATAAGGACACCCATTTCCCCACTCCTGTGTTGTATCTATGACTGCCAAAAACGATCTGCACACCTCTGGCGTCGATTTCGCATTCTCATATGGCATCTCTGCATGGAACAATTCTGCAGATCCTGGCTTAAGAATGTGGAATTTAGGTGCACAGACAGGGCCGGACCAGCCCCCAGGGGCAGGAGAAGGGGACAGGAAGTGTGAGGCACTGCTGCTTTTGTTACTACTTACTAGGTACCGATAGTGCAGCACCGCTGCAAAACTGGTATCCAGTAACAAAACCGGCCACCAGCCTTCCAGTCACCCGGGGTAACGCCTGATGCCTGCTATGGCCAGTCCGGCGCTGTGCACTGATACAACTTTTTCTGCGTGTAAGACTCACAGATATGCGGAAAAAAGAGTAGTGGTAAATACATTAGGTAAAGGATCTGATTTATGCTATAACTGTGAATTGCAGCCATTACCGACTGAGTGGCTGGAAAATGAAGGGCATAACTTAATTGTAGACCTTAGTGGGGATTAAGCTATCTTATTTTTGGACTGCATTCTTATGTGACCGTTCTATGCTACTATGCAATAACATAATTTCCATTGTCGCTTAGCGGCACTCCTCTCGTTTACACCTTATTACACATAATGCTTCCCGGCATGTGCAATTAATCTTTACATGTCTACCATTAATTTAAACCTCTTTATTTAGTACAAAAAATAAGTTGAAAATAATTATTCCAAAAATTAGTTCAATTATTTTGTTTTCTGTGTTTTTTTTACCAAATACGGCACTTCCAATTTCCTCTCATTTATAAAACATCATCGAGTACAACGGAGGTGGTGACTAAGGATGATGCTTACACTTTTATACCTCAATATAAAAGTAAAAGCTCCTTTGGCTTAGGGAGTGCCCGGGCTATGAGGATTATGGGGCATACTTACAAGGGGATATAACTACCAAAATGTCACTTTTAGTGATGTTCTGGTAGCAATATCCCCTTCTCCTTATTTACAAAGCGACGTTAAGCTTAACGTGGCTTAACGCCGCCTTGTAAATAAGGCCCCTTTTCAAGCTAACTTAGCGTGAAAGGGGCGTGCAACGGGTGTTGCGGTGGTGTTCCGCCACCAAACACCCATTGATTTTTGGTGCTGACCCAATTTTACAAGGATGGGGTAGCACCGAAAACGAATGGCAGGTAAAACCTGGTCTTAGGATGGCGATGCGAGGATAATTGATTAATTTCTCCTAGTATTTTGCTCTTTCTATGGGCCATATTATCAAAAATGGTGATAAGGGGCTTGATAATATGCCCTTGTGAATTCCAATAGAAGCCCAGGTTCTGGTGTGAAGGACATGAAACCTGGGCTTCTATTGAAATTCTCTAGGGCATATTACCAAGCCCCTTATCGCCGCTTTACCAGCAGTTCTTGATGATATGGCCCCTTGTGTGCTGCATTCTGCAGCAAACATAGAAACAGCCAATGTGCAGGAAGGTGTCCCTTCCTGCACATAAACAATCGACCCTGCAGCGCAGGCACCCTTGCAACGTGACACCAGGGTACCAGCGGTGGCAGCAGAAAGCTTTTTTAGCACCAGCGCTAGGGGGAACGCAGGGGTGAGCCCTATTTTTGTAAATACGCGCACCCCTGCGTTTAAAAAAATGTCGGAGCGCAGCGTTACCAAGTTTGTAGTAAAACTGTACTTCATTTTCTTGGAAATATCACCCTGGACTGAGCAGACTGCACGTTACACCGTGACCGTGGATAAGGGAACCGCATAGCGGTTGGGGCTTGCATTGTAACCCTAGAGCAACGCAGTAAAGAGATCTACCTAAAATGAAACAATATCAAGGCCATCCCAAGACATGATCAAAGTCTATGTACCGCTTGTTGGAAAAATTGCAACATTCCCTTTTGCTGGCTTTGATGTTCTCTTACATGCCAGAGACAGAGATCTGACCAAAAACACGTGGCTAGGACACCAGCTCTGCAAGCGATCTCTCCTTGTGTGCCACTTTTCACCAGACTGGACAGATTTATATTTGGAAGGCCTGCTTACGTTTCGTCCACGCTTATTTATTTTACTGCTACTTTAGGCGTATGATAGATTTTCCAGTACTGTTAAAAATACAAAAGCGTCTTAAACATGTCAAAGACATTCAAATGAATGATCGTGTCCTTTAAAGACAGACCAATCACTGAAATACTTATCTGAGAAATCAGGGGTGCAGTGAGAGATTTACTGTGCTAAGAAACTCGGGCATATCTACAATGCGGCGATAGAAAATTATCGCTGCTTTTACGGCCGTTTTCGGCCAAAAAGCGGCGATAATTTTATCGCCTAATTAGCAAGGTCACGCTAACGCGTGAAACCTTGCTTTCGCGCACAAAATCCTTACGCCAGATTTGCATCTCTAATGAGATGCAAAGTGGGTGTTCCTGACCTGACATGACAGGAGAAATGCCATTACGCGACATTTCTCCTATCATCAAGCCCCACGCTATGAAGCATAGCGGCAAGAAAAGTAACGATAACCCCTGTTATCGCTACTTTCCTTACGCCTGCTTCAGGACTGACTTAGCCATGATATCCTATGGAAGGTGGATATCATGGCTAAGTTTGTGAGGCCCTATCGACAAGCTAACGCCACATTTCGTGAGATTATCGCTGGGATTCCAGCGATAATCTCACGTTAGGCAGTTAGCGCGAGGGTTTTTATCGCTTTTGAGATAAGCGTTGCTAATAGCACGCTATCTCAGCGATAAAAATCCACGCTAGCCGGCGATAATTATCCTAGCGCTAAGTGCGCTTAGCGATAATTATCGCCGGTTGTTGCTGATATGCCCCATCGTTTCTCTGCTTCCACCCTTTGTTTTTTCACTTAGATCATTGGCCTTTCATCCTATTGTGAACATTTTTATGTCTACCTCATGCAAATCCATCTACTGTGGTCACAAGGTCTCTTCTTCCACTACTTTATCCTCTTTGTCTATCTTCTTTTATTTACGTCTATTACCATTCTGCTTAACCGAACTCTTTCATATTTGGTACTGTCTTCATCGATAAGATACCTTGGGCCCGATCTCAGCACATTTTTGACAATCGCCAGTTCATGTCCATAGTAGTAAGTGGCATGGTGTGTACTGGCTCAAAACATGTCTTAACCCTGTATTATGAAAACAGACTTCTGGAGCTGTTAATACGTAGCATACGTATTTGTGCAAGTTTGTTGTGTGGCGTTTTTTGTGGTGGTGATGCGGTCTGCTGTTGTTTCTGCTTCTGTCTTTTTGTGTTGCGTTATTTTCGTTGTGTTGTACTGCTGTTATGAAGTTGCATCCTTTTTCTGACAGTTTTTTCTGATATCCATGTTGTATTTTAATTATGTTTTCAAATTGCTTTTGTATTTTTCTGCTCCTTTCCATACAGTTCAAGAGTTTATGTTTCTTTCCTTCTATTAGTCGGATGCTATGGGAAACTGTCCTATCCCAGCTAATCTACCACAACATACTCAGTTGCCTGGCCTCCTTATTCTTTTTGGAAATTTTAAGGGTCTGTGCTTGGCCTCCTCCATGTTTTCAATAAACACTTTGCAATTGACTTATATCCTTTATTGACAATTCCTGGATGGTGAATCACAGAGGTTTCTGTATTTTACACTTTCACATCTCAAATCCTAAACTCGGGGGCATATTTACGAGGAGTTAATGCCACCAGAATGTCACTTTTTGTGATGTTCTGGTGGTGTTACTTTTTATGATGTTCTGGTGGCGTTAACTCCTTTGCCTTATATATAAGGCAACCTTAAGCCATTTAATGTGGCTTAACTCTGCCTTGTAAATAATGCCCCTATTCAAGCAGCACTTAGCCTGAAAGGGGCGTGCAATGGGTGCTGCAGTGGGCGTTCCACCTTTACATCAATTGCTTTTTTACACTGTCCCATATTTACAAGGTATGTGGCAGCGCCAAAAATACTGCCAAAGAATACCTGGTCTTAAGCAGGCGATACAAGGTGAAATGTTTTATTTCTCCTCGCATTCTGCAGCACACATAGGTGGAGCAAATCCCTTGTAAAGATTGTTTATGTTCAGGAAGGTGTCCCTTCCTTTACATAAACAATTGCCGTGAGAGAGCCTTGAAGGTAATTCCTTGCTTCGCCAGCAACCAGTGTAATTTCCTCAAAGTGGTACTGATGGAGGCACGCCTAGGAAGTCTGCGCAGTGACCGAGCTGCTGCGTTCTCAACTCGTTGAAGCCTTTTCAAAGGGGACTGAAATACACCCAGGTAGAGGACATTACAGTAGTCTAGCCTGGATATAAACAGTGCCTGGACTACAGTTTCTTGGGTAGAATCAGGAAGGAGATGGAAGATTTTCTTAGAGAATCTCAGCATCCCAAAACATTTCCCAGAAGGGCATTAATCTGGCCATCAAAGGAGAGTTTCTCGTCTAGCCAGATAACCCAGTTCTCGATCTTGGGCTTGGTGGGTGGTAGAGGACCAAGGTTATCAGGACCCCAGGCTTTGTACCAGTCTCTAGCATCTAATAAAAATGTTTAATAGGAAAAAGTTTTGCCTGGGCATGAAAAGCAAGAGTGATGAAAATTCAAAGTTATTCATATAGCCAAAGCTATGGTATTTTCCTAGCAACCCTTCATAAGCACCTGTGTTTTCAGATATTTTGAGATGAGCTCGAGTTCAGTTAAAGTGAGATTCAATATAAATGGGCATTTCAATTTAGTAAAGCATTTAAGGTGGAAAAAAAGAACATACCACTGCATCACTAAGCATGGGGTTTGAACAGTATTGAACATTAACTTTCCTGTGCAGGGGCTGTGACATGCACCACACACATTTACCATAAGATATTTTAAATAAGAATGGTGCCCCCTAGAGTTACCAATAGACCTTTTTATGACCTTATACCCTTTCAAGCAGCTCAAATGTGAATTCATTACACAACAACAATGCCTCTGGTGAGCACGTGTATGCAATGCATTGTGCTTCTGTTTACATTTGGTTAATAGGGTATAAAAGAATATAAGCATATTGTATTGTTTGGTATAGCAACATGTATATAGCGCTTACTATCTCTATGTAGGGTGCTGAAGTGCTGGCCTAAATTGGTAGCATGTTGCAGAGTGTAGGGTGTGTGGTTAAAAGAGTGCTGTCTATGTTTTGATCCTAAATGGGAAGTGTCAGAACTTCTTTCAGATGGCAATGGGACACTCAGGGTGATTGGGCTCAACCATTAATTTGGGGCAAGATGTCCCAGGGCCCAACCTACTATGGATCTTGAGCAGCTGGGCAAAGTACCCTTCTGTACTTGACTCTCAGTGGTAGCTGTGGATTAGCAGTCAAAGTCTACCTCAAGGATGAAGTGTAAGTGAACACGATTCATAACGCAAAGTACACACAACACAAACAATAAATTAATGCCCAGTCCAATATTTACTCTTATAAGCAAAAGGAGTATTTTATTTCTAATTCTACACATTCAAAGGAATAACGACATTCATGACTAATATCACCACCCCTTGGAGGTAGGGGATCTAGTAGTTTTCAGGCAAATCCCTGCCCCACCCTCTTCCTTATAGATGGTTGGGGTTATTCACCATTCACTGGTGACAGAATCCAGGTATTGCCCATTAATGGGCCATACTCAAGAGTTCCCTTTTGATACTTCGGGAACTAGTCAAAACTGTCTACCGTGCTCCAGCACCATTTGGAGATAGTCCCCCAAGGGCCCCCACAGGTCCAATTCTAGTCTTACCCACTCCAACAGTATAGAAGTTTTCAGCTGTGCAGTGACTGTCCTCTTTGTGGGCGCTCACAAGTCCCGATCCTATTTGGTGAAATTGGGCTGCCCATGGCAGGCACAGGCTCTCTCTAGAGCCCCACTGCTGGCTTGTCCCAGTGATTGGGCTGCCCCTGTTCTTCGACGATGAGGTAAGTCACTCATCCCCTTGTGGGCTGATTCTATCATCCAGCACCCAAATGGAGCCCAAGACTGCGACGTCTCAGATGGTGTCCTTCACGGTCCTTAGAGTATCAGTTACGTGCGGGTCTTGGAGTAAAGGCTTTATTCACCAGTCACAGCCGCACTCTTACGTTCGGGCAACTACCGGCACTCTTGGAAATCTGAGCACCTGCAGCCCCTTCAGGCAGTTGGGATTGCCGCAATATTCTCTGTTGAGGCTCAGACTTCTTTTCTAAACTTGCTCTCACCACAGCAGCTCTTCCGGGCATATGTGGATGCCGATTAAGGCAGTAGCAAGTCTTGACACTTCTGGCAACAAATAATTCAGCAGTGGCCCCCTCTGGCATATATGGTCACTGCAATGATGTATATCGGGCCTGGCGCTTATTGCACTGCAGTTGTGACAAGGCTTAGGTCATGGCGGCCCTCTCATGGCATATAGAGGTTAATGATTACTTCGTCACACAGGCAGCAACCCGTTCATTGCCCAGCCATTCCCTCACATTTCGCTCAAGAATTCCTCTCGGGATTTTTCTCGGTAGGGCTCCCCACTGGACTTTGCTCCCTCCAACACTCTTCTCTTCCTCACAGGGCACACTAGTCTAGGCAGGCAGGTGGGTGTTTGTGCTCCAGACTCCAAGGTAGGTGATCTTGGTTTCCCTAGGTGATGTGCCCTCCCCCAGAGAGAGATTAGCAGGCCTTTGCCACCAGTCTTGGTCACAGGCAGAAGTCTTAAAGGGCGTCCCTATCTCACACAGCCTGTCTGGCTGGTTGGCAGATGACACATTTTGGGATCTCAACCTTCACTTCTTATAGTCCTTTTCCAGACACCACATGTGATTTTGGGTCTAAGTCTTTGAAGCTTTATGTTGGCGGTCTGCTTCTTTTGAAGTGAATCTACTTTCCTTCTTTCTGCTTGAAAGGCTGTCTATCACTGCAGAAAAGACTCCGAAGTTGACAGACCTGCAACACAGATTATGGGAGTGACGAGAGGTCACACCTGGATGTCAGCCACAGTGATATGTACATCTAAAGGTTAATCCTAAATTTCCAGTCCTACTCTTTATGGACCCCATTTCCTTCCGTAGATGTGTCCAGACCCCTTCCTTCTGATCTGTCACTGAATCACAGAGCAACATTTTGAAGTGTAACAGGAGAGTCCCTTCTTCCCTTCCTCCAGTGTGTGCCCCACACAGCTCACAGGCATGCAGCATACACAAATCCGTCTGGGGGATTCCTCTCCTCCTCATGTCTTCACCAGGCAGGCATGGGCTTCCAAAAATGGAATACAGGGTCCTCCACGTAATGTACCATTGCATAAAAACTTGCACTCAGTGTACATTCACAGCACACTTATTGTCCAGCACTGTTTCCTCATTCAGTCAATCAATCATGGTTTACGTAGTGCAACTACTCACACATGAGGGTCTCAAGGCGCTGAGGGGGGTGTTGATCCGGATGGGCACTGGGGTTCAGTCGAAGAGCCAGGTCATGAGACCCATTCCTTTCTGAATTGGGTCAGCGACAGGACTTGCCAGAGGTGGAGAGGCAGGGTGTTCCAGGTCTTGGCTCTGAGGTACAAGAAGGATCTTCCTTTGGTCCATGTCTTGGGGATCTGTGGGAAGGTGGCCAGGGCCAGTTAGGTGGAGCGGAGGAGTCTGCTGTGTATGTGGAATGAGAGGCAGTGGTTCAGATATGCTGGTCCTGCATCGTCGAGGGCCTTGTAGGCGTGTGTAAGGAGCTTCAAAGTGACTGGGAGCCAGTGGAGTCCTCACAGATGTTTGGTGATGTGGCTGCAGCAGAGGATGTTGAGGAACAGTCTGGCTGCGGCATTTGGACATTCTGTAGTTTCCTGAGGAGTTTCTGGGTGATGGTGGCATAGAGTGCATTGCCGTAGTCAAGTCTGCTACCGATGAGTGCCTGGGTGACTGTCTTTTTGGATTTATTGGGGAACCATCTGAAGCTCTTTTAAAGCAGGAGAAGTGTGTGTAAGCATGATGAGGAGACAGAGTTGATCTGGCGGTTCATTGTGAGCCAGGAGTCCAGTATGAATCTAAGGTTTCTTGCATGGTCTGTAGGTGTGGGGGGGTGTTCCGAGCATGGAGGGCCTGCAGGAGTCATCCCAAGCAGAGAGGGTGGGTCCTAGGATGTGGACTTCAGTCTTGTACCTCCATACATTGTGCCATTAGAGACACACATACAGTCAGCACACACATTCAGTCTGCGCGTACTTTTCAGTACTGTAGCTTTTCTGTACTGTACCAGGATGTGCTCTTTGCAAACACACACACTGCCAGCACAGAGACTTCCTATGTACACGCTGCACAACACTTCACCCTTCATGTATTGTACTTTCCCGCAAGCACACATACACCCAGCACATGCTTTCATTGCTCACGCACTGAACAGCATTACATCTTTCATGTAATGTATTCCCTGCAGGCATATATACATTCAGTGCATGCACTAACCACACATGTACTGCATAGTACTGCTCTATCCCTGTACTATACCCTTCCCAGGCACGCATACACCCCACACAGAGTCACTACTACTGCGTTGCGATGCACTCCACATCTCCCCAAAGTAGGCCAAGGGTGAGTTAAGTACACAGCAGCTAGCTAAACTTTAAAAATGGTTAGTGAGCTTGTTGGCCTCACTACAGTGACACAGGATAAAAAGGACCTGTTCAGTATCACTAGTTACTACACGGTATGCCGCCACCACAGCACTTGTGCTGCTTAACCCTTGGTGAAGGCAGTAGCCTTTCACCACTATGAGTGTAGCACTTTAGGTGCTCATCCCTGTCCAACAAGACCACAATCCATGAGACAGGCCTATGTCAAGGCGTACACATATGATCTGTGTTTACCTATGACATGAAAATCAGTGTTAAAGATCCAGACCAAAGTACAGTTGTGCACTCGGGAGTAGGGACACTTAACCATGCAAAGGGCTTTTCCGTCCCAACATGAAGTATTTCCATGTTGTGCATGATAACCACAGAGATGCAGTTATTGTGTTATGGGATGCAGCGCTTAGCAGTCTGATGGACGAAGAATTGTGAGACATATGGATTCAGCTTATGGTTTTCATTAAGCTGGCAGCTTTAACCAGCTTGCAGGTCTTTTTTTTTTTGGCATTTCTAATGTTCATAGTCAATTTAGCTGGTTCTTAGATGTTGTGTTTAAAGTTTATGGTCCTGAACAGGCATAGATTAAAGGGTGAAGTGTTGGAAAAATCTGCTTGGATGAACTTTGTTAATATCATCCCAAACCTGATTGTTATTGTGAGATGTCAAGAAGTAGTATGTTGCCAGTTGGGCCCTCAGTGTTAGAGTAAATTAGAGTATTCCACTGGCCAGAAGTATATGGCAGAATCAATTATTCTGTGCCTGTTCAATTGGTGGTGGGAGGTTTATTGCCTTGGACTAGTATAGTAATGGGTGGTGGATATCACCATTAGCAGTTTTTATTTAAGTGAATGTATGTGTCACGCATTAAAGAGGAATAATTAAGCATTCTCTATTAACTACAATCAACTGCATGGCTGCAGAGAGTTCTGGTATTAGTTTTAATGTGGGTTATATATTGTATTATAATTGCATTATATATAACTTACTAACCCCTTATGAGGCATTGTTGAGATTTTATGCTGGGCAGCATGCTGTTCCAGGTGTCAGGCTATGTGGACTTTTTTGTGGGGAGTTATTGTTGGCTACTGGGATTCGTCTTGTGCGCTAGAGGAACCATTCATTGCTTCTACTCCAGATTTGATGTGATGTATTATATTAGTAGGAATTAGATGTGCTCTTTAGTGGGACAGGGGATGTGAGAATTCCTTGCATTTGTTATTTGAAGTAATACATGAGTTACAAGAGATTGGATATTTGTTAGGGTACAGGGTTTGAATTTTAAAGGAGAGATTGTGATCTTTGAAATAAGGTGTGAGCAACAATAAGAGGTAAGGCAAAAATGCATGTGATTTAGAGTAGGTTGAACTCAGACAGTGGAAACATACAGAAAGTAAAAAGAAGAGAAAGGAGAGAGTAATTTTAAGGAAAAAGGAGAATCAAGAGTTGGACGTTTTAAACAGTCAGTTCTCATGCAGGAGTTTTTAGGAATATTGTAAAGGCTTTTGAGACAGTATGCAAACTTGCTAGAAGAAATAACAACATTTTCATATGTTGTAATATCATTGTAGGCCATGAGAACTCCAATATGCACAGATACTACCATCATGGCTAGAAAATGTTAATGTTATTAGCGACTTGCAGTATGGATTCAGGCAAGGGAAAGGTACACTGGACCAATGTATAAATTTGAGCCTGGTGATTGGGAAGTATACTATAGCAAATAGGGGCATATTGCACATGGGATTCATGGACCTAACGTCAGCTTTTCATCGAGTAAATCGATCAAAATTGTGGCGTATCCTGGGGAATTTGGGCATGGAACCGAGTTTGGTATCCTTTTTACATTATGCTCACAATAACACAACGGCTGCAATAAGATTAAAGGATGATGATAGCTTAACAGACTCCTGGAAGGTCAAGCGAGGGGTACGACAAGGGTGCATTATGGCACCCCTATTGTTTACACTCTACATAAATAAACTGGGAGATCACCTCATAGGCAGTTCTCAAGATATCCCAAGAGCCCGGTCCAAATTGGTCCCAGCATTACTGTACGCAGATGACGCTGAGTTGTTCGCTAGTACCGCCATAGGTCTCCAAAATATTTTAAATGTTTTTATGGATTTTATGGAATCACTAGATTTAGCAACCAATTTTACCAAATCACACACAATGACAATGGGCAGCAAGAAGGCAGCTAAGACAAAGTTTTTCTGTAGGGGGGTGGAATTGTCAAAAGTGTCCACCTTTCCATATTTGGGGGTGTTATTTGATGATAATTGGTCCTGGGCCGCACAAAGGCAATTAAAAAGGAATGTATCAAACAACAAACCCGCGGGTCTATCAAACTCCCTAAAGAGAGCTCTTGAGCACCACCAGTACAAGCAAAAAACTCCTACTAAAACATGGAAGAAGTCCTATTTAAGAGGATGGAATCCCATCACCCACCGAGGTGGCATGCTTCATCATCTGAGATCACCTCTTGGTTGCAAATCCAAGTGCAACCAAGGGCTACAATTCCCTCACTGTGAGGGAGGAGCACAGGGATCTTTTATTGATCAGTTGATCTCCTAAACTCTGTTTGATGTGAAGCATGAAAATGTTAGAGGGGATGGTTGCAGTGCAAGGGATGTGTAAAGTGATGTTAAAATTGGCTACCAAGAGAGAAAAAAGAGTTTAATGATTAACTCTTGGTGTCAAGGTTAAGAAACAGTGCAAGATTGTCGAATGCGCTGGCCTAAACAAAGGGTCTACATGTTTTAGCCATTATGATCAATTTCTGATCGCGACCTTCCTCAGGACCTAGATGGTTATTGCTACTGTAAAACTATGTGATCAAAAAAATATAATAGTGTTGTGAATAGAACGATACAACCTACAAACACCTGGGGTCTCCTTTGTGAAGAATCTACAGGGTAGTTGCTGTCACCTGTGAAAAGAAAAACATAGTGACACACCAAACCATGATAAAGTGGAGAGATAACATATTTAAAAAATATATTAAAAACGCTTGTTCTTTGGCAAGAGCAGTTGGGGCTGTATGGGATTTTGCCAAAAGATTGGGGTCGAAACCAATACCTGCCACACTCAAGATTTATAAAGAGAAATGTATCCCTATGGAGCCATATGGGTGCGATGTATGGGGCTACAAGGATGTGAGGGATATTCAGGGGGCGAGAATACATTTATGCAAAGCCTCCTAGCTATCCCCTCCAGTACCCCTGCCTTTATTTTACATGAGGAACTTGGCCTGGGGTACATCTCGGATCATATTGCTGCTGCACCACTAATGTGCTGGTTAAGGATTTGGTCAAGTATTGCTCCCACCCTGAATCAGGTGGTCATCATGGATTGTATTGCCCTTGCTGGGGCTTTACAAAATCCGTGGCTAAAATATATCAGGGAGCAATTGACGTTGCTGGGTTGTCCAGACATGTACAGTAACGATAAAGATATTAAAATTAAGTTCTTGGGTAGGCGGCAGGTGACTAGGGAGGGCCTCGAACTAGTCAAGCCCATGGTAAGAAGGTATGTCATTCTTACTTCGACCCCAACGCTACAGCCATATCTGTCACTAGTAACAAACATACAACATTGTTTTGTTTTAATTAGATTCCGGCTGAATCAGGTGCCGTGGTTCCTAGCCTTCCCAAAGGGGTTTTCACGGCCAGGTACTTTAAAGCCGTGCCCCTGCGACAATTTCTTGGAACAGGACCCTTTACATTTTATCTATTTTTGTGAATTGTATACCACCTGGGTAAGAAATTTATAATACCAATACTGAGAGAGGCAAACTTTGTTCAAGTAAGACTTGCTCTGTTATTTTTACAAATGCTACGCTCCCCTATGATGTGCTTTAGTGTTGCAAACTTTCTGCTAGGAGCAATGAGATCCAGGACGAAGATGTCCCTTCAGTAGCTGCAAAATAACTCTCTTAAACTTGTTTATAATAGTATACACTTTTTAAGCACATTTTTAATCAATCATGGGGACATTTGTCAAGCATCTATAATCATGATATTTTATTTGCTGAAAGTTCTTAAATGTATTGATTTTTGGATGATATTTTCTAATGTGTTGTATTTTAATTGGACCTAGGTGATTAATTACTGTATATGTAATGGGTATGGTGAGGACCCTTCTAACGGATATGTATACTAGCCTCTCTTTTTAATGTATTGATTGTCCCTTGAAAGTTGTTTACATGTTCTAACGGTGTGCTTTTATGACTTTAATTAGCCGAATAAAGTATTTTTGACTTGACTTGACATGGTCTGTAGATGGTATTAAAATAAATATGGTTTAATTTTCCAATTAAATCTGATAGAAGAAAAACACAAAATAGGAATGTAGTTCTTTAAATATTTGTGCTACAAATGTACCTCCCCTTCCTTCTTATGATCAGGGTGGGATGAAGGAGAACTGAGTCTGTTTTAGAGGATGTGTGCAAAGTAATGCTCTTCAGGGCATTTGGCTTTGGACCTGTGCCAGTTATGGAGAACCCAAAACACAATGACACAATGAAGTATGAGATCCTGCATATGGCTGTCATGCAGCCTTCTTGTAACATTAATGAGGCACACAAATGAAAGGCCCTGCCTCGACACTTCCTCACCTGGGAAATAGAAGTTGTTTTCTTACTCTTCACACTTCCCATTTGCTAAACCAGCAGTGCTCATTAAGAAAAAATATTTAGCAGCCTCTCCCTAACAAGGGGCTCTTTGAATTTTCAAGGGGAGCCCTTTCTTCATTTGTAAGAAATCGGCTTACTAGTTGAACTGAGTGAAGGGAGGGTGAAACCCTACTCAAGAAGTCAACTGCAATCCTTGTCAGGGTGAGGCAAAATCAAACCTCAAATTAATCTGTGCTCAAACCTCCGACAGCTTGGCTCAGAGCATTCTGGCTAAACTTAAAGGTAATGTGTAAAGTATCTATGCAACACTTCAAACAGCAATAAAGTGAAAACACAACACAAGAAAAACCCCACACCAATTTAGAACAATAGAGTATATTTTAACCCCTTCAGTGCCACGCCCTTTCCCCCTCCTGTGCCGGGCGTTGCACTAGTGGGTGGGGTTCATGACGAGATAGTCTCGTCATGGGCACAGCGCAACCGTGCTCCATGACGAGACTATCTCGTCATGGGCACTGAAGAGGTTAAAAGATTAAACAAGACCCAAAACAACAAATTCAGTATAATTGGATATATTCAATTTTTGAAGATTTTAGTGTATATAGCGCCAAAAAGCATAAAGCGGCTACTGTGGATATCTGGTCACACTAGACTAGACAAAGTCACAAGTTCAGACTGACCATGATGGAATGCTGGCTGGCTACAGGGTCCCAGTTAGGCCCGCAGCACAAGGAGACTTTAAATCCTCTTTGTGAAGAGTTGTGGAGTATCGCATCAAGGATGCATCACACAGCCGAGAACATGTGTGGTCTGGGCCGGAAATGCGTTGCTCAGCACCAGTTCAGAGGAGTTGAGAAGATGCGATGCAAGGTCCTGTTTCATCAAAATTGCCATGGACGAGGAGGCTTGTGGTGCAAAGTCCTTGATCGAGGTTCATGCCAGCTGGTCCTGGAAAAGCCGTGGGGCTTGCGATGCAAAGTTGTGCGACATCGTTGAGCCTGCCGTCAGCGAAAGGTTTGTGAAGCCGGCGTTCAAGATGCATCACACTGTGGCAGTTCTGATGAAACAGCGGGATGTGATACAAAGTCTGTTTGCTGGTAAATTTCATGCAACAGAGGTTCTGCTGAATCGACAGATGAGATGACAGAGCACCTTCAGGCCCACTTCCAAGGGTCTAGGACTGGGGTGCCACCACATGGCAGGGTAGGACTCAAGGATGGCAGAGCCCAGGTGCTGGATTCAAGGTTGTTGGAGCTGTATGTCCCAGAGGCTCTAGTCAGGAGGCCAGCCAACTAGCCCTTGTAGTCACTCTGGTTGTCCAGGTTTCAACAGATACAGATCCAGTCCTTCTCACCCAGGCAAGATGGCAGCAGTCAGCACAACAGCACATCAGGGCAGCAGTCCTTCAGCACCACAGTAGTATTTCATCCTGGCACAGTCCACAGGGCCAGAAGTGTACTGAAGAGTTGGGCTCTGAGGTCCAACAATTTTGTCCGGTGCCCATTTTGAAGTGGAGGAAGAGTAGATGTTACCACTCCCCTGGGGTGTCAGACAATCCCTTCCTCTATAGCAGACACACACGGACAATGGTACTGTTTTTTTAAAATTGGCGCCACTCAGGATATTAGCACTGATATCGATATGTGGAGCCTATTCTGGTCTTGTTGCAATAAGGTGAGAAGAACAACAAATCTCCCCAAAACTGCTGACCTGAGCCAACTAAACATACACAGAAAATCCTCAGCACACGAAAGTAATGTATCTATAGTTATCACAATGCAGAATGTGAGCATAAATTAAATACAATCAATTGGTTCATGTTCTTCTCTTTTTATTCTTTAGATCTTCAGGCAGCCGACACGTTTTTTGTCGCTTTACAAGGGAAATCGTCCTGTGACTTTATCAAGGCTATGTCTTCCTAGTATATGTGCCTTTAATTGTGGTGATAATTCCAACCCACAATGGGGTTTCAGTTTCTAGCGACGTCCAATTTAGTTGAAAGTGTATCCGAATGTTCAAGTGTAACGTGACAGTTCCAGATTCGTGATTTCCAAATGAGAACTTCCCGGGACATCGCTATGCGCACAATGTGGACATAACACACAGTGAACTCGACCATGTGCCACATGCTGGGCATCTCATCCATGATGACCACGGTCGCAGACATCCCACAACACCAACGACTGGCCTTTGTACACATCCTATATGAATGCAGCGTGGTTTTCACTTCTATGCTCGTTCAGTGGTGTGATGTTGGCGGGTTGTGTGACTCGTGCTCCTTGTTGGTGTGTTTCATTTTGGCCATTGTTAGTCTATATGTGTGTTGTACTTAATTGTGCATGTGTGCCATTTTGCCCATCTCCCCCCTCCCCCACTCCCAGCTTCTTCCTCTTCCTAGTGCTGTTGTGCCTATAATTTTGTTGCTGCACACATAAATACATGTAAACAATAAATTAGAATCATTCCTTGATTCTTTTAGGTTTCAAAACTTCTCTATTGGTGTCTTTTTAATTTTCCATATGAACCGTTTTTTAAATATTCAACAACACATAGAAGTCAGAAGTGCAACGTATTCTATCAACACACTTTCTAGAACATTCTACAACATGTGCAGGTTAAAAGTTCATCGATTTTTTTAAACTTAACGATATTTTTTTGTAACATTTTCTTGAACATTTAACGACACGTGCAGGTTAAAAGTTGACGATTGTTTTAAGTTCGAACAGTGCCTTCCAAATGCAATTAGCAGGTGTGGTTGAGCTGAGCAAATTTTATCCTATGATATGTACTCCACGTTGAAACTGCTTTTTCCTAACCAATCACAAAGATGCTTTTAGACACAAAACTAATGTGCACCCTACTTTGAAAAAAGAATGCTTTTCATGATATCTTTAGAGATAAGTTATAGATAGGAATTAGCATTTAAAAAACCTTTGCAATTCACTGAAAAAACCATAGGGTTCATGCACGTTATAGTTAGGAATTGGCATTTAAAAAACCTTTGAAATTCACTGAAAAAACCATAGGTTTCAGGCACGTTATAGTTAGGAATTACCATTTAAAAACCTTAGAAATTCACTGAAAAAACCATAGGTTTCAGGGGCGTTATAGTTAGCTGGACATTTCCCTCGTCCAAAACCCAAGAAATTCCCCTGTTATAGTTAGTTCAGCTAACTATAACTCGCGCCCCCGCAATGCACTGCTGATGACGTCACATATTACATCACTCATGACATGGTCAGTGACATCACTGATGACATCACTGATGACATCTCAAATGACATCACTGATGACATCACTGATGACGTCATCCATGTGATAAATTACTGCATTTTCTCACACCCTAATTTAACCGTTGATACGCCGACTCAAAATTTCAGACGCCCATTCTCAAAACCATAGATACTCCAATACCAATAACTACATACCCACTTATTAACTCTTAGGTCTACATACACCTCCACTCATTCACCTGTACAGTCACTCATACTTACAGTCACTCCGTACAAGACTATCATATGCATTTATACACCTTGATAGACACTCACACACCACCAATCATCCATAGAGGTACTCTCACACCTAGTCAGTCATGCAAATAATTAATTACACTCCCAGTTACTCACCTATGCAGTTATACACACTCAAGTTCACTTACTCATAAAAATAGTACCACATTCTTACGCTCTTATACAATCATTGATACAAGCACACACTCATCCATACAGCCACTCTCACAATCACACACTCTCACATATACCCACTTATATACTCTTACACGCATATATACTGCCTTTCACATATGTAGTTAGTCACAAATGTACCACTGAGATATACCTTCAATCCCTAACACACCCATACATACACTCACTCAACCATACAGTTCATCACAGATGCACTCTTAAAACCATGCACCCACTCACACATCTATGCACAGAGTCACACACAGCCTATGCACACAAACACTCAGGCACCCATACAGATACTCAGACAACCAATCAATAACCCATATAGACACTCATATAGCTATTCACAAAACCATGCAGCCACTTATACACCAACACACAGACACATACAGAAATTCACATAGTTTAGTCACTAGTCTGTAGTAAGATTCATTTAATGACTCACTTATAGAGTCAGTTACACACCTACAAAATCATCCATTCACACACTTGTACACCCACTCATTCTTCAACAGGCCTTTCTCTATATATAGTAAACATATTAAAACTTTACAGAAACACATACTCACTGGATGACGTCATCAGTGATGTCATCAGTGATGTCATTTGAGATGTCATCAGTGATGTCATCAGTGATGTCACTGACCATGTCATGAGGGATGTAATATGTGACATCATCAGCAGTGCATTGCGGGGGTGCGAGTTATAGTTAGTTGAACTAACTATAACAGGGGAATTTCTAGGGTTTTGTACGAGGGAAATGTCCAGCTAACCATAACGCCCCTGAAACCTATGATTTTTTCAGTGAATATAATTTTTTCAGTGAATATATATATATATATATATATATTCAGTGAAAAAACCATAGGTTTCACACACGTTATAGTTAGCTGGACATTTCACTCGTAAAAAACCAATGAAATTTCCCCGTTATAGTTAGTTAAGCTAACTATAACTCGCGCGCCCGCAATGCACTGCTGATGACGTCACATATTACATCACTCATGACATGGTCAGTGACATCACTCATGACATCACTGATGACATCTCAAATGACATCACTGATGACATCACTGATGACATCATCCAGTGAATGTGTGTTTTTCTGAAAATTAAATATGTTTTTTATATCTCAAGGTCGATGGAAGAATAAATGAGTATATAAGTGTCTAAATGGATGATTTGTTTTTGAAAAATTGATTGTATTACTGACTGATTAAGTGTATCTTATTGAATACATGGCTAAGTGAGTAATGTTTAAATGTGTAAATACCTGTATCAGTCTCTCACTTTGTGTATAAGTGGCTGCATGGGTTGGTGAGCAGCAACATGAGTGTCTATATAGGTTATTAGTTGGTTTTTTGAGTATCAGTATGAGTGTCTGAGTGTCTGTATGGTTCAGTGGGGGGTATTACGTAGTGCATAAGTGCATGAATGAGTGACTCACTGTTTGTATGTGTTGAAGACAGCATATGTGCAGGACTGTATGGGTGGAAGAGTGTGTGTATGGGTGTGTTAGTGAGTGAATGGCTGTCTCAATAGTGTCTCTATGAGTAACTACATATGTTTTAAACTAGTATATGTGACTATTGGTGTATATAAGTGAGTGTATGTGAGAGTGAGAGATTGAAAGAGTTCCTGTATGAATAAGTATGTGTTTCAATAAGTGATTGTTTAAAAGACGAAGTATGTGTAAGTTTCCGTAGAAGTAAGTGTGGTGGTGTGTGTATAACTGTATATGCAAGTAAATGGATGTTTGATTCTTTATTAGCATGAGTAACTATGTGTGTGAGTAACTCTATGGATGAGTGGCATTGTGTTACAGGATGTTTAGGTGTATGAGTACATATGATGTGTGAGTACACGAATGAGTGACTGTACAGGACTGTTGGTGAATAAGTGGATTTTTATGTGGATCTTAGAATTATTGAAGAGGTTGTTGTAATTGGTATTGCTATGTCCATTTTTTTGAAAATTTCAGTCTCTATTTTTGAATGTGTGTATCAAAGGTTATATTAGGGTGAGAGGAGGTCTGCCACTCTATCACATGGATGATGTCATCAGTGATGTCATCAGTGATGTCATTTGAGATGTCATCAGTGATGTCATGAGTGATGTCACTGACCATGTCATGAGTGATGTAATATGTGACGTCATCAGCAGTGCATTGCGGGCGCGCGAGTTATAGTTAGCTTAACTAACTATAACGGGGAAATTTCATTGGTTTTTTACGAGTGAAATGTCCAGCTAACTATAACGTGTGTGAAACCTATGGTTTTTTCACTGAATTTGCAAGGTTTTTTAAATGCTAATTCCTAACTATAACGTGTGTGAAACCTATGGTTTTTTCACTGAATTTGCAAGGTTTTTTAAATGCTAATTCCTAACTATAACATGTGTGAAACCTATGTTTTTTTCAGTGAATTTGCAAGGTTTTTTAAATGCTAATTTCTAACTATAACGTGTGTGAAACCCATGGTTTTTTCAGTGAATTTGTATGGTTTTTTAAATGCTAATTCTTAGCTATAACATATGTAATTCCCATATTTTTTTTTATTGATTTTTTATGATATTTTTTTTTTATAAATTCCTATATTAAATGTGTTTCTTTTTAAAAAAAAAACAAGTTTTTTTTTAACTTTTTATTCTCTTAAAACACTATGTTTTTTTTCTAAAAAATCTGCAATATTTCAAGTTTTCTCTTTTTTTTTTTTACCAAACAGGTAAGATATATTAGTATAACTTTGAAAATATTTTTTTTTTTGTGCGCGTACGGTAAGCTTACGGTAAGCGTACGGTTTACGCAATGTCCATAATTTATCTATGCTGTTTGCGTATAGTTACGCAATTTGCCTAGCCGCGCGTACTGCGCGTGGGGCGCATTACGCGGAAGTGTTGGGGAGTGACTGTTATGCGCATGCGCACGAGCACGTGTCTTTTTTACGCGCATGCGTACTTTTGCCGTAAGCGCACCGTAAGCGCACCGTAAGGGTAACGTACGCGCACGGTGGGTCATGTGATCATGAAACACAACTTTTGATTGGTTGAAACTACTTTCAGTTCTAGAACTCTCCTACACCACACCCATTCCCCTCATTTCTGCTTGTGATCCCTTAGGAGAAGGAGCTGGGTTGTCTTTGTGATACGATGGCAGAACAGCAGAGCTCTTCTGAGCGTGAGGCTAGCAGCACTACCTTGAGGCAGAGAAGGAGGAAAGAAAAGACCTCTTTCATATGGGAGTATTTTACTTTTCCAGAGGACAAGAAAAAGGTAAATGCACCCTTAGTGACTTGTAAGCTGTGTGGCCGTGTACTTTCAAGAGGGAATCCCAACAAGAAGTATTCCTTCGGGAATCACACCATGTTGAGACACCTTAAAGATGTACACAGAAGGACACATGCTCGACATACTGAAGGTAACCCTTCAGTAAGTCAACCAAGCACATCCACAGCAGCTCAGCCTGGTCCATCATCTGCAGGGCCGAGTCCTTCTTCTGCAGGTCAGGTGAGCCCTTCATCTGTGGTGGGAGCATCTCCTTTTTCTTCTCCTCTGGAAACAAACCATCGTTTTTGAGGGTTGAAATACGGTGCGCCACTTGTCATGATCTAATTTGTCATAGGGAGACCAGTGTTTCCCTAGTGAACAATAAAATAGATCAGCACATTTGTCGTACCGACTAATATTCCCATTCTTTCTTTCCTCTGTCCCTGCATGAACACAACGGCTCTTGTAAGAGCCAACCTTACCTTTCATCTATTTTTTATATATGTTTTTAAAACTTTTTTTTGATTTTTTTTTTACCGTACGCGTACGGTACGCGTAATTATTATTTTTTTTTTTTTAAAAACACTAAAAATCAATTATCACATTACAAGGTCCTTGAGAGACTACAATGAAAAACTGAAAATGTGATTGTGGAGAAGTGGAAAAAAGGGACCATGAAATTTTTGACTTACCATACCCACTCAAAAAAATATTTATTAATTTAAATTTAATTTTAATTGCTTTAAAAATGGTTCTAGTTTTCGAAAATTTTCTATCTCAATCTGAAAAAAAAGAAAAAAGTATTAATATTTAATAAAACATTTTATAATACAGTACACATATTTACATATTTTTCAAAAAAAGTTTTGCCTTTTTTTTGCTGTTTTCAGAATATATTGCATTTCACTATAAATTGTGAAAGCAATTGCATTCATCATTTAACAGCGGGCAAAAAAAAAATTAACAATCTCAAAGATTGTTTTAAAAAAGCCCACAATCTCTTTTTGCATAAACATAACTTTATAGAAATGCATAATATTCTTAAAAAATATCATCTAATATCAATACTTATTTCTTTAAAATACCGTCAGACATTTTTGTTTCAGAAGTATAATCACAAAAATATATCTCAAATAACTCCACAATACATCTGATTCCATTTCCTTTAGGCCAAATAGTAATTTTAAAATTCTTTTTTGATTAAATTTCCAATGGTAATCCAATAAAAATCTAAAGTTTAAATTGTACAGATCTCACCGATTGTCTGTAACATTTTGGTTTCCGAAAGATTAATTAATAATTAAATAAGTCCACAATAGAATTGTTTACCTTTCCGCATGGCCAAATAGTAATTTTAAAAATCTTTTTGGAATAAATTTCCAATGGCAATCCAATAACATTCCAAAATTTAAATTGTGCAGATGTTACCGATTTTTTCTAAATTTTTGGTTTTCCAAAGTTTCATTAAAAATTGAAAAAGTCCACATTACAATTGGTTACCTTTCCATTAGGCCAAATGATAATTTGTAAAATCATTTTTTTTGAAAATTCCAATGGTAATCCAATAAAATGGTAAAATTGTTTTGTACAGATCTTGCCAAGTCTCTCTAAAATTTTGGTTTCAGGAAGATTAGATAGGAATTTGCTAAATCAAAAGGCAAACGTTGCTTAAAAATCAATTGGGAATCATTACACAGTGTCCAGCCTTTTTCACATTTAAGATAAACTGTGTAATGACCAGAAGTTACAGTAGGTCCATCATGGAAAATTATTGCAACTGTTACAAAAGTTTTTCCTGAAATTGATAATTGCTGTCCTGTAAACTTCTTTATTAAAGTATCTAATTTTGAACCATCAGCTTTACAGCGTTGCATCATTAAAATTACATACTGTCCGTATTCTTTTAAAATTAACGTTGAAAACATGTCAGATTGACACTCACTGCATTCCATGATATGATTAGCATCTTTAACTAATTTAGCAAAAGTGACTGTTTTACTTTCTGGCAATGTTAAATAAATAAACCTTTCAGAATCAACATTAGAGCCACATATATTATAACAGTTTTCACAACTATGTTCCCATTTATAAGAGAGACCAAATAAATTTTCAATGGGAACCCCTTCTTCTTCCAGTACCTGAAGAAAAAACATCAAGAATTCCTGTGCGTCTTGCTGTACATTTTGAGAAAACTGTGTTCATCCTGAACATACATCTAAAAGTTTTCTAATTTCAGTAGCACTTTCTATTTGAGTTTTATCATTACTCAGCTTTTGAAAAAGGAGACTCAACTCAGAACAGAATCTTTTTCCCTGATTTACTATTATCTGCTCTTGCACACTTTCCAGATAAAATGCAACATTCAGCACTACATTAGCGTAGCAGTTGACACCAGAGCTATTTTCAAAATGACATCCTACAACCTGTTCTTCATTTTCCTTTTTCTTTTTGCTTGCAATTACATCCCTCCTCTTTTTTTTCCTCCTCTCTACATCTTCATTACAGATATTCTCATTTCTCCTTTTACGAGAAACTACACGTTTCTCCAACACAGGATACTGACCTAAATGAGGAGCATAGCTTCTTCTTAATCTATTATACTCCTTTACACCATTTGTATCAGCACTAACTTTTGAGTCATCAAAGTCTATCATGAATAAACCTGATAATGTTTTCACTCGTGACAAAGCAACATATGCCATAGCTTCTTTGAACACAGTTGAACCAATGTTCACAAATGCACAATCTACAGTCAATCCTTGAGACTTGTGAATAGTTACAGCATATGCTAGAGAAAACGGAAACTGCTTCCTACGTACATATAAGTCTTTCACAAGCATGAAACGAACTGAACAACGACAAATATCTTTAACTTCTTCAATCTGATCAAATTTTATTTTTAAACATTCAATTCCATCTTCTTTCTGATAATTAATAAAACCCACAACTCTTCCCATAGCTCCATTAACTAAACCTTTTTCAACATCCAAATTTCTCCTGAAAAATACTCTACAGTTCATGCAAACATATAGATTCTTTTCTAATCCAGCTGTTTTGGAAATGTTCTTCTCTACTGAATCCAATTTATTTTTCAGTGTGCTTGTTAAAGTGATAGTAATTCTTCCATCCTCAATTTTGTCCACTGCTTCCAATTTCCTGATATCTTCCTTTTCCAATTTCAAAAGCTCCTCATTGAATATTGAGCATTCACGTAGAGTTGGCATTAAGCAGATGACACTTTTCTTTTCTGCAATGTTCTTGTATATCTTCTCTGCAACTATTTCTTCCTTTGGAAATAAATAATGTAGCAACCGACTCTGTAATGCTTTTGTGCCAGCTTCAGTGAGTAGTCCAATTCTGATATCTTTCAGAATACTTCCATATTCTTCATCGTTTGCTTGTCTCATATTGGTAGTGAGTTCCTTGTACTCAAAGAAGGACCAAATATTTGCATTACCGATGCTTCCCAATGACTTCTTTGTGTCTTCATGTGTCACAGTATTAAACACTGGTTGTCCTTTAACTGGAGTAAGCTGTAGAAGATCCCCAAAAACTATGACATGTTTTCCACCAAATAACACGTCATAGTCTGTCCTTAGAATTTGCTGCATTCTTAAATGCACAAAGGCAAGCATTAAGTTTGATACCATGCTCACCTCATCAATAATGAGAACTTGCATCTTCTTCAATACTCTTGAAACTTCCAAGCATGCTTCTCCAGTTAGCTTGTTGTATTGTATTTTGTTCTCATGCTCCACTGGTAACATTAGCAAACGATGTAAGGTGATTCCTTTTATGTTATATGCTGCTAACCCAGTTGGAGCAGTAACCACACAAGACAAAGTAGAATCCGTTTTTTGCTGTAAGTAGCTTCTGATGACTTTTATTAAGAAACTTTTTCCAGTTCCAGCTTGTCCACTTACATACATCCTGATTGGATGAAATGATGTGCATGAGCACTCTTTTTTTTCATGTGGAAATCCGTGATCAATTTTGTTTCTGATCTCTTCATAAATTTGTTGCTGCTCTTCGTTCAGTTGTCTTTCCAAATTTTGTAAGTCTATAAATTCTTCTTGAGCTTGATTCATAGCCGTTTCCACTTCATTCATGGCTATTGATGCTTCATTTTCAACGATTGGTTGTCCTAGGGGATCTTGACTGAGTGTTCCTGAACTTTGGCTGTCCTGAGAACTGTCTCTAGCTACTTCTGCTGCAATTGTAGTTTCCTGTTCAATTTCTTCATTTAACATTTGCAGATAAGTTGAGAATGTACTGCATTGTATGCTGTCTTTGCAAGCATTAAAAGAATCTTCATAGCTTTGAAATTCTCCCAGTAGTTCATCCTCTGTACGCCATGGTTTAAACAGCTGTAAAAGAGCCAAGTAGTAAAATTCCTTTTTGTCAGTACTGTCGCAACTCAGCTTCCTGTGATTTATCAAACTTCCTTTTGTTTGCTTCACCAAACATCCTTCCTCACCAATGACTTTATATTTTCCATTGTTGATGTCTTCTGCGGCTTTCCGTGAATAAATGTAGTTCTGCAGCACTTCATAAAGACACATGTTCTCCAGATGATGACTTCTCTTTGGGTAATATGTGTCCAACATGTTTGATTTCAAAATATCTGTACTTTCTGGGTCATTCTCGGCCAAATATTCAATTTCTCCAACAGATTTCAGTACCCGATTTCTCATTGCTGCAAGGCCTAAACTTGCCCAAATTATTCTTCTTGATTTCGAGTAAAGACTTGCAGAAGATAACCTATCTGAACATTCGTAGGATCCAATTTCTCGATGAGATAACATCTTTAAACTGAAACTGTACAGCTTCTTACTGACAGTCTTCTCGTGAGAAATCTCTTCCCACATTTCCTTCAATTCTGTTTTTTCTGATTTCGTAATGTAAGATGTTACATATCGAGCAACAGCAATGGAATTGTCAGCTACATACTGTATATCCATGTTAGCATTCCACATGGATAAAATGACTGGGTTGTAGTCATTTATATTTTTTGATTCTTCTTTTCTTTTAAGGTTGTAGGTATTCTTAGGTGATTTTCTTGTGATAGTATGTCTCACAGATGACATAAAACTGTTTACTCTTCCATTTGAAAGAACAGATCTAGGAAATCCAAATCGACATTTAGTGTAGTATTTATCTTTGCTCTTGTATTTCCGTCGACAGTATTTTCCACACCGATGACTTTGGAAACGTAAAACTTGCTCCTTTAACTTTTTCTCTTCTGTGCTTTTTGGTATAGCACATGTTGCATATTCTTCAATGTAAGATAACACTGCTTCATCAGCATCTGTTCCAAACTTTGGGGCATCCTTGATCCACAACAGCATATGAATATGAGGAGCACCTCTTGCCTGGTACTCTTTTCTCCAAAATAAATCCACTACTTCTCCTAGAGGTGGATTTTTTTTATTGCAGATGAAGGACATCATAGCCTCAAATCTATGATTGAAATATCTGCAAACATTAACCGGATCCAATGAGCACAGTTCTCCTGCTGTCTTGTATTCGATGTTTTTAATGTTTGAATTTGCCTCTCGTAGAAAATCCAGTAAATCATCCCAAGCGTACTCAGCACAGCTTAGGGTAACGAACCATGTTGGTGTTCCTAAATTCCGTAACATGCATTTTAATTCACCATGGCGTCGGTACCAATATTCATTAGTCCCACGCTGACAAGCCATCAGATTGATCAGTTGTGTTTCCAAATGATCATCTCGGTGCTGAACTTTCTCCATAAAATCCTTAGCAGACACATTTTGTAAATGTACTCCACTTTTTAAAATGTGATTTACTGCATATGATAATGCAGACAAGTCGCTTTCAAATAAAAGATGGAACAAATAAGGAATACTTTGTCGAAATCTTGGATCTTCTGCATATAGTCTTGTAGTCCGATACTCAGAAGCTGGAATCTGTTCTGGACGTTCATCGTATCGTCCTCCTTTTCCTTTAGGAAACAGCTGGGGAAAACATCGAGCTTCCAAGCTCTCCTCCCATACACTCACGGGAGTTCCTTTTGCTTTCTTCATCTGAAACAGATCAATATTGTCTCCCATAACTTCTTTTGAATGAAGAGGATGTATGCTAAAATGTTCATAAATTTCTTCTTCCTTTGACTTGTCCACTTTTTCAATTTGTCCAGTTGGTGTTTCTGTGTCTTCTTGTAAATCTTCTTCTTCTTCTTCTTCTATAAAATTGATTCATACCATTTGTTATTCCTTTTCAAATACAAATTTGCTCTTTGTACTTTCCGTACATCTACCAGCTCCTGCCAAATCTTCTTATTCTTTGTAGGTACACCATTAACCAGAATAACTAATGGTTCAGTTTCCAAAGTATCTGCATCAATAGTTTCCATATTTTTTTTCAAATCCAAGGGCAAATATACCACTCTACCTTTTAAACCTCTCAGTAAATCTGAAGGAGGTAATTTACCAGTTTTGGGCTCCATACGTACTATGGTCTGGAACGGATGAACACATTGAATAAGTATAGACTCATAAGTATTTAATTCAGAAAGTTCGGCAGGAATAACATCCAATTCTAAATTATTATGTACAGCTCTGGTCGGCATTCTATTTTCTTCTAATTTGTTGTAACAGTATTTACAAATACGCTGAACTTCACCCAATTCAAAACAATTTTCAAGAAATATGTATGTGGCAAAATCCTTCCACTTATAATTATCTTCATTTTCACTTTTTCTATAGAGATCAACATACCTGGTTTGTTTTCTATAATGAGCTCTGCGGCAACAAATACAAGTAATATTTGGTCTTTCATTAGAGATTTTTTCAAATTTTGTTATGGGATCATTAAATGTCTTACTTACAAATGGTTGTACATTCTCTTCCACTTCTTCCTCATTTACTGTGTCCTTTTCTGCACTGTTTTGTTCAGGACCAAAGTAACAAAACTGAATTTCATCAACAACCTTCTCTACATCTGATACTGACCCACGGAACAGAGCCCTATTCAATTCATCTAACTTTATTGCTGGACTTTTAGCAAAATACAACCGTCTCACAAACTTTCTCATTTCAGTATGATGAACAGCCAGCATTCTAAAATGATGGAAAACACTAATACACACTTTTCTAGATAGACAAGCCAGAGAATGACCCTGCAAACCAGTATTCTCTCTCACTCTGCATGGATCTAGACTTTGAAGCACCTTAATCTTCTGTTTTACACTTTTTTCACTATATTCTCTTAGAAACTCACGAAATTTATCAATAGATTCCTGACGCACAGTGCAAATACTACTACAATTCCAAGTGTACACTGGGGCTTTAGGACGTCTCCCCATAGCCTCATCCGCCATCACTTGTACCTCATCTCTTGGAACCATTATCTCCTTCTCCATTATGCAACCATTTTTCACTTCGTAAGCACGACCTCTGGTGTCAACTGCATGCAGCAAACTATTACTTTGAAAATAGCTCTCTTCATTAAAAAAAGGTTCACTACTTGAACTATGCATCCATTTTCCTAAAAACACTTTACAAAAGTTTGTTCTGTTCACTACTCTTTTCCTTTTGCTTTGTGATTTCAGTACATTAACCATTTTATCTAATGTACGCATCCTATTCAAAATTAAAATGAATAGTTTCCTTTTTAATTCTAATGCCTTTGCTGCAATGGCTTCAATTTCTTTTTTTCTCTTGTAAAATTTAGCCTTTTGCTTATATTTCTTCACATCCTTTATCAAATTGGACATAACTCTTCTCTGAAACATTTTTCTACGTATCTCTTTAAACGCTGTTTTTCTGTTTAAGTTAATCTTTTTAGTTGCAGAAGGTATATTTGCATTAACTAAATTCTCAATCTATTGAAAACATTCTTTCCAGTACAGACATTTTGTACATTTTTCCTTTTTTTGAATATGTTCTTTAAAAAATCTTTTGTCTGCTTACCAGAAGATTTTTTCTTTTTCCCAACATGAGCATCTCCAACTAACTTAGGTCCTCCAGTTGTCTTCAAATATAGGTTTTTTTTGTGGTCTTTCTTTACTCTGGATTTTGTAGGCATCTTAAATTTTGTTCACAGCTCTTCAGCAATACCTGAAAAAAACTAAAAAACTATTTTATTTAAATATATTACTACATTTTTTATGTTCTTTAGAAATCTTAAAATACTATAAACCCCTTTCCTATAAATGAAAATCACAATAACACCTTCACAAATTAAATATCTAAAAATAATTCCTGTGTGCACACAAAGTCATGCTTTGAAATTAGACAGAAAACGAAATTTCTTTGCCAATTGCAAAGCATACTTTCTACTACTTTTTAGGCAAGTGAAAAGTACTTTTACAGACTGACACATTATGAATCCACTTTTCAGATTCTTAAAAAAGCACATGTCCAAACTGCTTTTTCAGACCAGCACCATGTGTAACCTGGGTGACTGACTACACTCCAGCAAGGGCAACCAGCCTTAGTGATGCTGAATGTTTTTGCATTACTGACTGAAACCTCAAACCCCACTCGCTTGTGAATACTGTGCATGATTCCACAGGGTAAGCAGCTGGGTGTGTGCTAAGAGTGTGCTTCTGCACCAAAAAATGTTTCCCCCTTTCCATCTAATGCAACTGTGAAATCACCAGAGCAATACGCAATAAATCTCTGCCTGTAATTCCTCTTTGCACACAGAGTCATGTTTTCATATTAGTCACAAAACGAAATTTCTTTGCCAATTTGAAAGCACACTTACTACTCTTTTTTTTGGCAAGTGATAAACACTTTTACAGACTGACACATTTTAAACCAACTTTTCAGATTCTTAAAAAAGCACGTGTCCAAACTGCTTTTTCAGACCAGCACCATGTGTAACCTGGGTGACTGACTACACTCCAGCAAGGGCAACCAGCCTTAGTGATGCTGAATGTATTTGCATTACTGACTGAAACCTCAAACACCACTCGCTTGTGAATACTGTGCATGATTCCACAGGGTAAGCAGCTGGGTGTGTGCTAAGAGTCTGCTTCTGCACCAAAAAATGGCTCCCCCTTTCCATCTAATGCAACTGTGAAATCACCAGAGCAATACGCAATAAATCTCTGCCTGTAATTCCTCTTTGCACACAGAGTCATGTTTTCATATTAGTCACAAAACAAAATTTCTTTGCCAATTTGAAAGCACACTTACTACTCTTTTTTTTGGCAAGTGATAAACACTTTTACAGACTGACACATTTTGAATCCACTTTTTAGATTCTTAAAAAAGCACATGACCAAACTGCTTTTCCAGACCAGCACCATGTGTAACCTGGGTGACTGACTACACTCCAGCAAGGGCAACCAGCCTTAGTGATGCTGAATGTTTTTGCATTACTGACTGAAACCTCAAACCCCACTCGCTTGTGAATACTGTGCATGATTCCACAGGGTAAGCAGCTGGGTGTGTGCTAAGAGTCTGCTTCTGCACCAAAAAATGGCTCCCCCTTTCCATCTAATGCAACTGTGAAATCACCAGAGCAATACGCAATAAATCTCTGCCTGTAATTCCTTTTTGCACACAGAGTCATGTTTTCATATTAGTCACAAAACGAAATTTCTTTGCCAATTTGAAAGCACACTTACTACTCTTTTTTTTGGCAAGTGATAAACACTTTTACAGACTGACACATTTTGAATCCACTTTTCAGATTCTTAAAAAAGCACATGTCCAAACTGCTTTTTCAGACCAGCACCATGTGTAACCTGGGTGACTGACTACACTCCAGCAAGGGCAACCAGCCTTAGTGATGCTGAATGTATTTGCATTACTGACTGAAACCTCAAACCCCACTCGCTTGTGAATACTGTGCATGATTCCACAGGGTAAGCAGCTGGGTGTGTGCTAAGAGTGTGCTTCTGCACCAAAAAATGGCTCCCCCTTTCCATCTAATGCAACTGTGAAATCACCAGAGCAATACGCAATAAATCTCTGCCTGTAATTCCTTTTTGCACACAGAGTCATGTTTTCATATTAGTCACAAAACGAAATTTCTTTGCCAATTTGAAAGCACACTTACTACTCTTTTTTTTGGCAAGTGATAAACACTTTTACAGACTGACACATTTTGAATCCACTTTTCAGATTCTTAAAAAAGCACATGTCCAAACTGCTTTTTCAGACCAGCACCATGTGTAACCTGGGTGACTGACTACACTCCAGCAAGGGCAACCAGCCTTAGTGATGCTGAATGTTTTTGCATTACTGACTGAAACCTCAAACCCCACTCGCTTGTGAATACTGTGCATGATTCCACAGGGTAAGCAGCTGGGTGTGTGCTAAGAGTCTGCTTCTGCACCAAAAAATGGCTCCCCCTTTCCATCTAATGCAACTGTGAAATTACCAGAGCAATACGCAATAAATCTCTGCCTGTAATTCCTTTTTGCACACAGAGTCATGTTTTCATATTAGTCACAAAACGAAATTTCTTTGCCAATTTGAAAGCACACTTACTACTCTTTTTTTTGGCAAGTGATAAACACTTTTACAGACTGACACATTTTGAATCCACTTTTTAGATTCTTAAAAAAGCACTTGTCCAAACTGCTTTTTCAGACCAGCACCATGTGTAACCTGGGTGACTGACTACACTCCAGCAAGGGCAACCAGCCTTAGTGATGCTGAATGTTTTTGCATTACTGACTGAAACCTCAAACCCCACTCGCTTGTGAATACTGTGCATGATTCCACAGGGTAAGCAGCTGGCTGTGTGCTAAGAGTCTGCTTCTGCATAAAAAAGTACCTCCCCCTTTCCATCTAATGCAAATGTAAAATCACCAGAGCAATACCAAACAGCTTTCTGAGACCAGCAACATGTGTAACCTGGGTGACTGACTACACTCCAGCAAGGGCAACCAGCCTTAGTAATGCTGAATGTATTTGCATTACTGAGTGCAACCTCAAACCCTAAAAGTATTCCTTATTTATACCAGTACACCTTAATTTATCGTGAAAACATAGTCCATATTATTTTACATGTTCCTCACATTTAAATTTCTCCCAAAACAGAAAATGATAAACACAACTTCAACAAAAGGAATTCCATTTCTATTATTCATTTCTTAATTTACCATATACATCCCCTCTCAAACTCTAAACTCACCTTTAAAATTAGTTAGTTGTGAAAGAAATGTGGCACTCAAACAGCAGATTATCAGAGCCAGGATCTCTGTTCTTTACACCTCTCTCCTCTCAGCAGAACCAGATAATGGCAAACTTTCCCTCTCTTTTTCCACACATATACATGTTAATTTCAAATCTCAGTGCTTCCCCCTTTTTTTCAAATGTAATCACACATTTCTATTGGTTGAAAACCAACCCTTTTCCAAGAGTACCCTTCCCCCAACTTGACTTCTGCCTAGTACCCTTCCCCCAACTTGACTTCTGCCTGCTACCATAGCAACAGCTCATGGAACACTGCTTTGTTGAGTTAGGTCAGAAGTTCACCACACAATGTTTCATTTATAAAGAGCAAGAGTGCTTGACTTTTCAAACCTAACAGCAAATCCATAGTACTGTTCTTTGGTAACACATGTTTCTGTACCAATACAAAACATGCTTCTATTAATTTACACATACAGCCTAGTTTTTATTGTAGAATGGTACGAAACAGCCAATCAGTTCTTTTTTTTATAAAAAAAATATGTATGCCCCCATTTCCAAACTGTCTTTCATTTCTTTTTACCATTCTACTGAATTACACCTCCTGAGTGCATCCAGTTCTCCTTTGAAGATGTTCACAGTGTGGATTGTAGGGCACAGCTATGTCTTCTGGAGTGAAAAGTATGCAGAGAAAACAGATATGGTGAGAGACCTTGCTTTGCCAAATGTAGACATTAAATGGATTGGTCAGAGAGGGTTAAAGTGGCACCAATTGATGCCATTGGTGAAATCCTTCATGCAAATTCAACACCCTGACCTCATAATAGTGCACTGTGGTGGCAATGACCTAGGCACTTTGACTGGGGTACGTCTGGAAATGCTTATGAAGGACACCTTTGCACAACTGTTTTCACTTTTCCCTAAAACTGCCTTTGTGTTTTCTAACATATGCCAAAGGCAAAAATGGAACTGGTCCAATCATTTCTGTCCGCAGATTGACAAAGCAAGAAAGCACGTCAACAAATCTGTTTCTGCTTTCCTCCGTGACTATGGTATGGGTTCCATTTACCACAACAACTTGCGTTACGACATGCAAGACATTTATAGAGGAGATGGTGTGCACTTCACTGATGAAGGGAACAGAGTCTTCCTCTTGAACCTTAGACTCTGCATCGGTACTTACTTGTAGGTACCACTAAAAAATCACTTCATAAACACAACGGCTCTTTTTAGAGCCCCCTAATATCTAAACTCTTAAATCTGCATTTCATTTCTTTTATTTTATTTTTTTTCTACCGTACGCGTACGTTGAGCTTACCGTACGCGTACCCCGCGATTTTTTTTTAAATCAATAAATGTTTTCTTTGTACTTTTCTGTCCTTCTTTGACCCCCTTACAAATGTTAGGGGGTCTGTAACTCTCTCCCTTGCCCCCTTTTCAAGATATCACTCTTTTTTTTCTGAGTGAAACACACGAAATGGCGGCCGCCGCTTCCTGGTTTCGACCGATTCGAATGTTTACTAAGATCTAACAACCAATCAGAATCGCGCTCGCGCACGCCACCGTACGCGTACGGTAAGCGCACCGTAAGCGCACCGTACGCTGGCTCAGATATATATATTGATTTAAAGGCTATTTTCTCAGAATCTACTGAACAGATTTACACCAAACCTACAAAGGCACTTCCTTGACCTGAGGACTACCTCTCTGCCAAATTTCAAGTAATTCTATTCAGCCGTTCGGGCTGTAGCTGTGTCTAAAGGTCCTATGGAAAAATGCATGGGAAAAACGCGTTTTGGGACCCCCCTTTTATCTCAGCCCCCGCTTGACGAATCCCCCCGAGACTTTCAGGGTAGGAGCGGAGCGTAGCGCCCCACCTATTTTGAAAAATTCGCGAGGATTCGTCAACCGGCGCCAAAGTTATTCAAAATAGAATGTTGCGGATTTCCTATGGAAACGTGGTCCTAACTATAACTACCTACTGGCGACCGCCAGTAGGTAATATATATATATATATATATATATATATATATATATATATATATATATATATATATATATATATATATATACATTTGCATAGTGTTTCATTTGCCATCACGTCTGTTAGAGAGTGTTGCACAAATAAAACCCCACGCTTTATTCTGAAAACTGTCTTTTGATGTGCCTCATTTTATGAGAGTGAAAGCCCTTTCCAGGTGTTTTCCTTCCTTCGTTGTGTGTGTGCCTCCATGTGGGGTGTTGTTTGGGGAGTGCAAAGCAGGACAGCTGCATAGCAAGGGGTAACCCTGCTTTCATGGGCCTGGGGCATGAGCCCAATGTCCAGGCATGTGAGTCGTGTCTCATGGTGTCAATAATACTACTTGGGATTTTTTATCCGAGGCAATTGGGACACAAAGCCCACATAGTGGCCACCTGCAACCCTTGTCTGGTGAACTCATGGCCACCTCCTCTCATGTGCTTGGTTCAGCATCCTCATCAGCCTCATCCCATCCCATACCTCTTTATTATCAAAGACCTCTAGATCTGCATTCACCCTATTGTGCACTGTCATGTTTGTTAGATCTATTGGGGCTATCCCAGGACCCTCTTCTGGATGCCGCCCTTCTTCTTCATTTTTTGTCCGGCGTGTTGAGAACTGGAAGCTAATTTACTGCGCTCCGAATTTCGGTGATCGGTTTGACGGCACCGTCCCACGACTTGTGACTGTTCAATCTCTAAGAGTAAATATTGAACAGACGAAGACCGAAGTCCATTGAATTTACCATATGTGACATTAGGATTGATTAATTTTCCGAGCCTTCAGGCTGACATTTAGACTATTGTCCTGAGGAAGACCCGCCACTGATGCGTACAAACTTACACATTAATCTAGGGTCGAAACGTCGACGTTGTTCATCAGATTGGTCCATGCAATTTCATCATTTGAAAAATAGAAGATATATGTTGTGGTGTTATATGCAATTTACTTTGGATCAACTTCATTTAAAACACATATTTGTTTAAATTTGTGTGTATTCAGTTTGATGTAATGTCTGTTAATTATCATGTTATTATGCATTGTTGGTCACTATATATGTCGTGATTTATATGTTTTTTGGTCAGTCCTGTACAGTAATAATTTACATGTGGATTCAAATATAGTTTAAAAAGGAAACTTATCTCTCAGTTTTTTCAAATTAATGATTTCTATGTGTGTGTGTATGAAAGTGATTAAGCATAAATTTCAATAGCTATCTAAAAACATTTAATGTCATTCAAATTAAGCGTACTCCCAACAGAACCAATATTTTTGCTTTATGTACACACCCAGGTTCTGAGGGTCACTGGGTTACCCCATTACTCTTAATGGCCCTTCTTCTTTGGACATTGGGGATCTGGCTCTCACCACAGGAGCTTCCTTCTCAGGTCTTAGAGTCCCGTCCTTGTGATATGTCCATAGCTCTTTGAGCCTGCCGTACAACACATATTCTCATTAGCAAACTAGTCAATTGTAGCTGTTCCACCCTTTTAATGGCAGCTTATTCCCAACAGTTGTAGTCAAGAAATGTAAAATGCTCAACTTTATTTATTAATTTACTTAATTATTTATTTTCTTATTTACTTATTAATGTATCTCTTTATGTAGTCATCCGAATAGATGGATGATCGAATTAATGTTCTACAGTTCCCTGAAGAGCAACAGACGAATTGGAAGATGGCCATCGGAGAAGATGCTCTTTTCCCTGCTCTTTCTAACACAACTTATCCAAAAAAGTAATCTGCTTTAAAAGGTCATCCATCCCTTAAAAGATTTTTGTTTAAAATTACAATACTATGGGCCTTATTAATGAGAAGTGCTGCATCGCTTCATGAAAATAGCGATGCGTCACTTCTCAGTGCGCCCTCCTATCGACATGATAGATGCATCATATTTACTGTATGGCGCATCATGTCGCAAGGAATGACAGATACGTCAGTATTACTGACGTATCTTTGAGTGCAAAACTGATGTATGGCTGGAGTTGTGTAGGAAGTGTAACACAACTCCAGCAATTTCTTTTCACATGGAGCAGCACCACCTCAGCATGAGTACAGCATCTTCTCAGCACAGCATCAACTCTGCATCACTCACCAGCACCTGAGCACAAGCTCAACATCACCTAAGCACCATACAGCACCACCACCATAGCATGACTCAGCACCAGCACAGCACCAGCTCAATCTCAGCACAGCAACACCTAAGCACAGCACCATCTCTGCATCAGTGCACCACCTCCAGTGCAACATCACCTCAGTGTCAGCACAGCATCACCTCAGCACAGCACCAGTTCCACTTCACTCAGAACCACTGCAGCACCAGCTCAGCATCACCTGAGCACCAGCGCAAAACCAACACCTCAGCATCACTCAGCGCCACCACAGCATCACTCAGAACCACCACAACATCAATCTCCACTAGTTCAGCACAGCATCTCCTCAGCATCACTCAACACCACCACAGAACCACCTCAGCATCCGCACAAACACCACCTCCACATCAGGGCACCGCCACCAGTGCAGCAGAACTTGAACAACAGAGAAGCCTCACCTCAGCACCAGTGCAGTACAAGCTCAACCTCACTCAGCACCACCTTATCACCAGCACAGCACCACCTGACCACCACCAAAGCATCACTCAGCAATACCTAGACTTCACTCAGCACCACCTCAGCACCACCTCCGCACAAGCACACCAACAGCTCATCACCTCAGCACCAGCACAGAATCAGTGCAGAACCAGCACAGCATCAATGCAGCACCATCTCAGCATCTGTGCAGCACCACCTCAGCACCACCACAGCACCACCTCAGCCTCTGTACAGAAACATCTCAGCTTCAGCACGGCACCACCTCCTCATCAGTGCACTACTACCAGTGCAGCACCAACAAAGCATCAGCTCAGCACCACCTCAGCACCAGCACAGCCCCACCTCAGCACCAGTGCAGCACCACCTCAACATCACCACAGCACCACCTCAGTACCAGTGCAACCCCACCTCAGCAGCAATTCAGCTCCAGTGCAGCACCACTTCAGCATCAGTGCAGCACCACCTCAGCCCTTCACCAACTCAGCATCACTCAGCACCACCTAAGCACCGGCTCAGGACCACCTGAGCAACAGCATCACTCAGCATGACCTCTGCATCACTTAGCACCACCTCAGTACCACTAAGCATCATCTGAAAAGCACCAACTCAGCATTAGCACAGCACCATCTCAGCATCAGCACAGCACCATCGCCTCATCAGTGCACCACCACTAGTCCAGCACCAACTCAGCATCACTGCAGCATCAGTTCAGCACATACTCAGTATCACTCAGCACCACCTGAGGACCAGTGCAGCACCACCACCTCAGCGTGACTCAGCACCACCACAGCATGGCTCAGCACCACCTAATCATCACTCAGCACCATCTCAGCATCATCTCAGCATCAGCTCTGCCCCACCTGAGCACCACCACAGCACCACTACAGTATCAGCACAACACCATCTCAGGATCAGCACAGCACCACCTCTTCATCAGACCACCAGTGCAGCACCAATGCAGTACCAGCACAGCATCACCTTAGCACCAGTGCAGCACCAGCTCAACATCAGCACAACACCATCTCAGCATCATCACAGCTCAGCACCACCACCTTCGCATCAGTGCACCACCATCAGCGCAGCTCCACATCAGCACCAGTGTAGCCCCAACTCAGCACTAAGGCAGCACCACTTCAAGCATCAGCACAGTACCACCTCAGCATCAGTGCAGCATCAATGCAGCAGAGCATCAACTCAATATCACTCAGCACCAGCTGTGCACCAGCACAGCACCCCTGAGCAGCAGTGCAGCGCCGCCACCCCAGCATGACTCAGCAACACCACAGCATCTCTCAGCACCAGCACAGCATCACTCAGCACCACTTCAGCATCATTCAGCATCACCTCTGCACATCACCAACTCAGCATCACCTAGCACCACCTGAGCACCAGTGCAGCACCACTACGTCAGCAAGACTCAGTACCACCTCAGCAGGACTCAGCACTGCCTCAGCATCATGCAGCACCACCTCAGCTTCACTCAGTACCACCCCAGCATCAGCACAGAACCACCTGAGCACCACCACAGCGCCAACTCACAATCATCACAGCACCATATCAGCATCCACACAGCACCAGCACTGCGTCAGTGCACCACCACCAGTGCAGCACCAACTCTGGATCAGTGCAGCACCACCTCGGTACCAGCACAGCACCAATTCAACATTAGCACAGCACCATTTCAGCATCAGCACAGCACCAACTCCACATCAGTGCACCAACACCAGCACAGCCCCACCTTAGCACCAGTGCAACCCTACCTCAGCAGAAATTCAGCACCACTTCAGCATCAGCACAGCAACACTTCAGCATCAGAGCAGCATCACCACAGTACCAACTCAGCATCACTCAGCACCACCTGAGCACCAGCTCAGCACCAGCACCAGCACAGAACCTTTACCACAGCATGAATCAGCACCACCTTATCATGACTCAGAATCACTGAGCACCACCTCTGCATCACTCAGAACCATATTGGCATCAGTACAGCAGCACCTTCTCATCAGTGTACCTCCACCAGCACAGCACCACCTAAGCACTAGCGGAGCACCACCTCAGTACCAGCACAGCACCACCTCAATATCAGCACAGCACAATCTCAGCATCAGCACAGCACCACCTACACCTCCACATCAGTGCACCACCAACAGCACAGCCCCACCTCAGCACCAGCCAAGCCCCACCTCAGCACCATCAAAGCCCCAGATCAGCACCAGCACAGCCCCACCTCACCAGCAAATCAGCACCAATGCAGATCACTTTAGCACCAGAGAAGCACCACCTCAGTATTAGAGCAGCATCACCTCTGCACAGCACCAACTCAGCATCACTCAGCACCACCTGAGCATCAGTGCAGTACTACGACCTCAGCGTGACTCAGTACCATGGCATAACTCAGCACCACCTCTGCATCACTCAGAACCACCTCAGTATCACTCAATATCACTACCGAACTAACCCACCACCACCTCAGCACCAACCCAACATCACTCAGCACCATCTGAGTATCATTCAGCACCACCTAAGCATGGCCTCAGGCACCAGTGCACCACCACCTCAGCATCACTCAACAACACATCAGTCTGCCTTCAGAACCTGGCATCTGTTGATTCTTCACTGCTTGTGTAGTAATTCAGGTACTATTTCCCAACCTCCACCCACCCGTTATTTATGCCCCCCGCCCATAACAAAAAAAACTATACCAAACAAGCATTGGCACAGGCAAGAAGAAGTTGCCAGCATTCCAAGGACAAAAAAACTAGAAGACATGTTTTATGTTAATTCATTTTTTTAAAAGGGTCGTTCAGTTGTACATAATGTCTTGTTGGTTATATATAAGGTAACAAAAATGCTTACAACACTTTTTTATTATAACTTTTCAACATACTGCACAGCAGCCACACTGCTCTACAACATAGCTTAAAGACACTGGTAAAGCTAATTGCTCTGGATCGACACTTATAAGGTCCCAAAGGCAAGACCTATTGGCTATGCCAATCCTTGTTGTATTATTGTGATTTGACTGTGAGAACTACATCTATACAGAGCTCACCAGCTGTCAGTAAGCAACACACTACCTGTTTAAAAATGTGTCTGCTCATCAGTTGTTACGAATTAGCTGACTTAAACATATTAAATCTTTTTCCCTGATTTATGATTTGAAATCCAGTTTAAGAAAGCTGAAATTGTCCTCAGCTCTTCCCCAATAGTTTATTCAAAATTCTCTTAATGTGAGCAACTCTAAGAACTTTCCACTGGATGTTTCAAAGATAAATGAGAACGCAGTGATTTTAATCTCAAAGAGTCATTATTTTCATTCTGTTTTCTCTAATATCCTTGTGCATTACAAGCAGTATTTGATTCAATTCAGTTTTGTTTAAAACTGTTTTAAAGATTGGTCAATACTTTTGTGTTTTTTCGAGGCTTTGCAGACCTAATTTTAAATAAAGAAAACAGATTTATTTGATATAAATCTGAAGCACGTTATTTGAATACTCTTAAAACACCTTTCCATGCAAGCACAAAATAAGAGGATTTGCCTGTGGGTCTTATAAAAATATTCTACTTTCTCTACACTTTACTTTCACTATTTTGTTACCTGGTCCTACTCAACAGAATTCCCTTTCACTTCGGTTTTCAAAAATAATCTGGAGCCAGATTAGTAGCAACTTTCTATTAACAATTTGAAACTCTTGCAAACTCAAGTGTTACAGCAATGAGATTAGTCACAGTGCTTCCTCATTTATCACTTTTTCAACTCAATAAGAGTTACATTTTATTGGATTTCTAACTTTAATTTTTTATGCATGCCGTTTTTATCACTATTAGTAACTACTTTTTGTTATCTCAAAACTCCATTACTGATATGTTCAACTGTGAGTATGAGAACACATTATTTTTTGTTCTTATTTCATTACACAGGATCCTTAATTTCATTTATTTACATTTTTATGATTAATTATGCATTTGCTGAATTTGCATTAATGTAATATAATATAATATAATATAAAATGAAATATAATATAATATAATATAATATAATATAATATAATATAATATAATATAATATAATATATTATATGCTAGGCCGTGTTTATTTCGCACAGTGAAATGGTTTAACAAGATACAAATATTGAGAGAAATGCAGCTCTACAGAGTTAGATACAGAAAGAGGCAGGCAAACGGAGATCGATCCATAGATAGGCAGATGGATTCACATTTGAAACAGATAGTGAGAGAATTATAGATCAACAGGTAAATCGACCAATCGATAGACAAACAACCGAGAGATCAGTCAATAGAGATACAGCAGGGTGTGGTTTTAAGCGGAGGTTAGAGTTAGTGCCTAATTTGAGATAGTGGGTGCTGGTGAGGCCCACTGGCACTCATTTTTGGGGGCCAGCACATATTTATCCTCATCAGCCATTTATAGAGATCAAGAGAGAGAAAAAACACAGAAAGGGCAAAGAAGGAAGAAGAGAAGATGGAAAACCTGTGACAAAGGAAAAAAAGCATTGGCATAGCCAATAGGTCTCGCCTTTGGGACCTTATAAGTGTTTAGCCATGCAACAGTTGCATAACTAAATACTTATAAGGTCCCAAAAGCGAGACCTATTTGGCTATGCCAAGCGGCCGCAAAAGTGATCGCGATCAAACATCAAAGCGGCCTTGCGGCCGCGAAAGTGAGAGTAATCGCGGTAAAGTGAGGCGCGCGTGCCCGCGCACATGCACTGTAGCTCTAGGCTGGCCTGGTAGCACTTTTTGGAGCCCTCTCAATAAGTCTCGCCAGACCAGCGCATGCGCTGGGTCAGGCGAGACCTAAAAAGCAGGAATCTGTGAGAGTGAGCTAAAGAGGCAGGGAGTGTCTGGTAGTCGATTAAAGAGGCACCCGGTGGATTCAAGACTAAGCAGTCTTGGTAACCACCAGTTTGACATTCATTAGCACCAGGAATGGGCTTCTTGCAGAGCTTTAAGCACCATCACTCATTCTTTTACAAATTAAGGAATGATTAGAGTTCAGACTTCAGTAAAAGATAAGATTGAATAGTTTGATATGTACAACGTTTCCAAACAGTATGCAGTTGGATTAAAGCTCTTATGTCCAGGCTGAGGTAGTTCCAGATCTTCTGCCCTTTCAGAACCATCACCTGCCTTTTTGTTTCATTGTCTTGGAAACTCAATGGTTGATTTTATGGGCGACAGCTGAGCTCATGGCCTAGGGTTCAAAATACCTTCCAGAGCAGGCATGATGCAGGCCTAACATTGCTTATGTCTGCCTTTTCTCAAATCACTATATACTGGGAGCATGGCCTGCTTCTCAGCGCTTGTATACTGTAGAACGGAGACACAGCCATCCTCCCTAACAGAGCAAACAGTTAAGAATTATGGGGCATATCAACAACAACCGGCGATAATTATCTCTAAGCGCACTTAGCGCTAGGATAATTATCGCCGGCTAGCGTGAATTTTTATCGCTGAGATAGCGTGCTATTAGCAACGCTTATCTCAATAGCGATAAAAATCCTCACGCTAACAGGCTAACGTGAGATTATCGCTGGAAACCCAGCGATAATCTCACGTTACCTTGTTGATAGGGACAGGCAAACTTAGCCATGATATCCTCCTTCCATAGGATATCATGGCTAAGTCAGAAAAATACCAGATGTAAAAAAGCAGCGTTAACCGCGGTTAGCGCTGCTTTTTTTGTCTCTAACAGGGTTAGCGACATTCTTGATAATAGGAAAAATGTCGCTTAGCGACATTTCTCCTATTATTTTACTCTGGAACGCCCCCTTTGCATCTCATTAGAGATGCAAGGGGAAGCGTAGAGTAAAAGGGTGCTAACATGCAAATTTGCGTGTTAGCACCCTGTTGTTGATAGGGCTCTAGTTTTAGCTCTCCTTTTTTGGCTTTTAAAGCCAAAAAAGCAGAGATAAAGCCCTTGTTGATATGCCCCTATGAGAGAATCGGACCGATCAGCCAGAGAACACAGCTCCATTCACCCCGCCTCCACATCTGTTCAGAGCCCATTGTTGCTGCGCCCCGAAGTGATAACGATGTGATATTTAGTGCTTCACAGAACAATAAAAATACATTAAAGTCGGCAGTGTAGTGAGGTATTATTATCAGTAATCGTTAGCATGTGGAGAGTTATGGTGTGTGATAAACTATGGAAAGTGCACTGGTTAGAATGTCCAAGGATGCTATTGAGATGAAAGGAGATATTGAGTTGAAAGGAGGGTGAATGTGTGTTGGTGAGATTACGGTGAGTGGCTGTGCCTTAGCTAGCTTGAGAATGTGGTGAGGAGAACACTGATGGAAATGATGTCTGATGGTCAGTGTATGATGAATGACTCGGAGAGTAATTGATTGCAATTTTAAATTGTGTTTATGTCATTTTATATTTGAGGAAGGGGAAAGAATACTTTGTATTGATTGTTATTTATTGATTGTGCATACTTTGATGGTTTGGATTAAACCGAATAAAGTTTATGAAACAAGACTCGGAGGGTATCTATCACTTTCATGGACTTTTTGCCCATCCTCTTCATCCATTCATATGTTGTTGTGTCATCCGCATTTTTACTCACCCACTACAGCATTTAGCGGGTAGGGTCAGCCCACCCATAACTTCACTATGACTTTGACAAAGACATCAAGCTATCACTCAACACCAGAACTATTGGCTTTGCCAATGCTTGTTTAGGATTCTTCTTTGAAGTACCTACAAACACACCCTTGTGAAAGGCAGCAGAAACGAAAAGTAAAACCCTGGGCAGAAACTCTCTGGAAACATCGTGAACGTAATAACTTCCATTCTACGCACTTATGTCACTGTAGATATTTGAGGCTGCTGATCACTGGCACTGCCCGGCCAGATCCTAGAGCCTGGTTTGAATAGTCCGTCGACGAAAACAAGCAGCTCGCGGGGCATCAAAGGGGGCTGTTCAGACTCCATGGGAGTCCCGGCCTCTGATCATTAGACGTGGCTCATTAAACAAATGGGGCTCTCCATCTGAGTTCAATTTACTGGAGAAACGCAATGCCATCCCTGGACCTTGGCAAATTAGATTAGCAGGAAGGCTTGCAGCTGTTAAAGGGCGCTCCCGGTTCCGTGGCCTCCATGGTGCACTGACTGTACAGGGATGCCCCCTGTGGCAATGTGTAGGCAGAGCACAGTCCCATCTTTGAACTGTCCCAATGGATGTCCCAAGTCCGGATTCTAGTGGTTTCAGTTTCAATGTGATAGGAGAGCCACTGATATTGTTACTAGTAACATTCCAGGGCTGTACTTTGGGCTAGCAAGCAATATGGGCAAACAGCCTATATTGGTTGGTTATGGAAAAACTGTTGCATTGCATTCAGCATCTGCATCTCACTTTGTGGAGCAAGTAATGCACAGATTTCTCGTACCACATAGGAACAGGTCGCAAAAATCACAAACCTCCCATTGCGCCATTATTTTTATTGAGACAGGAGTCACCAACTGACTCCATCGCAGCATTCATATTTGCAAAGTGCCTTTTTTCCTTCTTGGATTAGAGCCTCTGTCCCTTAAAGGTACAAGGCCCTCTCCAAATTACCTTCACCCAAAAAAGGAATTTAAGTGCGATCACGGATCCCAGTCTTACTCTCCAACCACAGGTGTGGTATGTGACCAAAAATGCTTTCTTCATCATTAGAATCCATTAAGGGATCTTCACTCAGAGAGGATCCGCTTGGTGGGTTATGGCCTCCAGAGCTCCAGCGGCTCTTCTGTGATAGTGATCTTTCTATTGGGCCCCAGAGACACATACTCATCAAGGTACAAAAGTTCTAGAATACTTTAGGTAGACAAGTGATTAAAGCCCATATCACCCCTCCTGTCACGCGTCTGCGCTGTCTCTCTGGGAGCTAGAAGGGCTCATTGCATCACCCTCGAGGCTATCAGAGATCAGGGCCTATGTTTCTTCATTTAAAACTCAGGATTTACTGTCAAAGGAGGAATCTCGAACGTGGAATGACTCTGCGCCTGGCAACTAGTGTGTGTGGAGATTTACAGTCTCTAGAACATGCTCCTAATAAATACGGAAAATCTGCAATAACCTTCAAATTAAGCGGGCTATAAGGACCTACTCCACACCTCCAAACCTCACAAAGCTCACCCAGCACCTCCCATGCAAACACAATGCCTACACCACACTTCCAAACCTCACAAAGGTCACCCAGCACATCCCATACAGGCACAATGCATACACCACACCTCCAAACCTCACAAAGCTCACCCCGCATATCTCATACAGGCCCAAATCATACACCACACCTCCAAACCTCACAATGGTCACCCAGCATGTCCCTTACAGACACTATGTCTATACCACACCTACAAAGGTCACCCAGCATATCCCATGTAGGTACAATGCCTACACCACACCTTCAAACCTCACAATGGTCACCCAGCACATCCCATACAGTCACAATGCGTACACCACACCTCCAAACCTTACAAAGCTCACCCAGAATACCCATTACAGACACCATGTCTACACTACACCTACAAAGGTCACACATCATATCCCATGCAGGTACAATGCCTACACCACACCTTCAAACCTCACAAAGGTCACCCAGCATATCCCATACACACACAATGCCTACACCACACCTCCAAACCTCACAAAGGTCACCCAGCATATCCCATACACACACAATGCCTACACCACACCTCCAAACCTCACAAAGGTCACCCCACCACACCTCCAAACCTCACAAAGGTCACCCCACCATACCTCCAAACCTCACAATGGTCAACCAGCATATCCCATGCAGGCACAATACACCACACCTTCAAACCTCACAATGGTCACCCAGCATATGCCATGCAGTTACAATGCCAACTCCACACCTCCAAACCTCACAAAGCTCACCCGGCATCTCCCATGGAGGTACAATGCCTACACCACACCTCCAAATCTCACAAATGTCACCCAGCATCTCCCATACAGGCCTAACAACAACCAACATCGTTTCAACCATGCAGTTGGTAAGGTGCCCAGAAAGCTGATTCAAATCAGAGCGCTAACAACCTGGCGACGTGCTACCAAACGACACAAATGGAGTAGCCACCGACTCATTCACCAAGAATGTGCATTGGGCCTTGCAGAGGTGAGAAAGTGATATGATCAATACAATACAATCCTGCAAACACTGTGACATGCTTCTGGGCACAGTGTGGCTGGAGGCCCTGGCCTGTGCCAGCCGAAGGCCATGATCAGTGTGTTCTGGGGGCAAGGAAGCTTGACACAGTGTTTGCCCAATAGTTATGCACCGTGCTGTGTTCCCAACAGGTGCCGTACATACTGAACAAAATATATAATTACAAAAACGTTGCTATAAACAATATTCTTGACTAAGATCTAATACTAATACATGGTCTAAATAACATAATAGCACCCTGAATAAACTTGAGTTGAAGGGATGCTCTGGGTTTGATTTAAAATATAAAGTTAATTCCTGAAATAGCCAATTAAGGTGTGCAACATAACCACAATGTCCCGTCTAATTGCTCTGCCCATAATCAATAAACTGGCATCAAATATGACATCACAAGGGACATTATCAGTGACATCAATTGTGAAACACTGAAAATACAACCAATCATAGAACAGCGTGTATTTGTGCGCTGAATATTCATGCTATAAATTAGCAATGTTGTACTTTGATTGAATACATGTTCTCTCCAGACACGTCATTCTTCGAATTACAAAATATTTGGCCATTGTGTAGCCAAATCACTGACTTCCCAGAAATGTTTCTGGCGTAGAGGTTCCACAAAGAATATTTGAATGGAATTCTATTTTTTAAGCTGTGTAAAGTTAAGGCCTGCCTAACTTCTTCAGCTGTGCTCTTTACAATGACAGACATCCAGGATTCTTTATGAGTCTTTACTGAGCACTTCCCAGTAATCCTAAATAAACCATGGCCAGTTCAAAGGGCTACCATTAGTCCCGCTCTATATTTGTTTTAGTGCATTAGGGACACTCCATCCATTTTCACTGATTAGGCATGCATTCCAGATTTACCTTGCTTCTACTTGAATCTTCAGCATTGTTAGTTTAAAAACAATCACTGGGCCATCATATGTCTGGTAAAATAGTCCAGTCCATAAATGCTACTCTGAGCATTTGCTTAGCTGAACCAGGGATGTCCTATTTGCCGTCAATAACCAAAATGTATTTTTCTATTTGTAATACCCAATGATATAAAGGTGGAAGTACTTTTCGATGACTGTGTCCTCCTGCGTGCACACACTGACACAGACAGACTGCAGGACACAACGTTCACTAAGAATGTTGGCTTTACAACCTCCAAAATAGAATGGATTCCGACAAGCACTGATACATAAACAAACCTCTGGCTTACCTTTGCATATCATCCGAGACTGATGCTGGGAATATTGTTTCAAATAATTCAGATGAAAAGTCTGTCAAATAGCCCAAATCTAGAAAGAAATTCTCCTTTTCGAAAAGTGTGCATTGCTTGAAGCACCATGAGTCAAATGTGCATACACGGGAAAATTGTACCTAAAGAACAGTTAAAGTCCTGCATGTTCCAGAGAAGCAAAGCATTGTGGGATTGCAACTATTCCACATCTACATGAAAAATGTTATTGAGGCTTAGGCCGTGCTCACAACTGGACTTGAAAATTCGACTCTTGCTCAAAGATCTATGCAAGGGTTGGAAATCTGACTAGCCACGCCCAGTAATTACTGGACGCAATAAACTGTGCACCCTTCAATTTTCCCAAGGTACATGTCAGACAGTCAAATCTACTCGCATTTACCAGAAGATACCCAGAAAATACCAGAATAAACACCTTTTGGTGAGAGAATCACCATAACAGGCATGCTTAACCCCATTTTGAAGAGCTTAACTTGTTTATTCTGCCCAATAAATATGGAACCTAGAGGTATGAGATGTTATCATGCGGAATAATAAATCATGTCCCCCCACGAGGGCATTCGAAATCAGAACCATAGCAGGAAATGAAACTTTCTTTCCAAATATTCATGCATGAGCTGACATCGTGGCGAGTGCAGCCCAGGTTTCTTTTCTCTTGTTTCTCAAGTTGCAGTGTGAGATTACATTTGGCAGGATAAAGGAACTCAAAGACTCCTAGAAAAAGTAAATATTTTCTGGGCAGTATTTTGCAAACGAATTCATAGCCAGGATATCTGCAGGCTTGTTTTGAAAATGCCTAGGCGCCTGTTTTTTAGAAGTTTACACAAAACCCGTGTTTTTTCAATATCCCTTAGATTAAAAAACAAAAATACTCAGAATTGATGCAATCCACCCCATGACATTTTCTCATGCTTCAAAACTTGTCCCTTACTCTGCTCCATTCTCATGGCTCAAACCAGGGGGGTTGCCTCAAGGCCATCCCGCGGTAATTATCGCTCACATCAGGGCCGTCTTAACAACATTATAGGCCGCCGGGAAAAGCAGTGCACTGGGTCTTGCCTACAAAACCACTCACAGGAATACAAATGTTTAACCCCTTCGCCGCGGCGGGAATTCTGCCGCGGCGCTGGGGGGTGCGGGGGGGGGCAGCGCGGTGGCGCTGTGCTCATGACGGAGCGGCTCCGTCATGAGCCACAGTTGAGCTGTGCTCATGACGGAACGGTTCCGTCATGACTCCGCCCAGTTGCGTTGTCCCCCCGCACAGGCGGGGAAACAGCGCCGCGTGGGCGGAGCGGCCGCCAACGGTCGTGTCATGACGGAACCGTTCCGTCATGAGCACACGGCAACCGTGGCTCATGACGGAGCGGTTCCGTCATGAGCGGGGAAGGGGTTAATGGAAAATGTGTGTTAAATTTTGGTCAGCAAAACACACAAGATGATGGACGGAATGTTGCACATTGGCAAAACATTCCCCCCCAGTCACAGATCTGGGTTTAATCCATGTTATTTTGCTCACCACGCCACCCCAGTTCATAATGGTCATATGCAAATCAGTCTAGACCCTGTGCCTCATGGGAACAGTCCAGCCCAAAATGCCACGCCATGCCTTACATGGACCGGAATCAAGCATCCTAGGACCGGTTTCGGGGTTTCGCCCCTCTTCAGCCAGGATAGCTTGACTCCAGTGGCGTAGTGAGCACAGGACCCACGTCTGGGCATACCCTTCCCACATAGGGTGAATATCAAAACACACAAGATGATGGACGGAATGTTGCACATTGGCAAAACATTCACCCCAGTCACAGGTCTGGGTTTAATCCATCGTTATTTTGCTCACCACGCCACCCCAGTTCAGACATGGCCATATGCAAATCAGGCTTGACCCTGTGCCTCATGGGAACAGTCCAGCCCAAACTACCTAGAATGCTTGGTTCCAGTCCAGGGAGGACCTGGCCTGGCAGTTCGGGCTGGACTGTTCCCATGAGGCACAGGGTCAAGACTGATTTGCATATGGCTGGGTTCAAACTGGAATGGCATGGTGAGCAAAAAAACGATGGATTTAGGCCCAGATCTCTGTAATGGGGTGAATGTATGACATTGTTCTGCATTCTGTCCATCAACTGTTGTTTTTGCATTTGTCACCCCGAGTGGAACGGGTATGCTCAGACGTGAGTCCCATGCTCTCAATGCCACTGGAATCAAGCTATTCTGGTTGAAAAGGGGTGAAACTGGTCCTAGGATGCTTGGTTCCAGTCCAAGGAGGACCTGGCCTGGTAGTTCGGGCTGGACTGTTCCCATGAGGCACAGGGTCAAGACTGATTTGCATATGGCTGGGTTCAAACTGGAATGGCATGGTGTGCAAAAGAACTATGGATTCAGGCCCAGATCTCTGTACTAGGATGAATGTATGACATTGTTCTGCATTCTGTCCATCAACTGTTGTTTTTGCATTTGTCACCCCGAGTGGGACGGGTATGCTCAGATGTGAGTCCCGTGCTCTGCATTCCACTGGAATCAAGCTATTCTGGCTGAAGCAGGGTGAAACCCCGAAACCGGTCCTAGGATGCTTGGTTCCAGTCCAGGGATGACCTGGCTTGGCAGTTCGGGCTGGACTGTTCCCATGAGGCACAGGGTCAAGACTGATTTGCATATGGCTGGGTTCAAACTGGAACGGCATGGTGAGCAAAAAAACGATGGATTTAGGCCCAGGTCTCTGTACTGGAGTGAATGTATGACATTGTTCTGCATTCTGTCCATCAACTGTTGTTTTTAAATTCTGGTCTGCATGGTGCTCCTATGTTCGTGGGGCTCCCCGGCAACTGCCCAGCGTGCCCATGCATTAAGACGGCACCCACATTACTCTCTCTTATGCCACTCTTGCTCCATCGCCACTCCAACCCCATTGACTTCCACTCTGTGATGCTGCCTGGCTGGACCACACGGGTGATCGACACAGAACCTTCAAAGTGAGAGTACATCTCCAGAGCCATATTCAAAATATCCTTCCTGTGCTTGGACTGCAGAGGTTGTCAGTCTACATGGAAGGGATGCAGGAGGAGATGGTGTCAGAAAACCGTTATTGGTCACTCAGTACAATGCAATTTCAGCCACTTTTCCCCACCAATTTTCTATTAGGAACACCACCATCCACCACCTTTTCAGGTGTTTATAAGAAAATAGGGGTATTACCTACCTCAAATAATAACTAAAATCCTTGTAGGAGTAAACTTCTAAAGTCACTAAACTAACCTGAGCTCAACTCCCTGGTATCTGCGTGCAGAGCAAAACGGCTTAACTTAGAACGAAGATGTAAAGTATTTATGTAGTACTCAAACAGTAATAAAGTCAAATCACAACACAAGAAAAATCACAAATTCATTTGGAGAAATAGATTATATTTTAATATATAAAAGGACACAAAAAAGACAAAAATCTAATAAGGAGCACTTTTAAATTATGAAGCTTCAAAATAATGCCAAAAAGCACTAAGGCCAACGGCAGTTATCTTGTTGCACTTGGCCGAGACAAGGACAAGATTTAAGGTGAACAATGATGGAGCGCGGGTCGGTTACAGCGACCAGGTTTGTCCCTGAGAAACGTTTTACCTTTGGAAAAGCCAAAAATCCTCAGCATGGCAAGGTAACAGGCTGTAGCTAAAGAGGGATCCATGTCATCGGATAGCCACTGAACGAGGTCTCTGTGAGGCCATTGACTTTTGATGGGATAGCTCTGAGCGGTTAGAATGTTGAATTGCGCGCCCATTGCTATTTCGCCTGATAAAGGTTGCTAACTTCGGATGTAGTCACTTTTTTGGAACTCAGATTTTTTCAGTGGGACAAGGCTAAAGGCTGTATCTGAAGAGGGCTACATGAGGTCCAATAACTTATCCTTCTTGTCCCTCTGAATAAGATTTGCTGCTGCAGAGAAGATCATAGTGGGAGAAACCTGAATCTCGACGCACCTTCATTGGATCAGCACGGCAGGTTGGTCCCCGTCCATTGCTGGTTTTCAGAGAGATTTTATATCCCACGTTTTAGGAAGCTTTAGGGGAAGTACATTTTGACTCAAGGACCTCCTGCACAACACTTGGGTGACAAGACTTACTCCAGCAGAGGCAAACAGATGGGTCCACGGTAGGTCCACTTGGAAGTGATCAGATAGAAATGCCGAAAAAGTCCATGTGAAGATTGTTGTGTCTCTCTACCCCAAACAGGAGTTCAGCTTTATGACCCTGGGAATCCACTTCTTTGTCATGGGGACAGGAGAGT